>NC_132910.1:6561359-7303859 GCF_047675955.1 Chlorocebus sabaeus
AAGAAGAAGAAGAAGAAGAGAAATTAACATCCTTTTCTCCAGGGCACTCCACACGTTTTCCAATAAAATACTAAGAGTTTTACAATAAACCTGCTTCTTGGATTACCTAAAGATAAGATGAATTCACATTTCACAATGTTTATTAATAATGTGTTTATCTGTCAAATTTCCTCATTTTATTCCAATTCTCTTGAGGAAGGATGTCCAAATGCCTAGAAAAATTCCAGAGCTTTAGAAAGGGTGGGGACTTTTGTTTATCTATACAATTACAATGAAATAATGATTATTATAGTTAACCATTTCTCTGTAGGCAAAGGACAATAATGCAAAGGCTAAAATATTATTGATTTTCCTGACTCTCCCAAATTCCGTTATGAGTCAAAATAATGTGTCTTTTAGAATCGTGTTAGGCTACTTGTGAATACTCTGGAACCATTAATGGAGCTAACATCCAGATATACTCATATAAAATACAGAGATATGGGCTTTGATTCAAGTTTCTTGAGTAGAAAGAGAAAATAATCAATTATTCATTTTTTGACATTGGTTACAGCTTTTACTTTGCACTATATATTATTGGACTTGCAGGTATATAACCATTAGAACCCTGGTCTTCAGATAGGACACCCTTGTTGTTCTATATCAAATATTCTTTAAGAAATGTACTACAGAAAATTTTCTAATCATTATTTTCTTCCCTTTCAACAATAATAGCTATTATTATATATTAATTCATCTTATACTCTGGACCAGATATTGTATCAACTCCATTATATAAATTACTTTATTTGATATTCATAAAACCTCGAAGAGGTAGCACAATTTCTCTCATTTTATACATGTGCAACTTGGGCAGATTAGAGAAGTTACTTGCCCAAGATTTCACAACTAGTTAGTGGAGTGAAGCAAGAGTTTGAACACACACTCTCTGGTTCTCTTGAAAGCCCTATGTCGCCCTTGAATTAATTCCCAGTGTCGTGGATACAGCAAAGTGTCCAGAATAGAAAATAAAAGCAGTGACTTTTAGCATTTGGGATAGTTCAGGACTTCATCATTAAAGCAAAATTGTTTCATTTTCTTCTACACAGCTGTCCACTCATCTCCGTAAACTCAGATCTCTCATTTTATTTTAAATATATGATAATTAGATTAAGTTTTAGCACTTTACAGCATTAACTGTAGCAATTAGTTACTCATGGATTATCTAAAAACCATAGCTAAGAATTACTTGAAATTTTACAAAACTAATTATGATACAATAAATACAGAAACTTTGAAGAATGTGAAGGACATCTACATCTGTATCAGACAGAGAAACAGAATTATCTACTGGGTGCTATAGCTCAAAAAAGCAGATCACACTTTCACTAAATATAATCAGTCCCACATTGTAGCCATCTATCTTCAGTCCTCATTGTGATAAGTTCCCTTGACTTGTTATGATTCCATAAACTGCTAAATACATAAACATTCTTGTAAACATTTATTACTAGAAAAGCTAGCGAGTTTGGCAAAGTTTAAAAAAATGTGTTGGCATTTACATATAAAAGTTTTCTTCAAAGAATGCTGCATTAAAGTGTATTATGGAGAGGAGGGTAAATTCCTACTTTTATTAGCAGTATTTGTTGCTTGCTTCTTTGGAACAGTAATGATGTCACCACCAATAAGAACCACAGAATCAATGGGGATGTGAGGAATGAGCAATATTTTTTTCTCTACACACTACTCCCTGTATCCATATTTTTTAGCAGAATCTTGAAAGAAATCACTGGCATTTAATATCTCATAAATTTGGTTTGAACCTACAGATGCCTACTATAAAAATGATAGCATAGTTTTTAGACTTTTTAAGGAAAATGTACCGTAAATTGTCTAGAGTCTTAGCAAATGGATAAGTTTGGGTAAACCACACTACTTTCAAAAATAGAGCAATATAAACATCAGCAATAAAGTCAGTTAGCAATTTGATCTCCGCATGTTTTCACAGTAATCATTCACCTACTGAGACCATGCCCTTCCATACTCCAACTGCCCCTTCTGTTTCCTTACCAAAAGAGTTTCTCCTAGTTTATTTGGATTGATTTTCTTGATTTAAGTTATTCTCTAATATTAATGCCGCTTCCTAAATATCAAACAAAAGAAATGCCTGAAAATATCAAAAAGTGGAACAAACACTAACAGTTCAGAGTTCCAGATATTTTTGGAATGTAGAATAGACACATCAACACATGCATTCATTCATTCAACCAATCAATATTTATTGAGAGTCTGCTATATGTCAGATATGTATTACATACTGAAATTTCTCTCAGAAAAAGACATAATTCTTGGTAATTTACAAAATGTTGAAAATTGTGTGTTTCCACTCCCACAACCCTCTTTGTTAGTTTGTTAGCTAGTTAGCCCCCTTTATTGTCCAACAATTGTTTTCATTTTTTAGTGCAAGTCGTTCCTAAGACTCATGTTTTTATGATCTAGTACAAGCAAGATATACAATCATAGGGAGGAATGATGTAGCAATAAATTTAACTTCTTAATTGTCTTAGCAATCAAATCACCAAGTTATTTTTTAAATCGTGATTACAGATAATTTTAGCACATTTCAATTATTTTTAAAACTAATTACTTAAAAAAATATAAAAACTTTATCGCATAAGACCTAGTTATTTTCAACTCTTGAAGATCATATTGGCTGCATTTGTGGCATCATGACAGATGGTATTTTCTTTTAAAGAGTTTTCTTTTAATATGAAAATGTGTGCTAAATGTGGATAACCTGCTTATTCTCCTTGAAATAACAGTTTTTATAAGCTTTCTGTCGAAAGTTTAATTAGCTCTTCCGCACTTTGTCTCTTTTTCAAAATTGCAGTTATTTCCATTTTTATTTAGGTTAAGAAAAAGGTTGAGATGTATGTTTAAAACATTAGCTAGTCACCGAAGAGTAGAACTGCCTTCTATGTTCTGCCAAGGAGAGTAAATTACTTGGAAGTATGTCAACACTGGAAAACTGTCAATAACTTTTTTGGCTGCTGTTGTTCAAAACATTTTATTAGTGTTTGATCGGTGTTTTAAAACAGATCAAAATACACTTGGAATTTATAGACTTGGGAAATTCTATGGTAAGCCAAAATTGTTTCATTTCTCATTATATTGTTTCTATTCAAAAGTATGAATCCATATTTGAGCCCTGGCATTTGATATAAGGCATGTTCTATCTGAATCCTATTCAGATAACTTTAATAATTAAAGTACCAGTGAAGCATCAATAATAGTGAGGAAAAAAACATGCAACAAAGATGTAGGAGGCCTTGATCCAACCATCACAGTATTCAGATTCCCTAGGTATCAGTTCTGAAAAGTAAAGAGAATAACAATTCCTGAAGTATATATTTCAAGGGTTAGTTGTTGACATAAAATAAAATCAAAGGCTAAATAAACTTTTACGAATTAGAAACATTCCATATACGTGGATTCTTTTGTGTTATAAACACCTAGTGCCAATAAAAATGTATCAAAGATAATTATACAATTTTATTAAAACCCATGAAAATGTATTAAGTGTTAGGAACAGGATAGAAATGTATACATGTAGTGCACATTTGACTGTATAAAAGTATGCTTAGAAATTACAAAAGGAAAAAGGAAAATGTTAACTATAATTCTCTCTGGATGTGGTTACTATGGATAAATATTTTCTTTATAAATTTTATTCATTTTTTTCAAATTTTCAGTTTAGAGCATATGTTAGTTTTATAAGAGAAATGTAAATGTAAAACTTGAGAATTATCTTTTTTCAGTTATATTTCACTTATTTGACTAGCAGTGAATATTGAATTTAAGCTTTATCTTACATTTCTGGTAACTACCTGAAAAATCAAGATTGAATTATTCATATTAAAGCTTTCACAATTCTTGCCCTGGATCTCTCTTTTAAGCATCTTATCTGCATTTTCCATCCACTAAGAAATAAAGAGGGTAATATTTTATATCTTACATTGTTTTTAAAATACAGCTTTTAGGATTGTTTCTTTTCCTTCCCTTTCCTATAATACACAAAAATTTCCATTATATCTTCTATTTGATTTTCGATGTGATTAGCCTTTCTTGATCTGATTTTTTCTCGCAGAGGGTGCCATGTTTCTTTAGCTCTTTCTGTACCATCTTTTTCTGAATGCTAGCCAGGAAGAGTAGTGATGTCTTACATGCTCCTGCAATCCAGAGATCAGACAGGCTCACAGTGTTTTACTCCTTGCAGCTCATGGAAAATGACAAATTGACTTTCATAGTGAAACCCAACAGGAAAAGATACATTGAAAACACAGTTTTGAATATGAGGCCCTCTTGAAAAGTAGGCATAACAAGCGTGAAGTTGTTTTAAATAGTTCTGTGATATTAGTAAGGTGAAAATTGAATCAGTCTCCCTTCCCATATTAGTTCCACCTTATAAGGTCAAACACTAAATATATTGTTGAAATTAAAGCTTGATAGTTCATAATTTAGGTCTCCTCTTTTTAACCTTATATGAGGAGTTCAAGAATTCGGAAGCAAAAATTAGGGTGGGAAAGGGAATTTTTGATGGTAATAAAGATAATTTTTACCCTAATATATATCAGAAAAAATATTTTGAAACAATTAAAAAATTGAAATGTAGATCACGTATGCCTTTTATTAGTACTCTTTCTCCCTCCCATGTAAGTTTCACAAAGCAGTAGATTAATTATTTCAGTGGTACCTGTGTTATCCACACTAAGGTAAATTGGACTCAAAAGACAAGTCCTTCAATAATCTCATTCAAAGGTTATAAAATACACTAAGTAATGAATAAATAAAGCACTTTGAAAACCATCTAAAGTAAAATATATAATTGTCTACCATTAGTGTAACATATAAGAGTTTTACTTTCATTTTTTAAACAGCTGACTTCAAGCCAATTTCTCATTTTGTTTCATTTTTCTTTTCTTCCTCTGGCTTGCATTCAGTGCTCCCATTGACTTCCAGAAGGATATTTACATCTGGCTCAGCCTTAATAGTAGAAAACAAGATACTAAGCAGACCTTTACTGATGCTGAGTACCTCTAAGAGAACAATGCTGCACCCACATATTGGCTACTGCACAATTTATTTCTTATCATGAACTTTAAACAGTTCGAACAACACTATGTGTAACATTGTTATAAGGTGAATTCATAGAATATAAATAAGTTCACCTACTTTTTCATGGAACTTTTTCATTTTCTAAGCTCTTTCATAGGTATTACTTTGTGTAATCTTTACATTAGTCTGTGAAATTCATAGGATAGATCCAAGCTTCTCCACTGCACAAAGGAGAAAACATGGCACAGAATTATTCACTGTTTAATAATAACTCCTAGCTGTAGCCATTTTTCGATCAGCAATCTCTGTATTTCAGATTCCTGGAAGGTTGTGGCATTATTGAAGGGAGTTTTACAGATCAGTATAGTGCACCATTTCCTGTAGAATAGAAGTATTTCTTACACATATATGAAGTATAATTTTAAACGATGTTTACATGCTGTGGAGGCCAAAGCAATTCAATCTTGGATGTTAATACATTATGTTGACTTCTGATGAACACCAGTCTGGAAAGGTCTCTAAGATTTCCAGTCTTTCTGTTATTTCTAATGTAAGAGCAAGTACTTACTGTAAATCCTGCCTTTGTATCAAATGACCTTGATATTACATTACTTTTGTTGTCCTTCATATCCTTTCTGCATCACACTTCCCTATGGTATATAAGTCCTGGGTCTGGAGTATAATGGTATAGGGATCCATATCTTGCCATTGTCTGGGACACAGACATGGCTTCTCCTTTTAAGTTTCTACTAAATGTTTCTTTCTAAGAAACTGGATTTGTCAGCCTCTTTCTTCATCCTATCAGCTTCCTTGGACTTTTGGGGATGGGTTTAGACTTGTTTACCTCAGGACAGGGGGCCATATAGAAATACTATATATGCCAGCAATACAGTATTTCTATAGTCACAATATTTTGTCATTTTATAAAGTCTCATTTCATGGATGTAAAAGAACAATTGCTCTTACATATTAAGTCATGAAAGTTACTTTAAGATATTAAAGAGGAGTCTTAGGTGTAAAGAATTTGAAAACCTTTGAATTAGCTTATTCTGATAGTAAAGTTACACTATGGATTAGGACATTATCAAGCCAAAAAAATTTGCCTCTAAGAAACTGTATTAGTTCGTTTTCATGCTGCTGTTAAAGACGTACCTAAGACTGGGAAGAAAAAGAGGTTTAATATGGACTCAGTTCCACATGGCTGAGGAGGCCTCAGAATCATGGCAGGAGGCAAAAGTCACTTCCTACATCATGGCAGCAAGAGAAAATGAGAAAGAAGCAAGAGCAGAAACCCCTGACCAACCCATCAGATCTCCTGAGACTTACTATCACAAGAATAACATGGGAAAGACCAGCCCCTAGGATTCAATTACCTCCCCCAGGGACCCTCTCACAACACATGGGGATTATGGGAGCTATAGTTTATGTTGAGATTTGAATGGGGATACAGCCAAACCATATCATTCCACCCCTGGCCCCTCCAAATCTTATGTCCTCACCTTTCAAAACCAAGCATGCCTTCCCAACAGTCCCCCAAAGCCTTAACTCATTTCACCATTAACCCAAATGTCTACAGTCCAAAATTTCATCTGAGACAATGCAAGTCACTTCCTCCTAGGAACCTGCAAAATCAAAAGCAAGCTAGTTACTTTGGAGATACAGTGGAGGTACAGGTATTGGATAAATAGAGCTGTTCCAAATGGGAGAAGTTGGCCAAAACAAGTGGTTACAGGGCCCATGCAAGTCTGAAATCCATCTGGGCAGTCAAATTTTAAAGCTCCAAAATGATCTCCTTTGACTCCATGTCTCACATCCAGGCCATGCTGATGCCAGAGGTGGGATCCCATGGTTTGGGCAGCTCTGCCCCTGTAACTTTGGAGGGTACAGCCTCCCTCCTGGCTGCTTTCATGGGCTGGTGTTGAGTGTCTGCTGCTTTTCCAGGTGCATGGTGCAAGCTGTTGGTGGATCTAGTATTTTGGGGTCTGGAGGTTGGTGACCCTCTTCTCACAGCTCCACTAGGCAGTGCCCCAGTAGGGACTCTATATGGGGGCTGTGACCCCACATTTCCCTTCCTAACTGCCCTAGCAGAGGTTCCCCATGAGGGCCCAGCCCCTAAAGCAAACATTTGCTTGAGCATCCAGGTGTTTCCATACATCTTCAGAAATCTAGGTGGAGGTTCCCAAACTCAATTCTTGACTTCTGTGCACTCACAGGCTCAACACCACATGGAAGCTGCCAAGGCTTGGGGCTTCCACTCTCGGAAGCCATGGCCCAAGCTCTATGTTGGCCCCTTTCAACCAGAACTGGCGCGACTGGGACACAGGGCACCAAGTCCCTAGGCTGCACACAGCATGGGAACCCTGGGCCTTGCCCATGAAACTGCTTTTTCCTCTTGGGCCTCCAGACCTGTGATGGGAGGGGCTAATGTGAAGGTCTCTGACATGGCCTGGAGACATTTCCCCATGGTCTTGGGGATTAACATTAGGCTTCTTGCTACTTATGAAAATTTCTGCAGCCAGCTTGAGTTTCTCCTTAAAAACAAACAAACAAACAAACAAAAAAACGGGTTTTTCAGCCGGACATGGTGGCTCATACCTGTAATCCCAGCACTTTGGGAGGCTGAGGTGGACAGATCATGAGATCAAGAGATTGAGACCATCCTGGCCAACATGGTGAAACCCCGTCACTATTAAAAATACAAAAATTAGCTGGATGTGGTGGCACACATCTGTATTTCTAGCTACTCGGGAGGCTGAGGCAGGAGAATCACTTGAACCTGGGAGGTGGAGGTTGCAGTGAGCTGAGATGGCGCCACTGCACTCCAGCTTGGGTGACAGAGCAAGACTCCATCTCAAAAACCAAAAGCAACAACAACAACAACAAAAGCAGGGGGGAGGGGGGATTTCTTCTCTACTGCATTCCCAGGCTGCAAATTGTCAGAACTTTTATGCTCTGTGTCTCTTTTACAATGGAATGGTTTTAACAGCACCCAAGTCACCTTTTGAATGCCTTGCTACTGAGAATTTTCTTCCACCAGATACCCTAAATCATCTCTCTTAAGTTCAAAGTTTTGCAATTCTTTAGGGCAGGTGCAAAATGTTGCCAGTCTCTTTGCTAAAATAGGATGAAAGTCACCTTTGTTCCAGGTCCCAATAAGTTCCTCATCTCCATTTAAGACCACCTCAGCCTGGATTTTATTGTCCATATCGCTATCAGCATTTTGGGCAAAGCCATTTAACAAGTCTCTGGGAGGATCCAAATGTTCCCACATTTTTCTGTCTTCGTCTGAGCCCTCCAAACAGTTCCAATCTCTGCCTGTTATGCAGTTCCAAAGTTGCTTCCGTATTTTCAGGTATCTTTTCAGCAACACCCCACTCTACTGGTACCAATTTACTGTATTCGTTTATTTTCATGATACTGGTACATAGTAGAGACTGGGTAGAAAAAGAGGTTTAACTTGACTTACAGTTCCACATGGCTGGGGTGGCCTCAGAATCATGGCGGGAGGTGAAAGGCACTTCTTACATCACAGCAGCAAGAGAAAATGAGAAACAAACAAAAGCGGAAACCCCTGATAAACCCATCAGATCTCATGAGACTTATTCACTATCACAAGAATAGCATGGAAAAGACCAGCCCCCATGATTCAACGACCTCCCCCTGGGTCCCTCCCACAATACGTGGGAATTCTGAGAGACACAATTCAAGTTGAGATTTGAATGAGGACACAGCCAGACCATATCAGAATCATATATATATATGTATATAAAATATTATATACATATATATTATATATATATATAGATATAGATATATAGCGCCAGACATTCTAACTATTGAAGCAGTTAAGAGAAGTCAAGAGAACTTCTACCTTAAAATATATTTTTATTGATTTCCATTTTTTTTTCTTTTTGAGACGAAGTCTCGCTCCATCGCCCAGGCTGGAGTGCAGTGGCACAATCTCGGCTCCCTGCAAGCGCCGCCTCCCCGGTTCACACCATTCTCCTGCCTCAGCCTCCTGAGGAGTTGGGACTACAGGCATCCACCACCGCGCCCGGCTAATTTTTTGTATTTTTAGTAGAGACGGGGTTTCACCCTGGTATCGATATCCTGACTTTCTGATCCGCCCGCCGCGGCCTCCCAAAGAGTTGGGACTACAGGCTAGAGCCACCCTGTCCGGCCGATTTCCATTTTCTCAATAAGAGGTATACTATGCAACATATCACTTTCAGTTGAGACATACCCCAGGGATAAAGAGCCCCATACTCTTAACCTTAGGGAATTAAACAAACTTAACCTTAGGAAATTAACCCAAACACAAGTAACAGGTCTTACATTTCAGTGTAGTATTGGAGAGATTGACCAATAAACTTTTGAAAGATGCCATTCTGGGAGACATTTTGCACTGTCTCAAAGACCATGAGAAGAAGGAGAATTTTTCATTGTAACAACAGCATCTTCAATAGCTATGTCACTATGATAGTAACACAAATAAGAAGCCATTGCCATGTGTGAGGAAAGGAGTCATACATGAAATAATACACGTTTGAATTCTCTAATTTATTAATAAAATATTGGGTCCATAAAGCTACTCTAATTTTCACTTCTATTGCTAATAGTATACACTATTGTCTTAGAATTATGCAGTGGAAAGATGACATATTAAATGGTGGCAGAGGACAGAATATGAATAAAAAAGTTTTAAAGAGTAACAAATGTGGTATGAAAAGAAGGTTACAATCAAAGTGCACACAAAAGACAGACACTTATGAACGAAAGGTAACAATCAAAAGGAAAGAAGATATTGATTATATTATTTGACAGATATATTGGCATATATACATAGAGTTATATATAATATATAGTTATATATAACAGTCATATATAATATATAGTTATATATAATATATTGTTATATATTATATAGTTATATATGTAGTTATAAATGGGTGTATATATGTGTTTTTATGTATAATATATAGTTACATATACATGTATATACATTTATACATGCATACATATACATATATGTATATAGGTAATATATAATCTATACAAACACAGATATACACACATTAATAGCTATATGTAATATGTAATATATATGTTATATAGACATGTTATTTATACATATATGTATATAATGTACATATATGTATATATGTACTGTATACATATGTATGTATAATGTATGTATATTATATATACATGCATGTATGTGTGTGTAACATATATGTATATAGTGCATATATGTATATGCATAATATAATATACATATATATGTAATATATATACATACATGTATATGTAATATAAAGCCATACTGGAGACTGGGTAGAAAAAGAGGTATATGTATATGTATATGTATACGTATATCAGAGGATATATCATATCCTTCAGAGGGAAATAACACCACTCTGCTTTCAATTTCGGTACAAGTGTGTCCTCTGGTCCTAGTAACTTCTCAGCATTAAACATGGTTCTGACTCTATCAATCCCGGGAAAAAGACAATGTAATACTTCAGTTCATATTCCATGCTGCTGACATATATTTCTCAACAAGTATTCTTACAATATTACCAATTATTTTTCCTCTGTTTCTTCAAGACTTGACAGAAATAATACAATAAGCTATCAGTGTTTTGATAAGAATCTTCATCAGATGCATGAGATTTAGATAAAATATGTTTTCACATTTAAGGTATGCCAAAAAAGCCCATTTTCTTCTGTTTGGATGACATTTAGTGTCATTTTTCCCAAGGTAAAAATTTAATTTCATAGAAATATAATAGATCTTTTAAGTCTGAAAGCTGCAGCCTAATATTCAATCAGTGCTGAAAAGATAAAGGTGACTTTTACAGTGCTATATTAAAAACAGTATAATTATCATTACAACACATCTATAACAAGATATATTTAGGCACTACAGCTGTATAATGAGGTCATAATGACTAATAATAATCATCACCATAGTTCATATATAATTTCAAGCTACACTCATACATCAGATCACACTGTGGCATTTTTATTAAAAAGGAAGTACCAAAATAATTTAGAAATTATAAGGTGGATTTGAAGAAATAAAAGGGCATGAATTACTTTATTGTATAAATACATACAGAGAAATATATTGAATTGTGTACGTACATAGATATATGTATATATGTCATGGTACACACACACACACACACACACACACACACACACACACACACCCCTTACTGCTTCTATTCCTCTACAGAAGCCTGCTGAATACACTGGGTAAAAGGTACATAAGAATTCCCTGTAGTATCTTTTAACTTTTCTTTAAATCTAAAATTTAAAATATATATATATATAACACAAATAAACTTAAAAATAGGACAATCATATACTCATAAGTTTCAGTTGACTTAACAATTCTGATCATTCCCAATTGTCAAGGATTGGAAAAATAAGAACACCTATTTGTTGTAAGTGAATCTTTAAAACGACATTAATCACTTTAGAGTAATATAGCCATTATGAGTATCTTTGACTTCATGTAGCAAGATTCTAATAAAAAGGAATTTATAATTTATGGGTTTATTTAAGACCTATGTGGTAAACATTAAAATATGTCACATGGATCTTCAGCTACAGAGAACATAATTTCCTCAACTGCTGTATTCACCAACTTGTTCTATAGATATGCTGTCCAGGAAAAGAAATGAAAGACAGATTATTCCTGGATTATGTGAGATGAAGTTCCTCTGGTGAATTAATTTGCTCAAAAATTTTACATCAGCCCTTCACCAAACGTTTTTAGATCTGCATTGAACTCTACAACTCCCTTTCATCCAACTTAAATTTTTTTTTTCTCCATCCTAAAATACTAGACCTGCATTATGATCTTCTCTCTCTCTCTGCTCTCTCCCCATTTTCCCTCACAGGTGCTTACTCTAAAATTTATCTCTTATGTTTTGGCAAATCCCACCTTGGAGCCTCCTTCTCATGGGACTCAATAATGCAGCCTTATCGCAATAATCATTCAGTGGCAACAGGCACATCTAGCGTCCAGACTGTGGTTTCTAAATGCCATATTTCATTTTAAAAAAAAAAAAAGCAAAAGCTCAATGGGGGGAAAAAAATCGCTGATTTCAGGTATGCAGCACTGAAAATACAAAAATACAAAATAAAAAAAAAAGAAACATCTTTTCAGAAAGCAAGAATATATATCGAACACTAAAGAGAACATTTCAAAAAGAAAGAGTTATGAACTTAGAGAAGCTTTCATTGAGCAATCTACAATCGGAGACAAGTTGATTACAAAAAAAAAATGCAATAATAGGATGTAATATATTGACTAATAAAATAGCTTATAAGACCATAGTGATAATCAAACACACAAGCAAACATAAAACTGAAGCAAAAAGTTCTGTTTTTACTAAAGAATGTCAATTAGTAAATGAAGCAAAATTGATTGCATTAGAAAATGATTGTTTTTAGCCATAAATAGAATAAAACAATGATACAGGCTAGTCTTCTTAATGGATGCTAAAAATATTTGGTGAAAAATAATTGAGCAGGAAATCAACTTCTTGATTAACAGCACAAAGAACTCCACAGGGCCACACCCCAGTGAAACCAGTAGAAATTCATTTTTAAAAACCCAATGATTTAAAGCCTATGGTAATGATCATAAGGGCACACAGCAAATAAACAACTATTCAAGAAAATACACCAAAAATGTAGTAATAAAAGTGAGAGTGTGTGGTATTTGAAGGAAGACTGTGCCCTTCTTTCCCTATCCCATGTCACTGAGATGGAAGCTCCATTCTAGATTGGTACAAACAAGAACACAGGGTTTCCTCTTCCTCAAGATTCCAGTGAGAGGATTATCTCCCAGAAGGAGCATGAGCTCAATATTTCTCATTCTTCCCCCAACTACCTACTGCTGAGGCTAAGTTCTCGGCAAACGCAGTCGAATGGTGAGGATTCCCTTCTCTGCCCAACCGCCACTCATAAATTAGGGGCTCTATTTTGGGTACAAAGAGGCTGAGAATATGAGAATCCCCATTTCCTTTGCCCAGGCTCATAAAGCAGTTTTCCATCCCAATGGAAATAAATCAAGAAGAGCCCAGGCTACTATCTCCCACTCTATACTGAGCGTTCAGCTTCTAAAGCAGGAACATTACTCAGAGAGAAATGGCACCATTGTTCCCACCCCCGGGTCCAGAGCTCTGGCTCAGAGATTTCGCCTGAAAGAAAAATCAAACTGTAAAATATATAGCTCCTAATATTTTCCCAAACGAATTGATATTAATTGCACCAGAAGTTTAAGCTGTGTGCTCTTAAAAATATTATAGGCTGTCAAAGTGGGGAATAGTGAAGAAATTCATGGATTCCATGAAGATACATAATAAACTGTATGCTAAACAGTTTTGGGGAGAGTCAAAGAAGGAGACAACTGGGAGGAGCACCTCTGGGGTCAGAACAAATAATAAACATTGACCTTAGGAACTATTTTTTCGAGAAGCCTAAATTTGATTGAAGGAATTTGTCAAGCAATTTATTCCCCAGGAGATTGCTGAAAGCAGAACATTATCCAGCAATTACTGGAGGCTAACAGGGAAATATATGAAGAGAACCTGGCCAAAACCCCTATTATTTCAGGGTGGCTAGGTATACTCAAAGATGTGCCTGAGTAAGGAGTAACATCAGAGGGTTAACACTTCAGATGGTGGGGGAAAAATATATAGACTTCTATTTAATGAATAAACATGAAAATAACAATAACAGGTTCTGGAGATGGGGAGCAGTACTCACAGTTCTACAATATACAAAAAAAAAAAAAAATGTATGAAATGTAAAGACACAGGAATGAATGTCCCAAGCTCTAGAAAATTAAAAAAAAAAAAAAAAGTAACAGAAAATGTCTGTAGTGGGGAACAGATATTGGATTTATCACAATCTTCCAATTAGTCATTATAAATATGTTCAAAGAAGTAAAGAGAATTATGATTAAAGAAGCAGAAGAATGATGACAGTGTCATATCAGACAGACAATATCAATAAAAAGAAAACAATTAAAAAGAGAATCAAATAAAAATTATATATTTGAAAAGTATAATAAATGAAATGAAAATTTCACTTGAGGGGCTCAACAGTAGATTTGAACTGGTAGAAGAAGAAATTGGCCAAGTTGAAGATAGATTAATTGAGATTATGAAATCTGAGAACAAAAAGAAAAAAGAATAAAGAAAAATAAACAAAGACTCACTCAGAGAAATGTGAAATATCATTAAGTGCAAAATATATATGTAATAGAATACAAGAAGGAAAAGAGACAGCAAAAGTAACAGAAAATATATTAAATAAGTAGTGACTGAAAATTTGCTAAATTTATTGAAACAAACTAACCTAGACATCTGGGAATCTCAACAAATTCCAAGTATGATAAATAAAAAGAAAACCAAAAACAGACACAAAATAGTAAAAATACTAAACGTCAAAGGTAAGGAGAAAATCTCGAAAAGAGCTATTAAAAAAAATTCATCATTTGCACTGCAATTTCAGTAAGATTAACGTCTTACTTCTTAACAGAAACAATGAAGTCCAGAAAGCTGTGGAGTGACACATTCAAAGGGAAGAGAAAAAGAAAGAAAGAAAGAAAGAAAGAAAGAAAGAAAGAAAGAAAGAAAGAAAGAAAGAAAGAAAGAAAGAAAGAAAGAAAGAAAGAAAGAAAGAAAGAAAGAGAGAGAAAGAAAGAGAGAAAGAGAGAGAGAAAGAGAGAGAGAGAGAGAGAGAAAGAGAGAAAGAGAGAGAGGGAAAGAAAGAAAGAAAGAAAGAAAGAAAGAAAGAAAGAAAGAAAGAAAGAAAGAAAGAAAGAAAGAAAGAAAGAATCATATCCAACAAATTTGATTTTGAAAAGAGAAAGTAAAACATACATGAGACTGCTTGTATTATTGTTTCAGCTTCTCAGTTGAGGCTGCAGTGAGTCGTGATTACACCACTGCACTCCAGCCTGAACAATAGAGCGAGACCTTGTCTGAAGAAACAAAGATTCACTTAATGCAAAAGAAAACAATAAAGAGAATTAGAAAAAAGACAACAAAAAAATACATTAAATACACAAAAACAAAAGTAAAATGTAAGACATAAATCCAAATATATCAATTATAGCATTAACTGTAGATGTTTAGACAATGCAAGCAGAAGGCAGAGATTGTCAGACTCGATTAAAACAAATAATTTAACCACATGTTTTCTACAAAAGACACACTTTAAATTCAAAAATCCAAATAAACTGAAAAGATGGTGGAAAAGACATGTCATTCAAACAGCAACCACAAGAAAACTATATTGCCTATGCTAATATCAGACAAATGCACTTTAAAATGTAAAATTCTGTTAGAGATATAGACATCTTATAATTATAAAAGGTGCATTAGCCAGGAAGATAAAAACTATTATATGTGTGCCTAATAAGAGAGAAACAAAATACATGAAGCAAAACTTATACATATTAAGATGATGGTTAATGCCTCACATTTGATAATGAACACAACAACTAGGCAAAAGATAAGCAAGAAAATGGAAGGCTAAAACAGCAATATCAACCAACTAGTCCTAACAAGTATCTATGATATGTTGCATCCAGTCATACAAAATATAAAAAGGTTTATTTTTCTCAAGTGCACATGGAGCACCCTCCAAGATCAACCACATGTTAGGCCACAAAACAAACTTCATTAAATTTAAAAGGATGAAAATAATATGAAATGTATTCTTTAAAAACATTGAGGTAAAATTAGAAATCAATAACAGAAAAGAAATATTTGGGAAACTCACAAATGTGTTTTTCATTAAATAACACTGCTAAATAACCAATGGGTGAAAGGGGAAACAAAAGGGAAATCAGAAGACACTTTGAAGATGAATGAAAACTAGGATACAACTTGCAAAACCTTAACATTCAAAAATCAATTCGTCTCCAGGTGCGGTAGCTCACCACGCCTGTAATCCCAGCACTTTGGGAGGCCAAGGTGGGCAGATCACGAGGTCAGGAGATCAAGACCATCCTGGCTAACAGAGGGAAACCCCATCTCAATAAAAATACAAAAAAAAAAAAAAAAAAAAAAAATTAGCCGGGCATGGTGGTGGGCGCCTGTAGTCCCAGTTACTCGGGAGGCTGAGGCAGGAGAATAGTGTGAACCCGAGAGGCAGAGCTTGCAGTGAGCCACGATTGCACCACTGCATTCCAGCGTGGGCGACAGTGCGAGATTCTGTCTCAAAAAAATAAAAAAATCAATTAGTGTAACACGTTATGTAAATAGGGCAGAAACAAAAATCATACGTTCATCTCAATGGAGGTGGAAAAAAATTGAAAAATATCTATTATTCTTTTTGTGATTAAAAAAACACTCCACAAACTAGAAATAGAAAGTAAATTTCTTAACCAGATAAAGTCCATTTATTAAAAAGAAAAAAAGAAAAGAAAAACATAGTTAAGTCCATACTTAATTGTGAAAGAGTGGCTGCTTGCAACTAGGCAAGAAAAAACTTTTTAAAGGCATCCAGATTGGTATAAAAAAATACAACTCTCTCTATTGGCAGATGGCACTGTCTGGTATATAGATTATCCTAAGGAATTCACAAAACAACTATTAGAATAAATGAGATAAGCAAGGTTACAGGATACAGGTATCAATTATATTTCTTTACAGTTGCAAGGAATAGCCCAAAACTGGAGTTAAGAAAACAATTCCATTTACAACAACATCAAAACCAACAAAATACTTAAAAATATTTGTTAAAGTACAAAACTTATGCTCTGAAAATTACAAAACACCATTGTGAAAGGCTACTAAAAGACAGCTAATTAACAAGATATCCTTGTTCACAAATTAAATGACTTAATAGTCTTAAGATGGCAATACTCACAAAATTGATCTAACATTCCTATAATAATTTCAAATGACTTGTTTTTAGAAATTAATAAGTTGACTCTAAATTCATACGGAATTGTAGGAAACCCAGAATAGCCAAAGCAATTTTGAAAAATAAGTAAATAGTTGGAGGATTCACACTTATCCATTTGAAACCAATTTGAAAACAACAGTGTTCAAGATGGTATAGTACCGGAATAAGGACAGATTTAAAACTCAATAGAATAAGATTGACAGTCCAGATTCAGCTGCTATGGAAAACATACACTGGCAGTTTCTCAAAAAAGATAAAGAATTCATTTATGACCCAGCAAATTTACTCCTATGTATATACCCAAGAGAAATGAAAATATATGTCCACACAGAAACTTGTGTGTCAATGTTTACAGCACCATTACTCATAAAAATGAAAAGTTAGAAACCACCCAAGTGTCCATCAACTGACAAGTGGATGAACAAAATGTGGCCTATCCATATAATGAAATAGTGTTCAACAATAAAAATAAATGAATTACCATAATATGCTGCAACATAGGTGGATCTTGAAAATACTCTGTAAATGAAGGAAGCCATTCACAAAAGACCATAGGTTATATAATTTCATTCATATGAAATGTCCAGAATAGACAAATCTCTGGGGACAGTAGATTAGTGATTGCTTCAAGTGGTAAAGGGAAGAGGGATTGATAACTAAAGGGTATGGGTTTCTTTTTGAGGTGATGAAGATAGTTTCTAATCGACTACATATCTATGAATATATTAAAAATCATTTAATTGTACACTAAAGGATAAATTGTACAGTTAATTATATCTCAATAAATTTTTAAATGATTAAAAAAGATATCTACATGCTAATAAAATAAAACATTGCAGATAATTTATTACAAAGTAAAAAAGTGTTTCTGATATTTTGCCCAACTGAACAAATTGAGCATTTCTTTCAGTGAGGCAAGTACATGTTTCTGATGTAATACAATGGGAAATACAAACAGTGTATTTGTATACGAATAGTTTACACAATAGAAATCCAAATAGTGTACAAAAAGCTCATGCAGTGTTCTTCCAAATATATTTAATATGAATCACACCAAAATAAGTAATGAGATAAATGCAGCTTTGTGACATTTTTAAAGATAACTCGACTGACATCTTCTAAATGATCAATGTCATAAGAAATATTTTTAAAAAGTATTAGGACTGTTCTAGATTTAGAGACTAAAGAAACATGAACTCTAATAAAATACTAGAAAAAAGACATTTGGAGAGAAATTAGGAAAATGTAAACATGGTCAATGTATTAGATAATGCTATTCACCATCAATAAATTGCTTGGATATAGCAACAGTGTTGTGGTTTTATAAAAAATGTCATTATTCTTCAAATGTAAATGCTGACATGCTAGGTGTAATGTGTCACGGTAACTGAAATTTACTTTTAAATAATTTATAATGAGGACAATTATATGCATGTATGTGTGTGCATGCAAAAGCAAATTTTCAGAGTAAGCATATATGAGCTAGATAGCAAGCAAATTTTGCAAAATTGAAAAAATATACATATTGGTTTTAGCTATAATATATGCAATATATATTCATTTTCATTTATAGTAGTTTTAACTTTACTATAGATTTAAATTTTTTTATTAATAACTTCTGGGGAAAGATTTATTCTTTCTTATATTGTAAGAAGTCCATCAGGTAGCTACTAATGAGATTAGTTCAACTATTCAATGGTACCTCCAAAAGCTAGTCGTTCCCCATCTTTGTTATATCACATGTAGCATCTTGGCATTTTGTTCTTATGTTTGGTGTCTAATAGCACAAAGATGGCTCTGCAGAGTCAGGCATCACCAATAACTTCCATTCTTCTCATTATCAATCCAAAAAATACATTGAAGAAGCTCCTATGGACTTCCTCTTACATCTTACTGGCTATAACCATTTTACATAATCTTGCTTAGCCATAATGCTAGAAAAAATAACCTTTTTTTCTTAGCCTCCATTACAAAAGCAAGTGAAAAAATACCACATTGACTATGGGTGTTTGCTTAACATATTGTGTCTGAGCTGAGGGTACTTGAATCTTTTTGTAAGCAGTAAGCATGCTGCCTTATGCTCTGGAAAGAGACAATATCTCTGTCTTCCAAGAAATGTTTGCTATAAAAATAACCTTAAAAAGATAGTCTAGCACAAAGGCAATCAGTGCCTGTGCTCACAAGATGTGCAGAAGATTGAGAGACCCATAGAGGATTGGTTCCCAACAGTTCAAATTTACATGCATTATATAATTGTTATACAGTTTGTCATAATAGTATAATATCATTCTCTGTATATTTATGAAAGTCTAAAATATTTCAACTTAAAATAATGTTTAAAGCATGCCATTTTTTTAAAGCAATACAGTTTCTGTATTTTCCTAATAGGTCAGTAGTGCCAAAACCTTGAGGAACTCCTCTACACAGTGCTAGAATTCCTATGGTGAATTAAACCTGAAGTCCATATAAATACATAATCTTGAGCCACTGGTGCTTACCAGTTAGCTGGATCAGTTAAGGTTTTCTTGGTTGCAATAAAAAATACCTTATAAAACTTAAGTACAATTTTTGGAAGAATTTTGGTATCTCCCACACTTGACAGGAGATTTTGAGGCAAAGTCTTAGAAACCAATGCCATATATATATAATCCTTTTATTGCCAGCTAATATTTGCTAAAATAGAGGCATATCCATCACTTCTATTTATATAAGAGATGCAAAAATGTGCATGAAGAATGGTTTATATATTGTTTGTGATCAGAATCTTCCATGAATATATGCATATATGTGTGTAATATAAACATGAGTTTTTGTATGTATGAGCATAATATATAGATTAACAAATAGAAATGTTATAGTTTTAAATCGTCACATTCATTCAAATTATATATTTGTTCTATATACATTTATATTTGTTCTATATATTTATATATTTTCTATATATATTTATAACTTTAAGAGCTCTATAAAGAGTTATATATGTAAATTTAAAAATAATATGAAATCAACCTAAATGCCCATCAGTGGGGGATTGGATAAAGAAAATGTGGTATATATATACCATAGAATATTACACAGCCATAAAAACTAACAAGATCATATCATTTGTAGCAACATGGATGGAACTAGAGGTCATTATCCTTAGCAAATTAGTGCAGTTACAAAAAACCTAATACAAAATGTTCTCATTTATAAGTGGGAGCTAAACATGTACTACACATGGACACAAAGAAGGAAACAATAGAGAACGGGGTCTATTTAAGGGTGAAGGGTGAGAGGAGGGTGAAAACTGAAAAACTACCCATAGGGTTACCAAGCTTATTATTTGCATGATGAAACAGTCTGTTCGCCAAACTCCCACATCACACAATTTTCCCATGTAACAAACCTGCACATGTACACCCTGAACCTAAAATAAAAGTTGGAAAGAAAAAAAGTCTGATTTTGGGATTAGAAAAATCAGCACAACATCTCATTATTTTTGTATGAATACATTCATCATTCCTTTATTTATTTAATAAACTTAGACTAGGGCTCTGTTAAGAATGTGGTCATAAAGATACATAAGACATATTTTCTAGTTAATACTGTTTTATCTAATTATAATAGAGTGAGATAAAAGCTTAATAATAAAAGACAGTTAAAAACAAGTTACTGCTGAACAAATATGTGTGACTATTCCTGTATAATAAATTTTGAGTACTCTCACATAAGTGTTATGTGATAAAACTTTAAAGTTTACAAGGTGTAGAGAGTGGATGTTATTTTTAAAATGGGGAAAAAAAAATGTGCTCAATTAACAGTAAATATAAATTGTCCACTGAAGCAGAACACATTTTCATTATCTCTATCCTAAGCCCTGCAAATACACTCAATCTGATACCAAATTGCATTGTTTTTACAACCTAAAGCTATGATGCATTATTTTCCAAAAGCGGGTATTTCAAAAGAATGTTAGTATCACTGTAAAACTGTTATTTAGTATCAGTTGCACTCATAAATCCTTGTATATAGGATTTTAATGAATCATTGATAAAGAAAGATTTAAAACAATAAGAAAGACTTTTGCCATAGTAAGGCAGGATGGGAAATTTGTAACAACTCTCCTGCTGAGAACAACTAAAAACGTGAACAAAAGGAAATCTATCTTTTTGAAAGTTTTAGGAAGCTTAAAAATGAAGTGAAAAATTATAGAGTCACAATCCGGAAGCATAAAATGTAGAGAGGAAAACCCAGTTTTTCTCATCATTCCAATATTACAAGTTCACTGCTCTATAATTACTTCAGCTCTGCTCTCATGAATGGATTAATGCCATTGTCACTCAAGTGGGTTGCTTTTTGCAGGAGTTTCACCCCTTTTTCCTGTCTGTTTCATGCACTCACTTTTACCCTTCCACAATGGAATGACCCCCACCAGATGCCAGCAGTATGCTCTTTGGACTTCCAAGTCTCCAGAACCATGAACCAAATAAACCTTTTTTCTTTCTCTCTCTCTTTTTTTTTTTTTTTTTTTTTCACTCTATCGTCCAGGCTACGGTGCAGTGGCCGGATCTCAGCTCACTGCAAGCTCCGCCTCCCTGGGTTCACGCCATTCTCCTGCCTCAGCCTCCCGAGTAGTGGGACTACAGGCGCCCGCCACCATCCCCGGCTAGTTTTTTGTGTTTTTTAGTAGAGACGGGGTTTCACCGGGTTAGCCAGGATGGTCTCGATCTCCTGACCTCGTGATCCGCCCGTCTCGGCCTCCCAAAGTGCTGGGATTACAGACTTGAGCCACCGCGCCCGGCCAACCTTTTTCCTTTATAAGTTACTCCTTCTGTGGTATTCATTTATTGCAGCAGAAAATGAACTAAGGCATCTCCGGAGTAGGGTGAGCGTTTATATCCTTAGTAGAAACCCTCTCTTAAATAGCTGTCATATGCTATTTTATTAGTAGAGAAAGTTGGTTGAAGTTTAAGCCCATTTGGATTATGCTACAACTACAAATACTACAAATACCTACCTATATCACTCTCATGCCACCAATGTTCTCTACCTGCAAATTAAAATTTGAAAAATTTAAAAGTTCTCTCACCTCCTTCCTTTGTTTAACTCATACTCATATTATATTTAGCACAAAGATATTCAGTAAACAGACTCATTGGATGCCCTATTTTATTTTATGCTTTCATCTGAGCCACCAGGGCTATAGTTCTCTATATTAATTTATGAATTATTTAAAATACACCACAAAGAACATTTTTATGATGTTTGTTATGTCAAAATCTATTAACTTTGTGACGTGTTGCTTTTTTTCTCTTCTATTTTTCATTCATTTTGTTTGTATCTATGTTGCCTCCTAATTAAGGTTCTTAGTAATTTCTTATGAAATGTTCATTATTAACTCAAACTACTAAGGCATCAAAAATTAAATACAGAGTCTAGGCTTATAAATTTGTTTTTTTCTTCTTTCCAAAGCAAACATCAACACCAATTGAGAGAGAAAGAAAGAGAGAGATGCACACACAGAGAGAGAGACAGAGAGAGGAAGAGAGATTAGATAGAGTAATAAAGAACAAGACACTATATTTTTGTATGATTTTTGGCCTAGTTACTTTAGCAGCTCCAAGGCTAAGGAGATGAAAAAAAGATACACTGCACAGAATTCAATATAAAAATTTCTGCAAATCTATTCCATTCAGAAGAGGATTACCCACGATTTACATTCTTTTGATTGCCTAGTAATGAAGTGGCAATGACTATTCATTCTTACTTTATAATTGTCTGTATTTTTGCGAGTAAAACTTAACAACTCACCTATTTTCTTTGGTATATGGGCTATTCTGTTCTCCCTTTCTCTCTCTCTCCCTTTCATTGCTCTCTCATCCTCTCTCTAGCTCTCTACTGGATATTTTTAAATGAAAATCAACATCTTTCTATTTTTAAAGTTCCATGTATAAAAACCCACACTCCAAAGCAAAATATTCATCTTAATCTAAAGTAGATGTCATTATGATGGGAGTAAAAAATAGCAGTCCTCTGCATTAAATATCTCCATTGAATAAATAAATGAAAAGTGAATGAATAAAACATGAATTCTAATCCCCATCCTGCAATGATCCTAGCTACCTAGGTGATCCTGGAAAGGTATCCTAGAGTCTTCACAACTTAGTTTGCTTTCCAAAAATAGAGATATCATTTTCCATTTCCTCTCCTTAAGATGTTTATGAAAATAAAATAAAATAGTGTAATGGAAATCTTTTGTCATTCATAGGTCAGTTTCCCCCAAATTTAGAAGATATTTGGATTGAACTTAAGGGAAAAATGGTCTGTACAGAACCAAACTGTGTTTGAGTCATTTCTTACTGACAACTGGTTTTGAGAATAAAAGATATGTATATATATATATAAAATGCCATTTCTAAGCACCACATATTTGACTCTTTTTTTCCCTCAAAGTTTAGCACTTCAATTATCAGTTCTACCAGACTATGTTGAGGGTAGGTATAACAAGAAATGAAAAAAAATTAATGCAATTTAAGTTATTCTCATTCAGTATTATATTAATTTAAATATGAACTTTATGAAATACCACTGACTTTTGATTGGAGATCTAAATAAGCCTTCCAATGTGAAAGTAAAGTGGCAGCATGATAACATTATGTTATCCTTATGAATCCATTTTTCTAGAATATTATTTCTAAAATACATCCACTTGGAAAATAATATGCTAAATTATATTATCTGAGGAAGAAATTTAGTAAGTAGTACAATCATTGAACTTCCTTTACAAATTAGCTTCGGAAAATCGCATGAATGTTTACAATAAAATCTAGAACTAAAAACTAAAGGTTAGATTCCCAATGAATCTTCATGAAAATCAGTAGGAATACTATAAATGTAAAAGTTATTCATTGCACCCATTATCAGGATAAATTCAAACAAGACAGTGTAGAAAACATAAACATTATGGGAAAAAAAAACTCCCACAATGATCTGCATGAAAAAAATGCCAGCTATCCACAGTCCCTTTGGCAACTTGATAACTATTAAGAGGTGGAAGAGGGAGACAGGGCTTGAAAACTTTTCATCCATGCATCTTGTAGCACTCTAATAATTATTGTCATCAAACTTCATTAAAACCTCGTATACAGTTGCTACATCACAAACATCAACTATATTCATCACTTTTGCTACTTTGCCACAAATTTCAGTCACTTCAGTTACCAATATCCTGCAGCATTCAGAGTCAAGAAGACCCTTTTGATGTATGGCATCCTCGTAATTTCAAGGAGCCTTTTCACAAGTCAGCACCATTGCTGTCTATCTCGTGCTCGCTCCAAGTTCTTTGTAGTCCAGAATTGTTGGTTTATATTATCTGAGCAGCACCAGAGAGATACTATTGCCAAGCTGATGCAATATATTTACCTCCTCATCAGGCTATATCAAGGGAAGTGGTTATTACAGGGTATATTAGTTTCCTAGGGTGGCTGTAACAAAGTACCACACACTGAGAGGCTTAAAACAACAGAAATTTATTGTCTTATAGTTCTGGAAACTAAAAGCCCCAAATCAAAGTGTTGTCAGTGCCATGGCTCTCTCTCCCTATAGGGGAGAATCCTTTCCTGCCTCTTCCTAGCATCTGGTGGTTTTCAGTAATCCTTAGGGTTCCTAGGCTTGCCCCTGCTCCACTTTAATCTCTCCCTCTGTCCTCACATGGCATTTTCCATTACTTACAAAGACACTAGACATATTGGATTAGACCCCACTCTAATGATGCCATCTTATTACAGCTGCAAATGTCCTATTTATAAATAAAGTCATATTCACAGGTACTTGGGATTAGGACTTGAACACATCTTGTTGGGGTGCACAATTCATCCCATAGCAAGGAGCTAAGAACATTTTCCTCAGCCATGAGATGCCATATTTTGTTTTTCTGTCTTCTTCTTCTTCTTCTTCTTCTTCTTCTTCTTCTTCTTCTTCTTCTTCTTCTTCTTCTTCTTCTTCTTCTTCGTTTTTGGGTGTTTTGTTTTTGTTTTTTGTTTTTGTTTGTTTGTTTCTTTTTGAGACGGAGTCTCGCTCTGACGCCCAGGCTGGAGTGCAGTGGCCGGATCTCAGCTCACTGCAAGCTCCGCCTCCCGGGTTCACGCCATTCTCCTGCCTCAGCTTCCCGAGTAGCTGGGACTACAGGCGCCCGCCACCTCGCCGGGCTAGTTTTTTGTATTTTTAGTAGAGACGGGGTTTCACCATGTTAGCCGGGATGGTCTCGATCTCCTGACCTTGTGATCCGCCCGTCTCGGCCTCCCAAAGTGCTGGGATTACAGGCTTGAGCCACCGCGCCCGGCCTTTTGTTTTTATTTTTGGACCTTGCAAACCTCAATTCTCATGAGACAGCCAAATAGCTATACTCCTCAATTCTCTTTATTTATTTTGGGATAGAAGGGAGAAGTACATATTCTTTATCTCCAAGCACTAACAGTACATATCCACAGCTTTTGCTACGTAATTTTGCAGTATTATCCCTCTGTCAGTGACATATACTTTTCTGCACCAATGAGCTAAGGTTTGGCCATGTGATTTGCTTGAGACAATTAAGTTTAGTGGGTGCACTATAAGCATTAGACCAAACTGTACTTGCTTCATTTGGCTTGGCTCTTGGACTTCTTCCATAACCCATGAGGATAACATGTCCTGGGTAACTATGGTAAAAAATAATAATAATAATTAGAAATATGTCTTCATTCAGTCTTCAACCTGTTAACAAGCCCAGTGAATCTATAGATCGGAGCTGAATTAGTCCTGCTGACCCACAAAACTCTGAACAAGAGAAATAAGTCCTGTTTTTGTAAGTCTCTGAATATTGAGAAGGTTCATTCCACAGCACTATTATGGCAATAGGTGACCAATATGCTGTGCTGACTCAAGATCTATGCCCACTGCATCATTTCCTCATCCCTGCAATTGCCCTGATTATTTTTGCATATTTTTATATTTGAACTTATGTAAGGTTTAATTTATTAAGAAAACTAGTCAATATTAAAAGAAATGTATCTGTTTTCTGTGTCATTTATTTCAGAAACCACACTTCTTAACCCATTTAATATTATGATGCCTGACTTTTTATAAATTCTCTTGAAATTAACTTCCCAGATGATGCCAAATACAAGATTCTAAAGCCATGGATATGTGAGAAATAAGTTTACAGACCTCTTATAAGTAAGGTGAGAATATATAATTAATCATGTACTCAGGGAGATCTTGAAGAAAAGGGATCTTGAAAGGGGATTTCTTAATTATGCCAGGATCAGGCATAAACCAGACGTCCTGAAAACAATGGCTATGTGATCATTGTTTTCTCAGTAAAATGACATTAAAGCACATAAGTAAGGTTTGTTTTTTGGTCATTGTTCAATTTATCTACTTAATGCCTCCCCTTATTCATGGGGGTACATTCCAAGACTCCCAGTGGAAGCATGAAACTACAAATAGTACTGAATCTTATAGATACTATAGTCTTTCCTAATATTTACTGTGAAAGGAAAATTAGTCTCAGGACCCCAAAATCACTAAGTCAAAGAGAAGTCAAGCTGGGAACTGCATCAGCACACCTGCCTTCCATTTTATTCCTAAATAAGATAGCTACAAATCCCTCACAATTTGCCCACAAGAAAATTTCTGGTGAATAAAGGATAGACAGAACTCAAAGTTATCCCTCTGCTTATGTGAGACAAGTGCATATCTGATTGCTTCTTCTGCCCTATTGTCTCACTGAGCCAGACTAAGGCGTAAGTGACTATTCCTGTACCCTCTACTCACATGTAAATTGTGCATTCAGTGAAAGTCTAATCAGACACTGAAAAGAATACAACCTTTTGTCTCTTACTTCCCTATGACCTGGAAGCCCCCTGTCCAGCTTCAAGTTGTCCTGCCTTTCCAGACCAAACCAATATACATCTTACACATATTGATGAATGTCTCGTATCTCCCTAAAATGTGTAAAACTAAGCCGTGCTCTGATCCCCTTGGGCACATGTCATCAGGAATTCCTGAGCCTATGTCACAGGTGCATTCTTAACCTTAGAAAAATAAACTTTCTAAATTGATTGAGATCTGTCTCAGACACTTTTGGGTTCACATTACATACCAATGATAAAGTTTAATTTATAATAAGCACAGTAAGAGATTAACAACCACAACTAATAATAGATTAAGTATAAAAATATGCCAGCATCACTACTCTTGCACTTTGAGGCTATTACTAATTAAAATAATGTTTTTTTGAACATAAGCACTCTAATACCACCACAGTTGATCTGATAGCAAGAGAAGTACTAAGTGCTTAACAGGCAGGGAGCATAGAAGATGAGAATACACTGTAAAAAGAAATGATTCATGACATGGCTTGGTTCTGTGTCACCACCCAAATCTCATCTCAAATTGTAACCCCCACATATCAGGCAAGGGAACTGTTGGGAGATTATTGGGTCATGGAGGCAAAAATTTTCATAAGTAATGAGGAGCAGAATGTTAATTGCCAAGACAATGGGAAAAATGTCTCCAGTGAATTTCAGAGATCTTCACAGCAGCCCCTTCTATCACAGGCCCAGAGGCCTAGGAAGGAAAATGGTTTTGTGGGCCAGGCCCAGGGCCCCATTGCTCTGTGCAGCCTCTGGGTGCCCTGCATCCCAGTTGCTTCAGTTCCAGCTGTGGCTTAAAGGTGCCAATGTACAACTCAGGCCACGGCTACAGAGAGTGCAAGCATCAAGACTTGGTGACTTCCACATGGCGTTGGGCCTGCAGGTGCATAGAATGTAAGAGCTGAGGTTTGGGAGACTCTGCCTAGATTTCAGAAGATGCATAAAAATGCCTAGATATCCAGGCAGAACTCTGCTGCAAGGGCAGAGCCCTCGTGAAAGTGTCTACTAGGGTAGCGCAAAGGGAAAATGTACTATTGGAGTCCCAGACTCACCACTGGTGCATTCCTGGTGGAGCCATGAGAAAAGGGCCACCATCCTCCAGGCCCCAGAATGGTAGTGCCACCAACAGCTTGCCCGGTGCATTTGGAAAAGCCACAGGCACTCAACGCTAGCCTGTGAAAGCAGCTTCAGGTACTGTATCCTGAGAAGCCACAGGGGTGGAGCCATGAAAGGCCTTGGGAGCCCACACTGTGCATCAGCATCCCCTGGATGCGAGATCTGGAGTCAAAGGAAATTATTTTGGAGTTTTAAGATTTAATGACTGTTCTGCCAGGTTTCAGATTTGCATGGGGCTTGTGACCCCTTTCTTTTGACCAATTTCTCCCATTTGGAATAGGAATATTTGCCTGTATCCCCATTGTATCTTGGAAGTGACTAACTTGTTTTTGATTTATACAGGCTCATAGCAGAAAGGACTTGCCTTGTCTCAGATGAGACTTTGGACTTAGACTTTTGAGATAATGCTGGAATGAGTTAAGACTTTGGGGGACTGTTGGAAAGGCATGGTTTATTCTGAACTGTGAGAAAGACATGAGATTTGGGAGGAGCTAGGGAAGAGTGGTAATTTTTGGTCCTGTGTCCCACCCAAATCTTATCATGAATTGTTATTTCACCCTATCAGGGGAGGGACATGGTGAGAGGTGATTGGATCATTGGGACCATTTTCCCCATGCTGTTCTCATGATAGCAAGTTCTCGTGGGTTCTAATGGTTTTAACATGTGGCACTTCCCCCCAGCTCTCTCTCTCCTGTAGTAAAATCTCATATATAGACATACAAAAACATATATGTATATGATATAGATATAGATATACAGGATATATGTATATCTCATTAGTTCTGTCCCTCTAAAAGAACCCTGACTAATACAACAGCTAAAATGCTTAAATTACAGCAAAAACGTTTCCATTTAATTGCACAGAAAATTCAAAAAGTTTGTACTCAAAGATTAAGATTTATTAAAATCAATATATTTACTGCTGAATTAAAGACATCTTCAGTTGAAAGTTTCATTTTTTTACATTACAAGAGCATGATTTTGAAGAAAGCAATGACTACTTACACAGTTTTCAGTCACTGCTTTGATTTTTTTAAACTTTTTTACCAACAATTTTACCAACCTTCGCTTTTCCATCCTCAATGTATTGTGAACACATTGAAAAAACAAATAAGTCTTAGCATTATTATTAAAGTAGTTTTATCATTTTTAATAGTTCTATTATTAAAATAGCTTTATCTTTATTTTTTTTTCTATGCCCAAAACAACAACAACAACAAAAACACACTGAAGAATCCCTAGAAATCCCAAACTACAGAGTGAAAATTTGTGGACTAGAGCAGGAAAACAAAAATCAACATCTCATATCATCTTTTCATTCTGAAAATCTGTGTTGAAGGCTTTGGGAATAGCTAGGGTTATGTGTTTTAGATTTACTATCCTCTAGTCACCAAAGAAACCAATTCTGTCTAGTCCTGGAGGTTGAAAATATCAACAGGCTATATATATATATATATATATATATATATATATATATATACACACACACATATATATATATAAACACACACATGATAGTTGATTAAGTATTATCTTACACTATGACAAGGTCCCACAATAGGCTGTCTACAAGCAGAGGAGCAAGAAAAGCCAGTCTGAGTCCCAAAACTGAAGAACTTGGAGTCCAATGTTCAAGGGCAGGAAGCATCCAGCATGGGAGAAAGATGTAGACTAGCAGGCTAGGCCTGTCTTGACTCTTCATGTTTTTCTGCCTGCTTTATATTTGCTGGTAGCTGATTAGATTGTGCCCACCCGATTAAAGATGGGCCTGCCTTCCCCAGTCCACTGACTCAAATGTTAATCTCCTTTGGCAACATACTCACAGACATACCCAGGATCAATATTTCATCAATCCAATCAAGTTGACACTCAGTATTAACCATCACAGTTATATAGGAAAGTACAAGGGTTGTCTCTCACAGAAATCTTGTATAAAAATTTGAGTACCTGTGTGATTGTTTAAGCCATAGCAAATTTTTTTTCATAAAAGACTGTTATTACTTGATAGAATGACAGACAAACCATGGTTATTCAGACTTGAGTCTCTAGTGGACATTTTCTCAAAAATGAACAGAGTGAGCTTGGCATGTGAAGGCAGGCAAGTGACAAGGTAGTTGCCATGATTTCAAGCAAAAAATTGAATCTAGGAGATTATGCATTGATTACATGAGCTTAACAGTTTCTCAATAGATTTAAAATATTCTGATGAGATCAGAGATGATACTAATGAAGGTGATATTTTGATATTTAATTTATATTATGAAAAGTACCAACATTTGTAAAACTTTCATTTCTCAGTGAACAAGTATTTTCCAAATGACCAATGCATGATATGACAAAATACTGCATTGGTAAATGGTAATATCGAGTACAAAAAATAAATAGAAGACTTTCAGGTAACAGTGTACTTTCTGATGTTAGATATTATTAATATCTAATTATTTAATATTAGTAGATATTATTTAATATTCTACATAGTAATTGACACAAGAATTACTACTTTTTCATTTTGATGTAGAATCAAAGAAGAATATTCTAAAATATCTGAAAAGATTATTGAAATAATTTACCCATTTCTAAATACATATCTGTGTAGGGCCAGATTTTCTTCATGTTTTTCAGCCAAAATAACATGTTATAGCAGTTTGAATCCAAAAACAAGCAAGAAAAGCTATGTGTCTTATTAGTTCATTTGAGTTGCTATAATAAAATACTATAAACTTACTGACTTAAAAACAAACAAATAAATATTTTCTTTTCATGGTTCTGGAGTCTGGGAAGTCCAAGATGAAAGCACTGACAGATTCGGTGTCTGTTGAAAGCTTTTTCCTCAAAGACAGCACCTTCTAGCTATGTCTTCATGTTGCAGAAGGGGCAAGGAGTCTATCTAGGGCTTCCTTTATACAAGCATCAATTTATTTCATAAGAGCTGTGGTAAAGGTGATTAGGTGATGACTTTATCACTCTCCCAAATGTCCCATCTCACACTGCTATTACATTGGGCATTACTTTTCAATAAATGAATTTTGTGGAAAGCAGAAACATTCAGACCATAGCACCATAGGCTATTATGCCAGATATGAAAAAGATTTGTGATAATCTCTCTGTCTCTCTTTTTTTGGAGACAGGGTCTTACTCTGTCACCCAGGCTGCAGTGCAGCACAATAACCACTCATTGCAGCCTTGACCTCTTAGGTTCAAGTGATCCTCCCCACTCAGTCTCCCAAATAGCTGGGACTACATGCACGTATGTCCATGCCCAGCATATTTTGTATTTCTTTGTAGAGATGAGGCTTAACCATGTTATCTGCCTGGTTTGGAACTCCTGGGCTCAAGTCATCCACCTACCTCAGCCTCCCAAAGTGCTGAGATTATAAGCATGAGCTGCCACACCCAGTCTGCACAAATATATTAACATTGTTTTTCACTAATTATGTTTCACTTACTTCAAAAATAGTAATTTTGGGCCAGGCACAGTGGTTCACCCCTGTAATCCCAGCACTTTGGGAGGCCAAGGAGGGTGGATCACGAGGTCAAGATCATCCTGGCTAACATGGTGAAACGCCATCTCTACTAAAAAATACAAAAATTAGCCCGGGTGTGGTGGCGGGCGCCTGTAGTCCCAGTTACTCGGGAGACTGAGACAGGAGAATGGCGTGAACCCAGGAGGCGGAGCTTGCAGTGAGCCGAGATTGTGCCACTGCCTAGGAGACAGAGTGAGACTCTGTCTATTTAAAAAAAAAAAAAAAAAAAAAAAAAAAGGTAATTTTATTTAAAATATATGTTTATGTTAGCACAATCAACATTATTAATTTTAAACAAATGTATATTTAAAAATTTGTTTTAATTTGCAACACAAAAAATATTAATGGACATAACTCATTTGAATAAAAGCTTTTAGGGTACTCCATAATGTGTTAAGACTATGAAAGAAAACTAAAAGTAAAAGTTTTTAACATAACTGCTCTAGTCAAAAGCTTACTGCCTTTTCTGGATTCCTTTTTTTTTTTTTTTTCTTTTTAGTTGATGAAGATACAAAGATAAAAATCATCATTTATTTCCTAAAAACACTGCTGTGCATAATCCCAATTTTATCCAACTCCTATTTAATTCTTATTTTAAGATGAACATTAATGAAACCCATACCATAAAGCTATCTTTTTGAGACCCTGAATTGGCAGTAGAAAAATCAATTTGTTGAGGTTTATGTAAAGTACAGGCCAAAGTAAAGGGGTAGTGATATGATTATGATTCTTCTGTTCTGTCTTTTCCTTGAAGTATTATGTTAAATTAGAAGAGTTACACTGTGAATTTCTTCTCTGGATGAGATTATCCACCCATTTCCATCTCCTTATCTGTTGTGAGCTGCTTTCAAATTACTACAGTAATGGGTTGCATAGCTAATGTATTCGCTCTGTAAAAAAGGGAATTGTTTTTGACATACATGAAGAGAAATAGTTCTGAAGTTTTCTTAAAATTAAACTTATTTATTTGTCTTCCCTATTTACTGATAATGACTTTTACCTATTTGAGTTTTGCTTTTTTGTTTTGGTCGTTTTTATTTTGGAGTTTGGGGAGTTGGTGATTTTTAAATTAATTTTTTACTGGTTTTTAATTGACAAATAATCATTGTATATATGTGAACAGTGAGTTTTAAAATAACTCTCAGTTTCTTTGTGCTCTGATTTAAGGTTTTCAGATTTTACTGAGGAATTTACTGTGCCCTAATGACTTACTGCAGAGTCATTTTCTGTGAGAAATGAAATAACTTTACTTCCCTAATTTTAAGCATATCCTATTCGCTGAAACTTCACAATATGACTCACTGTATAGGAAATGTAAAAGACAAAAATGCCTGTAAAATCATTAGAAAAACTAACAAAGACATAAATTAGTTTAAAAATATGATAGTCATATATGAAACCCAAGAACAAACTCTTTCATAGATCAACAAGCGTATTCTTTGACCATCTGAAAGTTTAAAAGTGTCTGGGAAGCACTCCTTATATCGGAACCTTTAGCTCTGGTGGTCAAGGCAAGAGATCTTTGAGGAATAAAGGGACTGGGTAATACTAGTAAGAGTAATAATAGTAAAGGATTTTTTTTTTCTCCCTATGGCTCAAGCCTCTAAATTATATTACAAATTAATATCTATAAAAATATTCAAAGTAATGATCTTTCCTAATTTTTACTTAGTATCTACTAGACTTCCTTGCACATAGTAGAGCTGAAATAAGTTTGTCGAATAATCATTTGGTTTTAGTTTCATGTTAATAACAGTTATTATGCAAAAATAATTCTTCCAACAACCAGACTCCTTACTTTTTTTTTCAAGAAAGCATTGCCAGTCCAACTCTACTAACTCTAACCCCAAAAACATCGCCAATATTTTTTTCTGTTCCAACTCGTTATTTCAGTAAAAAAGTAAATGTTTGTGTGATCTGGAAATATAACAGCAACAAATTTTGGCTGCTCTACCCAGACATGGGAGAAGTAAAGTAATAAAATGCTAACAGTGTACCAGAAGGACGAGGACTCTTTTATTCCTCTCTAGTATAGAATGACAGCATGTGGTAGGGTAAAACTCAGAAGAAAATGTGTGCCAGAAGTTTACAGAATAAAACATCCAAAGCTCCAGATGTAAAATAAAAGCTGCCTAGAGAAAGAGAGTGGGGGATATATTTCCTCTGAACTCTTTGAAAGCCTGCCCTTTAAATCCTTTGTGGGATGTTTGGCTGTCAAAATGGCAAAGGAGACACAACTTAAGGGGAAAAAATGATGGGAGAGTTGTATTTTATACCTGCAACTTGGGGTGCCATAGAAGCTGTGGTAAAGAGTGAACTTCACAGCAGTATAGGGTAAACATTGCTTGCTGTGAGGTTCTCACATTTCCAAGCTCAGCTGGAGGTGACTATTGGCATAACAGTGCAGTGTTATAGACATGATGTGCAAGATTAGAACAACTCATTCAATATTACCATTCAGTAACTGTGAAAGTGCAGTTCTATGTCTTGCAATTTTCTTTAACAAAATAAAGATAATATGATATAGTTGATCTTGCCAGTGTGGTTGGGAATTTATACCAATTAAATCAAATCACAGTGAAAAAAGATCTACTTTAGATGCCCTGCACCCATAATTTGAGATTAGATGAATACCCAGCAGAGGGGGATCTGGAAGGAGTTCTTCTTGGACCCTAGGAATAAAAATCAAGAAGTACTGAAATGCAAAATCAAGAATATTCTGAAGATCAAAATAACTTACTCTAAAACTCAAGGACTAAATTATTTAGATGAAAAATAAATTTTAAAATATAAAATTATTTTGAAAAAACTACTTAATTTTAATTACTCCCATTAATTCCAATAGAGAGCACTACTTCATGCTAACAAGTCTAGTTCACTTTAAAATGTCACAATTCTAATTTGGAAATTCTCTCTTCTCAAAGGTTTCTGAAGCTTTTAAGACTCTGTTTTTGTTTATCAGTGTGTACTAGTGGGAACAGATTTTATTTCCCTCATATGGGTTAATTTTGTTTAATCTATGGAATCAGAGACAAATTTATTTCAAATTTTATGAGTTCTCAAAGTTTATTTTGTGTTGTTACTAACAGTCTTATAAATAATCACAGTCAAAATTCATTTTATTTTTTACAAATAAGTACTTAAAAGAGAAATTACCTAATGGTGTATTTTCCTGAGGAAAGTACATGTAGTAGTAGACTAAATTTTGCTTAACTAAAAATTTGATTAGTAGGTTAAATTTTATTTAAGTAAAACTGTATTTATCTTGAACTGCCTAGTATATTTAATATACTCTAAAATATCTCTTAATGTATATCAGATAGCACCTTATTTTTTAAATACCTTTTTCCTATAACACACACTAGTTTACAGATCCAATACTTATAATTTAGTATGTGATAATAAATAATAGTGACAATATAGATATTACTAATCATTTCCACAAAAAGGAAAGAAAGACTGGAAATGGAGGTATAACTTTTACTGGACTAACTTTTGTGTGGATAAGCATTATCTCCGGATAAAGTACAAAAGGCATCATAGACTTACCAAAATCAGACAGTAATTAAGGGAATTTGACTCTTGAAAGAAAAAAACTGCATTGAATTAGATCTATGTGTATACACATTTTCCCCTGAGGGCATTTCCAAATCTGAATGGTATAGGAAAGCTACAATTAAAGAAAAATAGCCACAGATTTATTAAGTTGAGGTATCACAAGACAAAGTTTGGGGCTGCCAGACTTCTGATAAAACTGAAAAAGAAGAATACACAGTTGGCAACCCTAAAACCTGTATATAAAAGTTCAAGAAACTGTACGTGCATGTCGGAGTCTTCAAGGACCCCAACAGAAAGCAATATGCTACCACTCAGCACTAGAGAGGCAGAAATTGGTACACATTAGCTATTTGGTAAACATGTTGGATTTTCCACTGATATCCAAGAATGGCCATTCCTGTTGCGCTGGTCTAAGAAATTTACTGTGGGATTAAGGGCAAAATAAATACAGACCTGCTTTAAGAAACCATCAAACCAAACTTCAGGAATTAAAGGTAGTCAGCCAGTTATTTAACTATTATGTTGAACACAAATTTTTCAGAGGAAAGTGACAGAAACCAGTGCCTAAAATAAATCATCCAGATAGCATAAAAAAGAATAAACACGTGGAGAAAGAATGAATAAACATGAGAAGAAACTATTGGAAAATCTAACCTGTAGCAAAGAAAAGAAGTAGCACAAAAAATAAACCCTTAGATAACATAGATGTTAGATTAAAAGCATGAACTTTAAAGGAGCTACTATAAAATGTTCAAGGAATTACAAGAAAATCTGGTCATAACAATCAAACAGATAAATAATTTCTACAGATAAACAGAAATTATAAAAAGAAACAAATGGAAATTCTAGGATAGGAAGTATAATATCTAAATTTAAAAATTCAAAATCTTAAGAGAATATTAAAGTTGAAGGAGGAGGAAAAAGAGAGAGAAGAAATATAAAGAAGTTGAAAAAACATATGCAATACAGAAAACAGAGAAAAACAAAATTGAGAACACAGTCAAATGAAGATATGTGTAATATATATTCAGAAGGAGAAGACAGAGAATAGAAATGTAAAATAATATCATAATACTTGAAGAGATAATAGAATATATAACTGACATGTCTAAGAAGCTCAGAGAACTTCAATCTTTATAATACAAATAAACCCATATCTGGTCACATCATAGCCAAACTTCAGAAAGCTAAACATGATAAAAACTGTGAAATGTGTTAAAGAAAAAAAGACACTTTAAAAAAGGAGAATATTCATAATAATGCTGGATAAATTCTCATTAAAAACAGAAAGGAAAGAAGTCAGTGATATGATATATTTAATGTACTGAAAGAAAATACACACACACATATTTTTAGACATATATATAATATACATATATATTCAATACTTTCCAAAACAAAGATTAAGATATGTTTAGGTAAACATGACCAGAGAGAATCTAACCTTATAAGGCTTAAAGTATTAAAAAAGAATCTAAATGAAGTTCTTGAAACTGAAATAAAATGACACAAAGTATAATCTCAGATTTACAAGAAGAAATAGAAAATGTATGAATAAATATAAAAATATACAAATACCATCTTTATCCTCTTTATTATTAAAACAAGTAACAGTTTAAAATTATAACATTGTAATGTAGAGTTATATATAAACCCATACTTTATATTATATTATATTAAATGTAAATAAAAGTATCACTAATATTGGATCTACTGATGAGTCTTGCATTTTTACATTCCTTTTACAATATGAACTCTGAGTAGACTGATAAATTATAAACATGTATTGCGATACCTAGACCACCACTAAAAATACAAAAATCAGAATTAAAAGAAAATAGATTAAAATGTACTCAAAATAATAGTAACTAGATAAAAGGCAGCAAAGGAAGAAGAGAAAAGCAGAATCATGACAAATACAAAAATACAGACTAGTAGAACTAAATGCAACTACAAAAATAATTATAATAAATTTCAACATATCTAACAAAAGGCAGAGATTATCACACTTAATTGAACAAGGAAGAAACTGTTTCTATAAGATATTTGCTTTAAATAAGACAGAGTTGGTTAAATATAAAATAGAAAAAATATATTCTATGCAAATATTAATAAAAATAAACCCAGAATGCATACATTTCTGTAAGGAAAACTTAAATTGAAAATGAGAAATATTACAAGAGGTGAGAGGGAAATTAATGTGAATAAAATAGCAATTCACCAAAGGGGCATAATCATGCTAAATAAGCGTCAATTAATAACAGAATCTTGAGTTACATGAAAGATACAGACAAATTCACAATTAGAGTGGGATAATTTAAGACCTTATTTTGACAGTTGATAAAACAACATGATGCAAAGTCAGTAAATGTATATAATACTTAAATAATAATACCAAGCGGCATGACATTTATAGAACAATGCTGAACTACAAATATCTTATTAAATTTGAATGATTAAATTTAAAGAAGTATGTTACATGACCACAAGGAATTAAGTTTGAAATCAATAACAAGGTATTTTAGAATTTCCCAAACATTTAAAATTAAATAATATACTTCTAAATAATCCATGTGTGAAATCAACCACAAGGGAAGATGGAAAATACTTTAAAATGAATTCTATCTAAAATGCAAAATATCAAAATGTTTGGATTTGATCTAGAACGCTACTAAAAGAAATATTTATATGCTGAGGTAAGAACACAGGAAGTGTTTTAAAGAACTAAATTTCTAACTTGAAACTCTATTGAAATAAGAGCAACTAAACACAAAATAAGAAGAAAGTGAAGATTTTCAAAATCAAACACAGAAATCAGACATATAAAGGAATATATTAACAAAGCCAAATTTTAGTCATGTGAACCCCTAAGCCCCTAAAAATGTATATAAAAAAAGAGAGAGAGAAAACACAAATCTGTAGTAAGTGGAGTGAAGAGAGGGCTAATGAGAATACATTTGATCTTCATTATTTGTGGATGTATATTTGTGAATTCACTTCTGTGTTAAAATTTATTTGTAACCCCAAATCAATACTTACAGCCCCCTCATGATAATTTAGACATGGACAGAGCAGTGAAAATTGGAGTCAAGCAACCAGCACATTCCAGCTGAAGTTAAAGAAGAAAATATTCTGTCTTCTCAATTTAGCTCTCATACTGCAAACAAGTGTTCTTTTTGTGGGTCAATTTGGTGCCATATATTTTGCTTTTTTTGTGCTTTTTGTCAGTGATTTCACTTTTTAAATGGCTTCATGCTTAGTTCCGGTTGTCTGGCATTCCTAAGAACAAAGATGTGATGTGCCTTACAGAGAAAATATTTATGTTAGATAAGCTTCATTCAGGTATGAGTTATAACGATGTAAGTAATGAGTTCAACATTAATGAACTAACAATATATATTAAATAATCTGTCTTTGGACAAAAACAGTTAAAAATATATTTATGTATTCATTAGTTGATGGAAATGTGACCAGAGGCTTGTAAGAACCTAACCCTGCATGTACCCTAGGAACAATTGCTCAGTATTTGCTAACAGTGTTTATGGCTAATTTATACAACATAACAACCATGAATAAAAATTAAATTGTGAAAACATTTATAGTAATAAATTTTACAACAAAACAAGTACAATAATAAATTAAAAATTGGTATTGCCTTACATCTACTTAACAAATTAAATTCATTTTATAAAAGAAAACATCCCCCAAAGAGAATCACAGAACCAGATTATTTTTTACGGAAATTCTCTTCAACATGTAAAAAGAAAATAAAAGAAGTACTAAACAATTTCATCCACAAATAGAGAAGCAGGAAACCCTTTAAGACTTGTTTGTTTCACAAGTTCAGTATAATCACCCACGCTCGACTAATTTTTTGTATTTTTAGTACAGACGAGGTTTCACTGTGTTAGCCAGGATGGTCTTGATCTCCTGACCTCATGATCCACTCGTCTTGGCCTCCCAAAGTGCTGGGATTACAGGCGTGAGCCACTGAGTCTGGCCAGAAACAAATTTTTTTAATAGAGAATTAAAATAATCAATCCATCACTATATAAATGATAATTTATCATGACTAAGTGAAATTTATCTCAAGATAGTTAAGATATTATAGAAGGCTGGTTTAGCATTGAGACAGAAGGCTGGTTTAGCATTCAAAAAATCAATAAATATAATTGTCACATGAACAGAATCAAGGAGTAAGATTACATGATTTTCTATTTTTAGCAGAAAAATTAGTTTGCAAAATTTAAGACATAAAAATTCTCAGCAATGTAGGCACAAAAGGGAATTTCCTCAATTGGATAAACAGCATTAACACAAAAAAATAAAGTTAACATTATGTTCAGTGGTGAATGAAGGAACACGTTCCTTCTTATAATCAGAACACGGTAAGAATGCCTGTCTACTCTTAGCTTTTCTACACAAAATTGTTTTAGAGTTTCTACTTCCTGAAATAAATGAAGAAAAAAATAAAAGTTCTACATATTGAGAAGAATAAAATTGTCTCTACTCACAGACAACATACCTGATTACACAGAAAATCCTAAGGAATCTATAAAAGTAATGACAAAGATAAATGAGTTTATAAAGTTTGTAAAGACCAATATACAAAAACAATTGTGTATTTATATACTTGCATCAGACAATTGCAAATGGGAATTTTAAAATAATATTTAAAAACATACTTAGAACGAACTTAGTTAAAAGCTTACAAAACTCTACATTGAAACTGAAAATTATGAACACTGCTAATAGAAATTAAAGACAAATAAAGAAATATCTACCACTTAATAAATTGGAAATCTTAATACTGCTACAACATCATTTCTCCCCAAACTGATCTATAGATTCGATGCAATCCTGAGAGTTTTTGTAGAAAATAACACTATAAAAAGTACATTTTCAAAAGTATACTAACATGCAAAGGACCTGTAATAATTAAAATAATCTTTAAAAGCAGGGACAGTTTGAGTACCCACATTACTTAATTTCAAAATTTAGTAAAAAGACACATTTTTAAAGACAGCATATCACATGCAATTACAGACAGACAAATCAGTGGAATATAAGAGTCCAGATATAGATCAACACATTAATTATTTTCAACAAGATACTAAGATAATTCAATTGTGGAAAGTATAGTGTTTACAAAAAGTCATTGTGGAACAGTCAGATAAACATGTAAAAAAATTAACTTGAGTCCAGTCTCCATACCATGAACAAAAATTAATTTGATATAGATCATAGGCCTACATGTAAAACTGTAAAGCCTCCAGGAGTAAATGTAGGAGACTTTTTTGTGATCTTAATATAAGCAAAGATTTCTCAGGACTAAAATTACAATTTAAAATTATTGCTACTTTTGCTCATCAAAAAATACAACAAAGAAAAAAGAGGAAGAGAGAAAGAGGAAAGAGAAAAGAAGGAAAGGAAGGAGAAAAAGAGAGGGAAAGAAGGAAATGAAGGAAAGAAGGAAGCAGGAAGGAAGGAAAGAAGGAAGGAAAAGAAGGAGAAATGAAAGGAAGAAAACATTAAGAATATGAGAAGGCAAGTCACAAACTAGAAATAACCACTTATAATCCATACTGCTGAAAAATAACTTTTATCCAGAATATATAAATAACTCCTATGAATGAATAATAAAAAGTAAAATTTAACAAATAACATCCAGATATTTCAATAGACACTTCACAAAAGATGATATACAAATGATCAATAAGCGTAGGAAACATTCTCAGCATCATTGGACATCAGAAAAAATAAAATTAAAGCCATAATATAATAATATTTTACAGTCATGAAAATGACTAAAAGTTTAAAATTGACAATAACAAATGTTGAGCAAGGATATAGAAAATATGTTAGCAAAATCTTATAAAAGTCAACATACATGTAGACTTTTCCTGATCAATTCCATTACTAGGTATTTACCCAAGAAAACTGAAAACACTAGCCACTAAATGAATCATAGCAATTGTGTTTATTATATCTCAAAAAAAGAAAATTCAATTTCTCAAAAACAGGAGAATATATCTAAAATATAAATATGAGTATGCTAATCAAAAATCAAAGGGGATGAGCTACTTGTATGTGCATTCATATATAATAAATATAAATGTACACATATATTTGGCTTCTCTTGATATATATAAACATATACACATATGTTCATGTGTGTGTTTGTATCAAAAGAATTCAAACATAAGAGTACATACTGTTTCATTCCACTTATTGTGTTACTGTGAAATGCCAGAATAGACAAACATAAACTGTAGGGACAGAAATTAAAACAATATTTTCATATAATGGTGAGTAGTGACTAGAAAAGTACATGAGAAAAATTTCTGGAGTAATGAAAATATTCCATATTTAATTTAAGTGTTGGCTATAGTTTTTATGAATTTACTGAAGCTTCCTGATTTGCATACTAAAGATTTATCCATTTCACTGCATGTAAATTTTACCACAATGAAAAAAAAAAAAAAAAAAAAGTCACAGGTACCGAAGTATATCAGAAACAGTTACACACATGAAAAGATTTCACTTATTACCTGCATGTATATTTTGAGCTAGATATCATTACTTTTTAATATGAAGAAATGTATTTTAAGAGAGGTAAAATAATTCTTTCAAGGACACAGGATTAGTGACAGAATCAATCTTCAAACTTAGTTTGGTATTTTTCTTCTATTCCATACTCAAATTAAAAGATCCTATGGAATATAATATTATAATCTCTCATAAAATCATATGCCATTAATTTTTTGTTTTGCTTTTTTATTTTTGTCTCTTTCATTAGCAATCAGTGAGTAATGCAGTTGCTGTACACTCAAATGTTTAGGTCTTCAGCATGGCCATTTTCAAAAGATATTTGTTGGAAGTGGAAAAGCAAAGATAGCAGGAATAAGCTTTTCAGTGATCATTAATATGTGGGGCATTTCAAGAATTACAAGTCCTATCAAACACTGCACTTAATTGAGCAGAAATGAGTCATAGAAACAAGATAAACCATACACAGAAAACACACTTCAACATTACTATTTTACTAACATGTTCATTAAAATTTCCTTTTGTGAGGTCTCAGGGTAATTTTTCTTCCTTCTTTGCTCTATTTCTTTTTTTTTAACTAACAAAGATTATTTTTTCCAAAATACCATATATTTTTAAATGTGATTCATAATGATAATGTAAATTCAGTGGCTTGGAGGTTCAAAACTGAAATCTTTGCCTTGTTTGAGATTCACTTCAGGGAGACATGGAAAGATTCACCCCAGTAACTGAGCCTTATTTGCAAATACTCTCTCTCTCAGGGGAACATTTTTATAGCCTTAAATAGCAGAGAATTGCTAGTCGTGGACTTAACAAAATTTTTAATAGAAAAGAATATACAATAGTTTAATTGTACAGACTAACCTTATTGAGTCATAAAGCACTTGAGAATCTTATGATGTGTCAGGGTCAATCAGCATTGTAAATGTTGGGATTATCATGGTCTATCATAGACTATTTGAACTTTCAGTTTGTTGAAATTCTATATTTAAAAAGTTTATTATGTTTAGGAAAGCCTTGCATTTTAATTCAATTGATAATATTCTTGCTTTGAATTTATCAGCACTTTATATATTGCTCATATTGTGATACTTTATGTTTTCCGAATTTATTGCACTATTTAACACCCATCCCTGATTTAGTATTTGTTCATTCAGTCACTTATTCATTCATTTTATTCACTTTCAGATGAGGACATTATTTTTATTTCACTGCAAAAACAAAGCAATCAATCAGAGATCTTCCCATCTTCCCTCGTATGCCAAACACCAGAGCAGCCAATGAACCTATATTAATGTTTATATATTCCACCTGCACTGCAGATGCAGTAGGCAATCACTCCCAACTGTGATTTGGATCCTAAGAGCAAACTCAATGGCAATTCTCCTACAATTTTGAGCTTTCTACATCATTACAGTCTTTGCTTCCACATCTGAATCATGGCTTAAAGATAAATCATGCATTAACATCTCCCATCTTAAACCATAAACGCTCCCCAATCTTACATCCTTCTGCAGATAATAAGCTTTTTTCCCCATCTTCCCTCACAATAAATCTTCAGAAGAATTGTCAATACTTGTTTCTACTTTCTGTCGTTCTGTTCTCTTTTGAACTCTCTCTCCAGTCATCACTTGCCACCACCACTCCCCTAATAACACTGTCAAGGTCACCAATAATCACCACTGTATTAAATTCCATGGTTAATCCTTGGCATTTATTTTATCAGACCTATTACCATCATTTTGTCAGTTTATCACTCTCCATTTCTTGAAATACGTTCAGCTGGGATGCCAGTTTTTCTTGGTTCTCCTCCTTTGCTTCTCCATGTTGTTCTGAGCTATATCTATAATGTACAAAACAGTTACTATAATAACGTATACATTCAATAAATATTTTTGCAATAAATGAATACTTGTGTTTTAAAAACCACTGTTGCTCTTCAACTATAGGCAATCTGAGCAGATTCAAATCCGAGCATTAACAAATCAATGCCAACAATTTGTCCCTTCTAACAACAGTATAACATGAAGAGAAAATGTTAGTATAAATATAAAAAACACAGCCTAATGATAATTGTCATGCATTTTTGTATCATATTAAAACACAGACTTTTTTACAGTTTAATTTTAGTGGATATTGCTGACAAGATGGCCGAAAAGCAACGCCTCCGCTCTGCAGCTCCTAGCGAGATCCATACAGAAGGTGAGTGATTTCGGCATTTCCAACTGAGGTACATGGTTCATCTCACTGGGACTTGTTGGACAGTGGGTGCAGCCCACAGAGGGCGAGCTGAAGCAGGGTGGGTCATCGCCTCACCTAAGGAGTTCAAGGGTTTGGGGAATTCTCTTCCCTACCCAAGGGAAGCTGTGAAAGACTGAGCCTGAGGAACAGTGCACTCCGACCCAGGTACTTCTCTTTTCCCATGGTCTTCACAACCCACAGACCAGGAGATTTCTTCCAGTGCCTATGCCACCAGGGCCCTGGGTTTCAAGCAGAAAAGTGAACAGCCATTCGGGCAGACACTAAAGCAGCTGCAGGAGTTTTTTTGGTTTTGGTTTTGCTTTTTTCCCATACCCCAGTGGTGCCTGGAATGCCTGTGAGACAGAACTGTTCACTCCCCTGGAAAGGGGGCTGAAGCCAGGTAGCCAAGTGGTCTGTCTCGGCAGGCCCCACCCAGATGGAGCCCAGCAAACTAAAATCCACTAACTTGAAATTCTAGCTGCCAGCACAGCAGCATTCTGAGACCAACCTGGGATGCTGGAGTTTGGAGAGAGGAGGGGCGTCCGCCATTGCTGAAGTTTGAGTAGGCAGTTTTACCCTCACAGTTGAAGTTTGAACTGGGCGGAACCCAGGGCAGCTCAGCAAGGCCACTGTGGCCAGACTGCGTCTCTACATTGCTCCTCTCTGGGAAGGCCATCTCTGAAAAAAAGGCAGCAGCTCCAGTCAGGGACTTATGAATAAAACCCCCATCTCCCTGGAACAGAGCACCTGGGGGAAGGGGCAGCTGTGGAGGCAGCTTCAGCAGATTTAAACATCCCTGCCTGATGTCTCTGAAGAGAGCAGCAGACCTCCCAGCACAGCGTTTGAGCTCTGCTAATGGTCAGACTGCCTCCTCAAGCGGGTCCCTGACCCCCATGTATCCTGACTGGGAGATATCTCCCAGTAGGGGCCAACAGACACCTCATACAGGAGAGCTCTGGCTGGCATCTGGCAGGTGCCCCTCTGGGACAAAGCTTCCAGAGGAAAGAACAGGCCACAAAATGTGCTGTTCTGCAGCCTCCACTGGTGAGATATTATAATATATCTTACAAAATCACATGCCAGGCAAACAGGGTCTGGAATGGACCTCCAGCAAACTCTAGCATACCTGCAGGAGAGGGACCTGACTGTTAGAAGGAAAACTAATAAACAGAAAGGAATAGCATGTACACTTGGAGATCCTGTCTGAGGTCGCCAACATCAAAGACCAAAGGTAGATAAATCCATGAAGATGGGGAGAAACAAGTGCAAAAATGCTGAAAATTCCAAAAACCAGAATGCCTCTAGTCTTCCAAAGGATCACAACTCCTTGCCAACAGGGGAACAAAACTGAACAGAGAAAAAGTTTGACAAATTGACAGAAGTAGGCTTCAGAAGTGGGTAATAACAAACTCCTCCAAGCTAAAGGAACATGTTCTAACCCAATGCAAGGAAGCTAAGAACCTTGAAAAACGGTTAGAAGAATTGCTAACAAGAATAACCAGTTTAGAGAATAACATAATGACTTGATAGAACTGAAAAACACAGCACGAGAACTTCGTGAAGCATACACAAGTATCAATAGCCGAATCGATTAAGCAGAAGAAAGGATATGAGAGGGAGAAGATCAACTTAATGAAATAAAGCGAGAAGATAAGATTAGAGAAAAAAGAATAAAAAGGAATGAACAAAGCCTCCAGGAAACATGGGACTATGTGAAAAAAACAAATCTATGTTTGATTGGTGTACTTGAAAGTGATGGGGAGCAAGGAACCAAGTTGGAAAACACTCTGCAGGACGTTATCCAGGAGAAATTCCCCAACCTAGCAAGAGAGGTCAGCATTCAAATTCAGGAAATACAGAGAACACCACAAAGATACTCCTTGAGAAGAGAAACCACAAGACACGTAATCGTCAGATTCACCAAGGAAAAAATGTTAAGGACAGACAGAGAGAAAGGTCGGGTTACCCACAAAGGAAAGCCCGTCAGACTAACAGCAGATCTCTCTGCAGATACCCTAAAAGCCAGAAGAGATTCGTGGCCAATATTCAACATTCTTAAAGAAAAAAAATTTCAACCTAGAATTTCATATCCTGCCAAACTAAGTTTCATAAGAGAAGGAGAAATAAAATCCTTTACAGAAAAGCTGTACTGAGAGGTTTTGTCACCACCAGGCTTGCCTTAAAAGAACTCCTGAAGGAAGCATTAAACATGGAAAAGAACAACTGGTACCAGACACTGCAAAAACATACCAAATTGTAAAGGCCATAGACATTATGAAGAAACTGCATCAACTAAGAGGCAAAATAACCAGCTAGCATCATAATAACAGGATCAAAATCAAACATAACAATATTAACCTTAAATGTAAATGGGATAAATGCCCAATTAAAAGACAGAGACTGGCAAATAGGATAAAGGATCAAGAAATATTGGTGTGATGTATTCAGGAGACCCATCTCACGTGCAAAGACGCACATAGGCTCAAAATAAAGGGACAAAGAAATATTTGCCAAGCAAATGGAAAGCAAAAAGAAAAAGCAGGAGTTGCAATCTTAATCTCTGATGAAACAGACTTTAAACTAACAAAAATCAAAAGAGACAAAAAAGGGCATTGCATAATGGTAAAGGGATCAATGCAACAAGAAGAGCTAACTATCCTAAGTATACATGCATCCAATACGGGAGCACCCAGATTCATTAAGCAAGTTCTTAAGAGACCTACAAAGAGACTTAGACTCCCACACAATAATAGTGGGAGACTTTAACACCCCACTGTCAATATTAGACAGATCAACGAGACAAAAAATTAACAAGGATATTCAGGACTTGAACTCAGCTTTGCACCAAGCAGACCTAATAGACACCTACAAAACTCTCCACCCCCAAATCAACAGAATATACATTCTTCTCAGCACCTCATCACACTTATTATAAAATTAACCACATAATTGGTAGTAAAACACTTCTCAGCAAAAGCAAAAGAACAGAAATCATAACAGTATCTCAGACCACAGTGCAGTCAAATTAGAACTCAGGATAAAGAAACTCATTAAAAATGGCACAACTACATGAAAACTGAACAATCTGCTCCTGAATGACTATAGAGTAAATAACGAAATGAGAGCAGAAATAAAGATGCTCTTTGAAACAAATGAGAACAAAGACACAACATATCAGAATCTCTGGGACACATTTAAAGCAGTGTGTAGAGAGAAATTTATAGCACTAAATGCCCACAAGAGAAAGCAGGAAAGATCTAAAATTGACACCCTAACATCAAAATTAAAAGAACTAGAGAAGCAAGAGTAAACAAATTCAAAAGCTAGCAGAAGACAAGAAATAACTAAGATCAGAGCAGAACTGAAGAGACAGAGACAAGAAAAACTCTTCAAAAAGTCAAAGAATACAAGAGCTGTTTTTTTTTTTTTTTTGAAAGACCAACCAAATATATAGACCACTAGCCAGACTAATAAAGAAGAAAAGAGAGAAGAATCAAATAGATGCGAGAAAAAATGAAAAAGGGCTTATCACCACTGATCCCACTGAAATACAAACCACCATCAGAGAATACTATAAACACTTCTATGCAAATAAACTATAAAATCTAGAAAAAAATGAATAAATTCCTGGACACATACACCATCCCAGATCTAAACCAGGAAGAGGTCGAATCCCTGAATAGACCAATAACAAGTTCTGAAACTGAGGCAGTAATTAATAGCCTACCAACCAAAAAAAGTCCAGGACCAGACGGATTTACAGCTGAATTCCACCAGAGGTACAAAGAGAAGCTGGTAGCATTCCTTCTGAAACTATTACAAACAATAGAAAAAGAGGGAATCCTCCCTAACTCATTTTATGAGGACAGCATCATCCTGATACCAAAACCTGACAGAGACACAACAAAAAAAGAAAATTTCAGACCAATATCCCTGATGAACATCGATGCAAAAATCCTCAATAAACTACTGGCAAACTGAATCCAGCAGCACATCAAAAAGCTTATCCACCACGAACAATTTGGCTTCATCCCTGGAATGCAAGGCTGGTTAAACATACACAAATAAACAAACATAATCCATCACATAAACAGAACCAATGACAAAATCTACATAATTATCTGAATAGATGTAGAAAAGGCCTTTGACAAAATTCAACAATGCTTCGTGATAAAAACTCTCAATAAACTAGGTATTGATGAAACGTACCTCAAAATAATAAGAGCTATTTATGACAAACCCACAGCCAATATCATATTGAATGGGCAAAAACTGGAAGCATTCCCTTTGAAAACTGGCACAAGACAATGATGCCCTCTCTCACCACTCCTATTCTACATAGTATTAGAAATTCTGGCCAACGCAAACAGGCAAGAGAAGTAAATAAACGATATTCAGCTAGGGAAAGAGGAAGTCAAATTGTCTCTGTTTGCAGATGACATGATTGTATATGTAGAAAACCCCACCGTCTCAGCCCTAAATCTCCTTAAGTTGATAAGCAATTTCAGCAAAGTCTCAGGATATAAAATCAACAGGCAAAAATCACAAGCATTCCTATACACCAATAACAGACAAACAGAGAGCAAAATTATGAGTGAAGTCCCATTCACAATTGCTACTAAGGGCATAAAATACCTAGGAATACAACTTACGAGAGATGTGAAGGACCTCTTCAAAGAGAACTACAAACCACTGCTCAAGAAAATAAGAGAGGACACAAACAAATGGAAAAACATTCCATGCTCATGGATAGAAAGAATCAATATTGTGAAAATGGCCATACTGCCCAAAGTAATTTATAAATTTAATCCTATCCCCATCAAGCTACCACTGACTTTCTTCACAGAATTGTACAAAACTACTTTAAACTTCATATGAAACCAAAAAGAGCCCAAAAAGGAGCCCGCATAACCAAGACAATCCTAAGCAAAAAGAACAAAGCTGGAGGCATCACGCTACCTGACTTCAAGCTATATACTACAAGGCTACAGTAACCAAAACAGCATGGTACTGGAACCAAAACAGATATATAAACCAATGTAACAGAAGAAGAGGCCTCAGAAATAATACCACACATCTACCACCATCTGATCTTTGACAAACCTGACAAAAACAAATAATGAAGAAAGGATTCCCTATTTAATAAATGTTGTTGGGACAACTGGCTAACCACATACAGAAAACTGAAACTGGACCCCTTCCTTATATCTTATACAAAAATTAACTCAAAATGGATTACATACTTAAATGGAAGACCTAAAATCATAAAAATCCTAGAAGAAAACCTAGGCAATTCTGGACATAGGCATGGGCCAAGACTTCATGATTAAAACACCAAAAGCAATGGCAACAAAAGCCAAAATTGACAAATGGGATCCAATTAAACCAAAGAGCTTCTGCACAGCAAAAGAAACTCCCATCAGAGTGACCAGGCAACCTACAGAATGAGAGAAAATTTTTGCAATCTATCCATCTAACAAAGGGTAATATCCAGAATCTACAAAGAACTTAAACAAATTTACAAGTAAAAATCAAACAACCCCCATCAAAAAGTGGGCAAAGGATATGAACAGACACTTCTCAAAATAAGACATTTATGTGGCCAACAAACATGAAAAAAAGCTCATCATCACTGGTCATTAGAGAAATGCCAATCATGACTACAATGAGATACCATCTCACTCCAGTTAGAATGGTGATCATTAAAAATTCAGAAAACAACAGATGTGGGAGAGGATGTGGAGAAACAGGAATGCTTTTCCACTGCTGATGGGAGTATAAATTAGTTCAAACATTGTGGAAGACAGTGTGGCAATTCCTCAAGAATCTAGAACTAGAAATACCATTTGACCCAGCAATCCCATTACTGGGTATACACCTAAAGGATTATAAATCATTCTACTATAAAGACACATGCACATGTGTGTTTATTGTAGCACTATTCACAATGCAACGACTTGGAACCAATCCAAATGTCCATCAATGATAGGCTAGATAAAGAAAATGTGGCATGAAATACTATGCTACATTTATACACCATGGAATATACACCATGAAATACTATGCAGTCATAATAAAGAATGAGTTCATGTCCTTTGCAGGGACATGGATGAAGCTGGAAACCATCATTCTCAGCAAACTCACACAAGAACAGAAAACCAAACACCACATGTTCTCACTCGTAAGCGGGAGTTGAACAATGAGAATACATAGACACAGGGAGGGAAATATCACACAATGGGGCCTGTCGGGGTGAAGGACTGGGGAGGCATAGCATTAGGAGAAACACCTAATGCAGGTGACAGGTTGATTGGTGCAGCAAACCACCATGGCACACATATACCTATGTAACAAAACTGCACGTTCTGCACATGTATCCCAGAACTTAAAGTATAATAATAATAAATAAAAAATTTAGTATCGACTTTTCAATCAGCACATAATTTAGGCTGCCTGTACATAATGTTAATATTAATATATTCATCTATATTGTGGTTCATAAATTTTACAAATACTCTTCTCCCTCCACATGTAAGGATTTATGTGCAAATCACATTTTTGTCTAAAAAGACTTCTCCAATTAAATAATGAGGACAAATAGCCACATAGAAAAAATTCCGATCTAAGGACCACTAAAAAAACCTTTAGATATCTATTTGTAAAACAGCAAATAAAAATAAAACTGCTCAGTGTCCAAGAATTATTAGTTTATGTAATATAACCCCTAGAGACACAGCAGAGTCTCTATAAAACAATAAGCAGAGTAGAAAAAAACAGAATACTATATAATTTGGATTGCATATTTATATTTTTTTCTTTGGTTAAATAATAGCTTTATTATAACAGAGGAGATTATTCTAGCAAAAGTATTTTAGAGGCATCGTCATCTAAGAAGACATAATATTGAAAAGGAAAGAGAATTATTTTATTTTTTAAAGGCAGACATACTTGAAGTATGCTCAAGTAACATAATTATATCATTTAAGGCTGACACTGTTTTACCTAGCAAACTTAGTCTCTTTTAAAAAATCATCATATAATGATAATCAGACAGATATGATTTAATAAATATTTGAGAATAAAAGCACTGAACAATTTTAATGGATCTGTAATTGTAATTCCCAAGTATCTTTCCTTTCTCAACTAATTGGGTAATGGCACTGCTAGAATTAATTCAAGGTCATCAGTGTGCACAAAGTACAGATGGTTTCACCATTTTACGAGTATACAGGGGATTCAACATTACTGTTGCCTGCTGCTTTTCAAACTAATTTTTATTCTTAAAAATCCACATTTTTACTGCAGCTGAACAGTTAAGCCATATGTTGTACTGTGAATACTTTAAAATATCTGGTGCATGTAATTGTTACACTGAAACTACCATACACTGGTAGTTTTCAATTTTGTTGTAAGGAAAGGACATGTATACTACTGCTGTGTGCCTGTGTGTTTGTGCGTGTGTGTGTGCGCGCCTGTGTGTGTGTGTGTGTGTGCGCCTGTGTGTGTGTGTGTGTGTGTGTCTGTACTTTTCCTCTAAGTACCAAGCTTTAGTTTCAATTATGGTCCCAGTGAGAATTTCAACCTGAAATATACTGTATTGCTGATCTGCCTCCTGGTGTACAAGCTACTGCAGTATGCTTCCATATTGCCTAATGCTGTTTGAGATACTTTGCTAATCTATCTCAAAGCTAAAAGACCTGGCCTTAAAATACCTTTCCACTTTTCCCTTGTGGTAGTCATGACAAGTAGGACTGAGGTATTTCTGTGTTTTTGTCAGAATTCTGATATGGCATTGTCATGTTTGCCAATCTAGAGCTTTGAGGAGCCTTTTTATATAGTGTGACAGGTGAAATGTCCTTGTTAAAAATAGTAATAGTAATGACCATTTTTGTCTGTTAATATTTAGCACTCACCAAAATGTTTGCATATGAAATATCTTCTTTACACAAAATCAATATCAAAAACCAGAAGCCAGATTTTGTCATCATTTTGCACATGAAAAAACTCAAACTCAGAAATCTTCATTGATTTACTGAAAATCACATGGCCAATAAGTGACAAAATGCTGTTGCTTTGGTTTCTCTGGAGCCTATCTTGCCCCAGCAGGTGAGTCCAGTGTCCTGTCTTTTTGTGTTTCCCTTACTCCATTTGTAGGATAGTAACAAGTCTTACAGGGCTGAATGGAAAGATAAATCTGTGTTAGAGCTCTCCAGAGAAACAGAACCAATAGGAGATCCACTACATATGAAAAAATGATGTGTTTCAAGGAATTGGCTCACACTGTTATGAAAACTGACAAGTCCCAAGCTCTTCAAGGTGGGTCGGCAAGCTGGAGACCTAGGCAAGCCAATGGTTTAGTTTCTGTCCAAATGTAGGCAAGCTTGAAACCTATGAAAAGCCAGAGTTTCAGTTCAAGTTTGAAGGCTGTCAGTCAGGAGAAATTCTCTCTTACTTGAGAAAGGCAGCCTTTTTGCTCTTTTCAGGCCTTCAACTGATTGCATGAGGCCCACCCACATTAGGAAGGTCATCTGCTTTACTCACTTGATCTGTTTAAATGTTAGTCCCATCTGAGTGCATCCTCACAGGGACGCCAAGAATAATGTTTCACAAAACATCTGGGCACTCTGTGGCCCAGTGAAGTTGAGACATAAAATGAGCCATCACAAATCAAACTAGATTTATGCTATCATTGTATTCTTTCCTATCCACTTCCTTAATACCTATATACTTTGTTAAAATAAACTTCCATAAATCATTTTGTCAGTAGAATAAATCCTTACATCAACAGAAACTATCTATGAGTTAAAAAGTCACCAATATAGTGAAGCAAAAAAACATAAAACTAAAAGTTTATAGCAGACACTGTACAGTATCTGAAAAGTGCCACACAAATAATTGATCCTCTGTGCTCCATCATCATAGGACTTGAGTGTGGAGATAAAGTGTGACCTGAGCTGAACTCTGAAAGATGGGTAGTGATCAGTTAAAACGGTTTAAGAAGTCTATTCCAAGCCTAAAAATAATCTGAATTAACCAAACAGATACAAATTTGGTAAGCAAATTTGACGAACCTGTTGAGTACAATCAAATAATCAAATAAAAGAGATGAATTAGTAGGATTTTAGATATTATCAAAGTCCTGATATAAGCAGGATTTGATTCAGATAATAATGAAATCAACTGATGATTTGGACCCAAAAGTGATGTAATGAAAGTAGTCGGGTTTCTGAAAATTTTCCTTGAGGTAATGAGTGAAATGGATTAAAAATAAAAGCACAGAAGGAAAAAGTATGACAAATGAGAATTCAGATTTCCTGGCACAAAGTTTTGAATGTAAGTAGTAGGGTAGTCGCATAAGTGTACAAAAGAAAGCAAACAAAGGTATTACTAAAAAAAAAAAAACTAAAAATAAATGAATGTTTGAAAATGTAAAACAGGAAAGTTGGAAGATTCAACAATACATCAAGCTTTTAAGACAAGATAGCTTAGAAAATGATGGAAGGAAAACAAAGAGCTTGGGATGAGTCAAGGAAGTGGTGACATGTACATGGGTTAAACACTCAAATGGTAGTTGAACAAGTTGGGAGCAAGAGCTAGAGATTTTAACATCATCATTTAGTGAAAATGGATTAATTCTTCTAAAAGGTAGTTTATAGAAACTGAGAAGCAGGGACTGAGTTTTTGGCCTCACTCTCAATTAAGAGTGTCTGTGAAAAATAAAAACCAGATAAGAAAGAAAAAAAAGATTATAAGAAAAACAGGACAAAACTGGAAAATTAACCTGGTGATCTAGAGAGGAGAATGTGTCTAAAAAAGAAATATTTTAGAGAAAAACAAAGCACATAAAAGACAGAGTAGTCTGAAGTTCCAAAAAGAAAGTAATTGGTGGAACTGTTTATAGCCTGTCTACTAATCAATTGCAGAGGAAAACATTGTCACTGAATTCTAATTGCTAACTTTCACTACTTAATCTCTCTGTGGAGATTAGAATTAGTTATGTGGTGTTTATGTAGATGACAGTCATCTTGTTTGCCACAAACTCATTTGCACGGAAAAGCACACATCAGTTAGACTCCTGTCAAAATAATTAGCTAAGCATGAGATAAGACCTTTTAGGTTTTAGAACTTTCTAAGCATGAAATCTTTTTTTTAATATGAGGGCACTCAACATGTTTTACGGAAATAATAAGCATGTGTATAAGTCTACATTTTCCATCGTGTTACATTTTTCTTGTTTTTTTCTTATCTATTTAATAAAGTACAAAATTTACTAAAATATAAAATTAGCAACTGGTAATCACTGAGATAAGAGGAAATAGAATTTCTTCTCACTTTTCTCATTTCTCTCATTCTATGTTAGGCATTATGAAATTAAAATAAAATCCATTTCAATTAAAAGAGATATGTGCTTTTAGTATAGAGCTTGATAAACAGCATTACTGAATTCAGGTCAGTCATAATTTAATCACCATGCATCAAAGACCTAACACAGATTCACAAGAATATATCCTTTTCATTCGTAGATGAAGTGAAAACCCAAAGTTGAAGTGTAGATGTTTGAAAGCTGCTTGTTACTAAGAGCATTCTCTATCTTGCTCTTCCCCATGAGTGAGAAAAAGGGAAACAGAAATCAGTGCTTATATTTCTGGGAGATACTATGTGATACATTGATTTCTGCAATAAGGTTATTTTACAAATAGTTAATCTGATTCTTTCAGTGAATTTACTGTCCTCAATCAAAGTTTGGAAAATATGAAGTTGACATTAGTTCCTTGCATTATTTGCCTTTTGGATTAATGCATTTCGTGGAACCATAGTCATTTTAGTAGATAAAATCCCCTACTTTCCATGTCTTCAGACTATTTTAAAAGTCAAACAAACTTTTCTAGAGCCTACTATTCTAAACACTACGGATGTGAAGATGAGTGAGAAGAAGTTCCTGCCCTCAAATGTGCTCCACAGTGGCTAAAGCATTTGTAGTTAATGCTCTACTAATTAAAAGAAAAGAAAATGATTTGAATGTTACTTCACACATAAGTGCTTGCCTTTCTGTGTAAGTGAAACAGTCCTGAGCACAGAGACATTATACACAGACATTATACTCCAATGCAAGGTGTCTCAACTTTGATATTATCGACATTTTGGACCAGAGAATCCTTTGCTGTAGTAGGCTGTTCTGTGCATTGCAGGATATTTAGCAGTGCCCCTGGTGTCTACTGGCTAGATGCCAATCATACATCCTGAGGCCTGACAATAAAAAAAAAAATGTGTACAGACATTGCCCAATTGCTCCTTTTTGAGAACCACCACTCTGACTGTAGAAGAGAACACCAGCATGAAAAAGGCAATTAGAGGAATGAGAGCCTTCACAGGAGACTCAACAAGAAATAGAAAGACCAACAGGAGAAAGTCTGAGAAACCGAGAGGGAAGAATTTTAAGAAGAGATCTGGTTAGTGGTATCACATGCCGTGCCCAATAATAAAGGTTAGTTCTCAGAACGGAGTTCAAACCAAGCATTTCAGAAGTGATTTTTGGATACTGACCTTTATCAAACAGTATACTTCTCCAGCTACTAGTTCTTACATGGCTGTGCCTAACTGTGTCACCTGGACTTATCTACTGCCAGAGATTCAAATTCAGTCACTCTGTAATGTGTCAGCATATACAAAATTACCTTCATGATCCTCGCGTACATTTCTGTTTAACATCCACTTCTCTAATCTCATTTTCTATTTCCTTTGTATTCCCTATAATTTTCTCCCTGTCTTTAGCAGTGCGGGATAGTATAAGAAATACTGAACTGAACTGTTCTGGTCAGAGTTCTAGTTCCTAATTTGACACTAAATTAATGTGTTCACCAGACAAAGTCTCTTAAACTCTTAACCTCAACTTAATCACCTGTAAAATTGGATTGGACGGTCCCTCCAACACTAATTTTCTACAAGCTGATAAAAAAAAACACACATACACACACAATAAACAGATCCCCAGTGTAAATATTAGCTGATCCAGTCTAATAGATACAAATATATGTCAATAAAGAAGTAACAGATTATAAAGCGCATTATACTCTAAAATGTGATGTAACCATCACATAATAAATATTTAATATTTCACATTATAATATATTCTGGACACAGTTGAAAAAACACATAAAATAGTGTACTACATGTCCAAATATAAACATTAATTCTCAAGTCAGTGTTTGATTACATAATTCTATATTCTGAGGAATGGAATCTTGCATATTTTCATATTTTATAGAATGTCCCCCACACATGAGATAACTCTACACATTTAATGTGTAATTTTGCTTTTCATGTACATGGACTGTGGCTAGTTTATCATTATGGAAGCTGTCACCTCTGAGGTGACCACCAGAAATATTCAAGAAGCAAGAAGCTTCTGCTGCTCCTGTTGCCACAACTGCTTCTTGAACACAGGAGGCTTAAGAATAAGCAACCAGAGCTGCAATTTATTGATTCATTAGTCTGATTAACATGTGCTATAGCCATAGCTTCTTAGTTACATGAAGGTGGGAGAATGGATGTAGAAATGCCAGTACTAAATACCTGTGCACTTTCAAACTTTGTTTCAAAGAACCAAGATCTCAGGAAGAAAGATTCTGCCTTATTGTCACCCTGCAGAACTCACAACAGTGCATCTTGTTAGTGGACACTAATCTGTGCCCAGACGAGAGGCATCTATCTGCTTTTAAACATCTCCCAAAGGAAGAAGAAAAGAATGAGAATTGAGATAATTTAAAGAATTCACCACAATATAATTGTGAATTTTCCTCTTCAAATGGGGTGAAAAGAGCAACAGTAATCTCTTTGAGTTAGTAAACTTTATCCTTGTCCATGATACTCTATCAGCAAAAAACTTGGGCTATTTTTTAAAACAGCTTTATTGAGATATAATTGGTATACAAAGAACTGCATATATTTAATGTGTACAATTTGATGAGTTTGTACTTATGCAAACACCCATGAAACCTGGGCTATTTTAAGGTTTAGTAGATGTCAATGTGATTGATTTGACTTAAAGGATGGCAGAATATGCCCCTCACCCCCAAAATATGCCACTTTGGCATCAAGATTATTTTGAGTTAAAGGCACTTAAAAAAAAACAAAAACAAAAACAACAACAACAACAAAAAACTGCAAAGGGCACCCTGATCTTCCTTTTTCTTCCTAAAGCAGGAGATGAAATTCCTAGGGGAAAAGTGTCCTTCCTGTACCAAGAGGAAAGAAATATCCCTATTATCAAAGATGAGGAATCAAGGCTGAGGGAAATCTGTACAAACAAACCTTGTTAAACTGACTCTTATCTACCTAGTTGTTTCTCAGTAATTAACTGCCCTGACCCAAGACTCTCTGTCTTGTCATGTTTTCAAAATTGTGTACTCTTTGTCCAACTTAGGATACCAGCATTCAGCTCCTACTACTTCTTTGGGTCTTTATTTTTCTAGGGGAGTCCCCAAGTATGTGTGAAAATCTGTATGTTTCTCTCCAATTTATCTGTCTTATGCCAATTTTGCTAAGAGGATAAAGTTTTGCTTCCTCCACACACTACTTAATATCTAATCAGAAAAAAAAAATGGTTTATTTAGTTTAGTTTTTTGGTTTTGTTTTGTTTTGTCTTGTTTTTCATTCCAAGACAGAAGATTACAGGCAGTGCTAGCTTATCTCTCCTACCTACTTGGAAGAACAAAATAGTGTGTAGCAATTCACACTGGGAACTTTTTCTTAAAGAAGTGATACAGGAACTGAACAGAAAAACTGAAGGAATCCGTAGACCCTTTGAAGGGAGCAGCAGGCTGCTGCCTACACTGTGAGTAAGGCAAGGGACTGTGAGTCCTCAGAGTGTGAGAAGGGGAGAGGCTGCCTCCAGAATACACATACCTACCAGGGACCCTGAAAGCCTCAGCCAAGGGGGGAGCCCTTAACCCTACCCAGCGCAGGAACTGACTTAGGGAGGGCCATGGACTATTAAAGCAGGAGCAGTGGTGGGAAGACCCTTGTGTGCACTCCCAACCTCTAGCATGGACTGAAGGAAGCAATTTCTTATTGCTCCTCACAGGGAATCCTGCAGAGGCCAATCAAATAGTTCAGGCAGTGGTTTCAGATTGAAAGAAGCCCCCAACTGGGTTTCACAATATAACTTCGGGGGAGACAAACTTTCTTTGCCAGGGATGGTGGGAGGGTGAATGAAAAGTAGGCTGCAGCCATATCCATAGGCTTTGCCAGTCAATGGGGAGGGGTGTGACCTGAAAGCCACACTTCCTATCTCTGAGAGAAAAGCTTATGACCCGGGGGCATTTGTAAGTTCTGAATACAGGATGTGTGGAACTTAGCTCACTGCTGCCAGTGGAACACTGAGGGAGTGGATCTGCCTCACCTAGTGTGTGGGAACTGTGTGGGTCTCACCACTGCCTGCTACTCCCCACTCCCTGTGCAACCTCTCCTGTGCAGCAGAGGAAGCAACATTCTTCTCTGGAACATCCATCCAGTGGTGTGAGAACCACCCCTGGCATTCACAGGGCTGCTGCTTGCCCTGCATGCAGAGAGTCAGAGGCACTAACCCACCTGACATAGCCCCCACGTGGCTTTGCCCCATCACCTGCCCTAGAAGCTTAACCCAGTTATGCTGAAGGTTGCAAATATTTTTTGTGAAAAATCAGACCTTGAGGATGACCTTGAGCTGTAGGATATAAATAATTCCCACAGGTTTATCATTCTAATAATGGAAATCTAGGCATAAATGGGTTAACACAAAGGACAGAAACTATGAGGAGCGATATGGCCCCACCCATTGTCTAAGAAACCAGAGTACCTCCAACCAGGGCAATGTAAAGCAAGTAAAAATCCCACTGCTACTACCATAGATGGTATTCTTTTGCAAGCACCCACTTCTGGCTGAAGGGCAATCGACACAATCCATTATAGCATCTCCTGGTAGAATAATGCTGCACCTACGAAGGAGAAAACAACTGCAGAACCTCAGCTATCACCACTGCCTATATCACTCTGGCTAACCAGGAGGTCCTGAGTCTATCGAAGTGGCCAGTTCATTAGTACTATAACTGGCATTCCCAAATATACTAAGACTATCTATAACAAAGGAATCTCACAGAGTCTGTGTCATCCCCCTGCCACCCCCATTAGAGCTTTTCCTACTGGGGGTAAGGGAGGCCTCCATGTACTTGTAAAAATCTGTATGTTTAGTGCTACTAATCATTGCTGGAAGACTTGAGGACCGACCGGTCACATCACTAGATTCCCTGCAGACATTTCCCAGCACCAGCCTGGAGTGTGGCAACTTCACTGAGTGGCTAGACCCAGAAGAGCAACAACACTCATAGTATTCTGGCTTCCAGGAGAAAGAAGAGTGCACAACATCAAGGGAACGCCCCATGGGACAAAATAATGCAGACAACGGGCCTTGAACACTAGATGTTTCCACTGATGGGGAGCTTCTTTCAACAGAGGCACAGTTGGAGGACTGGGCTCTAAGAAAGTTTGCAGTTCTAACCCAACAGTCAGACAGATCACGGAGGCAAAGTCAACAAAGAAACAATGGACTTAAATGACATGCTAGAAAAAAATGGATGTAACTGATATTTATAGAATATTCTAGCCAAGAACTATGAGAGTATACATTCTTCTCATCACCATGTGGAACATTCTCCAAGATAGAACATATTATAGGCCACAAAACAAGTCTCAATAAATTTTATGAAATCAAAATCATATCAAATATCTTCTCAGACCACAGCAGAATAAAACAAGAAATCAACTCCAAAGAAACCCTCAAAACTACACAAATATATGGAAATTAATTATTTGCTCCTGAATGGCTTAATGATAAAATCAAAATGGAAATTTTAAAATTATTTAAATTGAATAATAATAATAATGATATGAGTTATCAAAACCTCTGGGACACACCAAAAGCAGTGCTAAGAGGAAAGTTTATATTGCTAAATGCCTACATCAAACAGTCTGAAAGAGGAAAAACTGACAACCCAATGTCTCACCTCGGGAACTAAAGAAGCAAAAACACACTAAACCCAAAACTAGCAGAAGAAAATATATCATAAAGATAAGATTAGAACTAAATGAAATTCAACCAAAAAATACAAAAGATAAAGTTAGTTGTTTGAAAAGATAAAACAAAATTAATAGACCATTAACTAGATTATCCAGGAAAAGAGAGAAGATCCAAATAAGCTCTGTTCGAAGTGAAACTGGAGACAGTACAACAAACACCACAGAAATATAAACAATCATTTGAAACTACTGTGAACATCTTTATGCATACAAACTTGGAAACCTAGAGGAAATGGATAAATTCCTAGAAACATACAATCCTCCTAGATTAAATTGAGAAGACATACAAACCCCAAACAGACCAATAACAAGCAGCAAGATTGAATCACTAATTAAAAATTGCCAACAAAACCAAGAAAATCCCAGGACCAGATGGATTCACAGCTGAATTCTACCAGACATTCAAAGAAGAATTGGTACCTATCCTATTGAAACTACTCCAAAAGATTGAGAAAGGGAATCTTCCCTAAATCATTCTATAAAGCCAATATTACCCTGATTCCAAAACCAGGAAAAGATACAACAAAAAGAAAAGAAAACTACAAACTAATATCCCTGATGAACACAGATGCAAAAATCCTGAACAAAATACCAGCTAACCAATTTAAACAACACATCAAAAAGATATGTCATGATCAAGTGAGTCTCATCCCATGGATGCAGGGATGGTTTAACATATGCAAGTCAATAAATGTGATACATCACATAAACAGAATCAAAAACAAAAACCATATGGTCATCTCTCAGAACTGAGCCCTTGGGAACTATAATAATTAGAGTCTGAATAAACCAGTAGTAAATGAAGAGAAAGAAAGGGTCAGCTGGTGAGTCAGTAGATGTATCAAGGAAGTATGAAATCATGTAAACAAATTAGAAAAATTAGCAGTTAAATAAAAAGTGATTATCTAACTCCACCAAGAATGATTAAGAGATTGAGTAAGATGAGGGCTGAAAGATATCCATGGGCTTGGGCAAAATGAAGTAGCTAAATCAGTAAAGTAGGTATGTAAATTTAAGCAGAGCAAAAAAATTACTGCCAAGTTGAGAAGCTACATTAAAGAATGTTCACTTTCTTCGCTCCTATTTAACATAGTTCTGGATGTTCTAGCCACAGTAATTAGGCAAGAGAAAGAAATAAAGGGCATCCAAATTGGAAAAGAGGAAGTCAAACTGTCATTGTTTGCAGATGATATAAGATTTATACCTAGAAAATGCTAGACTCCTCCAAAAGACTCCTAGATTTGACAGATGAAATCAGTAATGTCTCAGGTTATAAAATAAATGTATACAAATTAGTAGCACTATTATGCATTACAAACAACTAAGCTGAGAATCAAATCAAGAATTCAATCCCTTTTATAAACTGCACAAAAAATAAAATACTGAGGAATATATACTTAACCAAGGAGGTGAAAGGTCTCTACAGAGAGAACTACAAAACACTGCTGAAAAACACTGATGACACAAAGAAATGGAAACCCATCCCATGCTCATGTATTGGAAGACTCAATATCATGAAAATGGCCATACTGCCCAAAGCAATCTACAGATCAGATGCAATTCCCATCACAATACCAACATCATTTTTTACAGACTTGGAAAAAACAATCCTAAAATTCATATAGAACCAAAAATGAGCCAGGGTAGCCAAAGCAATACTAAGCAAAAAGAACAAATCTGAAGGCATCACATTACTGGAATTTATACTACATAGCTATAGATACCAAAACAGCATGGTACTAGCATAAAAGTATGCACATAGACCAATAAAACAGAATAGAGAACCCATAAATAAAGCCAAATATGTACAGCCAACTGATCTTTGACAAAGCATACAAAACATAAATTGGGGAATGGGCAGTTTATTAATAAATGGTTCTGGGAAAACTGGCAAGGCACCTCAAACAAATATCAACTCAAAGTGGATCAAAGACTTAAATCTAAGACCTGACCGTAAAAATCCTAGAAGACCATGTTGGAAAATAAATAAATAAATAAATAAATAAATAGGACCTAATTAAACCAAAAAGCTTTGCACAGCAAAATAAATAATAAACAGTCGACCCAAAGAATAGGAGAAAATAATTGCAAGCTATGCATATGACAAAGGACTTGTATCCAGAATCTACAGAAAGCTGAAATAAATCAACAAGAAAAAAAAAATCCAATCAAAAAATGGGAAAAAGACATAAATAGGTGTCTCTCAAAAGAAGATTTACAAATGGCCAACAAACATATGAAAAAAAATGCTCAACATCACTAATCTGGGAAATGAAAATTAAAATCACAAGGAGATACTACCCTACTCCTGCAAGAATGGTCATTATTAAAAAGTCAAAAAACAATAGATGTTAGTATGCATGTGGGGAAAAGGGAACATTTGTATACTGCTTCTGGTAGTGGAAATTAGTACAACCTCTATGGAAAACAGTATGGAAATTCCTTGAAGAACTAAAAGTACATCTACCATTTGATCCAGCAATTCCACTGCTGGGTATCTACCAAAAGGAAAAGAAGCCATTATATGAAAAAGACACTTGCACGTGTATGTTTATGGCAATACAATTCATAATTGCAAAGATATGGTACCAACTTAAGTGCTCATCGATTAATGAGTGATAAATAAAATGTGGTATATGTACACCATGGCCTACTACTAAGCCATGAAAAGAACAAAATAATGTCTTTTGCAGCAACTTGGATGGAGCTGGAGGCCGTTATTCTAAGTGAAGTACCACAGGAGTGGAAAACCAAAAACTGTATGTTCTCACTTATAAGTGGAAGCTAAGCTATGAGTATGCCGAGGCATACAGAGAGATATAATGGACCTTAGAGACTCAGAAAGGAGAGGGTGGGAGAGTGGCTAGGGATAAAATACTACATATTATACTACATATTAGGTACAATGTACACTACTCATGTGACAGGTGCACTAAAATCTCAGAATTCACCATGATGTAATTCATCCATGTAACAAAAAAAAACACTTGTATTCCAAAAGCTATAGAAATAAAAATTTTAAAAAATAATTGATGTAAACAGAAGCAGGATAAATTTATTAGTTAAATGTTAAAACTCTAGGGTAAAAATGCTGAATGGAAATATTAACTCTATCATTTTACTAATTATGTGACTGTGGGCAAATTACTTAAACTTCCTGTTTCTTTGTTATTTTCCTATCCATAAAGTGAGAGTAACAGCATTACCTGTCTCATGTTATTGTGAAGATAAAATGAGAAAATTTGTGGACAGCATTTAACCCAAAGATTGACATTTGGTATAAACATTGCTAATGATACTGTTAATTGAGTCAAACATTGTATTTTCAGCCATATCCAGGACACCATGAAGAACTTTTGAAATTACTATAGTATCCACCCATCTGTATACATCCAATTTGTCAATAAGTAATAGTTCAAATGCTGTGTATTCATATATGCATGTGCATGTGATTTACTCTCAGGCTAATCTGTTGTATAATGATGGCCATATTTTACAGCTTAAAGTTAACTATATTTTGTTATGCAGCGGTATCTTTGGCAAGAAAAGTCCATCATGTAAAAAGATAACATAAAAGTATTTTTTATTGATGTTACAGATCTATATCTCTATTGTTATTTATAACTTCTTTCCATAGTGTTCCCGAGGCAAACTGAGGGTTGGGCTGCTATTTCTCACAGTCCAGTAACGAGATGCAGATGAACTGGGGAAGAGGAGAGTTTTTATATCTGCAACCAGTTACAGCGAGAAGGCCTGGAAATTGTTGCCAGACCAACTCAAAATTCCAATGTTTTCCAGAGCTTATATACTTTTCAGCTATATGTCTGTGTGTAAGTGTGCATTCGTCTAAAGACAGAAGTGATTAACTTCTTTTCATCTATAACAAAGATCTGAGTCCTGAAGACCTTCCTCTAGAGCCTCAGCAAATTTACTTTAGAATCTAAATGGGTCCAGGTGCTGGAGTGATTACCCTTATATTTTCTCCTGCTAAATCATGGAGGTTTGGGGAGTTCCTTCAGATCCCCAATAAACTTGTTTGTGCAGGCCTGGGGAGTTTCTTCAGACCCCCAGTAAAATTTATTTAACCCTCAATGGGTCCTGTTAAGAATTCTTTCATTATTTTATCATGCAGCCCAGGAAAGGCCTAGGCAAAACTGTTGGTGGGCTTTTGTTACATTCCAGCCTTTGTATAAGGGCACTGGCTCTATCACTTTTTAATATCTAAATTAACCACCCAATCAGTGCTGAAACAATTGTTATGGAGGCCTGTGTTTGTAAGACCTGACCTGACACAACAGTACTTGATTTGAATTTTAAAATATAATTTAACCTGATTAACGAATTTCAGACTGCATGAAGAGCATTATTCCCCAGATTACTAGCTCTCTAATATGATTATTAAGTAATGAGAACTTCCTAGGATGGTGCTTAGTATGGAGAAGGTCCTAAATAAATATCAGTTTCCTTTTGTTTCCACAGTTGCACAAAGGCTTGGACCATGTTTGTCTCTATCTTGGAATTAATAAGAATACTCAGTGAAAATGTGCTATGGTAGAAACAAGCAATATGATATAATAATTTTAAAAAGCATTAGTTAAGTTCTCAAGGTAGATTAGAAAACACTCACAAATTTCTCCCTTCCTCTATATCTGTTTCTTTGTGCTGTCATTTGGCCTCTCCTCCTATTAAAAAGAGCATTTATCTTTCCTTTAAATCTGGGCGTGGCCATATGACACGCTTTACCTTCCGGGACATTAATAAATGTAGTGTAGAGTCATAAAAACTGTTTGCAGACTGAGTTGCTACTATTTCTTGCTGTTAGAAACTCTCCACCAGGTGAACAAGTTGGAGATGACTTCTCAAATGATGAAAAACCATACAGAGAGAGCTCCCAAACCTTCCCAGCTACCCTCTCCCATCTCAGATATGTGAGTGAGGTTGCCTAGATTATTCAGTCTCTTTTCAAACAAACTGGCTCAGATCAGAAGAACTGCCTAGGTAATCCACAGAACTATGAGAAAAAAACAAGGATGTATTGTTTTAAGCCACTTACTTTGGAGGCCACTTGCTGAACAAAGAATGAAACAAAACAAAACAAATAAACCTAACTGAAAGGGTTCATATTGTCATTCTACCATTTAACATAGCTGTGTAAACTTGGGTAGCTTACTCAGTGTATTAAAAATTCAATTGGCCAGACACGGTGGCTCATGCCTGCAATCCCAGCCCTTTGGGAGGGAGGCAGGTGAATTCCAAGGTCAGGAGTTTGAGGCCAGCCTGGCCAACATGGTGAAACCCTGTCTCTACCAAAAATATAAAAATTAGCAGGGCGTGGTGGCAGGTGCTTGTAATCCCAGGTACTAAGGAGGCTGAGGCAGGAGAATTGCTTGAAACTGGGAGGTGGAGGTTGCAGTGAGCTGAGATCGCACCACTGCACTCCAGCCTGGACAAAAGAGAGAAACTCTGTCTCAAAAAATAAAAAATAAAAAAAAAAAAATATATACACACACACACACACACACACACACACACACACACACACACATTATCTGACTTGGAAAATTGAAGCAGTAACCTGTTCCTATATGGTTGTGATGAGAATTAAAAGAGATAGCTTGTTTAAAATTTTTAACACAAGAGTTGGTACATGCCAGGGATTCAGTAGCATTCACTGGCTTTGCTTTCCTCCCCGCTGACAGTTTCTTTCATAAACTGTGTTTAAAGCCCCATTGTATGTTTGTGCAAGAGGGGCCAAGCACAAAGCACCAAGCCTAAAGAAGAACTAGAATCTATAATACAGTCTGTTCTCTGTTCCCTAAACTGCGCACTCTGGCTTGAGGGTTTCTCTGCCCAGAGAAAGGGATGCCTCTTCCTAATTCATACAGAGAGGTTAGAAGGTCTAATTGTACCTGGGTCTTATACTTAACAAATTTCTGTTGAATTAAATTGAATTGTGTTAAATTATTCCATAGCGAAAAGGTTGAGTTTTAGAAAATAAAATAACAAAAGTTATCTTGACTGATTTCAAAGTCTAAAAGGGTCATCCAAACAAGTCCTCACCTTTCTTTGATCTCAAGTGAGTTTTACATCTATCCCATTTCAATACTTAGAAACAGGGCTACAGAAATGTTTCAGCTTCAGGAAAGTTAAAATGTAATACACCGTACTTTGATAGTGTCTCCTATCTGACCATTCTACCTTCCTTTATTGTGCTACATTTGGACTTCACCTCTTGATACCTTCATTTTCTCCAGTCTATCAACAGCCTCTTGCAATATTCACTTTTTTATGAGCTGTATTGTAAATGACCTAAACTGCTTGCTCATAAATACCCTCAATTTCCTTAATTCCCTTGGGCTTTTTTCTTTCACCTCATCTGCATATCAAAAAAGCCCTAATGCTGGATGAAGACCATGCCTCCTTTTTTCTTTGTATGCCTTTGTCTAGCTATCCTAAAAGGGGGGGAAAAAAACACAAGTATATGCAAGTCTTACACATTAATATTTTCCAGCCATAGCTGGACCTTAAACATTGCTTGAAAATCCTTGCCCATTTTTCTCTGCCTTTCCTCTAAGAGTTTCAAATCTTCATCACACTTTTCAATTCCCTAATGCAAACCCATTCATCTACTTATTAACCCATTCATTCAAAAATGTGCATGGAGTTTCTACCATGCAATGTATATTTTGATGAGACCTGGAGATAAAACTGTGACCAAAATATGAATGATCTCTGCTATCACACGGTTTATATTCTAGTCATGGAAAGAGAAAATAAACCAATAAACAAAATATTACAGTTTTTGGTAAGTGCTATAAGAAAAATAAAAAGGATCCTCTGAGAAAATTACAAATTTGAATAGAACAAGAAGGATGGTTAGTATTCTTAAATGTTAGAGAAGGACGCCTGAAAGAAAAAAAAATTTAAGCTGAGAGATAGTCTGAAGAGGAGCTGTGAAAAAATGCCCAGGCAGATAGCACACCATCAGCAAATGCAAAAAGCAAAGCAAAAGAAAGAAAGAAAGAAAATTAGAATACAGTGTAGCAAATTAAAGCAGGGAAAGGCCTTACTGCAGCTTATTAGATAGCTCATTGACTTTTTGGAAGGGCAGAGGAAACAGGCTTGGAGGCCACACATGATTCTACATCCAAAATACACTGCAGTGTTGTGCCAGTGAAGAACTTCTGTCACTGTTTCTAGGATCAGAAACTTTATCTGGCATCAGTGACCACGGGCACTGGATACCTGATCTCTCATCACTGCCATTCTCAACTAAACATAGATTTCATGTGGCACCTGATTTCTCATGTTTATTACTTCTTAATTGAAGTTCATTGTAGATGAGCCTTATTAGCTTAGCAGATACTAGTTTACCAGTCTGAGCCTTTGTTGTAAAGCGGCATAAAAAGTGAATCCTTGATTGACTTCTCCATTGGACTGGAAGAATTCAATTAGTGAGAAATTCCCCAAATATAAGAAGTGTGTTTGACAGCTAAAGGCCATGATATATTTACACTGAGAACCATACTGAAAGACTTTCCGGGAACCTGGAAGTTGGTGAGGGATGAATAACTCCTCCTTTCTCAGGCCCTGTCCCAACGCACAAGGCCACCTGCGCCAGCAGCGTGCATCAGCAAGACAGCCAGAAGCAGGAAGAGAGCTGGCCGGAAGACACATACCCCCTTAAGACCGAGAAAGAGGCCGTCCAGGTAGCACGTAGCAGTTACATCAGACTGAGACACTTCCTGTTTACAGGAGACTATAAAACCCCTGCCCCTACCTGTGCACCTGGTGGCGCACTCTTGGGGTTCAAACCAATACAAAAACCTTGCACATACATCCCCCAAATTTCAGAAACTTACAACGAAAGTTTATTTCTTGCTCATTTTGCATATATATACTGTGGATTCTCTAAGTCTCTGCTTTTTGCTATTCCTTGACTTTTCTCATTCATACTGAAAGAACCACCTGTACATGAATCACACCTTTCTTGTGATAGAAGCAAAATAAGGAGGCTAAGCTATTCCGTGAAACCACATTTAATGCTTCAGTTTGCTAAATATCATGGTCATCCGTATTCTTTTGGCCAAAATTAAGTCTCATAGCAAGTTAAGAAAAAAAATGAAATAAAAAAAATACTTCTCCCATGGGGCATGTGGTTGAAAGGGTAAGAATGGGTGAATATTAATAAATGATAATCTATTAACACACTGTGCTCCTTAGTCACAAATGTTTATTTGCTACTGCACAGAAAACACACCTTCAAAAAGATACTATGGCATCAGACTCTAAGTCCATCATTTTGTGATAATCTCTGCTTTAAGTCTAAATGCTAATACTCCTCTGGCTTACACATCCATCATAAAATGGTGGAATATTCACCAAAAAAGCATTGCTGTTTTAAGAAAGAATAATGGGAGACACAGGTCAATCAATCAGTGGTACATAAAAATCTGAAATTCAACCAGATAATGTAGGGGAGAAAAAGTAATGGTTTTCTTCCTTAACTATTGAAAAGTTAACAGCTGACATCCCTGTAACAAAAAATACTAGTTTAGCAGATACTAGTTTACCAGTCTGAGCCTTTGCTGTAAAGTAGCATAGACTAAAAAAGAAAAGCATAAAACATTTACTTAACTAAAATTTTATCTGACATGGGAGAGTTCAGAAATGAAGACCCAAAGACCCAAGGAAAACTGCATATATGTATGCTTAAATTCAATGAAGAATAGACAGTTGTGTTGAACTATGATGGGACAAAAAGGCATATGATCTAATAGGAAAACTTAGCAAGGCCTAAGTCAGAGTCTTGGCGTCTCTATAATTTAATTCCTTTCTTCCTGGTATAGTGCTGGACACCTGTTTGATGAGGGTCTTATTTCAGAATCTTGCTAAAAGCTACAAGGTGACCTCACACACAATGCAACACACTTACCTTTTCTGAACTGCCCTCAGGCTTGGAAAGCATGTGGTTCCTGTTCCAAATACTTTGTCATGACATAATAAAGGCTTTAGTAGGACAATATTTGCAGGTGCCAATTTTTATATTAGTTAGCTCTTGAGGGTTTATGTTGTGTAACTAACAAGCCCAAAAGCTCAGTGACTGAGAGCAGCACAGGTTTATTTCTCATCTCCTTTTTGTGGATTCTGGGGGATGATTGTGCCTCAGATCTAGTCTGTGGGGCATATTTGTGTCTTCTACAATTGTCCTTTTAATTTAGACTAGGGGAAAATGTATACCCTCAATGTAGGATGTGACTTTTCTCACAGAAGGGGGGAAAAACAAGAGAAGCTAAGCCAAATTATTCTATTGTATTTGTAGCTCTTGCTCAGACATGGCACGTGGCAGACCTGCTTACATTAAGCTAGAAAAAGTGTCACTTTGCCAATGGGATAAAAAATTATATTTCTTTAGAAGGCTGAGAGTAAAAAAAGAAAGGGAAAATAAATATTGGTATACAATAATACAACTTACCACAGAGGGTATGTAGGAACAAATCTCAGAGCCAAGCACACAGGAAGTATAATAATTAGAGTCTAAATAAACAAAAAGTAAAAAAGAGAAAGAAAGGGTCAGCCATTGAGATAGTAGGTGTATCAGGGAAGTATGAAATCATGTAAACAAATTAGAAAAATTAGCAGTTAAATAAAAAGTGAACATCTAACTCTATCAAGAACCATTAAGAGATCGAGTAAGGTGAGGGCTGAAAGATGTCCATGGTTTTGGGCAAAACGAAGTAGCTAAATCAGTAAAGTAGGTATGTAAATTTAAGCAAAGCAAAAAAGCTACTGCCAGGTTAAGAAGCTACATTAAAGAAGGAATAGATTTTGCAGTTACAAAATCTATTCCTTCTTTAATGTAGCTTCTTAACCTGGCAGTAGCTAATTTATCAGTACAACTGATAAATTACACTCTTTTCTTCCCTACCAAATTCAGAATCAAATGATGAATAAGCACAGGAGTAAGATATACTGAGATCAAAATAGCAAATCTATACCTAGTAAAACTAAACTGCAGCTAGACCTTAAGCCAATATGGACTTCTTAATTTTTTCCCCTTTTATTACATGGCTAGGATACATTCTCAGGGTAAATTGGTTCTACAGAATTTCATTTCTCCAGTCAGGTGCAAGAAAAGAAATGGTTGCCTCAGCCACTTCCATCTCATAGAATGAGTATAGAAAGAAATTGGCTTCTAGGAGTCATTAAAGACAGGCCCTTGGCCTCACTCCAAGTATATTTTCTACACAGAGTATGAACAGTAAAAAAGAATGCATCCATGCTCTGCTTAGATGTGACAGATGATTAATCGTCTCCCAATATCACAATTCCTTCCATAACATTAGAAATGTGCCTCCTCTCTGTGGAATTTCAGCAGGGAAAATGAATGCCTAGCTAGAGGCCAATGCTGTCTTCCTTCTTGCACCATCCAGATGCAATGATAAATGAAGTGATATAAACAAATTCCAGGTCACATCCTTAAAAAGAAAATATACTACCATCTATTTTGTCTTTCGTCCTGCCTGGATCCAAAGACATGGTACAAAATAGTACATTAGACACAGTCACTACTTTCTAAGGATAACAGAGTGACTCCACCAGCCTGGATCTCTGGATAACCTTTTGGTTGAGTCACCAAGACATTCTAAAAACCTTCATATTCCTCTAGAATTTTACATGAAAAATAAATTCTTTTTTGTTTGACCAACTGTATTTGGGAGACTAGCAGGTATAGTAACTTATGCTGCATCATAATTAATAATTGATTTGGAACCTACTAATATAATGCTACCATAATAAAAATCACAAATTAAGCATCAGCTTCCCAGGTGGGCTATGTGCATCCGGACATAAAATTTTCATTTTAAAAATCTGGTAACCTTTATTATGTCATGACAAAATATTTGGAAAGTGAACCACATGCTTTCCAAGCCTGAAGGCAGTTCTGAAAAGGTAAGCGTGTTGCATTGTGTGTGACTTCACCTTGTGGCTTTCAGCAAGATTCTGAAAGATGCAAATGAAGATAGGAAAAAATAGCCAGATTGCAAGCAGAGTTGGAATGGAACATATTTTTGTCAAAAGAAAAGGTTTTTTGTTACCTTAGTCTATTTATGCTGCTATATCAAAATGCCATCAAGTACGTAGCCTCTAAACAATAGAAAATTATTTATTGTAGTTCTGGAGGCTGGGAAGTCCAGGATTAAGATGCCAACAGATTTGGTGTCTGTTAAGGGTCCACTTTCAGGCTTATAGATTGCCTTTTTCTTCTGTATTCTCACATGGTAGAAGAGGTAAATGTTGGGGTCTGCGTGTTTCCTAAACAAAGGAATGAACACACAAAACAAGACAAGACAAACATGGCAGCCACCTTGAATGGCACACTCTGCTTTATTTTATACAGTCGTTTGTGGAATGTTGCCAAGTCACAAGATACATTGTTGTTTTTCTGACCTTTCCCTGACTTTCTGGATTTTCAAGATGTTTACACATAAACAAGCCCCCAGGGTCTGCTGTTAGCAGCTGGCTCCTTTGTCTCCCTGTTTGCAGGGAAGGAACGCCCTGCTTCGTTTGCAAGAGCAGGACTTATCAGGAACGCCCTGTTTGCGAGTACGTAGTTCTCTACAGGTAAAGGGTCTCTCTCTGGCCCACTTTTATAGGGCCGCTAATCTCATTTGTGGGATATATCCCCATGACCTAATCACTTCTCAAAGGAAGAGACTATTCCCCAACTCCTAACCACTCCACACCTCCTAATACCATAACCATGGAGATTAGAATTTCAGCATATCAATTTTTAAACCACAGCACACACAAACTACAAGCCACCTACATTTAGACTGTAGCACTTGTCCTGTGTCTTCATTTGACATTGACTGAGTTTAGTGATGTATTGGAAACAGCAGTGCTGCAGTTTTTTGGGCATGCTGCTACCAAAAGGGACAAAATTGTATCCCAGTAACTTTTCCCAATGTTTCTTCCTAAGATTTCTCAGCCAAATATAGGCGGAAGCCTAGTAATGGAGACCGTATTATGGTTTCTTTCCTAGCCAAGACTGTTTTTTCTCTTATATAGCCTCATGTCACCTCAGCTAATTTAAGGAAAAAGTAGACCTAACAATGTAATAAAAAGCCTGATTGATTAAAAAGCCATTATAATATAATGGACATGTAGGAACTTTTCAGAAAGCAAGCCAAAGTCAAGGATGACAATGGATAAATCAGACACGAACTAGAGTCTAACCAAGCAGTTTTTCCACTGATAATTCAAAAAGGCTTTATAATTCCTGTCCAGCAGGAGTTCGTCATTGCCATGCATTAGTGACTGCTACGCATTCTTCAATTTCAAATGGCCAAAATTGGCCTTTGGTTATCAATACTCTATTTCTGTTTCCCATTTTTCTGTGTATTAGGGGTGTGTGTGTGTTTTGTGAAAACTGGGGAGAAAGAGAAATGGTTTATTTATTAATTTATATATCACCAGACCTTGAGGAGTAACATCCCAACTCAACAGAGAGCATTGCATATTACCCAGTGACTCTAGACTTTGTGTAGAATGCAGTGACTACATGGAAGGTTGTATTACATTTTTGGATACAAGAGTGGGGAAAATGTTATATATTGATACTTGAGTAGCCAGAGAGGAAGAGATTGTTAATCATTTCTTAGCATCCACTCATCCATTTGTTAAAAACCATCCCTCTCCCCTCAACTTTGAGCCACAATACCCCAAATGTAAGGTACATTTCTGAGCTTCTCTTGTGACTAAGTGGCCATAAGGGCTTATTGCCCTCCGTTTCCTTTTTCCCTGCTGGCTGGAAGATGGTGACAACTGGAATAGCCACACAAAAACAAGAAATGTAAGCTAGAAATTGAAGGTAACAGATGCTCTCTCAGCCAATAGGCCTAATACTCTTGAAACTACTACCAACCTCTGGGCCAAGAAGTAAAAGAGAAATAAACTTCTGTTACATACAATTAATCTTTATGGCTTTAAAACGAACAAACAAACAGAAACAAACAGAAACTCAACCCATACCATAACTAATTCAATAAGCCATTTGTGTTTGTTCTGCTCTATCTCCCAAAATCAAGAATCACATAGGTCACTCATCTTAAGTGAAACACCGAGTGAGGTGAACTGGAAGTATAAAAGTTATCCTCCCAACATAGTTTTCTTCTAGTTGGTGTAGCAAGAGTATTGATCTTACTTAATTTAGATGAAGTAGATACTGGTTATGCAACAGCACTCTCAAGAATCAGTGACAGTAAGGGGAGTAAAGAATTTAGGCAGTTTCAAATAATGGTTAGATATTTTTTAAAAGACTAGAAGATATTTGTAAGCAATGTTATGATAGGGATTCTGATAGATAACTCCATAGAACTGGAGATGAAAGTTTAAAAATGCAAATATTTGATAGTTCCTTCCTAGATACACTAAGTCAAATTTGTTCAGGAGAACTAAGCGAGTGATGGAAAAGTTTTTTGTTTGCTTTGTTTGGCTTAAAATTTTGTTTTTTGGGGGGCAGTTTTAGGTTCAAAGCAAAATTGAATAGAATGTACAGAGATTTCCCATATACCCTCTGCCCCCATACACATATAGCCTCCTCCAATATCAACATCGCCCACCAGAGTATTACATTTTGTTTTAACTGATAAACATATATTGACGTATTATTACCTAAAGTCTGCAGTTTATATTAGGGTTCACTCTTGGTGACGTGCATTCCATGGTTTTGAATAAATGTGTAAAGACAAGTATGCCCCATTGTAGTGTCATTTCGGGGTAGTTTCACTTCCCTAAAATTCCTCTGTGCTTTACCTATTCATCTCTTCCTCCTCCCTATATTCTGGCACCCAATTATCTTTTTAGTATCTTCATAGCTATATGATTTGCAGAATCCTATAGATGGAATTATACACTATGTAGCCTTTCAAATTGGCTTCTTTCACTTAATATGCATTGTTTCCTTCATGTCTTTTCATGTCTTGCTTACTCATTTCTTTTCAGTACTAATAACACTATCTGCATGAACTACAGTTGTTTTATACATTAACCTACTGAAGGACATATTGCTTGCTTCCAAGTCTGAGCAATTACAAATACAGTGCTATAAGCATTTGTGTATAAGTTTTTGTGGGGACATAAGTTTTCAAATCCTTTGGGTAAATACCAAGAAATGTGATTGTTGGGTCAAATGGTTAAGAGTATGTATAGATTTGTAAGAAACTGCCAAACTGACTTATAAATTGACTACCACTTTGCATTCCCACCATCAATGGATGAGAACTCCTGTTGTTCTTCATCTTCACTAGCATTTGGTGTTTGGTTAATGTTCTGAATTTTAGTCATCCTGATAAGTGTGTAGTGACATCTCATTTTAATTTGCATTTCCTTAATGACATATGATATGGAGCATCTTTACAAATGTTTATTTGCAACCCTGTATACCTTCTTTGGTGAGGTTTCTGATAAGGTATTTGGCCCATTTTTTAATGTTGTTCGTTTTCCTGTTGTGAGTTGTAATAGTTCTTTGTTTATTTTGGAAAATAGTCCTTTGTAAGACATGTCTTTTGCAAATGTTTCCCCCAGTCTGTCATTTGTCTGATCATATTTCTGGTAGTGCCTTTCATAGAGCAAAAATGTTAATTTTAATAAAGTCTAACTTATAAGTTCTTTTTAACATGAATCTTGTCTTTGGTATTGTATTTAAAAATTCACAGCCAAACCCTAGATATCTAAATTTTCTCCTATATTATCTTCCAGGAGTTTTATATTTTGCCTTTTACAATTAGGTCTATAATTCATTTTAAGTTACTTTTTGTGAAGAGTGTAAAGTTTGTGTTTAGATTCATTTTTTTTTTTTTTTTTTTTGTACATAGATGTCCAGTTGTTTCAGCATCATTTGTTGTGAAGACTACCTTTGTTTCATTGTATTGCCTTTGTTCCTTTGTCAAAGTTTAGTTGCCTAAACTTTGGGCCTATTTTGGAGCTCTTTATTCTGCTCCACTAAATGATTTGTCTGTTTTTTTGTTGCCAGTTCCACACTGTCATGATTGCTGTAACTTTGTATTAAGTCTTAAGTCAGGTAGCGTTAGTCTTTGTTCTTCTTCAATGTTGTGTTGGCTATTCTGGGTCATTTGCCTCTCTATACAAACTTTAGAATCAGTTTGTTAATATCAACAAAATAATTTGCTGAGATCTTTATTGGGATAACGTTGAATCTATCACTTAAGTGGGAAGAACTGACATCTTCATAATATTGTCTTCCGATTCATGAACATAAAATATCTCTTATTTTAGTTCTTTAATGCTTTTCAATAGTTTTATAGTTTTCCTCATATAGATCATAATATCTTTCTTCAGAGTTTTGTAGTTTTCCTCATTTATATTGTTCACATATTTTGTTAGATTTATACATTCCAAATGTTTGAGGTGTTAATGTGAATAATAATGTGTGTTTAATTTCAAATTTCACTTACAAATTGCTAATGTATAGGAAGGTGGTTGACTATTGTATGCTAAACTTATGTCTTGCAACCTTGCTTTAATACTTATTAGTTTCAAGAGTTTTTTTTTTTTTTTTTTACCAGTTCTTTCAGATTTTACACATAGAATATAATATCATTATGATCAAAGATACTTTTATCTTTTTCTTCCCAATCTAAATATCATTTATTTTATTTTCTTCTCTTACTGAATTATAGAGTAATTCATCTAAAATGCTGAAAAGGAGTGGTAAGAGAAAACATCCTTACCTTGCTCTTGATCTTAGGGAAAAAGCTTGTAATTTCTCATCATTAAGTATGATGTTAGTTGTAGGTTGTTTATACGTTATTTAGTTGAGGAATTCCCATTGATTCCTAGTTTATTGAGAGTTTTCATCATGAATGGGTGTTGGATTTTGTCAAATGCTTTTCCTGTACCTATTGATATGAGCATGTGATTTTTCTTCTTTGCTTTGTTGATATGATGAAATATATTAATTGACTTTTGAATATTGAACCTGTTATACCCAGACCATTTGTTCCCCAAAGAAGACCACCAGAGTCCAGAGTCAAAGCCAAGTGGCAAGGATCTTTACTACAAATTCGAACTTGGTCCCTCCATTCTACAGCATAGAAGAGGGCCTCGAACAATGCAAGTGCTTGCTTTTTATAGCCCGATGTAAACAGGATATGTAAAGTTACAGGGAACAAGGTAGTTCTCTCGGTTACTGCATTACAATTGGTTAACATTATACATTTAGCATTCCTTATCGGAGATCTCCCAGGTGATGTTTTTCTGAAGTTTGAAAGAAATATGGAGGAATGTGTTTGTGCTGGGCTCAGGAAGTTGGGAGATATATGGGGGATGTGCCTCATTCCTTTTAAACCAACCTTGCGTACATGGGATAAATCTCACTTAGCCATGGTATATTTTTATTTTTATATATTGTTGGATTTTAATTACTAATATATTGTTGAGAATATTTGCATCTATATTCATGAGAGAAATTGATTTGTAGTTTTATTATAATGTCTTCATTGGGTGTTGGTATTACTGTAATGCTAGCCTCATGCAATGAATTAGAAAGTATTTCCTCTACTTTTGACTTCTGTAAGAAATTGTTGAGAATTGGTATAAATTTGTCTTTAAATATTTAGGAGAATTACTGGTACATTTAGGCCCAGTGTTTTACATTTTAGAAGGTTATTAATTATTAACTAAATTTATTTAATAGAATTAGGCCTCTTCATATTGTCTATTTCTTCTTGGTGAGTTTTATTGTGCCTTTCAAGAGTTGGTTTATTTTGTGAAGGTTATTAAATTTGTTGGCATACATTTATTCATAGTGTTCCTTTGCTGTTCTTTTAATAGTCATGAGATCTGTTGTGATATCATTCTTTCATTACTGACATTAGTAATTGTGTCTTGTCTTTCTTAGCCTGGCTACAGGCTTATTAGTTTTATTAATTTTTTTAAGGAAACAGCTTTTGATATTTTTTATTTTCTCTATTGATTTCCTGCTTTTAACGTTATTTATTCCTACTCTAATTTTTATTTATTTTGTTCTGGTTAGTTTTTATGTAATTCATTCTTCTCTTTCTAGTTTCTTAAGTGGGAGCTTGGATTATACATTTTTTAGTTTTCAAATATTTGGATTCTATGATATAAATTTTTCTCTAAGCACTGTTTTTCCTGCATTCCTGTGTTTTTACTTTCATTCAATCTAAAATGCCTTTTAATTACTCTTTAATATTTTGAGATTTTCCAACTACACAGCTATTATTGATTTCTAGTTCAATTTCACTGTGGTCTGAGAGCAGCCATATGATTTCTATTATTTTTAATTTGTTAAGGTGTATTTTATAGTCCAGGATGTGGTCTATCTTAGTGAATAGTTCATGTGAAGTTCAGAAGAATGTGTAATCTGCTATTGTTGCTGTTATTTGGAACAAACTGTTATCTGTCAGATCAATTAAGAGTAAGTAAATACAAAAAGTTTTCTTTCTTTTTTTTTTTTTTTTTTTTTTTTTTTTTAAGATGGAGTTTTTGCTCCATCGCCCAAGCTAGAGTGTAGGGGTGGGATCTCAGTTCACTGCCATTTCCACTTCCCAGATTCCAGTAATTCTCCTACCTCAGCCTCCTGAGTAGTCAGGATTATAGGCACCCACTACCATGTTCAGCTAATTTTGTATTTTTAGTAAAAATGGGGTTTCACAATGTTGGCCAGGCTAGTTTTGAACTCCTGACCTCAAGTGATCTGCCCGTCTTGGCCCCCCAAAGTGCTGGGATTACAGGCATGAGTCACTGAGCCCAGCTAAAACCTTTAGTTTATTTTCACTTATTTATTCTCTGATGTTTTTCCTTTCTTTATGTAGATCCGCTACAGCATGAAAGTTTGTGTCTCCCCTAAGCTCCTCTATTGAAACTCTAACTCCCAGAGTAAGAGCATTGGAGGTGGGGACATTTGGAGAATGACCAGGTCTGAGGACGGAACCTTCATAAACAGGATTAGTTCCCTTATAAAACAGGCCTAAAGAAGTTCATTTGCTTCTTTCACTATGTGATGACACAGCAAGAAGGTGTCAACTATAAGGATTGGACACTCACTAGACACCAAAATTTCTGGTGACTTGATCTTGATCTTTTCACACTCCAGAACTGTGAGAGACAAATGCTTGTTGTTTGTTAAGCCACCAAATTTGTGATATTTTTTGTTATAGCAGCTCAAGTAGACTAAGACCAGATGAAACTCTCTGACCTACATAATTTTCTTTCTCTCTGAAAAAAATGAAATCTCCTTTTTTTTTTCTTTTTTTGAGATGGAGTTTCACTCTTGTTGCCCAGGCTGGAGTGCAATGGTGTGATCTCGGCTGACCGTAACCTCTGCCTCCCGGGTTCAAGTGATTCTCCTGCCTCAGCCTCCCGAGTAGCTGGGATTACAGACATGCACCACCATGCCTGGCTAATTTTCATATTTGTTATTAGAGATGGGGTTTCACCATGTTGGTAAGGCTGGTCTTGAACTCCTGACCTCAGGTAATCCACCTGCCTTGGCCTCCCAAAGTGCTGGGATTACAGGCGTGAGCCACCACGCCCGGCCTATGAAATCTCTTTTGATATTTCATACAAGGCAAGTTCTGGTGGCAACAAATCCCTCAACTTCTGTTTGTGTAAGAAAGTCTATTTCTGCTTTACTTTTGAAGAATCATTTTGCAGGGTACAAAATCCTAGTTAGGTGACTTTTTTCTCTCAACACTTCAAATATTTCACTCCACTCTCTTCTTGTGTGCATAATCTCTAGGAAGGTATTAGATGTAATTCTTACCTTTCCTCCTCTATAGTAAGGTGTTTTACTCACCCTCTGGTTTTTTTCTTTATCTTTGATAATCTGAGGGTCAAATATGATATATCTATGTGTAGTTTTTTGGGCATTTATCCAGCTTACTGTTTTAAGTAAGCTGGATCCATGGCTTGGTGTCTGAAATTAATTTGAAAAAATTCTGTCCTTTTTTCTTTAAATATTGATTTTATTTATTCCTTTCTTCTCTTTCTGGTATTCTCATTACACATATTATACTTTTTGCTGTTATCCCACAATACTTAGATATTTTATTCTATTTTTTTGTTTTTTCTATTTGCTTTTAAATTGGATTTCCATTGTCATATTCTCAATCAAGCTCAGAGATTGTTTCCTCTGGCATGCCTAGTCTACAAATGAGCCCATCAAATGCATTTATTATTTCTGTTGCAGTGTTTTTGATCTCTAGGATTTCTTTTAGATTCTTTCTTAGAACGTCAATCTCTCTGCTTATATTACCCATCTGTTCCTTTACACTGTCTATCCATTACAGCTCTCAACATATTAATTATTTGTGTTTTAAATTCCCAGTCTGATTATTCCAATATTCCCACCACATTCAAAGCTGGTGCTGATGCTTGTCTCTTCAAACTGTGCTTTTTTGCCTTTTGCTATGTCTCTGTTTTTTAATAAGCCTGTGCCCCTGGACTGTGAATGTTACACATGCTTCCTGTTATTTTCCTCCTCTTAGGTGGAATAGGGTGGGTAGAATGGGTTGGCATTGGATATTTCCCTTCCTCCACGTACAAGACTAGAGTAGGTGGAATTAGGTATTTCCCTTCCCCCAGGTCAGTTAGGCTATAATTAAACAGTTTTTTCCTGAGGCCATCCCTTGTTAAGTAGAATAGAATTTTTTGTTGTATTTCAAAATAACTACCTTTCCCCTTCCCCTGCCAGAAGCAAGAGGGCATTTTTCTTCAAAACTTACTCTGAGAAACTTGTCAAGATTCCAGAGGTAGAACTCAATAGTGTGGGGAACCCCCTAATCCCCAAAACTGGGTCCACCTGGAGCTTCTAAGGCTCCAGCAATTTATCAATTACAGTTTAGATTTCCTACCTTGGCACTGGTTCCTGGAGAAGTTTCTACTTATGAGTTTCTATTCCAGGAAGTTGTAGATCTCTGTATTCACCTATCTGTCTCTCCAATTTGTGGGGCAGGGTTTTGTCTTGTGACATTGCTTCTCTTACAGATCTAAGATGTGTTAATTTTTCAGTTTGTTCAGCTTTTTTACTTGTTAGGATGAAGTGGTGACTTCCTACCTCCTTACATACTGGAACCAGAAAAGTGATTTTTTGTTGTTGTTTTTTTTGTTTTGTTTTGTTTTGTTTTTTTGTTTTTAATAGTACAATGGATGATGACTTATTTTAAAAAAAAAAAAAAAAAAAAGGAAGAAAGAAAATGGTTGATTCAGAGATCCTGGGTGTCAGAAATTAAATTTAGGTTTCACTGGCAAAGATATAGGAAGCTATTGCCAGTAGGTAGGATCTGGAAAGCATCATTGATGTGGCTGGTAAAACTTAAGAAGAGACATAACTCAACTAATGCCAGTTTGAATTTCAGTCAGATTGAAGACACAACCAGTTATTATGTCAGGGGCAAGAATAAACTGTCCATAATCAGAAAGCAATCTTGTTTTCCTTGGCTGGATAAGTGAAGCACTGTTTAATTAGTAAGTGTAGTTGTAATACCGGTATGAAAGTAAGAGATAATTGAATAAACTGCATGGAATTGATAATGTATGTCAAATCATGTGTAGACATAAGGATAAGCATGAAGTCATTGAAAGACATTGTGGGTATCACATTTGTTTTTTTAATATATTTTTTGAGATTTTTTGAGAGAATCAAGCATATAAAATCTGTAATTTAATAAATTGAGTAAAAACTTAAATACAAGAAACATTCAGTTTCTTTTTTAAAAAACACAGTATGGAAGTGAAAAGGTAGAAAGAGAAAGACATACGTTACAGCAGATAAGTGGAAAATAGAAGACGCATATCTTACAAAGACAAGAAAAAATAGGATCAAGTGCACATGTGAAATAATTGGGCTTAGAAGAAGTGAAGTGCTTTCACCATTTTAGTAAAAGTGGAGAAAGTGAACATGAGCGCAGCTGCAGGTAGAAGTATACATTTAGTAACGGGAAAATGAATGAGTCCCATTTGATGTCTTCAATGTTCTTAGTAAAGTGTGTAGTGACATTATTATTTTGGAAAGAAGAGGAGAGTAAGCGGTGTAAGTCAGTTAAAATGGGCTGGACATGGTGCCTCATGCTTGTAATCCCAGCACTTTGCAGGATTGCTTGAGGTCAGAAGTTTGAGATCAGCCTGGTCAACATAGTGAGAACCCATAGGTAATATATATATATATGTATATATAAATGAGCTGAGCATGGTGGTACACATCTGTAGCACCAGCTAGCTACTCAGGAGGCTGAGGCAGGATGACCACTTGAGCCCAGGAGTTCCAGATTACAGTGAGTTATGATCATGGTACTGCACTCCAGGTTAGGTAACAGAGTGAGACCCTATCTCTAAAAAGTAATAAATAAATAAAAGAAAATACAAAAGAAAAATTACAATTTTAGAAGATGAGCAAGAAAATTTTCTAGGTAAAAATAGTTGGGTTTCTGCTAAGTGTTAAGTTGCAAATTGAATTTATATTCATGAATTTAAAATGAAATCATGCAACCTTGCCCAATGTTATTGTCCGCTAGCATTCGGTAGCATTAATACATCATAAATAAAGAAGATAAGTATGCTGAACTAATGTTGTTTCCTACCAGGCACATATAAAAGAAGCCTAAAGGACCGAGGGAGTTGAGAACCCTTGACAGTAAGTGATTACAAATATAATGCTATGGGGTAAGAAAGGAAGTGAAGTAAACAGGGGACTGATGAATGGCAAGAAAACAATAGTCAGTGGGTTAGAGATCTTGTTGAGGTTGAAAAAATTCTACTATTTTATGAAATAGTAGACACCAATCTCTTTATTAGCATCCAATATGTATTTCACAATTCTCACTTTCTGGTAATAACTTGCTTCTGTTTTATTCATATTTCTCTAGAGAAAAAAAAAATAATACAGTCAGAAGAAAAAGTTCACAAACTTCTCAATTATCACCACGATATCTACTGGCTGACCTGGCTCAGCACATATATTTTATTAATTCACTCCTGTTACAAGAGATAAACTGCTCAAAATCCTATCCAAGGCCAAACCCTTCACTTTTACACAGGACTCCATCCCTGCTTTGGCTACTTTTCTTCTCTCTTTTGCATTGTTAATTTCCTTTTCTAACCTGGAACAAAACCACCAGCCAAAAACATGCACTATCATTTTTATATCACAAAAGAGGTTTTCGTTGCTTTTTTTTTTTTTTTTAATTTGACCTTACCAACCTTCCACCTATCAACACATTTCTCTGCCTTTTATGAAACAATAAAATGCTTTGAAAGCAGCATCTATACCCATCATCTCCAATCTGTCTCTTTCCTCTCTTGAACCCAATCCAATCACATTTTTATCCTCTCAACTCCACATTAACTGTTATCTTCAATGTCGCTATAGACCTTCAGATTGCCAGAACCAATATTTACCTGGGTTTCTCAGTCACTTGGATATGGTTTAGATATTTGTCCTCTCCAAATCTGATGCTGAAATGTAAGAAGTGGGGCCTGGTGAGAAATGTTTGGGTCATGGACATGGATCCCTCATGAATGGCTTGATGCCTTCCCCACAGTAATGAATTCACACTCTATGAATTCACACCAGATTAGGTTGTTTAAATGAGTGTTACACCTCTCCCTCTCTGTCTTGCTACCCACTCACCATATGACGCATCTGCTCCCCTTTCACCATCCACCATGGGTAAAAGCTTTCTGAAGCTTCACCACCAGACGATGCTAGTGCCATGCTTGTACAGCCTGCAGAACCATCAGCCAAATAAACTTCTTTTCTTATGAGTTAACCAGTCTCAGGTATTGCTTTATAGCAATGCAAAATGGACTAACACACACTCAGACCTGAAATTCTTTCTTTTCTTAGGTTCCAGGATGCATGCCTATTTTGGCTGTTCTTCCTTCCTTGTTGTTAACTTTTCCCAGGTTCCTTTGCTGGCTTCTCTTAATCTTGTGAGCTTTGGAAATTAGACCACCATGAAGCACCATCCTCAAACTCCATCTCCGCTTTACCTACACTTACTCCTTTGGTTATCTCATCTAATCCATGACGTTAAAAGACACCCAACACCCACATGCTCAATAGACCTACATCTATATCTCCAAACTAGATTTCCCTTAAACTCAGGCTCACCCTTCCTATATGATATCTCCATTCAGATGTCTACTAGAGCAGCAGTCCCTAAACTTTTTTGCACCGGGGACCAGTTTCATGGAAGACAATTTTTCCATGTACTGGGTTGGGGCAGTTGGTGGAAGGGTATGGTTTCAGGATGAAACTGTTCCACCTCATATAATCAGGCATTAGATTCTTACAAGAAGCATGTAACCTAGATCCCTCACATGCACCGTTCACAACAGGACTCACAATCCTATGAGAATCTAATGCCACTGCTGATGTGACAGGAAACAGAGCTCAGGCAGTAATGTTTACTTGCCTACCTCTCACCTCCTGCTGTGCAGCTCAGTTCCGAACAGGCCATAGGGACCGGTACTGGTTGGGGACCCCTGTACTACATACTTAAAGCTTTCTATGTCCCAAACTAAATTCCTAAGTTTCAACCCCAAATCCTGTTGTGAATGATTTTTAGTAGTAACTAAGATAAAAAATTTTAGAGTTAACCTGCCTCTATTTCTCCACACCAACATATCTTTTCTCTTACCTTTAAAATATGTATCTAATCCTATCACTTAGATCTCTTGGACTTCTACAACTGTAGTCCAATCTAGCTTAATCTTTCCTGAATTATTGCAAGAGAATTCTGTTTTCACTGTGATATCCTTAATCTGTTTAGTCTTCTCTCTGCACCACAAAAAGTGATTATTTTAAAATATATGTTGTGCAATTCCTATATACCCTTCAATGATTTTCTGTCATAATCAAAGTAAAGTTCAAAGTCCTTGCAGTGGATTACAAGGTACTGTAAGACTGAGTTTCCTGCCATCTCACTAACCTTACAGCTACCCAACAGTGTAGACGTTTTCTTTTGTTTCATTTAAAGGCATTCATATTTTGCCCAGGGTCCTCACTCTTACTACTGGGTACAGTAGGGGTTTTGAGGCTTGACTCCTCTAAGTCACATAAAAGAAGCATTTTTTTCACTCCCAGCAGAAGATCTAATGTACCTCACTGGGAAAAATAACATTATCAAGCATGGTCTACAACAAGCATGATCTAGAACCACAAGCATGATCCTATTGATCCATAAACATTTAACCTGGAACATAAGCATCAGCCCAATACCCTGATGTTATTATTATTATTGCTATATCAAATATATTTTTTGGCCAGGCACATTGACTCACACCTGTAATATCAGCACTTTGAGAGGCCAGGGCAGGAAGATCACTTGAGCCCAGGAGTTTGGGACCAGCCTAGGCAACATTGTGAAACCCATCTCTAAAAAAAAATACAAAAATTAGGTAGGCATGATGGCTGGTGTCATTAGTCCCAGCTACTCAGGAGGCTGAAGTGGGAAAAACGATTGAACTTGGGAGGTCAAGGTTACAGTGAGCCATGATTGTGCCACTGCACTCCAGCCTGGGAAACAGAATAAGACCCTGTCTCTAAAAAATTTTTTTAATTAAAAAAAATATAAACACATACACACAGACACATATACATATGTATTTATATATGAGATACATAAATCTGATATATAAGATATATATCTTATATATAAATACATATAAATTTATATATTTTATATATACATATATAAATTTTTATGTATACTTTTGCATATTTTATAAAATATTTTATATATTTATATAAAGTATCTATAAATATACATATCTACTATTATTGCTTGTATCAAAACAGATTTTTTTTAACCTCGACCACTCATCCTCTTTCAGCTACCAATATACTTATCTGTTTTACCTTATGTACTCTCTTTTTTTTTTTTTTCCCCAAAATACCTTTATCTCCTTACTTCCACTTTTGGAAGAAGATAACATGCCTTTGAGGATGCCCTATTTCTACTCAAGGACAATTCCTCCACCTTCCTTCTTATCTCTTTAAACTACATTTATCTATCAATTAGCCCTTTTTTATATTTGTGTTTGGTCTCCCTCATTCTTCTTGCTCTTTTTTTCAACTTTTAAACATCAACAAAATGAGTCCATTGTGAAAGAAAAAAAAAACAAGCACAATTCCTTTGACTCTATTTCCCCTACAGCTTTACTTTGTTTTTCTCTTTTCACTACAAAGGTCCTTAAACAAATATTGAGTCTTCTTTTCCTTATATTACATTCACTTATCTATCCATTGTTAGTTGTCTTTACTAACACACTCAACCTAAATCGCTTTAGAAAAAGGTAACCAATGATACCCTTATTGTTTAATACAACAAAAAATCTTTCTTTCCTCCCCTTTCTTTTGTCCTTCCTTCCTTCCTACCTTCCATCCATCCTTCCTTCCTTTCTTTTTTGGCAAGACCTATCACTAGTGCCTGGTAATAGAGTGTTTTGATTTTATGTTGCATCCAATGCAAACCCACAAACTCTGTGAAGGTGTTTTCAGAATTGACAGGTATTCTGTCTAGCCAAAGGGTGGGCATAATGTTTGGCAAGAATCTCAATGGTTCTAAAGTTGAGGATCCTAGTCAATTTTAGATCATTCATCAACACACTTTGCAGCAATTACATCCTATTGGCCACAGATCAAAGTGATTTGTTGTTGTTAGAAAATACATGCCAACACACAGTGGTGCTTCTGAGACCTCCAGGGGTCACTGAGAGGGTTCTTGGAGGGTAAAAAGTTGGTTGTCATGGAAACAAGATAGATCCTCAGGAACAGAGAGAGCTTTTGAAGAAGGCTTCCGGTTTTCCTGTCTCTGTTAAAGGGAGAGAAACCCATATTCCAGATAGCTCAGGAGGATTTTCATAGAAACAAACTCCCAGGCAGAAACCAAAGTTTTTTTAAAAAAAGAAAAAACACAGATAAACTTCCTCTATAGAACTTAAATTCCACCAAATGAAATTACAAACAAAACAATGTTAGCAATTATAAATTTTCACTCAACTGTATGTGGTACCACCTGCTCCATCAGACAGGCATTGTATTAGAGAGAGGCAGCATTAACTGTTCTTTGAGCAGCCACCTGGGGAGTGGGCACACTTTGCCTTCTTGCTCCAGCCTGCCTGCCTCATCTTCTCACCAGCTGTTTGACATTGGAAATCAGTTGCTGAAGCCAAGCTCAGCTATTCACCACCAATCCCTAGCTCTTTGTTGTTCCTGGAAGGTTGCCCGCCTCCTGCAGTGCTCTTTCCACCTCCTCTCTGTTTGGGAATATTTTCTCCATTCTTTGAGGATCTAATCAAGTCTTTTAATTTCCTAGAAGACTTCCCCAACTACGACTGCGTTTGCTAACATCTTTAAACCTTTAAAACTATGGTAGCTTCTTGTACTTACTGTTTTGTTTTGTTTTTTTTTTTTAACTATACTACTATCCTCCCTCATTAGAGTTAATTTCCTTAAAGGACCAAACTGGCTCACAATCTCCACTTAAGTTCATACCACAGACAGTCCATGCTTATGAAAGACAGAAGAATAAAACACTAATTATGAATTAATAATAATAAATATGATATAGTACAATCATTCTTTTTGGTAGAAATTTCTGTTTTTATTAGTGATTGTCAAACATGTGCCATGAGTGTTTAAGATTTACTTCTGACTCCTGCGGTCTATTCAAGATTCATATATGCTGTATCTTCACCTTCATGTGTGTCAGGCCTCTGAGCCCAAGCTTGCACGTATTCATCCAGATGGCCTGAAGCAAGTGAAGAATCACAAAAGAAATGAAAATGACTAGTTCCTGCCTTAACTGATGATGTTACCTTGTGAAATTCCTTCTCCTAGCTCGTCCTGGCTCAAAAGCTCTCCAACTGAGCACCTTGTGACCCCCACCCCTGCCAGCCAGAGAACAAACCCCTTTGACTGTAACAGTCTACTACCTTCCCAAATCCTATAAAACGACCCCACCCCATCTCCTGTTGCTGACTGACTCTTTTAGGACTCAGCCCACCTGCACCCAGGTGAAATAAACAGCTTTGTTGCTCACACAAAGCCTGTTTGGTGGTCTCTTCACACAGATGCGTGTGAAATTATGAACATTTTTTTACCTGTGGCCTCATTTTATTTTTTTTACAATAATCTGAATGTGGTTAACCAAAAACAAAATTTCATAGGTGGAATAGTTGGAGTAGTATAGGTCCTGAAGAATTCAAAACTCTTAAATTACATATGGAGAGTATTTGGCAACAGATATCTTTCTCCAATTCTATCTCTTTAAGGCGATTCCTTTGAGTAAAATATAATACTTTTTAAAGCAATATGTAATAGCATTGCTTTGATAAATATATATTATAGAGGTGTTCATATTGAGAATATCACACTTTGTTGGCATGCTATATTTTGTGACCACAGTGGTTCTATTATGGAAACCAAAAATAAAATTTGAAGTCTCCCAACTAACTGAATGGACCCCTCCTCTCAGCTAAGGGCATTCTAAAGTAAACTTGAAACACTAGTTCAGGCCATCATGGGAATGGGTGGTCAAACAGGCCTCATTATACGTTTCTCCCTTTGGAATTCAAGCACAACTGATCAGCATTAACATTAAAACAGAGAACTTAAGACTGACAAAACGACTCTTTTTAGCAATAGACACCAAAGTGACAAGACAGTAGGCCCTGAAAGAAATTGAAGTATTTTACAGCAGAAATATATTTCCTTGACATATTTTGAAATGGCCCTGCAAAGCTGTGTTTTGTGGGAAAAAAATGTACATTCTGTAGAGAATTCCTTTCCTTTTCCAGGTCTTTTTCCTGATCCAGGAGAGAATTAACTAAGGGTCTGGCACCTTTTTAAGTCTGATAAGAAACATTTACAATCTATTCTGTTTGAAGCCTGCTACCTGGAGGCTTCAACTGCATAATAAGAACCTTGGTCTCCACAACCCCTTATCTTAATCCAAACACTCCCTTATATTGATTCCACGTCTTTAGATAAACTCTGTCAACCAATGGTCAATCAGAAAATCTTTGAATCCACATAGACCCTGAAACCCCTTTCCTCCACGTTGAGTTGTCCCACTTCTCCTGACCAAACTAATGTACATCTTACATGTATTGCTTGATGTCTTCTATCTCCCTAAAATGTATAAAACCAAGTTGTAACCTGACCACCTTGGGCACATGTTCTCCTGATCTCCTGGGGCTGTTTCATGGGCCATGGCCACTCACATTTGGGTCAGAATAAATTCCTCCAAATATTTTACAGAGTTTGAATCTTTTCTTCTGCATTTACAATTTAACTGTGGACCATTAACACCTCGGCTAGTATGCATGCAGCACATATCAGTAGTTTACTTCCTACTTGCTCCTAAATGTGGCCACTAGGATGATATGAAATTTCCAGGAATGTTCCAAATCTCTGAAGCGTTTTTCAGCCACACTGAACATGACCTTTCCTTTCTTACTATGTTCAGCTAATGTTTGGAACTATCCCACTGGTATTCATTAAAAGAAAGACTTTAGACAAAGTAAATTTAATGGAGTTTATTTGAGCAAAGGACAATTTATGAATCAGGCATCACTCAGAACCCAGAAGAGGTTCAGAGAGCTCTGCTGCAACAGCAAAGTTGGCAAATTTGTACAGGCTGAATAAGAAAGGAAGGCAAAGAAAATAAATTTTATTGGTTAGAGGGGAAAGTTTATAGAGGTAGCTTAGCAGTTTCTGATTGGAGAAGTCTCTAGTTTCATTTTACTGTTTATGTTAGATGTGCATTTTCTTATGCAGAAACTTAAAGCATTGGCATTGACTAAAGGTGTCCCAATTTAAATTTTTCTTTACATAGTAAAGTTCCATTTTTTTTCTGCCAAAATAATGTTTTAATACTAATTCTGTTAGAAACTTGCTGGATAGTTCTCCTAGTTCAAAGAGAAAAAGGGATATTCCAAGCGTTTCTGTCTGCCTAAGAAAAGTTTCAAAGATCTTGAGGTGGAAGCTTATATGAAATAGGCAGGGAGAATGACTATGTATAATCAATACAGGGTGATTTTCATTTTTATGAAAACTATACTTATAGCTATGTGCAATAAATCTATTTGGGTAGAGAAGATTCAAACTGAAAAAAGCTAGCTTTGTACTTTTGTGTATTACTGAACTTTATTATTGCTGATATGAGTGTTTTAGAAACAGCAAAAAGTAGCCAATTTTCACAGCAAATTCAGGTGATTCCAAAAATAGCTGTAATATTATAAGCACGCAACAATGGACAGCATCTATTTTCCCCAAAATATCAGGATAGAAAATGCAAAATGTTATTCTGTTATTTAAAAGCCTCTGGCATTCACCAGAGATAAGGGAGGAGAAGCCATTTCTATTGATCTATGGATAAAAACAAAATAGTGTAGTATTGAGTTAGCAATATTGGTGAGAAGATAACTTCTTACATTGGAGAAGAGAAAAATATCGAATACCGTGGGTAGATAAAAAGTAGATTAGCAAATTTAGAAGAGCGTTAGCATCAATGTGACCTTTGTATAGGAACAAGGAAAATAGTAAAGGAAACAGAATTCTATCACATTTTACTTTCTTTAGAATGCATAAGGGAGGGAAAACAAACATGGCTCTGGTATAAAAAAGAAGGTTTTCAAACTAAACAATACAATCACAGTTCATTGGTGAATTGGTAACAAATTTCTCCCCCATCTTATAGGAATTATAATAAGAAATATTACATGTAAATTAGGTAATTATGACTCAAGCGAAAACTGTGCCTAGCTAGTTCCACCTTAAAAGAAAGGCTACCTGGGGGAAAAAAATGCCCTTCAGATTTCTTTATGTCATGGCACATATAGAAAATGCAGGTGTGGTATACATAGAAAATATTTTTGTCATGGTGCTATGGTTTCAATGCATCCACCCTCCAAAATTCACGTGTTAAAAACTTGATTATCATTGCTGCAGTATTGTGGGGAGGAGCCTTTCAGGAAGTGGTTATGTCATGAGTGCTGCATCCTCATGAATAAATTAATGCCATTGTCTGTGATCCCAGCACTTTGGGAGGTCAAGGTAGGTGGATCTTTTGAGCTCAGGAGTTCCAGACCAGCCTAGGCAACATGGCAAAACTCTGTCTCTACAAAAAATACAAAAATTAACCAGGCACGGTGGTGAGAGGCAGGACTAGCTGGACTTCCTAGGTCAACTAAAAATCCCTAGGCCTAGCTGGGAAAGTGACCGCATCCACCTTTAAACGCGGGGCTTGCAACTTAGCTCACACCCAATCAGAGAGCTCACTAAAATGCTAATTAGGCAAAAACAGGAGGTAAAGAAATAGCCAATCATCTATTGCCTGAGAGCATAGTGGGAGCGGCAACGATCCGGGATACCAACCCAGGCATTTGAGCCAGCAATGGCTACCCTCTTTGGGTCCCCTCCCATTGTATGTAAGCTCTGTTTTCATTCTATCAAATCTTGCAACTGCATTCTCTTCTGGTCAGTGTTTGTTAGGGCTCGAGCTGAGCTTTCGCTCGCTGTCCACCACCGCTGTTTGCCGCATTCGCAGACCTGTCGCTGACTTCCATCCCTCTGGATCTGGCTGGATGTCCACTGTGCTCCTGATCCAACGAGGTGCCCATTGCCACTCCCAATTGGGCTAAAGGTTTGCCATTGTTCCTGCATGGCTAAGTGCCCGGGTTTGTCCTAATCAAGCTGAACACTAGTTGCTGGGTTCCACGGTTCTCTTCTGTGACCCACAGCTTCTAATAGAGCTATGACACTCTCTGCATGGCCCAAGATTGCATTCCCTGGAATCCATGAGGCCAAGAATCCCAGGTCAGAGAATTCGAGGCTTGCCGCCATTTTGGAAGCGACCCACCACCGTCTTGGAAACTCTGGGAGCAAGGTCCCCTGGTAACAGTGGGATAATCTTAGTTAGTTGGGAGGCTGAGGTGGGAGGATGGGTTGAGAGCAGGAGACAGAGGGCACAGTGAGCCAAGATCATGCCATTGCACTCCAGACTGGGCAATAGAACCCTGTCTCAAAAAATAATAATAATAATGACATTATAAGAAAGTTTACAGGAATGGGTTCAATCACTTCTGCTTTTCTGCCCTGTGAGAACAGAACATTCATCCCCTTTTTGTCCTCCTGATTTCTGCTATGTGAAAATGTAGCTAGAGGTCTTCATCAGATACCAGTGCCTAGATCTTCTACCTCCCAGCCTCCAGAACGGTGTTAAAAAATTCCTGATTTTTATAAATTCACCAGTCTCAGGCATTCAGTTATAGCAGCACAAATAGGGTAGGAAACATGGCACACTGGTAAAAATGGACAGGCTGGGCAACTGGCCGAGGATCACTGGCTCCCCAGGACTTGCACAACCTTTTTGTGGCCTGAGGGGACTGTATTAGTTCATTTTCATGCTGCTGATAAAGACATACTCAAGACTGGGAAGAAAAAGAGGTTTAATTGGGCTTAGAGTTTCACATGGCTGAGGAGGCCTCAGAATCATGGTGGAAGGCAAAAGGCACTTCTTACATGGTGGCAGCAAGAGGAAATGAGATGAAAAAGTGGAAACCCCTGATAAAACCATCAGACCTCATGAGACGTATTCACTACCATGAAGACAGTATGGGGAAACTGCCCCTATGATTTAAATTATCTCCCAACAGGTCCCTCCCACAACACATAGGAATTATGGGAGTACAACTCAAGATGAGATCTGGGTGGGGACACAGAGTCAAACTGTATCATATATCACCCTGGCACCTCCAAATCTTATGTCCTCACATTTCAAAACCAATCATGCCTTCCCAGTAGTCTCCCAAAGTCTTAACTCATTTCAGCATTCACTCAAAAGGGCACAGTCCAAAGTCTCATCTGAGACAAGGCAAGTCCCTTCCACCTACAAGACTGTAAGATCAAAAACAAGCTAGTCACTTCCTAGATACAATCAGGGTACAGGTATTGGGTAAATATAGCAGTTCCAAATGGGAGAAATTGGCCAAAACAAAGGAGTTACAGGGTCCATGCAAGTCTGAAATCCAGCAAGGCAGTCAAATTTTAAAGCTCCTAAATGATTTCCGTTGAGTCTAGATCTCACACCTAGGTCACGCTGATGCAATAAGTGGGTTTCCTTGGCCTTGGGCAGCTCCCCTCATTGTGGCTTTTCAGGATACAGCCTCCCTCCTGGCTGTTTTCATGGGCTGGTATTGAGTGTCTGTGGCTTTTCCAGGCACATGGTGAAAGCTATCAGTGGATCTACCATTCTAGGGTCTGTAGTGTGGTGGCTGTCTTCTCACAGCTCCACTAGCTGGTGCCCCAGTAGGGACTCTGAAGGCTCCCACTCCACATTTCCCTTCTGCACTGCCCTAGTAGAGGTTCTCCATGAGAGCCCCACCCCTGCAGCAAACTTCTGCCTGGACATCCAGGCATTTAGATACATCTTCTGAAACCTAGGCAGAGGTCCTCAAACCTCAGTTCTTGAATTTTGTGCACCCACAGGCTCAACATCACGTGGAAGATGCCTAGCCTTAGGGCTTGTACCCTCTGAAGCCACAGCCCAAGGTTTAGGTTGGCCCCTTTCAGCCGCAGCTGGAGTGGCAAGGCACCAAGTCCCTAGGCTGCACACAGCTTGGGGACCCTGGGCCCAGCCCACAAAACCACTTTTTCCTCCTAGACCTCCAGTCCTGTCATGGGAAAGGCTGCCGTGAAGACTTCTCACATGCTTTGGAGACATTTTTCCCTTTGACTTTGGGGCTAACATTTGGCTCCTTGTTACCTATGCAAATTTCTGCAGCCAGTCATAATTTTGTCTCAGAAAATGGGATTTCATTTTCTATCATATTGCCAGGCTTCAAATTTTCTGAACTTTTAATGCTCTGTTTCCATTTTAAAATGGAATGCTTTTAACAGCACCCAAGTCACCTTTTGAATGCTTTGCTGCTTAGAAATTTCTTCTTCCGGATACCCTAAAACATCTTTCTCAAGTTCGAAGTTCCACAAATCTCTAGGTCAGGGGCAAAATGCTGCCAGTCTCTTTGCTAAAATATAACAAGAGTCATCTCTGCTCCAGTTCTCAACAAGTTCCTCATCTCCATCTGAGACCACCTCAGCCTGGGCATTATTGTTCTAATCACTATCAGCATTTTTGTCAAGCCATTCAACAGGTCCCTAGCAGGTTCCAAACTTTCCCACATTTTCCTGTCTTCTGCTGAGTCCTCCAATCTGTTCCCACCTCTGTCTGTTACCTAGTTCCAAAGTCACTTCCATATTTTTGGTGATCTTTTCAGCAGCACCCCACTCTACTGGCACCAATTTACTGTATTATTCTGTTTTCATGCTACTGATAAATGTATACTTGAGACTGGGAATAAAAAGAGGTTTGCTTGGACTTGCAGTTCCACATGGTTGGGGCGGCCTCAGAATCAGGGTGGGAGGTGAAAGATGCTTCTTACATAGTGGTGGCAAGAGAAAATTAGAAGATGACAAAGGGGAGACCCCTGATACAACCATCAGATCTCATGAGACTTAATGACTACAATGAGAACAGTATGGGGGAAACCACTCCCACAATTAAAATTATCTCCCACCAGGTTCCCCCCACAACACATGGGAATTGTGGGAAGAGAATTCAAGATGAGATTTGGGTGGGGACACAGAGCCAACCATATCAGGTACCCAGAATGCCTTCACTGCAAATCAGTACACTCCGGCTCATCTTCAGACGATGATTAAAACAAGTAAGGAAAGAACCTGTGTTTTTAGTAAAGGGGTCAAATTGGGCGTGTGTGCTCTTGAGTTTCTGGATAACACCTGTGGAATCTCCTACTGTTTTAGTTGCAAACAGCTTGAATAAATCAAATAATTGCACATTAATATTTCCTGACTAGTTCAAACTTGGCATTACCTTTGGAATGGGATTTTGGATTGAAAAACAGAAATCATCTTTCTGTGTATTTTGGCTTGTTCTTGTAGACATTATAGCAACTTGTTTCTTGGATTGATTTCCCTACCCTATGCTATCAGGCAGAAGATTAGAGGTGACCTAGAGCCTCAGAGGAAAAATGTGGCAAAAAATTCAAAATATAATAGCTAAATTCAAGTATTTACTTTCATAACTTCTAATATTTTCTTCCATGTCATACTATCCGTCCTTCTGAAAATCAGAAACTTTTAAAGCTTTGAGTTGAATTTTGAGTAAAAAGTTAATTATTACATTTGTAAATTACCTTTGCAATATAATAAAGCATAAGTAAAATGTGCCTTAATTCAAGAATAAAAGATGTTAACATAGATCATAAAATGGTAATCTGTTGCCAAAGCTAACAATATACTATATGAACCACAAACTCCTCCTTTATCGTCATAAATGTCTTGAGATACTTTACCCCAGCCTTAGCTCTCTGGCTGACAGTATCTCAGAATGCTTGTCACAGGATAGCTTTCTCTTTTCTCCTAAGCCTATACCAAAAGATCAGCCAATTGATAAGTAACAAAATCATTTCACCAGAGGTCTTAAATTATAATAAAATAAGTCAAAGGAGGTCCAATTTGTGACCAGCGACCAGGTTAGTCATTGCTTATTAGAGCCAAAATACACTGGGTACTTACCAGATGGAGATGTTGCCGGGGTCCTTGTTCTAAGAGTTCTCAAGATGGTGGCAGGCCACTTCCAAGATGGCGGCAAGCCTCTTGTTCTTTGACCTGGAGTTCTTGGCCTCAGGGATTCCAAGGAATGCAATCTTGGGCCATGCAGTGAGTGTTATAGCTCTATTAGAAGCCATGGGTAATGGAAGAGAACCGTGGAACCCAGTAACTAGTGTTCTGCTTGATTAGGACCAACCCAGGCACTTAGCAGTGTAGGAACAACCAGGAGCTTTTAGCCCAGGAGCAGCAATGGGAGCCTCACTGGATCAGGAGTGCAGCAGACATCCTGCGGGATCCGGAGGAGAAGTCACCCACAGGTCTGTGACAGTGGCAAACAGCAGTAGTGGACAGCGAGCAAAAGCTCAGCTCAAGTGGTAACAAACACAGACCAGAAAAGTGTGCACTTGCAAGATTTAATAGAGTGAAAACAGAGCTCCCATACAATGGGAGGGTACCCAAAGGCGGTTTCTGTTGCTGGCTCGAATGCCTGGGTTTATATCCTGACCACTGTCCCTCCCTCTGTGCTCTCAGGCGATAGATGATTGGCTATTTCTTTACCTCCTGTTTTTGCCTAATTACCATTTTAGTGAGCTCTCTTTACTACCTGATTGGTCGGGTGTGAGTTAAGTTGCAAGCCCCGAGTTTAAAGGTGGATGCCGTCACCTTCCCAGCTAGGCTTAGGCCTAGGAAATCCAGCTAGTCCTGTCTCTCAGAGATGTGACAGCTTTTCCCTTTGATATTAAAAACCTAATCTGTAACTCAGACTCAGGATCTAGGACATTTGTAGGTTCACAGTATGAAACTATATAGTTTGAACATGGCAAGGATTGACATGCATGAATTGGGCTTTAGGCAGTTCATTTCCATCTTTGCATTTCTGTCCAATAATATTTTTTGTGCTGTATTTGTTTTTCTCTTTTTTATCTATTTTACATTTTTCACCTTTTTAAATGTATCTTTTCCTTCTTTTTATTTAAGACAGGGATCAGATTCAGTATATGCTGTCCCAAAACACTGGCATCTGAGAAAACAGCAGAATCAGGAATATTACTCTCACCTCTCCCACGTTTCCCCTGAAGTAGGTCTAAAGATCCTTATTGTGAAGTGCCCTCCTTACACTCACAGAAAGGAAACGTCTTTACTTTTGAAGGAACAGGGACACAGGAAAGAATCCAAGTAAGTCTTATTTTATTTATTGTCATTAGAGCACACCTTTTTATCCAATCATACTTCTCCACGACTATTCGCTTTTTCATCAAACTTAGCATAAGAAACACACAGGTTTGCCTGTTTATTTTGGTCTTCATTTCCTTGTGAAGGCTCCCATGTCACTTAAAACTAATATTAAATAAATGTGTATGCTTTTCTCTTGTTAAATTGCTTTATGTTATAAGACCCATAGCCATGGATCTAGCGATGGGTAAAGAAAAGAAATCTTTTCTCCTCTACATAAGCAAATAAGCTTACTCACACATATGAAAGAAATCGTTTTTGTACTCTATAATTTATTTTCCTTGAGGAGTGGAAGTTATTACGAAATTACTGAGGTTCAGAAAGACCTGGATGAAAAGTTAAGCATTTTCTGCACAAGCAATATAAGAAAGATATTTTCTTTATGATTTTGTCACTAATTCTTAAACACAAATCCAGCCTGGTAATGTTTTCTTCCTCATCAATATTAATTTACTTTGGGGAGCTATACTAGAAATATTGAGAAAATAAGTACACTCAGCCAACCCTATATGTGCTTGCTTCAAGTGTAAGCTAACAAACCAAAACCCAAAAATGAATATCTACATTGCCTGATGTACAAGCATAGATTGAAAATGGCACATAAGACAACTGAAAGATATGCTATATATTACCAGAACCTCTCCAACAAGAAAAACAAAATACTCATTTTGTTTTGTGCTTAAAAGTCAGTCACAAGATGTCTATCTAGTGCTATCTGAAAAATCTTTACTACAATGGCAATGCAACTTCTCATAAACTCTCAGTAGTGCTGATAGAACCAGATATGCTGACAGACCATAACAATAGAGCAAATCAGGAAGTGAGCAGAACAATGGCTCTCTGTTGTTGAAAAGGAAAGGGAAGAAAAGCAAAGTAAGAGACAGGAAGGGAAAGGATGACAGGTAGTCTTGAATACAATGAATTGGTTACAAAAAGATACTTAAAACATGATGATAAAATGGATTGTCTGAATTGTGATCAATGTTTTTATACTGTTAAAACTGATAATAACTTGTTTCTCTTGTTACACCTTGTAGGTATCATTAATAATCAGAATCATATTAAGTTTTAATCATATCAGAATATTAAGTTTATGATGTTTTTCAAAATAAAGTATGTACATATATATGTAGGGGGGCTGTATTGCAATAAAAAAAGTCGGTACAAAATATTACCATTTTTTTGGTCTGATATAAAAAGTAGTCCTACCCTTACATAATCACTGACTGGCTCAGTATGATTTGCTTCACAAACGTGATAATTTAAAATTTTTTAAATATTTTATATATAATGTTTTCCAGTTATCTATCTGCATGAAAACTACTCAATATTAGCTCTTCTGCCACCCTTCTTACACTGCAAACTTCAACAAAAGCAGTGTTCTAATGTCTTAACACTAGATCTTTTGATATTTTTTAAATAGTTTTATGCTTGGGCAAAATTCAATGAAAACAAACAACATAAAATTTACTCTAAAATTTGTCTTGTCTTTTACAACAAGTACTAACGAGTGCCCGACATTTGAAAATTTTTCTGCTGCACCTAAAATGTCTCTTAAATGTGTCTCCTAAATGAGCAACATATTCTTTGCAGGTTTTTAAGAGAGCTCTCTATTCAGAAAGCACAAGTATTAAAGTGTGAATTGAGAAAAGTAATGAAATCAGTTACTTTGAGTCTAAGTACTCATATATGTTCACATTCACCAAAGTTTTACAGTTTCAAAACACAAGAATAAAATTACTTGTCATGGGGAAATCTGTATTTATTTTGGCTCTGCTCTACTATTTGGGATGTTGTTGATATCTCTGGGTTCTTTACTATTTATTCTTCCAAATGCATACCCCTAATACAATTTATTAATGCTAAAGAAATTTTGTAGCTTAATCATTTAATATTGTTACAAATAGTCAAGTCCTAGCTACGAGAATAAAAAATGCACCACAAATGTGAGTACCATGTTGAAACATAATAATGGATATATCCACCAGCAGTAAATGCATTAAATTAGGTAGCAGAAAAGTGTCTTATATCGCGATCTGAAATATGTATGTCATCAATGCAAAATTCTGTGTTTTGCATCATAGAAAACAGACTTTTGAAAAGTCAAAAGGGATATATCCAAAAGAAGCATTATTTTATATTCTACTCTCTTGCCATGATATCCTGTAATGGCCAGCTTTATCCATGATTTCACATGTCTGCAACTCTGCAACACTACAAGCTTGCATCATTTCCTTGCAAGGAGTCATTTACTTTGATGTTAATCCCTTACATGACAGCCTATTAAAATTATTATTTTAACTATTAAATGTACTTTTAAAAATTACAACCTAATTTTTTCAGAAGATTTACCCATTTATGAATGCCCTTCTTATACCAAAACATCTTGTCTGGTATCCAACAGTGTCTGTACCACTGATGTTAAAATCAGCCTTATGTTATAAGACATAGGATCTCCAAAATGTCACTCAGTTGATAGAAGTTTCAATTTATTTACTGATTAATATCTAATTTATAATAAAGAGGGACCTGGTGGAATTGGCTACAGGTTAGGTAAGAATTTATTTGAAAAAAAATGTATGACAAAATTTTGGGAAAGTTGAGCTGTCCTAGAAGGGCAGGGTGCAGTGTCTAAGACAATAGAATGAAAATATTGAGAGAACGAGGTAAAAGAAGATGTAGGAAAGTGTATTAATGAGGCTGGAAAAGAGAAATGCATTAAGTTTACTGAATAAATAAAAAGTAAGTTAACTTAGTAAATCTAAAAACAAATGTTCATAGTAACATAACTGTCATATAGAGGCACAAAATATAGGAGAGAGACACACAGAAGAGTAGACTGTTTTATATCTTTTGAATACTGAAATGAGAGCACTGGTGGGTTCCGCTTTGTCCCCAGTCCCTTCTTGTTCTTGTTATGCCCAGACCGTTTATTCCCCGAAGAAGACCACCAGAGTCCAGAGTCAAAGCTAAGCAGCAAGGATCTTTATTACAGGTTCGAACCCGGAACTCCCACTCACTTTCGGCATGAGAGGGTCCAGAGAGAGAGAGAGTTCCCTCCCAGAGTTTTACACAGTATTATATAGTCTAAGAAAAGTGTTCATTGAATCACTATACAGATCAGATGTATGATTGGCTGGTATTTAAACAAGGTGATTTGGCTAGTTATGATTGGTTCCCGCCATTTTGGGTATTTCAGTTCAACATTTGAGACGGAAGAGCAGTTTCTACACAAAGGCAGTTAATCATATTGCGTCAGGTTGCACAACCAGTTTATGGCAGCAGGGGTTTATCTTACTTAAACATGTCTTGTGACTTAACCCCCGGGAAGAAAACAGGTACTTACAGAACTTTCGAAACCTCTGGTACGTGCAGAGATAAGAAAGCAGAAGCAGAACAAAGGGTGTAACCATAGGGAGCAAGGGGGTAGGTAAGTCTTTGTCTTTTTGTATCCTTTCATTCTGCAACCAGTTTATCCAGCTGCCGATTTCACTAACCAAAATCAGCCCCCAAACTACCACCACATACTTGGCAGCAGCTTCCACAGAGGGTGATGATTTTCACAGATGCCTCCATGACCACCTTCTTCATGATCTCACTTTCATGAGCAGATGATCTTACCTTCTCAGACATTGCCACAAGCTGTCACTGTTCACTTACCCACCCATATGAGTAATTTGAGTAAGATGTTTACTGACTATTTCTCTGTTCCTTCAGCTTCTCACCTCCCCAGTTCCTCCCACATTTGTATCACTTTAATTCCTATATTAAGCCTTTCATTTCCAATGCAACTCACAATAATTCTGTATACTTAAATGAATACTGACAAAGATATTGATACCTGAGATGGACCAGTTTTTTTACTTATGCATATCTCACTGTATCCACTTCTTTCACAGTACACTCCCACACTTACACTCGACTCATTATGACTTGCTTTGGCTGATGCACAGAAGCAATTCTGATGGAAGCAGAGGCTTGAAAAGATCTTGAATATATCTGCTTTTTCTCATGAAGCCTTGCCACTGCTATGTTAACATGCCAGTTCTCCTGCAGGAGAAGAATGTGGAAGAGAATGAATTTATGCAAGCCAAGGTTATCCTAGGCAAGTTAGAGCCCAACAAAGACACCAGCTGACCACAGATGTATAAAAGATGAGATCAGCCAAGCCTCATCTAGAGATTGTCAGAACAGCCAGCCAACCAGCAGAACCATGAAAAATAACATGCTTATTGCTTTAAGTCACTCATTTTGGGAGAAATTTGGTATGCAGAAATAAATAACTGATACAATAAAATAAGTAAAGTTAAAGAGAACACAGCTTTAAGTATAGGCATCTGGAAATGAAGAATGTATATAGAATTAAGGGCATTGGCAAACACCTCATCTCAGTGGGTTGATTGCCTCATCTTGTTGATTGGGACTTGGGGGAAAGGTCATGGGTAAGGAAGTTTAAGGTAAAAGCATATTGATGAACTTATAAAAGTAAGCCTAAAGCATGACTATGAAAGTAAGCATAAAGTTGCATGTTGATGTCCATGAGTGAAAAATCACATTAAAAACCTAAAAAGAAAAATTGATACAATGACATAGCCAAGTGATCTGAGCCACCATCTGACATCAGTTGATATCAGCCAGCTTCTGATATTAACTACCCCATTGGTGACACACTGGGTTTATGAAGAGACAATCTATGATGATGAAGATATAGCATATGCATGGCACTACAGCATGGACTCCTACTCGCCAAGGCTGTTCTAGCTACTGTAACTGCCCAATGTCCAACATGCCATCAATAGAGACTGAATCAGAGCCCCTAATAAAGTCCTGTCTAGAGTGACCAATAATCCCAGTTTGTCTACACCTGAGGATTTTGCCAGGACAGAGGACATTCAGTGCTAAATCCAGTTCGTTCTCAGGTAAATTATCCCTAAGGAAACCAAACAACCAATCGGTGGCAAGTTAACTACATTGTAACCCTATAACCCTATAACCCTGGAAAGAGCAGTGCGTGCTCTTAACTGGAATGTTCATAAATCTTTGGTTAGGTTTTTCTTTCCTATCCACAGAGCCTCAGTTAACTTGCAGAATATTTAAACAAATGTCACATCATTATGCATAACATCATCTCAAACCAAAAGAGCCATTCTTAGCAAAGGGAGTGTGATGGTGGGCATGTGGACACAGGATACCCTGGTCCAATCACATATGGCACGACACAGAGGCTGCCAGCTTAAGGTAGCATTGACACAGCATTTTGATTATACAGCTGAGGTGTTAAATTGCAGATGTGACTCTGCAAGGATGGACACCACACTCCAGATGTGGTTTTCACCCTAAATCAAGAGCCATTAAATGGTGCCATGTCCACAATAGATAAAATACATACGTCTAGGACAAAGGATGGAGTTAGGAGTGACTTTACTCATTGTCAATTCCATCAACCTACTGAAAGAATCCATGCTTCCTATGCTACAACATTAGATTCTAGAAATCTTCAGGTATTCTTTTAAGAGATAGCTGACCAACAGTGTCAATAAAGTTTAAGCTACACATGTTTCTCAATGATTTTGGGCTCCTGATGCCAAGGAAAATAGTCACCAGCCTGGCAGAGATTATTGATTCTGATCACCAAAAGGAAGTAATGATGCTGAAAAAAGTATGTTGGGCACCCAGATGATCCAATAGGGCATCTATTAATACATCTTTCCACAATTTTGACAATAACAAGTGCAACAAACCACCCAAAAATATCTAGAATGTGTTGTCCCCTGCACAGAAATTTCCTTCCCTCACTTAGAAACCTAGTGAACTAACATTCATTTTACATGTTTTCCTTGGCACTCTTAGTAAAGGATCTCTTTCTCCACTACCTCGATAACTTTAAGCATTTATACTAAAAATTAACACTGTCATTTGTTATTTGTATGTGCATTGCTCTTCTGTAACTATAAGCAATTTAAATTGAGAAAATATGCATTATTCCCCTCTTCATTCAGGATTTAGAATTGTTCTTGATAAATAGGTGATTATCAGCAAACACTTGTTAAAGGAATAAAAAGGAGGAAGGATTGTCACTTTTTCTCTGAAATATTTGCTTTACCCCCACCCTATCCTTTATCAGGTATGCAGAACTCTATTGATTTCTTTGTTATGAAAAGAATCTTCTCTTCTGCTATATTCTAAGCAATTGGCATGCAAGAGATTTTTTGCCTTTCATCTCCTATACTTAGGAGGGTGCATCACTCAGAATAAATGCTCAATACATATTGAATGAAGGAATAAAAATATTAAATTTCCTACTGTTACCACCTTTAAGCAAAACTAAAAGCATAGCATAGTAATATCAAAAAGACTTGTTAGAAAACCCATTCAAACTTGACTTTGTAAAAGTGTCTGTCAAGATGGTTATTTTAAAAGAATCTGAAAATCTTAGAAATACTAAGGAAAGGATGTAAGTTCTAAGCCATTGAGAATTGTGTTTGAACTTCAGTTTTGATGCTAGTAATGTGAATTCTAGATTTTATTATGCACTCTAAGCTTCTATGTCCTCATTTTTAAAACATAGATAAAAATCTACTTCACAAGAATTTTATGAAACTTAAATGAGAAAATGAATTTTAAAACAGGTTAATATACAGTAGACACTTGGTAAACAATAGCTGCTATTATTTTTTCATTGTTTTTAATATCATCATTATCATTATTAATATAAACCTACTTGGAGCTCTCACTCTACCATAGTTAATATTGCTGTTTTTAAAAGGATTCATCTTAAATTTGGACAAGTGGAAAGCCATATGGATTGTGGTCACGTGTAATTTTTAAACAGGCAACTGAGAATTCTTTTCCCTCTTACAACAAACACATTTCCATCTTTCCAGTACTGTCAAGGAAATTTTTTTTTTCCCTTGAAATCTAAGTCCTTCACTAAATGTCCTATTAAGCTATGTAGTCAGCCAGGCGTAGCCTGTAATCCCAGCACTTTGGGAGGCCAGTCGCGCTACTGCACTCCAGCCTGGGCAACAGAGCAAGATTCCGTCTCAAAAAAAAAAAAAAAAAAAAAAAGCTATAAAAGCTATGTAGTCAAAAGACTGACCCAGACCCATTTTGGAAGTATTCTTTCCCTATTTGCCTAGGAAGAAGTAAAGATTCTTCTTTTTTTTTTTCTTTTACCATTTTAGAAAACACGAACATATTATTGTCTCACGCGTCTGTGTAAAGAGACCACCAAACAGGCTTTGTGTGAGCAACAAGGCTGTTTATTTCACCTGGGTGCAGGTGGGCTGAGTCCAAAAAGAGAGTCAACAATGGTGGTGGGATTATCATTAGTTCTTATAGGTTTTGGGATAGGTGATGGAGTTAGGAGCAATGTTTTGCAGGCAGAGGGTGGACCTCACAAAATACATTCTCAAAAGTGGGGAGAATTACAAAGAACCTTCTTATGGGTGGGGAAGATTATAAAGAATCTTCTTGGCCGGGCGCGGTGGCTCAAGCCTGTAATCCCAGCACTTTGGGAGGCTGAGACGGGCGGATCACGAGGTCAGGAGATCAAAACCATCCTGGCTAACACGGTGAAACCCCGTCTCTACTAAAAAATACAAAAATCTAGCCGGGTGAGGTAGCGGGCGCCTGTAGTCCCAGCTACTCGGGAGTCTGAGGCGGGAGAATGGCGTAAACCTGGGAGGCGGAGCTTGCAGTGAGCTGAGATCCGGCCACTGCACTCCAGCCTGGGCGACAGAGTGAGACTCCGCCTCAAAAATAAATAAATAAATAAATAAATAAATAAATAAATAAATAAATAAAGAATCTTCTTAAGGGTGGGGAAGATTACAAAGTACATTGATCAGTTAGGGTGGGGCAGACACAAATCGCAATGGTGGAAGGTCATCAGTTAAGGTTATTTGCACTTCCTTTGTGGATCTTCAGTTTCTTCAGGCCATCTGGATGTATGTGTGCAGGTCACAGGGGATATGATGGCTTAGCTTGGGCTCAGAGGCCTGACAATTATCATATATAACATATTCTTGCATTTTATCTTATAGATTCTCTGGGATGGAGTAAGCACCCATTGTCCATTTACTTACTTGTATTTATTTTAATCTAAAGGAATTCAGAACATATCACCCCCAAATATGCCATTTTGGCACGAGTTATTTTGAGCTTAAAAAATTGAGAACCAGCCAACACAGTAAAAGTTCTTTACCTCCCCCTCAACTGCCTAAAATATAAATTTCCCCTTTGTAAAGGAAATGTACATCTATTTTAAATTTTTCGTTAGTAAAAATATCAGTACCAGGAAAAAGATCTATTCTGAGATAACTTTATCACCTGAAAGACTTTTGTCTTCATAACAATGCAATTTTTCTTCATCATCTTCCTCCCTTCACCTTCCTGTAACTTGCCTTCACCATGTTCCAGAAGCACCAAACCACAGTTATTTTTTGTAGCTCAGGATATTATATAAGCCTCAATTAACTGGTCTTTTCTCATATGAACTTCTGTGCATATACACATAATATTCTTTTTCTCTTGTTAATCTGTCTTATGTCAATTTAATTCCTAGACCAATGAACCATTTTTTATCTTTTTCAAAAAACCAACAAAAAAATATAACTCATGAAAATAAATTAAAACCATCCAAATGAGAATACGTAAACACTGTTTATTTAGAGCTTGCCATAAAGCAAGGGAGTCAGGCACCATCAATTGCTTTTGGCAAAGATTCAAAGTCCAGCAGGGGAGTGAGAAATCTTCAAAGTGAAATTGTAGGTTGTTGGCCTTGGGTAGCTGGAGGCAGGCTAACTAGAAGTGAAAGTACCTATTTGACTCTCTCTAGTTAATCCCGAATTGGAACCAGAAGCAAAATTAGGGAAGCTGTTATTTACTGATCAAGTCATGACCATTTTGCACAGTTTGTAATTTGGCTTCCTGAACTGTCACTACAGAGTTTGCAATTAGCATTTTATTTTTACATATGGTCTGGTCATTGTTGGTGTATTTATCCCTGTTTTTCTCACATAGACAACACACTCAGAATACTAGCATTTATTTGCATGCTGGTCCACACTTATAAAAATGAGTTTCAAGATATATTTATAAATTTAAATATATTTCTACACTAGAATCAAAGCATACTTTTTTCTTTCTTTCTTTCTTTTTTAGACAGTCTCACTCTGTCACCCAGGCTGGAGTGCAGTGGCACTGTCTCGGCTCACTGTGACCTCCACCTCCCACGTTCAAGCTATTCTCCTGCCTCAGCCTCCTGAGTAGCTGGGATTACAGGCATGCACCACCATAACCAGCTACTTTTTTTTTTTCATATTTTTAGTAGAGATGAGATTTCACCATGTTGGCCAAGCTGGTCTCAAACTCCTGATCTCAAGCCATCCACCCACCTCAGCCTTCCAAAGTGCTGGGATTACAGGTATGAGCCACTCTGCCCAGCCTGAGTTAAAGCATACTTTTTTAAAAAAATTTGTGTATAGATTTCTATGTAAAATAGATATTGACTTAAGCTTTATGTTGTTGTTTGTTTTGGGAGAAGTCTCAATAATGCCACATTGAATTGGAGATCTTTTAAGGACAGTTTTGAAAACAAGATGGAAATACTTTAAAGGTTACCAGTGACAGAGTAGGAGCATTGCTGTCTTGTACAAGCCCCTCATTCTAAAGTTCACCTTAATCAAAAACCCCCTAAATCCAAAGGACATCAGCTAAGGTCAGCACGAAAATAAACCACAACTAAAATCTCCAACCAGAAACATTCCAAACTCCTCCTTGGCCAGAGTCATGCTAGCCCAGAAGTAACCTCCCTCTGACAGGAAAGGTTTCAGCCGCAAGATAACCCCCTACAGCCAGAAAGACGTCAGTCCCAAGATAACCCTCCCTCCTCCTAGAGACATTCCAACTCTGCCATAAAGCTTCTCGCTCACACAGAAACATTCCAAGCTTGTTATAAGCCCCCTCACCCTAAAACCAATATACACTGCTAGTCTGTAAGAGAAGGTGCTCCTGACCGAAATTGGCAAGAAGCCCCTCTCAGGTTTATTTTCACTAAAATAAATGTGTCTTTAACTGTCGAGCTGCATTTCATGTTTCTTCCCTCTTTCTTTAACTCTTACAACCATAACTAGCAGAAACCTGATAGTTTACTATCAGTTCCTTACACATTGATGACAATCCCCAAGAGAAGAGCAATCTTACTGTGAAAGTTTTTTTTTTTTTTAAACTAGAAATAATTAAATCTGATACATAAAATAATTCATGAACCATACAAGGTCTTCAAAAGCAATTTTGTTACATGAATAAATTATTTTTATCTTCAGAAAGGGGTCACAACAAATTCTAAACTATGTGTAAAAATAATTTCAAATAAAGAAATGATTCTGCATTCTTACACTTGATTTACTCTGGGTAAAACAAAAGTTTTGAATATAGCATCATGTTACCTTTAAGAAGTTGAAAAATATCAACTTCTGAAGAAGAAATTATAAAAGAAAAGTGTATAGTACAAACAATTTCTTGATTTAAAGAAGGATCTGCTTTAAGTACAAATGTTTAATATAAGTTAAATAAATTGTCTTCTTCAAACCATTTTTTCATTATTTTCAATAAATATTTATTGAATATGCAACAAAAGAAAAGACTGAGGATGAGAGCTCAAACAAGACCATCATACATAATATATTTTGCTTGAACTACATTTTATTTTTTTCTTTCATCATTGAGATTTTATTGGTACAGCACAGACATTTCAATTTGTACACAATTCTTAACATAAGTACCAAAAATCTAAAAGGCCATGTATTGTAATTCTTTTTTAAAGTCATTCCAGTGACTTTCTCTTTTAAAATTTGGAAGCAAATTTTCCTTAAAGGCTATCAAGTACCAGTACCTTCATATGTTGATAAGCTGTTAAATACATCCCACCAATTCACAACTGAATAGCAGATACACTATATATTCACATTTTTAATCTTTCACAGCACAGTAACAAAGTTGTTAGGACATCAGGACTACCACAACCAAAGATGTTACAGAGTGCACACAGTTCTCACAGGGAGCGCTATGATCAAGGAGTGGATTTTTTAAGGAAACAATTCTACTTCAAAACATGGGAATAGAAGTAATTTAAAATGTTCAAGACATTAAACGCAGGACATACTCTATATTGCCATTTAATCTGGTTTGTACTATAGAATATAAAAACTAACCTCTCCAGCTATGGTATGTTAAGTTGACACCTAAGACATTCAAAGCCTCCCATAATTCAATATCCCACAGTATTTTCTAGTTGTACCAAAAAATAAACAACCAGCAAATAATTTCACCTCTTAAAAAAAAGCATTCACACTTAAAAAATGGGATGAGGTGTGATTCCCTCCTTTTTAAAAATGTTTCTAGAGCTACTAAAAAACTTGCATTTACAAAATAGTTGATAATAAATATTCCTCTGGATTATACAAGAAAGGAGATAGGGACCGCTGATAAGACATGGTATATGGTATTAATCAGACTTGACTTCTTAATCTCCTGCTTCATTAGAGGCGGGACTCTCCTCAGTTTTCATTCCCCATTTTCCGCAGGTAAATCTTCAGTTTCTTGGTTGGCCACTTCGGCCTGTTTTCCCTTTGCTCCCCTTTTCCCTTTTGTTTGCCCCTTTTTGTCTGAAGATTTGTCTTTCACTGCTGCCCTTTTCAGCTTCGCTCCTACTTTTAGAGGAGCAGGTTTAGCTAACAACCACTCGGATCTCCTCTTGGGCTCTTCCTTGGCGGCCCCTTCGTTGGAGCTGACTTTCCTCTTGGGCATCCTGGTGGCAGGGAGGGCACGTGCCAGGTTCCTGCGGGCCGGGGCTTGCCTAGAGCCTTTGCAAAGCTGAGCTGCAGCTCCTGTCACTGCCCAAGCTGCTGAGACCCACTGCCTTAACCACATTTCGAAAACTTGAACTGACATTTCAAAATCAGGACATTTCATATACAAGTCTGGATTTCAGTCTTCCCTTGAACAACCAGGGCCTGCATTTCCCCAGTGAGACTCTACCTCTCTCAGTTGTCCTTTATCAGAGCTCTGCCACTGTTTTTATCTCCAAATAAATACTCTTTATACCTTCCTGTCTATAAAGAATTGAAAAACGAAAGACCAATAAAGTATCACATTTTAAGAAAAAGTCCCTTTTACATTTCGACTGCCTTCTTTCATTTAAATTAAATATGCAAAGACTTTCTGTAATGAAGACAAAATCCAGCCCACTTCAACTGCTTTTAAAGGTTTAGTATTAGGCGGTGGTTCACACCTATAATCTCAATGCTTTGGGATGCTGAGACTTTAGAGGATCACTTGAGCACAGGACTTCAAGATCAGCCTGGGCAACAAAGCAAGACCCAAAAAATAAATAAATAAATAAATAAATAAATAAATAAATAAAGTTAGCAAAGCAAGATCCAATAAATACATACATAATAAATAAATAAATCAAGAATGTTAGCCAGGCATGGTGGCATACACCTGTGGTCCCAGCCACTTCAGGGACTGAGGTGGGAGGATCACTTGAGCCTGGGAGGTCAAGGCTGCAGTGAGCTGTGATCTAGTCATTGCACTCCAGCCTGGGTAACAGCGTGAGACCCCATTGCCAAAAAAAAAAAAAAAAAAAAAAAAAGAGAGAAAAAAAGGTTGAGTATTTCTTATCCAAAACGCTTGGTACCACGAGTATTTCAGGGTTTCTTGGATTTTGGAATATTTGTATATATGTAATGAGATATCTTGGGAATAGGACTCGAGTATAAACACAAAATTCTTTAGTTTAACATACACCTTATAAACACAGCCAGAAGGTAATTTTATACACTATATTTTGATAATTTTGTGCATGAAACAAAGTTTGTGTACACTGAACCATCAGAAAGCAAAGGTGTCGTCATCTAAGACACCCATGTGAACAATCTGTGGTTGTTTGGCATCGCCATCACTCCTGACTTTGAACGTATATGCTATTAATAAGCAATCATTTTCTTACTCACATGTAGGTGTTTAAGTAAAAAATAAGACATATCACTAATACAGTGAAAAAACAATGTGTTCAGGTAACTAAACAGCACAGTAGCATCATCAGAATACCTCTATCAGCTGTTAAACAACAGCAACTATAAACACCAGCAGACTGAATAAACTGCATTGTGCACCTGTGTTTTCACTGCAACCTATCACATGAGGCCAGGTGTGGAATTTTCTACTTTGTGGCATCATGTTGGTACTCAAAATGCAAAATTGAATCAAATATAAAATGTGGACTTCAGACATTACAATATTCAATCCTTCTTTAACTCTTTTGCTATAACTTTGTTTCATGCACAGGTTTTGGAGCATACTGGATGTCGGATTTTCAGATTAGGGATGCTCAACTGGTATTATTCTGGCCCCTGCAAAGCTTTCAGTAGGTCCCCTACTATGTCATACCAGGGACTATGCGAGTTCCTGGGAATAGCACTATAACTCATTCTTGAATGGGTCCTTGACTTCATTGAATTTATAATCTAATAGGATGAAGGCTATGAAGAATTCTAATAAAGTAAAACAAGCAATCACAACAAACCTTCCTCTTTAACTTATCAAAAATGGAAACTTTGAAGAGCTGCTCTTTAATAAATCACTGGAAGGCACCAAGACCCAGGTGTTTTGACTCAGCCTCATTTCAGACTGAGATCTGAGGCCATGATACCTCATGTGCCTGTATATGCTAATAATCACCATTTCTTGTACCACTGTTTACATACTCTCATCTACACAATCATCTTCAACTCTTTCTCATGCACTTCAGTCTTACAATTTGTGATCAGCAAACTCCCCTGTAAATTCCACCTCTTCTCTGAATGTTCTTTTCAGTGGCTGAGTTCCATTAATCCTGACTTCCTTTTGTGTAAATTCTTCTGCTGAATTGCTTTTAACGGAAAGTCCTTTTATTCTTTCTCAGCTTATAAACCTCAGGACAATGAGATGTGATAGGTGTCCTCCTTTCTTCTTACTGCCATATCCAATTAATTCCTCCCTGTACTTTTGAGAAAATTAATGCTAAAGCCTTTGCCATCCATCTATAAGAGTGACACCTTTTCTTATGTCTTAATGTCTTCTGCTAAGCTATTACTCTTTATCATTTGTTGAAGATTTCTCTCAGGGCAAAGAATTCCTCCCTACCTGATTATCATTATCAACTATTTCAACATGAACATAGACGAAGTGGCCACACCCTCATCTCTTTGGTTCTTGAACTCTCGTCTCTACCTTACATACCCATTCCCACACTCAGCTTTGATTTCATTAGAAATTGAATCAAATATAACATATGGACTTCGGACATTACAATATTCAACCCTTCTTTAACTCTCTTCCTGTAACTTTGTTTCATGCACAAAATTATCAAAATATAGTGCATGAAATTACTTCCTGACTATGTTTATAAGGTGTATGTTAAAGAATTTTGGCCGGGCGTGGTGGCTCAAGCCTGTAATCCCAGCACTTTGGGAAGCTGAGACAGGCAGATCACGAGGTCAGGAGATCGAGACCATCCTGGCTAACACGGTGAAACCCCGTCTCTACTAAAAAAAAATACAAAAAAAACTAGCTGGACGAGGTAGCGGGCGCCTGTAGTCCCAGCTACTCAAGAGGCTGAGGCAGGAGAGTGGCGTGAACCCAGGAGGCGGAGTTTGCAGTGAGTCGAGATCTGGCCACTGCACTCCAGCCTGGGTGACAGAGCAAGACTCCGTCTCAAAAAAAAAAAAAAAAAAAGAAAGAAAGAAAGAAAGAAAGAAAAAAGAAAAACAAACAACAAGAATTTTGTGTTTACACTCGGGTGCTATTTCCAAGATATCTCATTACATATATACAAATATTCCAAAATATTGGCCCTTTCCTGGTTTTTTTTCTTTTACTGTCCAGTTTCATTAAAGTATGCCATTATAATCACTCATTTGCAAATACTCAACTCTTTTGCCCTTTTTACCACCTTTGTAAACTTTAAGAAAATTCTTATTGAATTCTAACTTATACCATTTTTCTCCCTGTAATTGCAAACCGGAATATTCTGGGAAAAAGAAAAACATACAACCGGGCATTTTCACATTAAAGTCAAAATGAAAGACTTCAGATGAGCACAAAACAAGTATGTTCGAACTCCTGTGATGTTTCCCTAGTGCATTTGTTTTCCAGCATTCTGAGATGATATAGCATGCCCTCTCCACTTTTTTTTTTTTTTTTTTGAGACAGAGTTTTGCTCTGTCACCCAGGCTGGAGTGCAGTGGTGAAATCTTGGCTCACTGAAACCTCCGCCTCCGGGTTCAAGCAATTCTCATGCCTCAATCGCCCAAGTAGCTGGAATTACAAACATGTGCCACCACCGCGGGCTAATTCTTGTATTTTTAGTAGAGATGGGGTTTTGCCATGTTGGCCATGCTGGTCTCGAACTCCCAGCCTCAAGTGATCCACCTGCCTTGGCCTCACAAATTGCTTGGATTATAGGCATGAGCAACTGCACCTGGCCCTCTATCTTTTCAACTCCATTGTGTTAAGTATTAATGATCTACTTAATGTTTTATGGAAACAATTGAATGTATCAAACATAATCTCTTCAGCAGAGACTGCTAGTAACCATACAATATACATTGAATCCTTATTTTTAATGACAGAATTCCATTCTTTAGATAAGTACATTGCCACCTTGCAAAAGGATTATTTCTCATCCTTCCTTGAACCTAAGTTTAGCTCTATGAATCAGTGCTGGCCAAGGAGACGTAAATAGAAACTTTATGTAGTGTCTTCATCATTAGAAGGCTCATTAGAAGGTATGCATGTGGTCTTCTTTTTCTACTTTCTCCAACTTTCTGCCTGGATTTTTTTTATTGTTTTTTATTATTTTTTATTTTTTTAGTTTCTAGTGTGTTTTATGCTAACAGGCAGAAATTTGCCAAGAAAAACAGAGAAGGGTCAGATAAAATTGAATGACACTGCATGTCATGATGAACAACCATCTGGGGTCCTTATCCAGTATTGTTCCAATGGAGTGGAAGAATTAGAAAATGTTTCCATGTATAATGTGAGTAAAAAGACAAGAATTAAAGATGGGTAATTTATAAAAATCTTTCAAGAAGTTTGATTATGAAAGGAATGATAGAAGAACAATAAGGAAAAATTAAGAATTAGAAATTTTTTTTAATGGGAGGTGCTTGATCATTTTCACTTCATTTTTATTTACTGAAGGGGAATCTGTTGATTTTAACAAGTTAATCAATCTAAAAGAAGAATTAATGTTCTCTCCACACCTCTCCTTTTCCTTCGGCCCCCTAAACAACCTGTTCTTTATTTTTCTTACCATTTTTTTTTTTTAAACATGACATTGTTTTAGTTTTCTCTCCTCTAAAGTGGGAATAATAGTAGTACCTACATCAAAGATTGGTAAAGATTACATATGCTTTGTTCTTTGGCTATTGGACCTGTGATTAATTTGTTTACTCTTGGATTCATTCCCTGATGCCCATTACTCTGCTTGTCACCACAAATATCTGACTCCTTCATTTCCTAGGACCCTTCTCTATTGACTTCTAATTGGTTTCAGTATCCTGAATATACCAGCAGAACACTAGGGAGAAAGAAAAGGAGAAATCAGGATATTTATCTTTCTTCCTCTCTCTTTCTGTCTGTTCCATGCTAGATCTCAACAACCTCTCCCTTCTTCATAGTTTGAGCTCTCCTTAAAGACTTTCAGTCTCTGAACTTGAGAAGCATCATTGTGCCCCATTTGTACTTCCAGCTATAGGGGTGATAATAGCTTTCACGTGTCGCTAAGCTCAGGGTTGTCTTACTATGACCCATTTGGTTTTTCATCTCGTTTTTCATGTTTACAACTAGGTTCCCATGTTATATTCCTCTACTGAACTACTTGGCATGGGTTCTGTCTTCCTGACTTCGTCCTGGCTGATACAACTATTATTATCATCATCGTCATCATCATCAACAAAGTAAGTCAGTAAATAAAAAGTGGTTAAATATGAAAAAAAAAAAAGTGCCTCAGAAAATAAGAGATGGAATACAAAGCCCAGGTAAGAGGAAAAGCCTGCAATTGGAAAAAGGAAATAGCTTCATATTTAAAAAATTAATTAAATAAATAAATAAGCATTTAAAAGCATGTGAATAGCCAGTCAAGATTATTCCGTATTTTATGTTTTGTTATTTTTATTCCGTCCATTTATCTTGGACATGTTTGAGGCAACTAAGACCGTAGTCCAGTTGTACCCTGTCTCCCAGTAGCACCTTAACAAGGTAGTGTGTCTCCAGAAAAAGGTGGCAGAAGTATGTGTTATACAATTAGAACCTGAGAAGTGTCAGGGAGCTCCTTGTGTCCCAGAGTGCACAGAGGCAGCAGAAGGAAATCCATGCAACACAAAAGAGAGCAAAAGTAAAAACAGTTACATAAAATTTCTGAGCAGATCGGAGATTAACAGAGCTCAAAAAGTCCCTAAGCATAATTTGTTGTGGGAGCAACAGAAGAATTTCTCTTTGCCTAAGAGTGGTACTAAAGAAGAAAGAGATTTGCTGAATTTAATGCATCAGATGAAAGCCCAGAATAATGTAGTAGCAATATGTACAGATTGATCACTAAGAAACAAGTAAGACAATATGTGACTCAAGAGAAGTCAATGAGGACAGAGTATATTTAGGACTAGATGCCCCGTCCCACCCTCCAATGTCTTTAGACTATGTAAAACACACGGTCCCTTGACACAGTTCCTGGAAAAGGAGAGGGGAGACTGAGTAATAATAACTGGGATTATGGTTTTGACATTCTGACAGAATAGGGCTGAAAATAGAATATAAATTCAATTTTAGAAAAATAATTTTTGTTTATTACACATCTGAATTAGAAAACTGAGATTTCTACCTATGACAAGGGAATAAAAATAGTTGAAGGTTGTTACAAGATCAGTTTTAAAGTAATGTTGGAAAAATAAGCTCATAAAATATTTAGAAATTTTATGAAGCATAGTACTACATTAAAAATACGAATGGGCTGGGTATGGTGGCTTACGCCTGTAATCCTAGCACTTTCGGAGGTCGAAGTAGGTGGATCACCTGAGGTTAGGAGTTCCAGACCAGCCCAACCAACATGGAGAAACACCATCTCAAATACAAAATTAGCCAGATATAGTGGTGCCTGCCTGTAATCCCAGCTACTCGGGAGGCTGAAGCAGAAGAATTGCTTGAACCTGGGAGGTGGTGGTTGTAGTAAGCCAAGATCGTGCCATTGCACTCCAGCCTGGGCAACAAGAGCAAAACTCCGACTCAAAAATAAATATATTCATTCATATATATATACAAATATATGTATATATATCTATATAGCCATATGAACATATATATGAATAGATTCATTCATAGCTGTGTGTGTATATATATACATATATATCTGAATTAGAAAATATACATATATACACACACATATGAATATAAATATGTATATATGTATATGTGTGTATATATATATACACACACACACACACACACACACACACGAATGAATCTATTTTGCTCTAAAAGAGAAAGCCAAGGTGGAAAAAAATTCTTTATTTCAAAATGCTTAAAAATGTTTTTGAATAATTAGTTGAAACACTGAAATCACCTAGAGTATAATCTTGAAATTTTAGAAATAGTTAGCATTTTGGTCATCTTGCAGTTTTGTTTTGTTTCTCCATGTATACAAAATTATTTGTGAAGACAGAATTAATTGTGAAATTACTTATAATGAAGTTTTTAAATATTTACAGTAGTTTAATTTCAACTGGATAAAATAGAGATATATGCTTATATGGGGCTAAAACTATAACAGGTAAAAATATAAGAGTGGGGTTCACTGCGCCCATTTCGTGTCTGGAACCCAGACACAGCAAGCCATCTTTCAGCTTAAATACTTTTTACCCTAGTCTTCCCAGTGTTTTCAAATGAGTGCTAAAATGGTAAATGAAGAAATAATAACTTAAACACTTTTTGGCTATATTTATGATGGAATTTGAATTGGCATAAACTTTTTTCATACAAGAGATAAATCATTACTTGGCATGTAAAATGCCCTGGTCAAAATTTATTTGCTGCTTTTCTTCAAAGAGAAAAATAGTGATGTTCTGGCAAAGAGTATACGTGAGAATAAAGAGAAAGGATTCATTGTTTATCTAGCAAGTTGCTCACAAATTCGAATTACTTAGCAGTTATCTTTCAAGACTGAACACTCACATCAACAACTGTAAGCAAAACTGTTAATTGTTATACTGTATTTGACAATATCCTTATAATGGGAATTAAGTTTAAGAATGGGAAAAAGAGAACTGATCACTGGTAACATAAGCAGTTTTTCACCTTAAATTACATGTGACAAAAATTGTGGTGTTAATAGTTTAAGAAAAAAGGAAAAGAATGAGTTATCTTTCGTTACTGAGCATGGCCCTGTGTGATATAGCAAAAAAGACTAATGAGTCAGTGACTGTTTCATGACACAACTAAATTTTCCAGTAATAATATGTATTTATTGAAAATTTCAACTTCGTATAGTACCATTTCTTTGGCAAATCACTTTTCTACAGAGATTTTCATAAACTTTTAAGAATGGAGCAGCAGTGGGCACCAAGCAGTCTACTAGACGTCCCTGGTTTATTGTTCTATGGCATTAGAAATATTTTGGCAAAAACTTTGAGAAACGCCACCTACTCTATAATTTTTTGGTCACTGATTTCACATCTTTTTGATAATTTAAAAATTTTGCCCAACTTTGGACATTAGATAATAATACCTTCTAGAGAAGCCAGGAGCCATAACTCTTCATGAAGTTCCTCTTGCTCTAAAAACAGAGGCCCATGTCCTGGACCAAGATCCAGATAAAAGGGCCAGGCACTATGTTGTCTGTATCAATTGCTAATTCACAAAGGTCTTAGGGGGGTCTTTGCAAAAACCAGCAGAGAGTACCTGTGTCTCGTTTTCTTTCTTTTTTATTTATTTTTTTGTTTTCTCAGCAACCTGGCTCTCAGGGAAAGAAAAAGGCTCTTCCAAAGTGTCTGACTGCAGCATGCCAATAATCGTGTAAGTCAATGCAACAAATCACTGATAAGTGATGAAAATATAAACGTGGTAATTCTAAAAGGCTTAGATAAAAGGACAACATGCTATTTGAGGACAGCTTTTCATTCTCCAATGAAAAGAGAAGACAATTATTTCTTCTCTAGGAATTTTGGATACAGAAATAAGTTGGAATGTGACTTTATTTTGCTTCTTTGAGCTGTCCTTCCATAAAAGAATAATATTCTGATTAACAAGCTGGCTTTTGTAAACTCTAAAACTAAGTACGTTTACAGATTAATTATTATCTGGTTATGGAAGAAGCAGCAAGCCTTGTCGAGAGTAGCAGTAACCATCTCTTTCATGTTACTGCAGTAGGGGTTGGTATTTTAGGTTTCTTTTGCATTCATCCCCAGAGCGTTTTGTGAAGCGTGTCATGAAAGACAGCAGTACAGATATATGATGGGCTCATACAATAAATCCTAAGAACCCAATCGACATTATAGCCCAGACCATACCTATATATCCAAACGGCTCCTTCTTTCCAGAATAGTAAGTTACAATGTGGGAGACTATTCCGAACCCAGGGAGAATAAGGATGTAGACCTCAAAGTGGCCAAAGAATCAAAATAGATGTTGGTATAGGATCCTGCAGATTTCTCTCATTGATTTATTAACTGATCTATACAGTGGTTGTCTTATCACACTGATCACTAATGATGACATAGAGAATAATTGCCATCCTAAGACTGATCAGAAAAGTCATTTTAAATATGAAAGTAATAATATCTTATTACTAATAGTCTACATAAGCCAGTTCTCTCCTTTCTAGGATCCATACTAGCAGAAGTTGTAAAGCAGTGTTTTAAATACTCATTCAGGATGTTTAATATACTTTAAGTCAGTGGGAGATTCAAACATTATCAACCTTGCATTTTCTAGGGTTTTTTCTTAAATTTTCTTTATCAACAGAATTGGCTGAAAGGATATCACCAGATCTTGCAACAATATGACCAAAATATTCAGAACTTGATCTTAATAAGTTGCATATTTTTAAAAAAACACATTAAGTCTCAACAGGAAGATATCAAACTACAATTTTACCTTAAAGGTCTTAATAGGTGCTATGTAAATATGACAGTATATTATTAGAGGAAAATATTACCTAAAATAAATTGTGAATCACTTTATGGTTAGATGAACTGAAATTAATATTGATACTGTGTGCTTCACTCTTAACTAGAAGAAAAATAACATTGCTGGAAACATTAATATGATGATGGTGCTTCAGGTAAGCAACTCACAGTGGCTTTTTGCCATTTAAGCAAATAACAGTGGCTTTTTTTTTTCCCCCCTGAATGTTAAAATTATATTTTGGTGTAGAAAAAATGTATGATTTAACGATTATTTTCATTATATAGAATTTTCCAGTAGTTCAAAGTCTACATTTGAAACTTATTTATGCTGACTTTTTTTTTTTTTTTTTCCTGGATCAATAGTATCTCTGGAAATTAGATATCTCCATGGAAACTTTTCTCTTCTTCTTGATTTACCTTCGTCATTTTATGAATATTTTTTCCTTCTGTTTTAGAGATAAGGGCATGAGATAAAATGCATATGTTATGGGGACTATATTTAATATATATTTGTATTTTCCAATTCAGCATTCTAAAACAGTTATCTGCCAAGCATGTAAAGTTAAGAATGCTTACAATTTCCATATCACCACAAACTGTTACAATTCGCACCTCTCTGTCCTTTCTTTTGAACATGGCCATTTTGATACCATGGACCTTTTAATGACAACACCGTAGCACACAACATGATAGTACACCATGACCAAATAGAGCAGTTTTGTTTTTAATAACATAAGATTTAATAGTTTTCATTTTTGTAATTCATTTTATTTTGAATTCTTGGTTTGGATGTTTTAGGAATTTGGACACTTGAAAAAAAGGTTTCCCTCTGTAAGAACACAAGAGTTCTACTTTTGCCAAATGGAGTTAGAACTTATGTTTTTCTATCTCCTCCTTTCTTCATTCCTTCCTTTTCTCCTTCCTTCCTACTTTCCTTCCTTCCTTTCTTCCTTTTGTCCTTTTTTTTTTTGCAAACTAAATCCTCAGAGAATCTTGTTTATATATTCTCAATGAATTTTATTACATTTCTTTAAGTAAATAGCATTTCAAGTTATGTGTGAGTAAAATGTGCATGAACTACAAAGACATAATAGTAATAATTCAATTTTACCCATATAGTTCTATTTCATTTGCTTCTTTCTTCCTTTGTTAGTATTCGTAAATATATTACCTCACAAAATGTTATTAAAATCTATACTTCACAATAATTTTTTCCTCAAACTGTGACATGTATTTTATTTGATTCCATTATACGTTTTATAATTTTGTATTGGAATGCAATAATCGCGTATATTATAGGGGTTCAAAAGTGATGCAAAGCAGATTTGTAAAATAATAAGTTATATAGTTAATATATCAAATAAGTTTATTTTACATCATAAATGTTAGCTATGACTTTCCTTAATGGATGAATTATATTCATTTATTATTTTAATTATCTATGTTTCAAAATGTTCAAATTGCAACATGATGACACTTGTAATGATAATATTAAACATGTATTTCCTAATAAAATTGAGATTACAAAGATTAAACATTAAAAACTTGCAGTTTGTTCTCACACCAATTAATATTGAAATTCCATCTTCTCCTAAGGTAATTTTCGCAAAAGTGTTACATAATATATTAATTATTCATTTACTTTCATCACAATTCTTATTGTACTTGATCTATTAAGAGAAAAGTATAATTACATAAAAGGAGACTGTGCTCTATTTTTCTATTTTAAGAAATATTGCTGTTTAGAATAAACTACCCCACTGAATATTTTTTGGTATAGAGTATAAAAATGTTACTCAGGTAAAACCATAATAATAATGATCATTATTTATTTAGAATATTTAATGTGAGTGATATTTGCAACCATCACTTTGTTTTTAAGATAGTCTTATTTGACTGGTGTATAAACTCTAAATGTTGAATTCTCTGTAGTAAGGTTTAATCAGGTATATATCATATATACACATATAAGTTTCCTATAATTAGCTGTAATTTCTATGGAAAATATAAGTAAATAAAAATGTTAAGCTGGAACTAAGATTGCATGACCTTGCTACCAATTAACTTAAGGAATTGTTAAAGGCTTTGTCATTTTTCTGTAGCACAGATTTTTATAAATTAAAAGAAAACTTAGACAAGATATGTATCTGTTGTCTTCATTATACTGGGTAAGAACTGGCAGAACAATTAAAGCAGGGCTCTGCTTCTAGTAGGAAGATATAAACAAAACCTGAAATCCAAGTTGTGAGCTACTGCTTTATTTTCAAGATTTTAAGTATTTTGCCAAGGGCAGACTGTTACTTTGGACAGAAAGAAGAGCCAAACATATAGGAGAAAGGGAGAACTCAGGACATAGAAAGAAAATCTAAAGTATTTGACAGTATTGATACTGCCTAAGATGAACATATTTGACAACATTTACATTCCCAAGGATGAAGCAAGCACTGAGCTTCACAAAGGATATTGAAGACAGTAGATACAAGAGGCCCTACTGGAGGGAACTATGCAGGAGTTAATCAAGAGTGAGAATAAGAGTCTACTGCAAGCAACTGGCCATATCAAAGGAGGACAGCAGGGAATGCTTGAAAGATATCTAGCAAAAACATATATAATCTTCACTATATCAGAATAAAAAATTGTCCTTCATTTATTAAGGACTGTTGGCTGGGTAAAGCAGATGGCGCCTCCAATCCCAACACTGTGGGAGGCCAAGGCAGGATAATTGCTCAAGGCCAGGAGTTTGAGATCAGCCGGGGTAACACAGTGAGACCCCCGTCTGCACAAAAAATAGTTTTAAAAACTTTAGCTGGAAATGGTGGCATGCCTGTAGTGTTACTAGTTACTTAGGAAATGATGACTTGAACCCAGGAGTCCAAGGTTGCATAAGCTATGATAGCACCATTGCACCCCGGCCTGGACAACAGAACCAGACCCTGTCTCTAAAAACTGAATAAATAAAAATAAAATAAAATAAGAATTGTACACTGACTATCAGTAGAATGAATGAATGGTGACTCTATTTACTTTGTGGTTTTATTTTTATAATAATAGATAATTTTTTTTGGTATTTCCCATAAGAGAGTATGATCTATTCTCCATAAATCTGTTTATTTACAATACAACATAATTTTTAAACCCTACAAGTATATTATATATATGCAATTGGGGAAAATTTATTACAAGTTTGAAAGTCAAGTGAGCCAAAAGAAATAAGTAGCACCACTTACAAAATCTTGTCAATGAAAGATTCTTTTCTGTTTGGATCCCTTACAGTGCCTATTTAAAGACTATGATTGATTTTGGTAAAAGAAACACCGTGCAAATAATAAATGAAAGTAGAAATGTGTATAGACACTGATAACAAAAATGTATAATTATACTCAATTCTAATTATTTCATTGGCTGCCCTTCAAAGTAATTGCATTTCTTTTCTTCTTCCTATGGAGTCTCTACAAATTGATCTTACCAGTGACACCACATTACACACACACACACACACACACACACACACAAATGTCTGTGAAAAAATGTTTGAGGAATCTGTCTTCTTTGGTTAGGAATTAGCTCTTTTCAAATAACTATTGACAATACCACTAAATACAAACTGACCAAATGAATTGTGTTATGTGATATAAACCAAATAATTCACTTACAGCCTTACTTCACTGTCTTTTCTTTCTCTCATAAAACCTGATTGCTTGGTAATCAGCATTTCTGACACCTTCCTGAGAAGAAATAACATTGTATCAAGAAAAACACAAAATGCACACCTATCTTCTAATGGGCTCATTTAATGTTCTGTCCCCAAGTCACCCAAAAATGTATTTTGTGGTTGTAGAGAAGAAAATCAAGCCTAATACTCTACTCTGGTAATCAACTTCCTATATAAATTCTCACTTCAGTTAAGTTTCGAGTCAGGCAAAGGTAAGTTAAAATCTTTGAAACACTATTCTCCTTTCCTGACAAAAAGACACGTAAAAACTGAGTTCAGTTCTCCTGCGGTTTTTGGAAAGAGAAACATTCTATTTATATATAATTAAAGGGGTTTCTAAAATAGCAAACAATCATAGAAGTTTTCACAGTTACTATTGTACTATTATGGCTGCTATTCAATTTTTAATGGAAATTATTCAAAATTAAAAATAATTAGTAAATAAGTTAAGAAAACATGGAAACGCAAGTTTTTAAATAGTTTAGGAAGAAATGATGGAAGATAACATGAATTGAACACATGTTTGAATTTGTTGCCTATGAGGGTAGGGAAAATGGAGATACAAAAATTATAAAGTGATGAAACTTGCAATGATATTTCAGAGACACTGGAAGTTCCACAACAAAGGGGACACCAAACTGACATGAAGTACTTTGAAGAAGAATTGATAAGTGCATCCTCCTGAGATAAGATGAACTTTATAAAGGGAAGAAGTAAAAGGGGTGATCCATCAGGGAACAATGACTTATGCATGTAAACATGCCCAATATTGTGTTGGATTTGTAGAGAAAAATGAAATTTGAGGGGGACATTACAACAAAATTATCACTCATTATCTATTTACTATACTAGACCTTATTGATAAAATATGGGCAAAAGAGAAACAACACGCACCATTTATTGGCCAATAAGAAGAGAAAGCAAACAACACAGAAATAAACTCATGCTTGGAAACTAATGCTGTCTATGAAAGAAAGGAACCCAGTGCTCTGAGCAGAAAGCAATTTATTTTAATTAGAGCACTAAGAAACTGACTTTTAAGCCAAAACCTCATTGATAAGTCTGAATTAGCTGGGCAAAAGAATATTGAAAATTAGCCAGGCATAGTGGCAGGCACCTGTAATCCCAGCTACTCAGGAGGCTGAGGCAGGAGAATTGTTTGAACCTGGGACGCAGAGGTTGCAGTGAGCCAAGATTGCGCCACTGCACTCCAGCCTGGGCAACAGACTAAGACTCTGTATCAAAAAAAAGAAAAAAGAATATTAAGCATGCAGCAGCGGGAGCTGAGTATCCCGGCCCGCGGGATCGTCGAAGCAGGCCCTGGAGGAGGGAGTGGGAATTTGGGGAACAAGAGACACGAGAAATGGAGACAAGACAGTGCTCTGATCAAGTCTCGTTTAATGGCAGTAATGCAGTGCCTTATATACACTTGGAGAGGAAGGGGTTGGGCCAAGGCGGAAATGATCTCATTTCAGAGGGCGCGGCCAGGCAGGTTTCGGTTTCAACGGTCAGTCGTCATGTTGCGCCTGCGCTAGGAAGTAACAATTTTGCTACGAAGTAACAATTTTCAAGGGCGCGGGAAAGATGGGTGAAGAAGAAGCAGGAAGCGCGCCATCTTGTGCGAGGTATTTAATACAGGGAAAAAGACAAATCTGGGAAGGAGGTGAGAGGTGGAAATGAATAGAGCTCAGGCGTTTAATCGTCAATAATTACTCGCTATGGCCGGGGCGCGCAGCTCCGGACAGCTGAGTAATGGAGAGGTGTACTTCAATGAAAGAGAGATAAAAGTATAAAGGACTGAAGGAATTTTCCAGGCATTGGATAGCAAAGAGTGAGGGTAAAAAGGACTGGAGAGTAAGAATGACTAGAAAGGAATCATGAGGGCACGGTCAAATTTTAAAATTAGTCCTGAATGCAATGCAAAGCTTTGGAAAACATTTAGTCAGAGAAATAACATCACCTGATTTATATTTTAGGATTATTTTGGTTGTTATAAGAAGATTGGATTAGTTGGGAGCGAGAGTGAAAGCAATTATTACACAAGATAAGAAATTAGGATGACTAAGAAAGAGTGTTGGGGTGGAAATTGAGATAACTTGTAAAATTTAAGATATTATTTTAAAGACAAAATTGGCCAAATTTGGTGTACAATCATATGTAAGGGTTACTTTGCTTCATTCCTTGAGTAACTACTGGATAGTAGTGTCATTTATTGAAACAGTGAGGGCTAAAAGAGTAGTAGATTTGTTTGCAGAGCTAAGACAGAATGATTTTGATCATGATAGAACTAAGATGCTTAAGATATATTCAAGCAAAGAAAGATGAAAGGATAACGGGCTAAAGGAAATTTTAGATGGGTAGTAGATTGTTGCTTACAGGGCTTGAAACTCAAAGGTAGTATCAGAACTGGTGATACTGGTGATATATTTCTGGGAGATGTAGACATATAAAATTTCTAAAGGCATGGGACTGCCTGAGCTAGACAAAGTAAGTGTATATTACATGAGGGAAAAAACAAAGAACAACAACAACAAAAAGCACTATACAAAGTTCTTATGTTGTATAAAACAGAAATAGCCAGAAAAGAAGAAAACATATTAAAAAAGGAAACTCAAAAGCAAAGAAAAAGAAATCATGAACTGAATTAAAGACTTATTTTTAACTCAGAGACTGGTCAAATGTATCAAATAAATAAAATACTGATGAGAAATCAAGTAAGACAAAGAAGAAAAAATGTGTATGGATTTGACATGGAGGTCACCAGTGACCCTAACCAGAGCAGAGACCAAATAAAGTTGGAGCCAATAAAATCTGCTGTACTTTTCTATGAAGAGAGAAAACTATCTGAATAAATCAACGTAGTATGTTTAAATTATAAAAATAAATGAACTATGTATTTATTTACAGGTAAAGTCAATATATTTAATTTCTTACTTAATATAACAATTAAAACTAGAATCCACATGGTTTACTTTTTATAAAAGTTGATGCTTAATATCATATTTTTGAAATGCAATCTACTTTTTATTTTACAATGCTGTATTAGTCTGTTCTCACAGTTCCACATGGCTGGGGAGGCCTCATAATCATGGTGGAAGACAAAGGAAGAGCAAAAGGATGTCTTCCACGTGGCAGGCAAGTGGGCATGTACAGCGGAACTCCCCTTTATAAAACCTTCAGATCTCATGAAACTTACTCATTATCACAAGAACAGCACAGGAAAGACCTGACCCCATGATTCAATTACCTCCCTCTGGCCCTGCCCTTGACAAGTAGGGATTATTACAATTCAAAGGAAATTTGGTTGAGGACACAGTCAAACTATATCATTTCTCTCCGGGCCCCTCCCAGATCTCAAGTCCTCACACTTCAAAACACAATCATGCCTTCCCAACAGTCCCCCAAATTCTTAACTCATTCCAGGATTCACTCAAATGTTCAAGTCCAAAGTCTCATCTGAGACACAGCAAGTCCCTTTGCCTATGGGCTTGTAAAATCAAAAGCAAGTTAGTTACTTTTTAGATACAATGGGGTTACAGGCATCGGGTAAAAATACCCATTCCACATGGGATAAACTGGCCAAAACAAAGAAACTACAGGCCCTATGCAAGTCCAAAATCCAGTGGGACAGTCAAGTCTCAAAGCTCCAAAATGATCTCCTTTGACTCCATGTCTCACATCCAGGTCATGCTGATTATTGATCATGATGTAAGCTGTGGGTTCCCATGGTCTTGGGCAGCTCTTCCCTTGTGGCTTTGCAGGATACAGCCCCACTCCTGTGTGCTTTCATGAGCTGTCATTGAGTGTCTGCATCTTTTCCAGGCAAACAGTGCAAGCTGTCAGTGGATCTACCATTCTGGGGTGTGAAGAATGGTGAATCTCTTCTCACAGCTTCATTAGGCAGTGTCCCAGTGGGGGCTCTGTGTGTGGGGGGTCCCACTCCACATTTACCTTCTGCACTGCCCTAACAGAGGCTTTCTATGAGGGCCCTGCCCCATAGCAAACTTCTGCCTGATATTTAGGCATTTTCATAAACCCTCTGAAATCTAGGCAGAGGTTTCCAAACCTCAGTTCTTGACTTCTGTGCACCTGCAGGCTCAACACCATGTGAAAGCTTTTAAGGCTAGAGGTTTGCACCTTCTGAAGCCACAGCCCCAGGTGTACCTTAGCCCATTTTAGTCATGGCTGGAGCAGCTGGGACACAAGGCACCAAGTCCTTAGGCTGCCCACAGCACAGGGGCCTTGGACTTGGTCCATGAAACCATTTTTCCTCCTAGGCCTCTGGGCCTGCGAAGGGAGGGCTATTGCAAAGGTCTCTGACCTGCCCTGGAGACTTTCCCCCATTGTCTTGGTGACTAACATTAGACTCTTTCATACTTATAAAAATGTCTGTGGCAGGCTTGAATTTCTCCCCAAGAAATGGGTTTTTCTTTTCTATCGCGATGTCAGGCTGCAAATTTTTCAAACTTTTATGCTCTGCTTCCTCTTGTACACTTTACCACTTAGAAATTTCTCCACCAGATACCCTAAATCATCTCTCTTTAGTTCAAAGTTCCACAGATCTCTAGTTTAGGGGCAAAATGCTGTCAATCTCTTTGCATAGCAAGAATGAGCTTTACTCCATTTCCCATCAAGCTCTTCATCTCCATCTGAGACCACCTCAGCCTGGACTTTATTGTCTATATCACTATCAGCATTTTGGTCAAAGCTATTCAACAAGTTTCTAGGAAATTCCAAATTTTATCACATCTTCCTATCTTCTGAGCCCTCCAAGCCTCCAGGAAGTTCCAAACTTTCCCACGTTTTCGTGTCTTCTTCTGAGCCCTCCAAACTCTTCCAACCTCTGCCTGTTACCCAGTTCCAAAGTTGCTTTCACATTTTCAGGTATCTTTAGAGCAGCACCCCACTCTACTGGTACCAATTTACTGTATTAGTTTGTTCTCACAGTTCTACATGGCTGGGAGGCCTCACAATCATGGTGGAAGACAAGGAAAGAGCAAAGTGATGTCTTACATGGTGGCCGGAAAGAGGATGTGTGCAGGGGAACTCTCCCTCATAAAACCATCAGATCTCATGAGACTTATTCATTTTCATGACAACAGAGTGGTAAAGACCTGTCCTCATAATTCAATTACCTCCCTCTGGCCCTGCCCCTGACACGTGGGGATTATTATTACAACTCAAGGTGAGATGTGGGTGGGGACCATATCAATTACCATATAATTGTTCTTGAAAAATACAATCATATGTATTTCAGTAATATTAGAGGAAAATAAACAATGAAAGTCAATAAATATTTGAGCCACAAGAATTTTATACATTTTGAATTCTTCTTATTTTACAGATAAGGAATTTGAACTACCAGAATAACAGCCTCTTATCTGACCAGGTTTTGCAAAAATAAACTAAAATTCTCTGTGATATTCTAGTAAAAAATAAATTCCATGAATTTAATAAATATTAATAATAATGCTACCAAGAAGTTAGCCTTTTCATTTACAAACATAGAAAATGACAACCATAACTGTTGTTGTTTTTAATGATAGTTAAAATAATGGTTAATAACTATTAAACTAACAGTTAATAACTAAGTTATCTGTCTCAGTCCAGTTGGGCAGCTATAACACACTACAATAGACAGGGCAATTTATACACAATAGAAGTTTATACTAGAGGCTGAGATATCCAAGATAAAGGAACCAGGAGATTCAACATCTGATGAGGGTTCACTCTCTGCTGCCAAGATGGGACCTTCTGGCTCTGTCCTCACATGGCAGAACGGCAAGACAGGTTTATGGGGCCTCTTTCACCTGGACATAATTCCCATGTGTGAGGGTTCCTCCCTCAGTACCTAATCACCTCCCAATGGCTCCCTCTTTTAATACATCACCTGGGAGTTAGGTTTTAACACAAATTGTGGGCAGATATGTACATTCAGATCATAGCACCATCTAAAGCAACCTTAGAAGTCTGATTTATTTGCCTATTTGACTATAAAATTTAAAAAGTGTATTTTTTTTACATGTAAGATAAAGTTCACAATGAGCTCTGATGACCTGGAATTTGCCAGTTACTAGGAAGGAATACTCTCCTTGCTTCTGGTTTTCATTCATTTACTACAGGAATGTGGGGGGTGAAACCTGATGACACTGTATGTACTGAAGCTTTTCAATAAATTGTGTTTCAGTTTTAATAAGATCTAGCTCTGTGTTTTATTTGTCTGTTCTCACTATTGTTAATCAGATTTTTTCTACATTTGAGTAGTTCTTAGGTGGACTTTCAACTACTAAATGTGGTAATTTATAGAAAAGTACATGTCTTGTCTGCTGAAGCATGTATCATTGCTATGCATTACTTATCACTTAATAATTTAATGTAAAAGTACTCTTCAGTAAAATTATTATTTTCTAGTTTAAACTTGGTAGTTTTAAGAAAAAGAACAAGGAAATAAACCTATCAGTATTAACAATGGAAGTAACACTGTTTCCATAAGAAGTTAATTCTTCATACATTTAGGAAGATTGTATTATTGAAACAGGAAAGAAGGAGAAAGAAAGGAAGAGAGAAGGGACAAAAGAAATACTAGTGCGAAAAATAGATAGTTTTTAGAAAATTCTTTTCAGTCTCCCTTCCTTGTTAACCCTTTTCATGATTTAAAAAAAAAAAAAAAAAAAAAAAAAAAAAAAAAAAAAAAAAACACTGAAATAATAATGAAAGACATGTGAAGTACTCCTGATACTGTGATTGGGAAACATGGGTTAAACATGGTTCCACAGATTGAAAGATTGCCTTTGAGACCCTGAAAGTGAAGGATGAGAAGAGCTTTAAAGAGACTGAAGTACAGATGAAAAAAATACAGAAACTACAGGATGGCATAAACATTTCAAAAGGCAAGCTCATGATACACAGCGGCGACAGTGAACATGAAAACTGATATGTCCACAATGACAAGGAATTAGTCCTTGTACAACTCTGAAAACTTAAGCCTAGGCAGCATCCCATAACTTACTCAAACTCTCCCTCAAGGCCCTGATAGAGATTGTTGAAAAGGGTGAAAAGATCTGTAAGCTTGCTGAAATATGTAGGAAATTTGAATCTAGGAAAGAAAAAGTGCTTCATTTTTGTCAGTATTGACTCGCTAAGGAGCAGGAGGAGATTGAGGAGAATAACCTAGAAGACCTGAGAAGCTCGACAAGTTGATGGTGGACTACCTAGGGATGGAGAATTTCCAGAAATAGTATGACAAAGTGAAAATGCAGCAACTGGCCTTCAACACAGACGAGTCCACTGTTAGAAATCAGTGGGAAGTTGTGGGAGATGCTAAAGGAGTACATCTCAGTGAGTGACGAAGTGCTGGGACAAATCAACCCACTGTTCATAGTCATCCATGGACGCAGCTTACCCTAGCCCTTGTCCACACCTATAGCCCATCCAAGTAACAAACAACATCCAACCACTTATCATGTCATTGAAGCAGCCCACATGATCTCTCACACCCTGTGATCTAAGGAAAATCTCTTTTCAACCCACAGGGATTTTTTTGAGAGACCTAAGGACTTTGCTATTAAAAACTTCCAATGGGGCAAGGGCAAAACTCTGGTTGGTAGTTGGGTAACTTTGAGCAAGTAGACAATTTTTCTTAATTTGAATGTAATTTCCTCACGTTGTGTGAGAAGAATAAACACCTCATAAATATAAAATATTATATTCATGTGAGGTATAGATTACCATTATTTTAAAAATATTCTCTATTGATTGGAAAGATAAGAACAAAACCTTTTAAAAGAAATTAATTAAAACGAAATTGACTGACTTGAATACAGAATCTTGTCATATTGATTCATGACTAGTCTGATGTTTACTTACCAATCTAAGAATTTTTCAGGCAGATTGAGCAAAAATAGTTTTGTTTCAGGCAATACTGACATGAAACTAGATTTTTGAAAAACTCATTATATACAAAAGTTGATACAATTACTTTTATCTATATTTATTTTCAAAATTATTTATGTCTTCAAATGTGGCTGTGCTGGGGCAGGGTAGATTCTAAAATGGCTCCAATAATTTCTACTTACTAGCATTATCTAGAATTCATACCTTTGTGTAATCCTCTCCTCTTGATTATGACTTCCTTCTAACAGAGTATGACAAAAGTGACGATTTATCATTTCCATGATTAGGTTAATGTGTGAAAATAAAACTTTCCTAGATTTCTCAGTGTTCAGGTAAATAGCTGTAGCTGCTATGACATGTTCACATATCATGAGAATTAGATCTATAGCCATTTGTCTAGTTAATTGTTCTAATTTAAAAGAGTAATAGAACTTCTCTTATCTTCTTAGGGGGCTAAATGGCTATAGCTAGGAGTAGATTTCTTGCTTGAGTCTCTGAGGTGCCAGGAAAGACTGCAAAAGCCATAATCCAAGGAATTTACATTTCAATTTGGAATGAGACCCAGGACCTTGGAGACTCCTCTAGGTTATAGACTAGATACAAAGGTTATCTGTCTCATAGAGAAATTTTATTTACAGAAAAAAAGGCTAAAGAAAGGAGGACACCCCTTCCAGGAGCTGAAAGGAAAGAGGAAGGGAAAGTACCTTCTTGGCCTTTATAACAGAAAACCATCATTTTTTCTTCACCACTCATTATGGGGGTGAATGGGGAGTCAGGCTTTTCTTAGAACAATTTGACTGGCTCTCAGCTTGTAACTCTAAGAATAAGAACTAGGACATAGGGTGCCAACACTACCATTTACTGTGCAATACTTAATAAGAAATTTGTCACTGATTTAGAATGTTTAGAATGAAATCAAGAAAGATGACTGTTAAAAACCCAACAGCTACATAAGATTGTAATTGGGCATTCATTATTGTTTTCCCTACTTGCACACTTCTGTCAGAGATGTGTGAACCAGAGCAACTTCATCTTGAATGGGGGCCGTGTAATATAAAGGTGAGACCTGCTGAGTTACATTTCTAGTACGTTAGGCATTCTTAGTCACAGGATGAGATAGGTGATTGTTGCAAGATATAGACCCTGCTGATAAAACAGATTGCGGTTTAAAAAAAAACCGTCCAAAACCAAGATAGTGATGAAAATGACCTATGGTTGTCCCCATTACTCATTACACACTAATTATAACATATTAGCATGCTAAAAGACCCTTTTACCAGCACCATGACAGTTTACAAATGCCATGGCAACATCCCAAAGTTACCCTATATTGTCTAAAACGGAGAGGAACCCTCGGTTCCAGAAATCGCCCACCCCTTTCCCAGAAAACTCAAGAATAATCCACCCCTTGTTTAGCATGTAATCAGGAAATAACTGTAAGTATACTCAGTGGAGCAGCGCATACTGCTGCTCTGCCTAGGGAGTAATCATTCTTTCTTCATTTACTTTCCTAATAAACTTGCTTTCACTTTACTCTAGGGATTTGCCCCAAATTCTTTCTTGCAAGAGGTCCAAGAACCCCATCTTGGGGTCCGTATCTGGACCCCTTTCTGGTAACACTCTCAGGAAGAATGCAGCCATATTGGAGAGGCCCAGAAAGTAAAAGAAGGAAGTCTCCAGGCCAATGCCAGCTAGGAACTGAGAACAATAGTTAACACACTGCAAGAAATTGAATTTTGTCAAAACTACAGAGCTTAGAAGCAGACCTTAGACTCCAGTCTTGGACAACACCTTGACGGCAGCTTTGGGAAAGATCCTGGCAAGCCGCGATAAGATCCATGACTCATAGACATGGTGAGGTAACAAACACATGTTGTTTTAAACAGCCAAGTCTGTGATAATTTGTTACTAAGTAGTAGAAAACTAATGCAATGACCTAAAAATCTAAAGTACAGATACGGAATAATTTCATTAGTGAAAGAATTCTTATATAGAGTATTATGCAATGTGAATTTTGTACTTAACAATTTTTTTAAATAAGGCAGCTATTGTTTTGGAGAAGTCACTTAAAAAAAGCTTCTATGAAATCCAAGATCTTCTAAGGTCATATGTAAGTGCAAATCAATTTGAAAAGTAATGTTTCAGAGTCAAGATAATATTAAAAATAATTTTAAAAACACTGAAACACCTCATTTAAAAAAAAAAAAAAATCATTAGTTTTCAACATGGTCCCAAATTTATTAAGGTCAGAAAATCTCTTCAAACGTCATTTATTTTATGAATAACTTAAATAAAAAATAACTTCAATTAAACTGAAATAATACAAAAATTTATGAAATAACTAAAGAATTATTAGAAGGGTATCAATTGAAAAGAGGTAAAATCTCACTAGTAAATTTAGCATATCTGTCCAGTTTTTGATCATCAAGCAAGAACAGCCCAAGTATTGCTTAAAGGCATATGTGTATGCCCCAGACATACACAATACATGCTATTTCATAGTTTGGAAGAAAAATAAAAGCTGTCATTAGGAAGCCTGCCACTAGCAAAAGAAAAAGAAAAGAAAAATAAGCCTTTATAAAATATAAATTGCACTGTTTTTAAACTCCTTGTGTGAATTTCATCGCATAGAATATGAAATCACTGGAGAAAAGAAAATGTAGCAACCTAAAATTCTAGGCAAAAATGTATGTGTGTAAATAAATACAAATTTATAAATATTTTATGCATTTTCTATCACAGATTACAGGTTATATATTATATTTGAAGGGATTTTTTAATTGTGGAAATGTACTAATACTTTTGAGCATAAAGCAAATCAAGCATGAAAAGCAAATAAAAATATAGAGGATATTGAGAAATATGGTTTTAACTTTCTAAAATCTTATTACTTTTTATCCTCAGTTGATTATGAATAAATATTAATGTATTGTATATGAACATGGAGCAGCACAATAGAAAACAGCAAATTATATATAAATAGTTTGTGCCTTTTCAAATTGGCTACTTGTTTTATGCAATTATACACTGGATATAAATTACATATCATATTAAATATGCATATATTAAAAATAAAGCTGTAGGATCAATTTCAAAATGGTGGTTCGAGAAGGAAAAAACTTATAACCCATATATTTACTTACAGGAGAAAATAATAAAACAATTTTTGAGAAATACTAACAAAAGAAAACATGGTTTTCTGGGTGTTTAAAAAACACACCTAATCTTTTTTTTTTCATTTGTATTATTTCAAGACAGAAAGCAACTGAAAGTATATTCTGCTGATCTTAAACTTGCTTGAGATGGTACTCTTTTCCACTTTACACAAGCAATATCTTCTATATACTCATATCACACCCCCATGTACAAAAACTAAGAAATACTTCCTGCTTATGTGTGGCCATTTTAAGCAAGAAAGTGACATTAGCTGATTTTTTTTTTTTTTTTTTTTTTTTTTTTTTGAGACGGAGTCTCGCTCTGTCGCCCAGGCTGGAGTGCAGTGGCCAGATCTCAGCTCACTGCAAGCTCCGCCTCCCGGGTTTACGCCATTCTCCTGCCTCCGCCTCCCGAGTAGCTGGGACTACAGGCGCCCGCCACCTCGCCCGGCTAGTTTTTTGTATTTTTTTTTTTTTTTTTTTTTTTTAGTAGAGACAGGGTTTCACCGGGTTAGCCAGGATGGTCTCGATCTTCTGACCTCGTGATCCGCCCGTCTCGGCCTCCCAAAGTGCTGGGATTACAGGCTTGAGCCACCGCGCCCGGCCAGCTGATTTTTGTTACTAATGGTAAGTTGCATATATGTGGAGAATTGATTTAACAGGTACAAAAAAGTAGTAGCAGGTCCTGTGTTAGGAGTTTACCAGTGAGGTTTAGGAGAAAAAATATGTTGGTATTTGTAAAAGACAAAGAAAAAGGAGAGAAAGAAAAGGATTCAAGATACATAATACAGCAGGGCATGGTAAGTGCACCTGTAGTCCTAGCTACCCCTGAAGCTGAGGTGAAAATATGGCTTGAACCCAGGAGGTCAAGATTGCAGTGAGCTGTGATTGAGCCACTGCACTACAGTTTGGGCAACAGAGTGAGACCTTTTTTCAAAAAAAAATAAAGATATATTATATAGGTGATAAAACCAGTTGGACTTCGTGGAAAGAAAAAGAAAAAGGAAAGATAAATTCAGGTTGACTCCTCAGCTTTTGGACTGAGCAAACAGGAAGATGATAGTGACATTTACTGATATTGGAATAACTGATAAAGAAACTGGACTTTGTTTCTTGGTTGGTGTGGAAGATTTTATTTTCCAGAATAACTATAGCAACATTTCCGATCCCACAACCATTTCCAGAATCTTGCAACTCCACATCTAGAGGAAGAGTCTATTTCTCCTCCTTTAAACCCAGCTGGATCATGGTGACTACATTAACAAATAGACTGCAATGTGCAATGGTCATAAAAGGCAGTCTTACTCACAGGAGACTCACCCTTGGAAGCTAACCATCAGGTTATATGGAGGTTAAGTCTCCATGGAAAACTGTGTTCAAACTGACAGCCTCAGTTAAAATTGCAGCTGAAAGCTAACAACCAAATGACAAGACAGTGAATGCCTTCAGGTGATTCCAGATCCTAGCCTTTGGAATGATCCTAGCTGACAGCAAATGCAGCAGAGACCAGCTATCACTACCAAGCCCTGCCTAAAGTGCATATGTATGAGCAAAATATGTATCATAATTCTTTAAGACACCAAGTTTTGGTGTGATTTGAGTTGTGTGTTATTAAGCCATAGTAACTGGAACAGTGGATTAGTGTTTTTGTTACTATTGCATGTGTGTGTCCACGTGTTTTTGGAGAGAAGGGAGTTTATGCATCTGATCAACGGTTCAGTTTTCAACATAGGCATGAGAGATACACAAGTTGATATGTCAAATAAGCAGTATAATACATGAGTTCAAAGTTTAAAGGAAAACTTTAGAACAGAAACATAAATATAAAGATGTTTATACAGATTATAAAAAATACGTAAAATGAGATTTAGGAGGAAAAATAGTGTAGATAAGTTAGTTTCTAAAAAGCTAACAAAATATACAGAGTAACTGTGAAATCATCAAAATCAATACTTTGGTCTTCAAATGATCAGGTCTCAGGTGTTAGGTTTTAGCACTCAATATACTTCTGCATTGAGAATAAATAACAATAAGAACAATAGCAATCATTTATTTAGTTTGCTTTATGCCAAGTATAATACAATAGAACTAAGTTAAACATGTATATGACCCATTTTTGTCATTAGATTAAACTCATGAAAGTTTTTTTTTTTTTTTTTTTTTTTAATTTCCCTCAGTTAGGAGATATAGGACAATAATCAACCCATAGTCACATAATCAGTGACTGGTAAAATCTTAGTTTTGGCTTAATTCTGTGTGACTCTAGCTAAATTATGTTTCCCCCCGCCCCCCTTATAAATGTTTTAAGCTGTTCATATCTAGAATGAATTTCCTAAGGCCTATTTAAGTATGTTTCATTCCAGAATTTTCATACAATAAAATAAAATGTCAAAAGCAAAAAGGAAGTAGTTTTAGAGTATTTTATAGCATATTGCTTGCTCAGACTATCCAAAATTTTCATTTTCTCTCAATTGCTTCATCATTTTGAAACTTGAATCTTCTAATGGCTAATTTTTTTAAAAAAAATTGAAATAATACCTTTAGCAAAGTTCAGAATGCATAGGTAGTTTTAAAATAATAAATAAAAACAATACTATCTCTTCTGTCTTGAAATTATATTGTATTTTTTCTCTACTGATTAAAGTAAAAAATGTAACCTTACATGTTGTATACTTAAGAGTTTACCAGTGACAGAAATGATTTAAAAAATGTAGGGAAATATAATGCTCTGAAATTGGACAACTTATGGCTCAAAACAAAGATTACAAATTTGATATTCAAATACATCAAGTGCAGTAATCTCTACAATGTTAATTTATAATAATGAATAGTGAGATTTTAAACAAAAAAACACAAAAATTCACATTTTTTACATCATTTCAAATAATTCAATCTCCAACCACATTAAAAGTGAGACAGACAAGGAAAGTGGAACAGGGACCCCTTCCCATTTTTCTTACATGCTCCTGGTTGTGCCAGTCTCACCGCCTTGTGGCCACAAGCACTTCCACTCACTGAATCAACCAATCGGACATGAAAGAAACAGAACACTCTAAAGACAAACATACCAACCACAGGGATTTTCCAAGAAACCCTCTCCAAGTGCACAAGCAATGTAAAATCATAGCTTGTCCTAACCTAACCTTTGCTTCATTTTAATAGTCAAAATCACATCCCTGGGTGGAAATTTAAGATGCTAATGAAACACGCAATGCATGAAGAAGCATGACACAAGACTGTGAAGGTGCAACCAACAGACCACCCCAAACATGCAATAATGTCACCTGGAAAACATTCAAGAAAGCATAAAAACCAGACTAACTTGTTTTTGGGGAGCCAGCAGCATATCCCTTCCTGTTGTCTCCCTTTCTGCTAGAGCTGAAAGCCCCAATAAACTGCCTTGTTCAAGTCCATTTCACACTCTTGATCAATTTTTATTTACTGAGGGTAGAGATTCCACCACCAGTAACAGTACACAACTCCGAGAATTCCGAGTACATCTCTCTTTCTACTACTGATCCAATGGAATTGCCAAGGAATCAAGAAAAACTATAACTGCTTTTAAAATGCAGAATCTCTTTTTATCTTTTTCTCTCTAAATCCAACTTCATACTGTGATCAGTGGTGAGTTAAAGAATTTTTAGGCTTTACACATGTGTAAACCTAACACTGTCATTTTGAGGACAATTAATTCCTGCTCTTTTTGTTCAATTCTTTTAAGTATTTCACCCATCCTTATAAGGAAATATCAAAGATTAAGCTATAAAATCAGCTTCACTGGAAAAGGATTCAAACTTGCTGAATTTGACTTTAGACTTTAAGTCCAAGCCACTCAACAATTTATATTGTTAAAAGTTAAGGTGTCTGTGCTTGAAAAAAATTTAGATTTCCAGTTATAGTTTCATTTAGTTCTGCATTTTACTCTTGCAAATTTTGATTTGAGGACGGCAATGCAAATGGTGGTGAATATATTTAATTGTATTTTTCAAGAAAAGTATTTTTTGTAATTACTCTTTTATTCTAATATATTATTTTTCCTTCTACTGATCATTTATTTATACTTATCATATATGTAGTCTTCCTTTATGTGAGATACTAAAGATAAGTAAAAAGAGTAACAGATGTAGTATTCTGGAAAAATGCCATAGTATTTCTATTTTTCTATTTTGTTATATTTTAGTTATTGGGAAACAGAGCAATGGATGTTAAATGCTCTCAAAGAGACAGAAAAAAATACACAGAAAGGTTTTTGCTATAGTGCTAGACTGTAGTAATACAACATCAAAATGAATATTGACAAATACATTTAAGAAACCTATTGATTTCTCCACATGATATCATATGATGTTATTGGTGGTTTTTTCATTAAATTATCCAAATTCTGGTTCATAGCCATAACAGCTTCTATGTTATAAAGAACTAGTATAAATTTGCTTAACTAGCTATTAATAATCATGTGTAAATATAAACAAATATAGTCAATCCATCTGATTTTGTTGAAAAATTTGTCAATTGATGAAGTCTAAAGATCTATTTAACTTTTTTTTTTTACTTTCCACTGCTTTTTTTTATATATTTGTCATAGTATATTCTGAACCATTTAAATAATAATTATCCTCATGCTTGCAATAATCCTTTTAATGTTTTCATACTACATATTATTATCTTTCTCATTTTTTTCTTATTTATATGCATACATAATTAGTTTGGAGTCAGAAAAAAATGGATATACCAAAATATCACAATACAAAGAAGCTGTAAAAAAATAGCCCACAAAACCAATAAATAAGTTAAATTGTCTGATTCAAAAAATTAATTCCATAGAATTGGGTTTAAACAGACAAAACTAAAATTTTCATGGGGAAGTTTTATAATCTCCAGTTGTTTTGAAATGTCTGAAACCAGTTATTTCCGAAAGAAAATGCATGAATTTGATTCTTAAAACTTTAGCTTGACATTTTCAGATCCCAATAGGTACTAGGAGGAAGTCAACCAACAGATCCAATTAAGAGGAATAATGACTCCACCAATTCCCCATACACGTGACCCACATTGTGCTTTATTTCTGGCAATAATATGACTTGTAGCAGTACAACATGGTGTTAGAAATTATGGATTTTGGAGCTGGTTAAACTTGACTTTCAAAGTCATTTTTTCCACTTTCTAATTTCATGTCTTTAAGACAAATTACTTATCCTCAGCCATCTACTCATTCACCTACTCTTGGAACTTTGTATTGATTTGAAATCATTTCCCCAGATTCCTGACACCAGGTCAGGCAGCAAATCCTCTTCCTTGCTTACTAGGAATACCTCTTGAATTCTTCCCTTGAAATCATTTCCCCAGATTCCTGACACCAGGTCAGGCAGCAAATCCTCTTCCTTGCTTACTAGGAATACCTCTTGAATTCTTCCCTTTCTATCAATATTAATTTATTCTGTCACTACACTAGTCAAGGGTCTCATCACCAAAAGTCTCGATTGCTGCAGTAGGTCCCCAAACAGTCTCTTTCTATGTGGTAGATTTAATCCTTGTTCCCAATTCTTCAGTCCCTCTCTGGATCACAATTATGCTGCCACACCCTTTGCCATGTGACATTGTAGTACCACCAGAATGAGCAAAGAATATTTTCCCACCCCATTGATGCTTAGCTTGACCAATGAAAGGTGAAAGGAAGTGACAATAACTACTTCTCCACTGAGACTTTAAGAGTCAGCAGGTGTTTTTTCTTGTGCTTGTGTCATTGCCATGAGAAAAAAAAAAAAAAAGTGTCCCTTGTAAACTCTGGTCCCAGGATGAGACACTGTAGAACAGATCTGAACCCAACCTGCAGTCAATAGCAAGCCCAGAAGATTTGCAATCTGAAAACAAGCTGCCTCAGCTGACCTACAAAACTATGAAAGAGAAGCTATAAATGTTTCTTGTTTTGAGCCACTGATATTTTGGGGCCCCTTGTTATATAACAAAAACTGACTAATAGTCTGCCTTTAGGCTTTCTTTCCTCTGATAGAATGCACCCCTGCCAGTTTTAACCTCTTGTAATACTGCTCAACTCTCCCTTTAACTGTTCAAATGTTTTATTGTTCCCAATCACGTAATGAAAAATCCAAACGTTTTAACCTGATCGTTCACAACTGAGCTACTACTTACCTATCTAGACTTATGTTCAAATACACCTAAAATTGAACCTATTCATTTTAGCATAAAGATGCATTTATTGTTCCAAAGCATTTGTCATTGATTTTGTAGTCTACCTTACAGTTCATTACTAACCTCCTTTCTTAAAGCTCGTTCCCCATCCTTTCCTTTGAGTAATAAATATTTTAAAGCTTAAAAAATATTTATAAACATTGCATCAGAATATCAAAGATATTGTGTAACTTTGTAGTAGAATTGAGTTGTTGATTTCTGTGTAAGAACTAAGATGTCAGTCACTGCCTCTAACTCCTGAAATCTTGTAAGCTGCAAATGCTCAGTGACCTTTTAAGATAGTTTAAGTAACTTCCACAGACATTACATGTTTAGGCTGCTCCAGGTAGATGCCACTCCCTTAACTGTGTTCACCAAGTTACCTAAATGTTTAAAACGCCATAACAAGGCTGTATATCTGAAGTGAAAACAGAAATAACACAGAAAGTAAAGACTGTATATTTAATCTTAGTCCAGAAAATAATTTAGCATGGCATTTTCTGTTTCAATTCATAAATCTAAATACTTTTGTTTTTGTGGTTTCTTAGTGTTTGGATGCATTCTTGAGATTTTCAGATCACCCAGTACTTACTGCAAATCTTGTTTTCTTCCAAATCTCAAAGACCTACCCAAATGCCCCAGTCATGAATATGCTCTTCTATAATATTTCCCCCTTATTAGAATGATTCCTTTCATAGTCTACCTTTTATACGAATTTGCTGTTTATATATCCAAGCCTTCCAGCTAGACATTAAACTTTGAGAAGTCAACCTAGACCTTCGTAACTTGAAAATGTAATTGAAATCTTAAGTATCCTTGGCAGAACAGTAGAAGAGAAAGAGCACATTATTTGCACCCATGAAGACCTGAGGGCAAAATGTGACTCTACCAATCACCAACTATGATAGTGCTATTTATTTAGTTCTTCACATTCTAGATTAATCTCATTTAAAAGTGTGGGAAATGGGAACAGTGTCTGTGCAGGTATTCATAACCTAAGAAATTTGGGAGGGAGTATTTGTTTTAGCAACTAACCCTACTTCCCTTTCTTCGAACTTTAAAATGTATGAAGGTTTTTACGTGCTAGGTCTGATTTATTCTGAAAGCCCCCATGTCTAACAGGTTGCTCCAATTTATGATTCAGATCTATTATGTTTATCACTTTTCGAACTGCTTTTCACTGCTTTTAAATGGGGGATTTTAGTTCCCCATGACTATCTCTAGCAAGCTCAATCAAAAATCAAAGAACTCAGATCCAACTGGACTGTCCCTAGAAATGTAGAACAGATAACCTAGCATCACAGTACAGAGCTATGTTATGTATCTTCCAAACTTAGAGAGTGAAATATATTCTAAATTGGAAGAAAGATTGAAAGGGAAATGAGCACACCATTTTTGCTTGATTTTAATTTAGATGTTCTTTCCTAGTGCAGATTAGAATTGACAAAAGTTATATTTTATCTAACTAGGTAACAGCCTGAAAGTCCAATTTAAAGATGGCTGCTTTAAGAATGCTCTGTCAAATTCAAAACTCTGAAATTCATAGTGTGATGCCACAGTGGAGGTTCGATAGCTCAGACTGCCTGCTAGGCACTCAGTAAATTATATGACAATAATTGATTAAACTACAGATGCAGTTAAATGATTAAGCACCATATACCTCCTATGCCATATCTGTAACAAACAGCTGTTTGGTTACTTTCTCAAAAATCACCAATTTTAGCATCAATATGATGACCATATAATATATGTCATTTTCTGGAAATTTGATGGTAGGTTTTCAGGTTAAAAATGAAGTCTGACTAGCAGTCTCTGATCCAACTTTTTAACTTTCCCCTAGATGCCTGTAAGTGGAAAGGAGAAAATAATTTTATATAATGATGTCAAAACCAAATCACTAAGCTTACTGCCAAAATTAAAGAGGAACTTAAAGTAATCAAAGCCATGGAGCTTCATTGGCAAATTCAATTAATTAAACCACATTTGTGGCTCTATCAAGTGAAACAAAACAAGCTTGCTGTTTCTCAGAAGTAGGTAGGCAGGAAGTGGCTCCAGTCCACAGTTAATTTCTTGATCAGAAGGCAGCAGAACTGTAATCATCCGTGTAGATGTATTTTGGTGTTGGCTGGAATAACTCATAACCATTTCCTAACTATTAGGAGAATATTTCTTTCCATATTTATTTGGAAGCTTTCATTCTCAGTCAACACTCTAAATTATAGAACACAGTGCCTCCTGGGCAGCATAGTCCCCCAAATGTAAAGCACTAGAGAAGAGGACAAAAGGAAAAAAAAAGAAAAAAAACAAAAGGAAACAAAGGACTATTTATTTGGGAGATTTTCATTTTCCATGTATTTGGTTGATTTAAATAAACTAATCTGAAAACACCAGGAAAGACATAGCCTCTGTCAATTAATGCCAAATGAAATGTTTGCATGTTATATAAGGTAGAAATTTTCCTAGTATTTGTGTAATACAGCTTGCCTTCCAGTGGTAGCAATACAATGACGAATTTATCAAAATTGTAAAGAACAGTAAGCAAAACTATGGGTCACATGCATGTTTCCTGAGTGCAAATGTGAATTCTAAACAAAAATAGTTTCAAAATAAACAAATTTGAGGATATATATATATATAAAGTCTACAGCATAGAGTAAAAAGAACATCACCTAAAAACTCAAAAGAAAAGTTTTTGTATCAGGAAGAAATGTTATAGTGTAACCATAACAAATGTTAGAAAACTTTTAAAATTGTCCTCAATATGTTATAAGGAGATATGACTGCTATGAAATAGAAGTAAGAAGCAGGAAGAATTATACACAAAGGCAAGCCAACAAATGAGATTCAAAGACAATACTCTGGACTTAGAAGATAGCAGTTTGTCTCGAGGAAGGATGAAAGCCAAATCTTAAAATACCCATGAAGCAGTAAGAAAATTATTGACTAGAAATCATCATCAAAGATCTGGAGTAGGAAACACAGAAAAAATGAAGAAGAAAGATTTTGAAAGAAAACATGAGAACTCTGAAAGACAATCTGATATAAAAATTATGTGTTTTTAAGGAATGAGCCAAAAATATTGAATGGAAGAAAAATTCAAGATAAGTATAATTAGAAAGGGTTCTACCAACACGTAAGATATTTAAATTTGAAACAGAATGTCACTCTAAACCTAACTATGAGAAAAGTCTGGATAACCTGTAATCTTTTTTTAGCTCATCAGGGAACTGAGATTGCAAGATAATAAGGAAAACCTAATTCCAAAGGGTGACAAACCCTTCCATAGGCTAAAGTGACCAGAAAGAATACATAAGAGCCCCATATACAAAGAGTTTGTTTCCATTCTGCAGCCCTTTTCTAGAAGCCTCTATCATGGGAGGGCAAGAAAACTGAGTGAGCTCCCTTTGTAACACTGGCTTACAGGGCCTGCCAAGGTTTGAGAACGGAGTAATCATACCTAGAGAAGGACATCAATGGCTCAGGCTGCCCATAAATACAAGGTGGTGATAAGCTACTCCCCAGGAACAGGGTAGAAGCCTGCCGGACCACTTTCTGAAACAAAACAAAAGCAAGCTGCTTTTAGAGGAGGCGGAAAATTATCCACTCTTTTCAGGAACTAATCGCACTTTGACAGGAAAAGTTGACTATAGCAGTGGGAGGGGGAAGGAAATCCTCCCTTTCCCAGGTCCAAGGCAAAGACTGGCTTCCACTGATGTGAGTGGTAGATGCTAACGCTATCTTCTGATTGAAGTAAGAGTAAATATCCTTTCCCTTGAATCCAGACAAAGGTTGGATGCCTCTGAGAGAGGGATAGAAAAACCTGTCACTTCCCCCCAGTTCCACCCTGAAATAACAGGCCAAAACCATCTCCTACTGGGCATGCAGAAAATCTGCTTGTGTCCCAGAACCCTACATGGATAAAACAAAAAAGCTGTTGCAACTGAAGCAAAAGCAGGAAATTCACTCACAGCCAAGATTTTTCTCTGACACAAGGGAGAGTTTGGATGCCATGGGTGGAGGAGTGAGAAACACACCTGCTGTATAGACCCTGCATCATATATAAGAGAAAGTTTGTCTGCCATGAGGGATGGAGCAAGAATTCAGAGATGCCCCACTCTTGAGTGTCAGTCACACAGGACCTGCTTAAGGCTGTGGCAGGAGCAACAGAAAAGAGAAACACATCTGCCCCCTAAACAAGCCTTGCATCAAATAATAAGCAACAGCAATCTACCACTTCTGAAGAGCCAGGAGCACAGAAAGAGAACTCTGTGTACACAGGTGTGTAGGACATGCTGAAACAGAGGATGGAGCACAGAGTAAAACACCTCTCACTCCCATATCCACTGTTATGGTTTAAATTGTATCCCACCAAAACTCAAAGGTTGAATCCCTTTATCTCAGAATGAAACATTGTTGGAGAATAGGGTTGTTACAGATATACTTAAGATAAGGTGACATCATACTTTAGCCACAGTTCCTAATCTTGTTGATAACCTTATGAAATATAAATAAACATAAATAACTAATAACCTTATGAAAAGGGGAAATTTGAAGATAGACACCCACAAGGAGAGACCACCATGTAAAGATTAGAGTTATGCTACCATAAGCCAAGGAACTATCAGAAGCTAAGAAAGAGAACTGGAACAAATTCTTTCCAGTGCTTTCAGTGGGAACATGGCAGGCTTCTAGCCTCTAGAACTATAGACAATAAAATTGTGTTACATGAGTCATTCAGTTTGTGGTACTATTTTACATCAGTCCCGGAAAATTAATGCATCTACACTAAGCACAAGGTAGCAGTGACCCACTACTAGAGGAATTTGAATTTCTTAGTACACTAAGGGTAGGTATACTAAGAACAAAACTGCAACCCAGCTCCACCTCAACTGCTGACGAGTTTAACACAACTAACCATAGTAATGTCTTGAGAACAAGAGGCATACCCCTTGCCAGTCATAAATGTTTTTACCGCACATTCTATTTTTATTTTATACATATCATCCAGTTTTCAATTAAGTATTATGAGACATATAAAATGGAACAAATAGTATCAATTTTTAAGAAATAAAACCATCTACAGAACCAGTTGAGAGATACCCCAGGTGTTCAAACTACGAAACAAGGACCTTAAGATAACTATGATTAAAATTCAAATAATCTAATGAAAAAAAGTGGAAAAATCCCTTAACAGGTGGGGAATTTCAGCAAAGAAATAGCAAGTATTAAAAAATAAGTCAGATCAGGGATGGTGAGTCATCTGCCTCATGCCTGTAACCCCAGTACTTTGGGAGGCTGAGGTGGGAGGATTACTTGAACCCAGGAGTTCAAGACCAGCTTGGGCAATATAGTAAGACCTTTCCTCTACAAATCATATAAAATAAAATAATTCAAATGGAAATGTTAGAAAAAAAACAGAGATGATAAATATATTAACAGGTTTATTATAAAGCTTGGAATAGCAGTGGAAAAAATTAGTGAACTTGAGTTAGATTAATAGAAATTATTCACATTGAAATACAGTCTTGCATTGGTTAGAGATGGAGATATGTTCTGAGACATGCATCGTTAGGCAGTTTTGTCATTGTGAGATCACAGAGTGCACTTACCCAAACCTAAATGTAATAGCCTATTACACACCTACGATATATGTTATAACTTACTGCTCCTAGGCTTCAAACCTGTATATCAGGTGACAGTAATGAACACTGTAAGGAAATGGGACACAATGGAATGTATGTATCCAAACATATCTAAGTATATAAAAGGTACAGTAGAATACACTATTATAATCTTCTGGGACCACTGTCATACACATGGTTTGTTGTTGACCAAAATGTCATTCTGCAGTGCAGGACTATGCAAACAAAAATAGAAACAATCAGCAACAGCAGAAAATGAAAAAAAATAAAATAAAAAAGAAAAAAGAACAGAGCATCTAAGACCTGTGAGAATATCAAAGGGTCTACAATACATGTCACTGGAATGCTGGAAAGATAGAAAAGTGGAGTAGGAGAAACTTATGAAGAGATAATGGCTGTCTATTCCCTCAATTAGAAAATGATCACTTGCAGTCCCAACTAATTGAGAGGCTAAGGCAGGAGGATAGCTTGAGGCCAGGGATTGGAATCTATAATGAACTATGATGGCACCACTGCACTCCAGCCTGGGTAACAATGTGAGAGCCTTTCTCTGAAAACAAACAAACAAACAAAAATAAAAACAAACCAGAGATTCAAGAAAGAAGCTCAGAGAACCCCAAGGACAATAAATACAAAGAAAAGTACACCTGGATAAATCAAATTGCTGAAGGCCAAAATGAAGAGTAAATTTTGATGGCAGGAAGGAAGGAAGGAAGGAAGGAAGGAAGGAAGGAAGGAAGGGAGGGAGGGAGGGAGGGAGGGAGGGAGGGAGGGAGGAAGATGTACCCAGTAACATGAATATACACATTCTTTTCAAGTGTACATAAAACGTTCACCAATACAGACAACAGCATGGATCACAAAACAAATCTCAATACATGTCAAAGGGCTGAAATCTTACAAAGTATGTTTTATGACCTCAGTGGGATTAAACTAGAACTCAATACCATAAAGTTAACTGAATTACTAAATAATCAGAAATTAATCAATATACTTTCAAATAATTTATGAGACAAAGAACAAATTAAAAAATAATTTAGAAAATATTTTGAACTACATTTAACTCAAAGAAAACCCTACGTACCAAAATTTGTGAGACATAGTAAAATCTTCAAAGGAAATTTATCCATTAAATATCTATGTTGGAAAATTAGGTCTCAAATCAACAATCTCAGCTTCCACTTTACCAAAAAAAAGGATACAAAGCTGAAAATAGACAGAAGGGAGGATATAAAGATAAGGGGAAATATAATGAAATTGAATATATATAATATATATATATACACACACACACACAGAGTCAAGAAAATTAATACAACCAAAAGTGGTTCTTTAAATAGAGCAATAAAATTGATTAATCCTTAGCCAAATTGATAAGAAATATTACTGATCAAATAATTCAAAATATTGGGAATGAAAAAGGAGATATCTCAATTGCTTACACAAGCAATCAAGGCAAAATATGGGAATGTTTTGAACAACCGTATGTTAAAAAAATTCAACAGCTTAGATAATTTGGTCAAATGCTTTGATTAACACAAACAAATAATGCCCACTGAGTAAGAAATAAAAAATCTTATTATAACTGTATCTATTAAAGAAATTACATTTTTAGTTCCAAACAGAACCTTCTCTTAAAGTTATAATTTGAAAAACAATATTCTAGACTTCCCTAAGCTTTTCAAGTACACTGATTTAAAACACACTTCATGCTTCATCTTTAACTACATAAAAGAGCTACAGCTACGTAAGATTAAAAAAAAAAAAAAAAAAAACCGTACATTGCAATTAAAAAAAAAAAAAAAGAAAAGTACATAAAAATTGTTACCTAAAAGCAAAATCTAGATAACCTCAAGGCTTGCCATCTGTAATACTAAATGTTAGGCATACATGAAACAATTTATATAGAATTTTAGAGACAAAATTAGCTTGTGGCTTAAGAATTTCATACAGAGCTACAGCAGAGATTGCTAGTCATACTCCAACACCATTTTTCCTTCTTCTATACTGTGGTAGATAGTAAAAATGTCCCCACATATTTATCCTCCTTATAGTCTTGTCTTTCACCATATAACTTACTAGTGTCCTCCCTTTCTTATTCTGGGGTTGTCCACATAACTTACGACGTTATCCAGTCTGTCATTGATGGGCATTTGGGTTGATTTCATGTATTTGCTGTTGTGAGTAGTGCTGCAATGAACATATGCATGCATGTGTCTTTGTAACAGAATGATTTATATTCCTTTGGGTATATACCCAATAATGGGATTGCTGGGTCACATGGTGTTTCTGGTTCTCGATCTTTGAGGAATGGCCACTATGCAGCCTTACAAAAAGAACAAGATCATGTTCTTTTCAGGGACATGGATGGAGCTGGAAGCCATTATCCTCAGCAAAGTAGCACAGGAACAGAAAACCAAACACTGCATGTTTTCACTTATGAGTGGGAGCTCACCAATGAGAATACGTGGACACAAGGAGGGGAAAAACACACACTGGGGCCTGTCGGGGGTAGAGTGAGGGGAGGGAGAGCATTAGGAAAAGTAGCTAAGGTATACTGGGCCTAATACCTAGATGATAGATTGATAGGTGCAGCAAACCACCATGACCCATGTTTACCTATGTAACAAACCTGCATGTCCTGCACATGCATCCCAGAACTTAAAATAATAATAATAATATTTTAGTGCATTGTCCAAAGGACCAGAAACTATGTCTTTATAGAGCTGTATCCCAAAGAAAAGTGGACATTGCTTTTTGGCTTTTGGAATGAACTGAAACCAGATAAACAGAATCCCACAATATTTTTGAAGAAGCTATAAAGGCAAAAGCATTGGCAGCCTGGACTAAAAAAGACTGAGACTATTAAAAATATAAAAACTCTCTGGGACTCCCAACTTGCTAAGAGCAGATGGCAGGCTCAGAAAGCTGTTCAAATGCCAAGAGAGCAATGTCTTTAAAAGTAGCCAAGGAGGGTGATGAAAAAAGGGATGTATGAAAGGGGATAACCAAGGATAATAGAGCAAGATGAACTGAGAGGCCAACCCCAGGAATCAGAACCAGAGACTAATTTGTTATGGTTGAAACAAGAGATGTCATATGCTCGTTACATGATGTGGTAAAGCATTTTGGCAATAAATAACAAGAGCTTTAAAAATGGTTATACACTTTTATCCAATAATTTTATTTTTTGGTATGTTTCCTAAGGTAACAGCCAAAAAAAAGTGAATTATATGCAGGATTTTGAAAGCCAGAGTCCTATAATACTAAAATGTTTAAACTTACACATCATCTATAGGATGAAATATTATTCACTTAAAAACTATTATTAATGTTAAATGGTAAACATGCTTACAACACAATATTAAATGATAAAAGCAAGAAGAAAGCAAAATTGCTTATGTGGTATGACTCTATTTATTCCTTTAAGAATATTATAATATACAAGTTTAGAAGACCAGAAAAAAACATGCATGTAGTAACATTGAATAGTGGCCGGGCCTCACGCCTGTAATCCAAGCACTTTGGGGCACCGAGGCAGATGGATCACGACGTCAGGAGATGGAGACCATCCTGGCCAACATGGTGAAACTCCATCTCTACCAAAAATACAGAAATTAGCCGAGTGTGATGGCGGGTGCCTATAGTTGCAGCTACTCAGGAGGCTGAGGCAGGAGAATCGCTGGAACCTGAGAGGCGGAGCTTGCAGTGAGCCGAGATTGCACCACTGCACTCCAGCCTGACAACAGAGCGAGGCTCTGTCAGAAAAAAAAAAAAAAAAAAAAAAAAAAAAAAAAAAAAGATAAGAAAACATTATGAGGTGATCTTTACCATGTCCATGTGTATAAGTGCTAGAAAGATCACTACACCTGCTTGCTGTTCCTGACTCATAATGTGCTGTGGCATTTTGCTTTAAATTCAGTTCTTTAATGTGTCAGAAACAATGATTTTTAAAAACCACTTTATTTTCACCTATACATGTTGTGAATATCTAGAAAAAATAATTTCAGTATGTCAAATATTTAATTGGCCGAGAAAGAATTTTAGCTCAACCAGTAATTAACTCATTATTTTTAATTTCATGGATAAAGTTGGTTGTTTTGTCGTGATGGTGATTATTTTGTTTTGTTTTTACAAGTCATCATTAAAAAGATGGGGAGATCCTTTCCTACTAGAAAAAATAGAAGGTGTGATTTGCTTTAGTGTTAGATAATGGGAAGAAAACCAATGGTCTCCTGCACATGGAAAAGGAACTCTATATATCAACTTGTGATCATATATCCTAACATTCTGAACATTAAAAGTTCAGAAGTTTTACATTAAAAAAACTGAAATGGAGAAGTGGATTTTTAAAAGTAATTATAAGAGGATCAGTTTTTGTTTAAGATTAACATCAGAAGAACAACAAGAAGAAATCATGATATATTGAAAAAATGAATAGAATAAACATAGGAAGAAAATTAAAATCCCAAAAAGGGTAAACACAAGATCAAATTTTGTAAAAGCTAAGACAAAATTAAAATGAGAAGCACAAGGTAACTTCATAAAAGTTTCGTTCATTAAACTCTTAGCAACTTTCATCACGGTTGAAAAAGATATCATTTTTTTCTTTTTTTTCAACTTTTATTTTAGTTTATAAGGGCACATGTGCAGATTTGTCACAAAAGTATATTGTGTAATGCTGGGATTTGGAGTATGACTGAACCTGTCACCCAGGAAATGAGCATAATACCCAATAGGTAGTTTTTCAACCCTTGCTTCCCTCTTGTCTCTTGTATTCCCCAGTGTCTACTGTTCCCATGTTTATGACCACATATAGCCAGTGTTTAGCTCTCACTTGTAAGTAAGAACATGCAGTATTTGGTTTTCTGTTTTTGCATTAGTTCACTTAGGGTGATGGCCTCCAGATACATCCATGTTGCTACAAAAGACATGATTTTTTTCTCTTCTTTTTTTTTTTTTTAATGGATGCATGGTTTCCATTGTGTATATGTACCACATTTTCTTATCCAATATACCCTTGATAGGAAACGAGGTTAGTTCCATGTCTTTGCTATTGTGAATAGTACTGCAATGAACATATAAGTGCCTATGTATTTTTGGTATATTGACTTATTTTCCTTTGGGTATATACCCAGTGATGGAATTGCTGGATCAAGTGGTAGTTTTGTTTTGTTTTGTTTTGTTTTGTTTTGTTTTTTGAGACAGAGTCTTGCTCTGTCACCCTGGCTGAAGTGCAGTGGTGCGATCTCAGCTCACCGCAACTTCTGCCTTCTGAGTTCAAATGATTCTCCTGCCTCAGCGTCCTGAGTAGCTGGGATTACAGGCATGCGCCATCATACCTGGCTAATTTTTGTACTTTTAGTAGAGACAGGTTTCACCATGTTGGTCAGGCTGGTCTCGCACTCTCAACCTCGTGAACTGCCCACCTTGGCCTCCCAAAGTGCTGGGATTACATGCATGAGCCACCGTGCCGGACTGGTAGTTTTAAGTTTTTTGAGAAATCTCCAAACTGGTCTCCACAGTGGCTAAACTAACTTGCATTCAGACCAGCAGTGTATGAGCATTCCATTTATGCTACAGCCCTGCCAACATCTGTTCTTTTCTGACTTTTTAATAATAGTCATTCTGACTGGCACGAGATGGTATCTCATTGTGATTTTGATTGGCATTTCTCTGAGGATTAGTGATGTTGAGAATTTTTTCATATGCCTGTTGGCCACTTGTGTGTCTTCTTTTGAGAAGAAGACATATCATTTGCCCGTTTTTTAATAGGATTGTTTTTTATTGCTTGATTTGTTTGAGTTCTGTATATACTCTGGATATTAGACCTTTGTCAGATGGATACAAAGTTTGCAAATATTTTCTCCCATTCTATAGATTGTCTGTTTATTCCATTGACAGTCTATTGCAGAAGCTTTTTAGTTTAATTAAGTCCCATTTGTCAATTTTTGTTTTTGTTGCAATTGCTTTTAAGGACTTAGCCATAAATTCTTTGCCAAGGTCAATGTCCAAATGGTTATTTCCTAGATTGTCTTCTAGGGTTTTTATAGTTTGAGGTCTTATATTTATGTCTTTAACCCATCTTCAGTTAATTTTTATATATAGTGATAAGCATGGGCCTAGTCTCATTGTTTTGCATATGGATAGCCAGTAATCCCAGCTAAAAGGGAGTCCTTTTCGCATTACTTATTTTTGTCGACTTTGTTGAAGACCAGATGGTTGTAGGTGTGTGCCTGTATTTCTGGGTTATCTATTCTGTTTCCTTGGTCTATATGTCTGTTTTTATACCAGTGTTGCTGTTTTGCTTAGTGTAGCCTTGTAGTATAGTTTGAAGGTAAGCAATGTGATGCCTCCACCTTTTTTTTTTTTTTTTTTTTTTTTTGCTTAGGATTGCTTTGACCATTAGGGGTGTTTTTTGGTTCCATATAAATTTTATAATAGTTTTTTTTTTCCCCCCCCCAATTTTGTGAAGAACTACATTGGTAGTTTGATAGAAATAGCATTGAATCTGTAAATTGCTTTAGGCAGTATGGCCACTTTAACAATATTGCTTCTTCCAATCCATGAATATGGAAGGTTTTTTCCATTTCTTTGTGTCATCTATTATTTATTTCTACAGTTCTCCATGTAGAGATCTTTCACTTCCCTGGCTATGTGTATTCCTAGGTATTTTATTCTTTTTCTGACTATTGTAAATGAGATTGCATTCTTGATTATTAGCTTGAATATTATTGGTGTATAGAAATGCTACTGATTTTTGTGCATTGATTTTGTATCTTTAAATTTTAGTGAATTGATTTATCAGTTCAGGGAGCCTTTTGGTGAAGTCCTTAAAGTTTTCTAGGAATAGAAACATATTGTTGGCCTAGAGAGATAGTTTGACTTCTTTTTTCCTATTTGGATGCCTTTTATTTCTTTCTCTTGCCTAATTGCTTCACTAGGACTTACAGTACTATGTTGAATAGGAGTTGTGAGAGTGGGCATCCTTTTCTTGTTCCACTTCTCAAGGGAATGCCTCCAGCTTTTGCCCATTCGGTATAATGTTGGTTGTGGAGGAAATGAATAAATTCCTTAAAACACACAACCTCCCAAAATTGAACTAGGAAGAAATTGAAATCCTGAACAAACCAATAATGAGTTCTGAAATTGAATCAGTGATAAAACAACCTACCAACCAATAAAATTCTTGGACCAGATGGATTTACCACCAAATTCTTCCAGACTTAACAAGAACTGGGGTAGTAAATCCTACTGAAAGTAGTCCATAAAATAGAGTAGGAGGGACTTCTCCTTAACTCATTCTATGAAGCCAGTGTCATCCTGCAGCCAAAATCTGGCAAAGACACAACAAGAACAAAAACTACAGGCCAATACCCCTGATGCACATAGATGCCTAAATGCTCAATAAAATATAAGCAAACCAAATCCAGCAGCACATCAAAAAGTTAATTCACCATAATCAAGTAGGCATCATTCTAGGGATGCAAGGTTGGTTCAACATATGCAAACCAATAAATATGATTCACCATGTAAATACAATTAAAAACTAAAACAATGTGATCATCTCAATAGACACAGAAAAAAAGCGTTTGGTAAAATCTGACATCCTTTCATGATAAATAACTCTCAATAAACTAGGGATCAAATGAAAATATCTCAAAATAATAAGAAATCTTATTTTCAAAACACTCTCTTCTCTTGGTTCTGATGACAATTCAACCTCCAACCTTTTTTCTAGCTCTAAGACAGTACTTTATAACCTTTGTTCTGCTTTATCTTACTCCATTAAATGTGGAAATTGCTTAGCCTTTTCTTTTCTCAATCAACATTGTTTTCCTGAGCAATATCCTCCACTCCATTGGTTTGAATTATGATGCATTTATGTGTGTGAATCACAAATATATTATCCTCTGTCCAGTCCCCATAACTGTATTCCTGAACTGTGGAAACAATAATCTTCAGTTGAATGTATCCATGGTAGCAAAACACAGTAGGTCTATAATTAAACCCAAGATTTTTTGCCCCTTATCCAGTGTCTTCTCTCTCAGTTTAGGCCTCCATGTATGCATGTCAGGGTTTATAGAAACAGCGATGCTCAAGCTTACTTGATCAGCTATCATTCCAAACATTGACCATTTCTTTCCAACTTTTCCTCTGGTAAATTTCTTTAATCGATCTACTTATTTTCATCTTTATTATACAACATTGGTCCAACCATCTCTCCTAGCCTCTGAATTTATCTATTTAATTATATCGCATCAGTTCCTCGCATGGAAATCAAAATTACCTTTCTGCTTTAAAAGAAAATCAATAAATCCCTAGGAAAGATTCCAGGTATTCCAGGGTAGAATAAAATAATTTCATGTGAGATAACATTTGAAACCTTTAACATGGTGTATGAGGCCTTTCACAGTTGCTTATCTTTTAAGGCTGTCTCTTGTTGCTAGTCTCATTTTCTCTTCTCTTGACATTGCAGCCATTTCCATTTCTGAAACTGACTGTGGTAATTTTAATATCACCACCACCAACACCCACATGTCCACATCCTAATCCCAGAAACTTTGAATATGTTATCTTACATGGCAAAAGGGACTTTAAAGATGTGATTAAATTAAGAATCTTCAGATGGGGAGATAATCCTGGATGATCCCTGGAGGTTCAATAAAATCACAAGGGTCCTTACGAGTGAAAGAGGAAGGCAGAAGAGTCAGAAAAAGAGAGGTTGGGGTGATGTGATTGCTGGCTACAAAGAGGCCACAAGCCAAGAAATATGGACAACCTCTAGAAGCTGCAATGGTCAAACAAATGAATTTTTCTCTAGAGTCTTGAGAAAAAACATAGCCCTGTTAACACCTTGATTTTAGTCTAGTGATACTGACTTGTAACTTTTGACCTCCAGCACTGTCACATAATAAATTTGCATTGTTTCAAGTCACTGAGTGTGTGGAATTTGTTACAGAAGCAATAGGAAATTAATACAGTCACCATGCTATTTCTTGCCTCAGATTCTTTGTATATGCAATATTCTTCCTACCCAGAAATTTCTACTTCTCTTTACCTGACTAGTTTTTGCTTTTTCTTTGCGCTTCAGATTAAATATATTTACTATGGAAAACCACTCACCAAAAAAAATATTAGGCCACTGTATTAATTTCCTATTTATCACACAGTAGCTTAAAACAGCACATATTTATTATCTCACAGTTTTGGAGGTTAGAAGTCCAAAATTAGTTCCAATGGGCTAATACCAGTGTCCGCAGGGTGGTTTACTGCTGGAAGACCTAGGGGACAATCTGCTTCCATGCCTTTTCCAGTTTCTAGAGACCACCTGCAGTCCTTGGCCCATGACTTCTTTCTCACATCATTTCAACTTCTTGTTTCCATGGTCACATCTCCTACTGGTAACTGTGATCTCCTCCTCTTAGAAGGATCCATTTGATTCCCACAAGATAATGCATTATAATTGCCCTATCTCAAGATTCTTAATTGCAATGACAAAGTTCACTTCGTTATATAAGGTAATATTTCATAGGTTTTGTTGATTAGAATATGGACATCTTTGTGGGGGTGGGAGGCACATTATTCAGCCTATTGTAGTTGGGTATTATATGCTTATAATACTTACAGTATTATAAAAATACAGTTGGTTATAAAACATAATTATTTGTATCATCAAAATTATTTGTAATAATTTTAATATTTACTTATCTTTCTTGACTGTATTCTTATTCTTTATGAGTGCACTGGAGATATATATATATGTATATCTGGCATATAGAGAATGAATATTTTTGATAGCTGTCACTTTTATATTTTAAAAGTTTAAAATTATGTTCAAAGCACAAAAATACACATAGTGTACATTTTTAGGTACATTTTATAAAACCTGTGTTCAGAGACAATCCTTGTCACTTTTAAACCTGTAGATACGTGTCTACCTGTTGATACTAGCGTTTGAAAAAAAAAAAAAAGAATCAGGCAAAACCATGCCATATTTAAACATTACAAAAAGAATGTGCGAGCTGTCAGAGCTGAGTTTAAGTTGAAGATAAGTTTTAGTTCACTGAAGGAGGCTAGTGGCCCAGGTTGCAACAGTAGACATTGGCTTTGAATACAGAAAAGTTGATGGGAAATAGAGGTAAAAGGGGAGAGTCCAGAATTAGGACAGAATATCAAACAATGTTCTAAATATTCATTGATACTACATTCATTCAAACTACATTTAACAAAAGACCACGTTTAATATATTTAAATTAATAATGTATCATGGTTAGAGAGCTTTGCAAAATATAACAGTAACTTAATACACAAGACCAAATTCCACTGACATAAGCAAAAAGAATTAACACATCTTCACATGTTCACTGACTGTTCAGAAGTGGTAATGTAGAGAATCACTAATACACCCTACTTTTCTATCATGTCAAAGGATACATGAATGACAAGTTACGAATGAAATGGTGACTCTCCATATTAAACTCCTTTACAGCCACTTTGATTAATACCATGCATATCAATACTTACAGTATTTAATGTGATAAATGAGCTTGTTTCATGCTTGTTAGCTTATCTGATCTATGTGAGATTGATGATAGTGTTATTTGCCTGAGTTAATGTATGTCTAAATGATATTTATATTTTGTTTTAACAACATGGGTGGAGAAGCCAGTCTCATACAGGTTTGTTGAATTGAATGGAAGGTGAGATTTAAAGTGATTTCAGTCCATCTCAGAATATTTATTTTTAACTTTTATCCAGAAGAAAGCAAAATATGTTGATTTTCAAAATTCATCTTCAATCACTATCAGTAAGCAATTTCAATAACTTATCCTATAAAATTATAATTAACTTTAAAGTATCTTATAATCAAAGAGAACAATTCCTGATTCAAAGATTTTCTGTATGTGGATCTTATTCTTTTGGAAAATTCAATTCAAATGTCTCTATAAAATTCTTAAGTTGTTCAGTGATAAGTCTATTAGTCTGTTCTCACATAGTTATACAGAAATACCTGAGACTGAGTAATTCATAAAGAAAAAATGCTTTAATTGGCTCATGGTTTCACAGGCTGTACAGGAAGCATGGCTGGGGAGGCTCCAGGAAACTTGCAATTGTGGCAGAAGATGAAGGGCAAGCAGGCACTTCTTACATGGGCAGAGCAGAAGAAAGAGAGTGAAGGTGGAGATGTTACAAACTTTTGAATAACTAGTTCTCTTGAGAACTCACTCACTATCACGGGAACAGCAAAGGGGAGATCCAGTCCCATGATCTAATCACCTCCCACTAGGCTCCTCCTCCAACAGTGGGGATTACAAATCCAAACCATATCAACAACTTATCACATATATACAATATCAGCATTTTCTACTTAACTTATTATTCTTAAATTATGAAACATGTTAAGGAATCTGTAGAGATGATTCTTCCAGACTTTTAACTCTTGTATTCACTCTTTCAGTTTATCTGCCATTGAAAGCTGTATTGTATTCTTCTTTGCAAGCAAAAATTTTAAAAATTATAAATGCTGAATACATTCAACATGAAAACTAGTTGTCCAACTTATAGTTTGTAAAAGTTGGGACAAAATGTTTTATTTTTATTTTGTAGAAATGCTAAATGTTTATTCAGTAATTGAAACATTTTGAGCAGAATATTTGATTCCTAGGTAAGCATTAATTATTGTTTATGATCAACTTTCCATTTTACCACATAGCAATAGTCTCAACTTTAACATTTTAACCTTTCTATAATTAACAAATGAACAAATGTTACCAAGTTACTAGGCATTTTTGTTTGTTTGTTTTTTTGTTTTTTTGTTTTTTTGTTCACAGCAAATCCCTCTCCTTGAAAGAAGCAATGTGTTGATTTACATTCTGGCACCAGCTCTCTCCTTAATCTACATAAGAACTTCAGAGGGTTTTCTGATATCACAGCTGTGTCCTCAAAACATATTCAAAAAATCTTAAGCTCTAAACCACATTTTAAAAACTATGTAATCCTTTATATTTTTGTGTTTCAGGGTTGTGTTTTCCAGCAATGAAGCTGAAAAACATATTCCTCCTTTCCATAGCTACTATGTTCAAATCAATAATATGTATTTTATAAATTATCATGTTAGCCACAACTGGACATTTGCAAGTTGCAATGAAAAACATACTATAACTCTGTGCTCTGAGATGATCCTCTTTATCATTAGTCTGTTCTGGAACATGTCATTATGGTATCAGTGGAAAGTGGTATTTTCACTACCTTGTCTGCTACAAACTCACCCAACATTTCCAGGCAAAAGTAATGTCATGACAATTGTATATTTTTATATAAATTGTATGTTTATATATATATATAATATGTAAATTTTATATGTATTATATAGCTAAGTGCTAGTTTATTAGAATCCTGCAAAGCACTATTGTTTATAGGGAAAATATTAAGCACTTGCTTCTAGCAACCTTTAATTCAATATGCTTTCCTTCAAACTTTTTTTAATTTTAAAGTTTTTTTGTGTTTTGTTCATAATTACTGCTCAAGTTTTGATGGTTTGTTTATTAGCCACATTATGAGCCCATAAATAACACAGTAGTTTTAGGATCCCTCTATCAAGCATGGCTACAAAATTGAATTCAGTACACAAGAGAATATATATATATGTTGTGTGTACATATATATATAGAGAGAGAGAGAGACTGAGTCTTACTCTGTTGCCCAGGCTGGAGTGCAATGGTGCCATCTCGGCTCACTGCAACCTCCACCTCCTGGGTTCAAGCGATTTTCCTGCCTCAGCCTCCCAAGTTGCTGGGATTATAGGTGCCCACCACCACACCTAGCTAATTTTTGTATTTCGTATTTTTAGTAGAGACGAGGTTTCACCATGTTGGTCAGGCTGGTCTCAAACTGCTGAACTCAAGTGATCCACCTGCCTCGGAAGAGATTATATTTCTAAGTAAAATTAGTAGTAACTCTTGGGGCCTTCACAATTACTTCTACTGACATTGTTTAGTTCACTTGGGGCAATGTTAGTCTTGATTCCTGTTCTGAAAAACATCAAAGGTTAAAGAAATCCCTCACTCTTTTGTGTTCCAAAAAAATTGGCTTACTTCAAAGAAATACCCTTTCCCATATGATTTAGATAAGAATCGCAATTGCTTTTCTTGTTCACCTACGACAAAGGTAGGCACAGGCCTTCCACATTCCCATTCCTTGTCTCATGTTTGATTAGCTGAACGATATATACCCAATGGCCACTCTGGACAAAGCATCTGCTAACTAGACTAGACACAACTTTAGTTAAGCTTCTGACCTCTCCTCAGAATCCTGAGCTTCAACCCACCCTGTGCCTGGGCCATCATCAGAATGTGGAATGACTCTTCTGAGTCATATGTCCCAAGAATCAGTTAGCCCCAAATAAAGAAGTTCCCCAATGAATGGTACAGTGATATCACCTGCTCACCACACTCCTTCATACCTGATTCTCTCTAGCCTTATTTACTCCTCTCGATGAAACAAAATCCCTTTCTTCCCTACCCCTGTGACTCTTAGATTTTGTGGTCAGAGTCCTCCTATTGCAAGTCTCCTTTACCCTATGGCAATATTCCCATCCCCCATCACCTATTGTCCTTTTAAATCAAGTTTCTCTTGGCCTAAAGCAGATCAAAAACAAACAACTGTCATTCTGAAGTATTTAGAAAAGTTTAAACTTTTCTTGAAAAAGTAGTTCAGAGAAGAATGTTTAATTACCTGTAACTTAAAACTCAAAATACATAATACAAATGCCACTTCCTTACTTTACCTAATACTATTAAACTATTAATTTATAACCAGACTTAACTAAAACATAAAATGATGTAGAAATAGCAAAGTATTGAAGATAAACAAATAATACTTTTTCTCTGATTTGTATGTCCTTTTGAGTTATATTAATACTTTGCAAACTAAAATACGTGTTGCACTGTGATTCTACTGCACATAAGTTTCTTACCCAACAGGATGAACTATAGTTGTTCCTGAGAATCCATGTGCAATTAGTTCCAGCACCTCTTTTCAATACCAAAATCTGCAGATGCTCAGGTTTCTGATATAAAATGACATAATATTTGCAGATAATCTATGCACATTCTCCTACATAAATTATGTTTAGATTTCTTATATTACCTAATACCATGCAAATGTTATGTAAATAGCTATTATCCTGTATTGTATAGGAAATAATCACAAGAAAAAGAAAGTCTGTACATGTATAGTACAGATGCAATTTCTTTCCTAAATATGTTGAATCCATAGACATAAAAGCCACAGATATGGAGGGTAGACTGTACACCAAAACTATCTAAATGTTCAGTTAAATCAGTCCACAGATCACATGCTTGTATATGGTAGTTTGTTAATTTGCTATAAAAATTCCAAACTCTTATCAATTTCTTTATTTATCTGCTATCACACCAGCAACAAATTGAATAGCACTCAGTATGAATTCAGAAGTCCTGGGGTTTGGTTCACAGGCAGTTACTTATTGATGCTAAATATAACTTTGTCACCTATTGCAACAATGGCTGGACTTGGGAGTGAGGATTTCCTGTTGTTCACTTGCCCCTCCACCCTGCTATTTGACTTTAAGAAGTACAGAATCAAGTAAGACAGGAAGTTAATGGATAAGATGTCTGTCTTAAGGTTTGACATTAAAAGTACTCCCATATCCAATAATTGGCTAAATAAAATTAACCAGGAGACATCCATTTTAAAAATAATTCATTTTCTAAATAACTTTTTTTTTTTTTTTTTTTTGAAGACAGTGTCTCACTCTGTTGACCAGGCTAGAGTGCAGTGGTGCAACCTCGGCTCACTACAGCCTCTGCCGCCCTGGTTCAAGTGATTCTCCTACCTCAGCTTCCAGGTAGCTGGGACTCCAGGTGTGTACTACCACACCTGGATAATTTTTTTTTTTCTTTTTTTTTTTTTTTTCTTTTTTTTTTAAATTTATTTATTATTATTATACTTTAAGTTGTAGGGTACATGTGCATAATGTGCAGGTTTGTTACATATGTATATTTGTGCCATGTTGGTGTGCTGCACCCATCAACTCGTCATTTACATCAGGTATAACTCCCAATGCAATCCCTCCCCTCTCCCCCCTCCCCATGATAGGCCCCGGTGTGTGGTGTTCCCCTTCCCGAGTCCAAGTCATCTAATTGTTCAGTTCCCACCTATGAGTGAGAACATGCGGTGTTTGGTTTTCTGTTCTTGTGATAGTTTGCTAATAATGATGGTTTCCAGCTGCATCCATGTCCCTACAAAGGACACAAACTCATCCTTTTTTATGGCTGCATAGTATTCCATGGTGTATATGTGCCACATTTTCTTAATCCAATCTGTCACTGATGGACATTTGGGTTGATTCCAAGTCTTTGCTATTGTGAATAGTGCTGCAATAAACATACGTGTGCATGTGTCTTTATAGCAGCATAATTTATAATCCTTTGGGTATATACCCAGTAATGGGATGGCTGGGTCATATGGTACATCTAGTTCTAGATCCTTGAGGAATCGCCATACTGTTTTCCATAATGGTTGAACTAGTTTACAATCCCACCAACAGTGTAAAAGTGTTCCTATTTCTCCACATCCTCTCCAGCACCTGTTGTGTCCTGACTTTTTAATGATTGCCATTCTAACTGGTGTGAGATGGTATCTCATTGTGGTTTTGATTTGCATTTCTCTGATGGCCAGTGATGATGAGCATTTTTTCATGTGTCTGTTGGCTGTATGAATGTCTTCTTTTGAGAACTGTCTGTTCATATCCTTTGCCCTCTTTTTGATGGGGTTGTTTGTTTTTTTCTTGTAAATTTGTTTGAGTTCTTTGTAGGTTCTGGATATTAGCCCTTTGTCAGATGAGTAGATTGCAAAAATTTTCTCCCATTCTGTAGGTTGCCTGTTCACTCTGCTGGTAGTTTCTTTTGCTGTGCAGAAGCTCTTTAGTTTAATGAGATCCCATTTGTCAATTTTGGCTTTTGCTGCTGTTGCTTTTGGTATTTTAGACATGAAGTCTTTGCCCATGCCTATGTCCTGAATGGTACTACCTAGGTTTTCCTCTAGGATTTTTATGGTATTAGGTCTAACATTTAAGTCTCTAATCCATCTTGAATTAATTTTCGTATAAGGAGTAAGGAAAGGATCCAGTTTCAGCTTTCTACTTATGGCTAGCCAATTTTCCCAGCACCATTTATTAAATAGGGAATCCTTTCCCCATTTCTTGTTTCTCTCAGGTTTGTCAAAGATCAGATGGCTGTAGATGTGTGGTATTATTTCTGAGGACTCTGTTCTGTTCCATTGGTCTATATCTCTGTTTTGGTACCAGTACCATGCTGTTTTGGTTACTGTAGCCTTGTAGTATAGTTTGAGGTCAGGTAGCGTGATGCCTCCAGCTTTGTTCTTTTGACTTAGGATTGTCTTGGAGATGCGGGCTCTTTTTTGGTTCCATATGAACTTTAAAGCAGTTTTTTCCAATTCTGTGAAGAAACTCATTGGTAGCTTGATGGGAATGGCATTGAATCTATAAATTACCTTGGGCAGTATGGCCATTTTCACGATATTGATTCTTCCTATCCATGAGCATGGTATGTTCTTCCATTTGTTTGTGTCCTCTTTGATTTCACTGAGCAGTGGTTTGTAGTTCTCCTTGAAGAGGTCCTTTACATCCCTTGTAAGTTGGATTCCTAGGTATTTTATTCTCTTTGAAGCAATTGTGAATGGAAGTTCATTCCTGATTTGGCTCTCTGTTTGTCTGTTACTGGTGTATAAGAATGCTTGTGATTTTTGCACATTAATTTTGTATCCTGAGACTTTGCTGAAGTTGCTTATCAGCTTAAGGAGATTTTGGGCTGAGACAATGGGGTTTTCTAAATATACAATCATGTCATCTGCAAACAGGGACAATTTGACTTCTTCTTTTCCTAACTGAATCCCCTTGATTTCTTTCTCTTGCCTGATTGCCCTAGCCAGAACTTCCAACACTATGTTGAATAGGAGTGGTGAGAGAGGGCATCCCTGTCTTGTGCCAGTTTTCAAAGGGAATTTTTCCAGTTTTTGCCCATTCAGTATGATATTGGCTGTGGGTTTGTCATAAATAGCTCTTATGATTTTGAGGTACGTTCCATCAATACCGAATTTATTGAGCGTTTTTAGCATGAAGGGCTGTTGAATTTTGTCAAAAGCCTTTTCTGCATCTATTGAGATAATCATGTGGTTCTTGTCTTTGGTTCTGTTTATATGCTGGATTATGTTTATTGATTTACGAATGTTGAACCAGCCTTGCATCCCAGGGATGAAGCCCACTTGATCATGGTAGATAAGCTTTTTGATGTGTTGCTGAATCCGGTTTGCCAGTATTTTATTGAGGATTTTTGCATCGATGTTCATCAGGGATATTGGTCTAAAATTCTCTTTTTTTGTTGTGTCTCTGCCAGGCTTTGGTATCAGGATGATGTTGGCTTCATAAAATGAGTTAGGGAGGATTCCCTCTGTTTCTATTGATTGGAATAGGTTCAGAAGGAATGGTACCAACTCCTCCTTGTACCTCTGGTAGAATTCAGCTGTGAATCCATCTGGTCGTGGACTTTTTTTGGTTTGTAGGCTATTAATTATTGCCTCAATTTCAGAGCCTACTATTGGTCTATTCAGGGATTCAACTTCTTCCTGGTTTAGTCTTGGAAGAGTGTAAGTGTCCAGGAAATTATCCATTTCTTTTAGATTTTCCAGTTTATTTGCGTACAGGTGTTTATAGTATTCTCTGATGGTAGTTTGTATTTCTGTGGGGTCGGTGGTGATATCCCCTTTATCATTTTTAATTGCGTCGATTTGATTCTTCTCTCTTTTCTTCTTTATTAGTCTTGCTAGCGGTCTGTCAATTTTGTTGATCTTTTCAAAAAACCAACTCCTGGATTCATTGATTTTTTGAAGGGTTTTTTGTGTCTCTATCTCCTTCAGTTCTGCTCTGATCTTAGTTATTTCTTGCCTTCTGCTAGCTTTCGAATGTGTTTGCTCTTGCTTCTCTAGTTCTTTTAATTGCGATGTTAGAATGTCAATTTTAGATCTTTCCTGCTTTCTCTTGTGGGCATTTAGTGCTATAAATTTCCCTCTACACACTGCTTTAAATGTATCCCAGAGATTCTGGTATGTTGTATCTTTGTTCTCATTGGTTTCAAAGAACATCTTTATTTCTGCCTTCATTTCGTTATGTACCCAGTAGTCATTCAGGAGCAGGTTGTTCAGTTTCCATGTAGTTGAGCAGTTTTGATTGAGTTTCTTAGTCCTGAGTTCAAGTTTGATTGCACTGTGGTCTGAGAGACAGTTTGTTATAATTTCTGTTCTTGTACATTTGCTGAGGAGTGCTTTACTTCCAATTACGTGGTCAATTTTGGAGTAAGTATGATGTGGTGCTGAGAAGAATGTATATTCTGTTGATTTGGGGTGGAGAGTTCTATAGATGTCTATTAGGTCTGCTTGCTGCAGAGATGAGTTCAATTCCTGGATATCCTTGTTAACTTTCTGTCTCGTTGATCTGTCTAATGTTGACAGTGGAGTGTTGAAGTCTCCCATTATTATTGTATGGGAGTCTAAGTCTCTTTGTAAGTCTCTAAGGACTTGCTTTATGAATCTGGGTGCTCCTGTATTGGGTGCATATATATTTAGGATAGTTAGCTCTTCCTGTTGAATTGATCCCTTTACCATTATGTAATGGCCTTCTTTGTCTCTTTTGATCTTTGATGGTTTAAAGTCTGTTTTATCAGAGACTAGTATTGCAACCCCCACTTTTTTTTGTTCTCCATTTGCTTGGTAAATCTTCCTCCATCCCTTTATTTTGAGCCTATGTATGTCTCTGCGTGTGAGATGGGTCTCCTGAATACAGCAGACTGATGGGTCTTGACTCTTTATCCAGTTTGCCAGTCTGTGTCTTTTAATTGGAGCATTTAGTCCATTTACATTTAAGGTTAAGATTGTTATGTGTGAACTTGATCCTGCCATTATGATATTAACTGGTTATTTTGCTCATTAGTTGATGCAGTTTCTTCCTAGCCTAAATGGTCTTTACATTTTGGCATGTTTTTGCAATGGCTGGTACCGGTTGTTCCTTTCCATGTTTAGTGCTTCCTTCAGGGTCTCTTGTAAGGCAGGCCTAGTGGTGACAAAATCTCTAAGCATTTGCTTATCTGTAAAGGATTTTATTTCTCCTTCACTTATGAAACTTAGTTTGGCTGGATATGAAATTCTGGGTTTAAAATTCTTTTCTTTAAGAATGTTGAATATTGGCCCCCACTCTCTTCTGGCTTGGAGACTTTCTGCCGAGAGATCTGCTGTTAGTCTGATGGGTTTCCCTTTGTGGGTAACCCGACCTTTCTCTCTGGCTGCCCTTAAGATTTTTTCCTTCATTTCAACTTTGGTGAATCTGGCAATTATGTGTCTTGGAGTTGCTCTTCTCGAGGAGTATCTTTGTGGCGTTCTCTGTATTTCCTGGATTTGAATGTTGGCCTGCCCTACTAGGTTGGGGAAGTTCTCCTGGATGATATCCTGAAGAGTGTTTTCCAACTTGGTTCCATTTTCCCCCTCACTTTTAGGCACCCCAATCAGACGTAGATTTGGTCTTTTTACATAATCCCATACTTCTTGCAGGCTTTGTTCATTTCTTTTTCTTCTTTTTTCTTTTGGTTTCTCTTCTCGCTTCATTTCATTCATTTGATCCTCAATCGCTGATACTCTTTCTTCCAGTTGATCGAGTCGGTTACTGAAGCTTGTGCATTTGTCACGTATTTCTCGTGTCATGGTTTTCATCTCTTTCATTTCGTTTATGACCTTCTCTGCATTAATTACTCTAGCCATCAATTCTTCCACTTTTTTTTCAAGATTTTTAGTTTCTTTGCGCTGGGTACGTAATTCCTCCTTTAGCTCTGAGAAATTTGATGGACTGAAGCCTTCTTCTCTCATCTCGTCAAAGTCATTCTCCGTCCAGCTTTGATCCGTTGCTGGCGATGAGCTGCGCTCCTTTGCCGGGGGAGATGCGCTCTTATTTTTTGAATTTCCAGCTTTTCTGCCCTGCTTTTTCCCCATCTTTGTGGTTTTATCTGCCTCTGGTCTTTGAAAATGGTGATGTACTGATGGGGTTTTGGTGTAGGTGTCCTTCCTGTTTGATAGTTTTCCTTCTAACAGTCAGGACCCTCAGCTGTAGGTCTGTTGGAGATTGCTTGAGGTCCACTCCAGACCCTGTTTGCCTGGGTATCAGCAGCAGAGGCTGCAGAAGATAGAATATTTCTGAACAGCAAGTGTACCTGTCTGATTCTTGCTTTGGAAGCTTCCTCTAAGGGGTGGACTCCACCCTGTGAGGTGTGGGGTGTCAGACTGCCCCTAGTGGGGGATGTGTCCCTGTTAGGCTACTCAGGGGTCAGGGACCCACTTGAGCAGGGAGTCTGTCCCTTCTCAGATCTCAACCTCCATGTTGGGAGATCCACTGCTCTCTTCAAAGCTGTCAGACAGAGTCGTTTGTGTCTGCAGAGGTTTCTGCTTCGTTTGTTATTGTTTACTGTGCCCTGTCCCCAGAGGTGGAGTCTACAGAGACAGGCAGGTTTCCTTGAGCTGCTGTGAGCTCCACCCAGTTCGAGCTTCCCAGCAGCTTTGTTTACCTACTTAAGCCTCAGCAATGGCGGGCGCCCCTCCCCCAGCCTCGCTGCTGCCTTGCCAGTAGATCACAGACTGCTGTGCTAGCAATGAGTGAGGCTCCGTGGGTGTGGGACCCTCCCGGCCAGGTGTGGGATATGATCTCCTGGTGTGCCTGTTTGCTTAAAGCGCAGTATTGGGGTGGGAGTTACCCGATTTTCCAGGTGTTGTGTGTCTCAGTTCCCCTGGCTAGGAAAAGGGATTCCCTTCCCCCTTGCGCTTCCCAGGTGAGGCAATGCCTCGCCCTGCTTCAGCTCTCGCTGGTCGGGCTGCAGCAGCTGACCAGCACCGATCGTCCGGCACTCCCCAGTGAGATGAACCCAGTACCTCAGTTGAAAATGCAGAAATCACCGGTCTTCTGTGTCGCTTGCGCTGGGAGTTGGAGACTGGAGCTGTTCCTATTCGGCCATCTTGCTCCGCCCCCACCTGGATAATTTTTGTCATTTTTCGTAGAAGACGGACTTATGCCATGTTGGCCTGGCTGGTCTCGAACTCCTGACCTCAAATGATCCACCAGCCTCGGCCTCCCAAAGTGCTGGGATTACAGGCGTAAGCCACTGCGCCTGGCTCATTTTCTAAATGAATTTTGAAGATAAGAAAAATAGGTATGAATCCTGTACCTTTGAAGAACAATAAGTGAATTTCTAATCCATGTTTTGTCAGATTCATTTCTAGAATTTTTATATTTTCCTGTGTTTTAATGTGATTTTTTAGTTGACATTATCTCATTGGCATATTCCTTCAACAACTAAAAAGTATAACCAACTGGTAGGAAATTAATCTGAATATCAAAGGTAAAGAATTTGTTATACAATTTAATTAAGAAATCTTATTATCTAATCCTCAACATTGAATATTTTATTTCATCCCTGAAAAATGGGCTTAAGTAATTTAATATACAGCATCTATACGGTTGATATGCTACTGAGGGAATCACTTGAAATAAGTGAATGTTCTTGAGGGACAATATTGAATAGAGTCTGTTAATATCAACAAGAGTTTCAAACAGTCATACAGGTACTTACCCAAGGCAAATTTTTTTGAACTCATTGCTCACTTTTTAGTAAGTGACAGATTTAATAGCCGCAATGGGACTGAATCAACATTTTTACTATTTCTTGATACATTAAGTCAGAAAGCATATGAATGTCCACAAAATATTCTCTATGAATAAAGTAGGATGTAGATTAGTACTAAAGCGCTCTCAATCCCATTCACACAATCCCTCCCCTTTCTCCTAATCCTCCTTTCAAGACCACAGCACAAAATAAGTGGTAACCAAATAGAAAATATCTTAACTACAGTACTGATTCCTCATTGATAAGCAGAACAAAAACTCATCAACTATGATGCTCTCACATGTGCACTGTGTATAAACTGAGGGTTTATTTAGTTTGTACATCGATTTCATTCAACTGTCAAGCAAAATAACTGCAGGCACCTACAACATAGTAAATATTCTTCTTTCTTGAATATGCAATTAATATTGCACATCATCTTAGAATATCATTTGATAAAATATTTTTGACAATAGCTTCTTCTGCTTTCTCTTTAAACATAGTGTTTATTGTTCATGTTGCCATTGGTTTTATATTTTCATCAGCAGTTTTTGCTATAAAATGAAACTTTCCGTGCTTCTCCTACTTTGGTCTCTTCTATACCACTGGCAACAAAATTAATCAATTTACTGAAAGAAATTGACAAAGCAAACTTTTGAACTGACTGCTCACTTTTTAGTAGTCTATGCCTGTTATTTTTAAAAACCTTTCTCAGTGTACCAGAATAAAAATATCAATGGCTTTAAAGTAGAGGTCCTATGTTGACAGATGTCGCAGGTCAAACGAGTTTCCAACTTTTTCTTTCCAGTTCTCCCCACCTCCATCCCTGCGATGAGAGAGTATCCCCACCACCACTATCACCACCATCCCACCAGAATGACATGGTATCTAAGTTCTCCTCTCTTGTAGGGGTATACAAGTGCCTCACATTGTAAAATGATGAGTCACTGGGGTGTGGGCAAAACTAAGGCAGAATGTCTAGTTTACAGAACAGTTTTACTGCAACCAGGTGTCCAAATCAAAGGGCTATAGTTAATATGTTTGTGGGCCTCACAAAGGTAAACAAAAGCAAAGCTCAGTAGTTAATCCAGATTGATGCAGGCTTCTGGTGCTCAAAAGCAAAAGTATTTTCTTCTTACTCCTTACTCCTCAGACAAAATCAGGGACTTTTAAAACCCCCACTTATTGCCTCCTTTCTTTCTCTTTTCCTTCTCTGTGTTCTTCTTCCCTTCTCTCATCTTCCTCACCATTTCTTCCCTTCTTTTTTCTTCCCTTCCAGAATGAGCTTAGATTTTTTTGCTAATGATTCTGAACTGGATGATTAGCCTTACTCATGCAGTCTAGGAGTGGGGAAAATGTTTAGAGTACAAGCCAGAGACTTCACAAGGAAGCAGAAGAAACACACTAATCTATACTTCAAGTAACAGTTCTGACAGATGTTTATTCCCCTGTTTGGCAAAGCTTTATAACTGAAAATGAACTGGGGAAGAGTGGCAAATGAATTTTCAGTCAAATATAATTCAAATTTGTTAGATATTCATAAACATAATACCTATTTGCACTTTTCTTTTCCTGCCGCATCTGTGAAATCATGACACTTGCAGGTTTATTTTTCCCTGCATATAAAGATTTGCATCTCATATTCACCACTGGAGACCAGTTCACTCTTTGTTTATGATGTTATTTTGGGTTGCACTATTTATGTTACTCTTAAATTCATCACTTTTTATGCTTCAATGAACCCCATTTTAGTCGTGAGTTCATTTTTGAGAATTGGGGATATAATGTAGCCCAAGCATGAAAGCAAAATTATGAATTTAATAATGTTAACAGTAGCACAAAAATGGCATGCAAGTATTTTAAGGTGAGACAAACTGTGTTCTATTAGTTAAATATTTGCAGACAAACAAACCAATATGCTCCTTAAAAGGACATGTAGAACTTTAGAGGACAAAATAATCAGTAATTGTATGAGTAATGGGATCTTTGTGCAAATAAAAATTAATCTTACATTGCAGATTTGTTTAAAGCTGTGAACAAAATAGTTTCATGGATTTTTCCTCAAGCTGACAGATAGCCTCCAATGGGGCTACACACCATACTTCAATACTTCTCTGGCTGTCAGAACATCATGTCTCCTCTGGCATTTCTTGTCTCTAAATTCATTATACATTATACATATTTTTCACCATTTTCCTCTGAGACTTAATACATGTGCACACATACACACAAACATATACACATATAATAATTATGAAATAAATTAGAAGGACCTTTGTGTTTTGACCTCTTGTCATAATTTAAAGCAATTAATAAAGAGCACAGGACCACAAAAACCTATCTTAACCTCAGAGTGCTTATCTCTAAGAAGCCAGATAAAACACAGCAGTAGTTTTCATTTGTCCACAGTTAACATCTTCTCCATGGAATATGCAATGACTGCATCCTTACTCAAAAGGGATTCTGTGTTATCTTAAGAACACAAAGAAACTGAAGGAGGAAGAGTGATGCTACAGGAAAAGAAACTTATTGCTGATTACAACAATAATAATACTGCATATCAATTTAGAAAAATGCCTCTGGAAAGACCCAAAATTCACCTGTCTGACTCACACGCAATACTATAGTAATTAATCATAAATGTTTATATATAAAAATTATTTGATGAATTACCTGAATATAAATATTTGGCAAATTAATTTTGTTGCAAAAATAACTGTTTGCTACCTTAGAACCAGTACACACATTTGTTCATACTAATTTCAATCTCCTTCTCTTCTTCTATTAGTCTTAGTAAGACTAATATTACCTTTCCCTCATACTGGTATGTTGTAGAGATCAAATGGAAAAATGTGAAATGAATTTGAAAGTTGAAAGTAGCCGCATAAATAAAAAGTTTTGACATAAATAAACCTTAGTCCAGATAAATGAATCAAAGATCATATTTGAAAATGAAAGAGATTACCCAAATTAATTCATGATAAAAATTAAAAATTCATTAAATTAACTATATTTAATCTTAATATTAAAATAAAATGCTAATTTCTTCAAATAAGCTTAAATATATGTTGAAGGGAGTAATCATAGCATTGATATGTAATTATGTATAGATTTTTACATTAATACTTGTAATACCTGTGTATGAATTCAGTAACTGTACATAGATTTTTTCAGCATGGATTTAACACATACCAGGAACAGGATCTTATTCTACTTAACAATACTTGTCCTGACTCTCTGCCCATGCTATGTAGTGGAATGTTGACATAGATGCTACTGAAAAAGTTACTGTACTAATATTTATTGAAGGCAGAGGGAAGGACAGCATTTACTGAGTCCTCACCGTTTTGGTTTATATTTTATCATTAGCTTTGTATGTAACACTGAGTGAGACCCTAACTTTATTTAGTAGAGTTTATGGAGGATGAGTTATATATCTTGAAATTGAATGGTAGAAAGGGATAAGCATGCTGCAGGAATTGCCTTTATAGCAGGAATGGTGAGGCAAGCCCTGTGTTGCTGCCTCTGAAAAGTTAGCAATGCTGATAGTTTCCACAGTCACCAGCAGACAATTCCTAAGCAAAACTTGCTTTCTATTGTCTGAAGACACCCTATTCTTAGTTATAAGGTTTTTAATGTGTTTGGTTTCATCCATTTGGGCCTGCTACAAATCATGAACTTTCTAACATCTCTTTTGTATTTGATAGAACTAAGAATTCTCAGTTCCATTATGATGTTAAAATGATGTCATCTGTGTTAAAAGTCAGCCACTATGGTAACTATGCGTGTTACATCTGAGAAGAAGGACATATTTCAAACTTTCTGGCTATCATTTTGAAGAACTACAGGATTCCTAAGACAGCCAGTCCAAAGAATGAATGATCTGAAAAGGTGGATATTTTATCAAACTTTAAAAAAATAGAATAAAGGGAAAACAAAAGGAGTGTCTTTTTTGTGACAACTAAAAAAATGTAGACTCTGATAAATGTAGACTGTCTCCTAAAAGGATGAATTATGTAGATATTTTTAAATACTCATAATATTTTTTTGTATGTATAGTTTTAAGTAGCATGGTACTCTTAAGGCCATTGCTATACATATGCAACTATGATCACTTTTGTCACTTAATACTCATCTGAGTACTTTAAAATCATTCACCAGTATGCTTCGTAATAGAAGCCAATATAAGGAGATGAAGACACTGAGTTGCACGTTGTCAAATACTGCACTGGAGGTCAGCTTTAGAACCCAGTGATCTCTTCTTGACATAAAGTCTGATCGAAAGACATGTAGACTTAAAAACAATGAGAGATTTAGAGACACAGAAAAATTGCTGAAATATGTAAATGTGGTTATAAGAAAGCAATAAGTCAAAGGTTAAAATAAAAACTAATGAACATATATGAAACTAAAAGTTTGAGAAGACAAGTTTTGACTTTGCCTTGAATAAGTTACTTAATTTCCTCAGTCTAAACTTTTTCTAAAGGGAGAAAATCAGCATAAATTACCCCTAGGAAAGCGTCCTCAAAACATAGAAGGCAGCACGATAATATAGAAAGACATAGATTTTAAAATCATTATTGTCTGGAGTTTAATCTGAAATACACTATTATTGAGTGGTGGAGCAAAGGCAAATATATAATTTCATGAGCCTAAATTAACTCTTAAAATAATAATTATCTACCTTTCAGGACTGTGGTGGAGATTACATGAAATAATGAAAATTAAGTACTTGGTACAGACTTGGCATGTAATAAGCACCAAAACTTATTTTCTTTTTACCTATTCCTCTGTATTAACCTAAAATTCTATGAATTATACAAGTCAGATTACCCAGGTTATAATCTAAATTATTGTCTCTCGTAGCTAAGTGAACCTATGCTAGAAACTATGTTTCTTCATGTGTAAAATCAAGATTCAAATATATGCTTGGTTTTCTTGTTTGCTTGTTGTTACAATAAAATAAATAATGTGAGAATATGGTCACTTAAAGAGCTGTAGTCATGGACTGGGAAAAAAACTAACAATGGTATCTAGAGAATTTCTGCTTCTTGGCATGCAGTATTATTCCATCTTTATAACAATATCGGGAGATATTTATTTCACAAGTGAGAAAAGGCAGAGAGGGTAAGTAACTTATCCAAGGTAACCCAACTGGTAAGTCACAGAACAGCAAAGTCAATCCAGGTATACTGCTAGTAAGAGGAAAGGACTATTTGTTCTTAAAATGAGAACTATGAAGAGAAGACTAAAGAATAACAGGTTCCCTGAGGAATTACTTAAATGGTGCTCATTAGCATAATAAAAGATAACTCAATAAGCTGAGGAGAAGTAATTGCAAATAAGTAAACAAATAACAATTATAAAAGAAATAATTACTAATTACAAGTTGGCAGTTTAATGCGTACGTCTAACTGTACTTTTCCTATTATCATGAAACTGACAGAAAAGGAAACAAAGTCTATGTTAATTCATTATATATTCTCATAGACTTCAGCTGTAGATTGTAAGAGCCATGCCGGTTGCTCTGACTCCAGATAGAGAACGAAGAAATCCTCTACGAGCCCCATGGGTTTACAGAAGTCTATCAATCACTCTGTCAGTCTTCCGGATCATAATTCAAGTTGCCTTCCCCAATTTTGTTGGATATATCAGATCTACTCCGGCTCCATAGGTAATTTTTCTCCCTAATGGGTTTGGAATTTGTTCTTTATTATCTTTGAGCTAATGTGCTGCTCAAAGTTTTTGAAAATGGTAGTAAAAATGTTAGTCATTAGTTCTGTGTGTGTGTGTCTATATGCATATATAATTTGTATGTGTGTGTAATGTGGATGTGCATATATGTAAGTATATATAATTCACAAACAGTTATCTTACTATCATCACACAGGGAATTGAAAGGTATAAATAGAACATTTACTTAGTACTACTTATGTTAATTGTGAGTATCATGGTTTCTTGTGCTTAACATAATTGTTTTATATATGTATTTATCTATTTTAAGGGTCTTTACAAATAGGAAAAAATAAGTGTATAGGGTTTCATGTTGATGTAGAAATTTGGTAGCTGTCTAGGCATTTGATCAATGAAGACTAACAGACCAAAAAATTGAGCTGAACATTTACCAAAATTCAATCAGCAAAACGGATAAATATGTTGAAAAAGTAAACTCTTGGATATATTTGCAAATGAAGTTTATTATTTCATTCAACAAACCTATATTATGCACATGTGTAAGGCCTTGGATTGGCATGGATGTGCATACAAAGCAGACTCAATCCTGTCCTTAAGAACACTAACAAAGGTAAAGAAATATGTTAAGTGTAATAGTAGAGGCATATATTGGCACATAAGATATGAGGCCATAATGAGACTGCAAGATACAGGAAGCCTTTGAAAAATTGAAAAATGTGAGAATTAAACAGAATATTAAAGATTAAGAAGACTCCCACAGTGCTGGGATTACAGGCGTAAACCGCTAGATCACTTGAGGTCAGGAGTTCAAGACCAGCTTGACCAAAATGCGGAAGCCCCGTCTCTACTAATAAAAATTAAGTAGGTGTGGTGGCAGGCAGCTGTAATCCCAGCTACTCGGGAGGCTGAGGCAGGAGAATTGTTTGAACCTGGGAGGCAGAGGTTGCAGTGAGCCTAGATTGTGCCATTGCACTCCAGCCTGGGCGAGAGATCGAGACTGCTTCTCAAAAAAAAAAAAAAAAAAAAAAAAAAAAAAAAAAAAAAAAAGATTAGTAAGCATTACAAATAGAAGAATCATAAGTGAAAAAACAACAAAACAAAACAAAAAAAAAAACAACTTGGTTTGTGTGAGATCCATAAGCTTTTTAAATATTTCCCACTACAATTTCACTTTCATGGGGAGTAGGACTCCTCATCATTTTGGTTACTGATGCATCCCAAGTACCTAGAACTGTGCCTGATACATAGTAAATGTTGGTTGAATGAATGATTGAATTAATAATTAAATTACAAAGTGCAAGTCAGACAAGAGAAACATGAGTTTGGAATAGGATTAGATCACAGAGTATCTTGAAGTGTTCTTTAGTGACACTTTATCTATTTTGTCTCCTTTAGTCTCCTTTCAGCTCTAGGAAATCTAATGATAGCATAGTATGTTATAATCAACGCTTCAATTCACGTTTCCCTCTAGACTTTGGCCTCATAATGTGAAATTTTCTTGATGCAGTTTCCCATCACAACTTTCTTTGTGTCCACTTACCATGGGATATATTTTTGACGACAGGAACTGATTTAATTTGCCTCATATTCTTCATGGAAGAAAATCTTTCTAGATATCATTTTCAGTCAGCCATAGCTACCTGAAAAGACCACTGCTTATGCCCATTAGGGTTAAAGCATTGGGTTCATATCTCAGTTCTGACATGGCCCAGGCTTACAAGTATGAAATAATTACCTCTAATATGCCTAAGTCACAGGTTTGAATAAAGCTTAGAGTAAATAATATATGCAAAATTATCTTGTAAATTTTAAGGCATGAGACAAATGTAAAGAATTATCAATTTATTAGCGTCTACATGGTCTTGAAACTAAGAAATTAAATAATATAATAATTTCACATATTAACATTGCTGTTTTTGCAAATCATGGATAAGAAATTTTGGCAGTTTTAAAATCACATCATGTAGGCATCTCTCTTTTCCATTTATATTAAAATTGGCATTAAACTAAAACCACAGAGATATCAAAGATTATGATTTACTCTCAAATAACTCATAATATGTTTGTTCCTTAATCTCAGATTTGGAAGGAATAGCACCCTTTGATCAGTATATAAACATTTTTTTCAATTAATCCTTATAATAATTAATGCTAGAAGGTAATAATCATCATCATTCATACTTTATATAATGAAGCAATTGTGAAACTTGCACAAGGTCAAATGCACTATCCCTGGTTTCATAATCTTTGGGCTTTTTAGCATATAGTGCCTCCACTCTCTCCTATGCTGCTTAGGTAATGAATCTGAGACAAAGTTACTGAAAAGTTATACTTGTCATTATAATATAAACAAAATAAGTACATAATAACTACTCTCTTTATTCTGTACCAAAATAGAAAAAAAAAATTGTTTCTTCTATGAGCAAGATGGATAATTTTTTTTTTTTGAAATGGAGTCTTCCTCTTGTTGCCCAAGTTGGGAGTGCAGTGGTGTGATCTCGACTCACTGCAACCTCTGCCTCTCAGGTTAAAACATTTCTCCTGCCTCAGCCTCCCAAGTAGCTGGAATTACAGGCATGTGCCACCACACTCAGCTAATTTTGTATTTTTCATAGAGACGGGGTTTCACCATGTTGGTCAGGCTGATCTTGAACTCCTGACCTCAAGTAGATCCACCCATCTTGGGCTCCCAAAGTGCTGGAATTACAGGCGTGAGCCACCGTGCCCAGAGTGAGGTAGATAATTGTCATGTGGATTATGCTTCATTTGTTAATCTCATACTACTAATTTACATGTTTATTTTATGTGCATATATGTCATGTATTGCATTTATATGTGTGTACAGTTACATGTGTGTATACACAACTTATAAGTGTGTGCATAAATGTGTGTGTCTCTGTGTATTATACATATAATATATCCATATGAGCACATGTATATGATGTATATGTACTTACACTTATTTAACAAACCTCTATCTCCTTCCTTCACTCTACATATGGAAAGTTCTGTTTTTTTCTCATTTTAAAATAAAATGACAAGTCATTTTATTATTTACATTAAGTTTACTTCTTCCTGATCTTATGTATGTTATGAAAATGAAAAATGGCCTTTTAAATCAGGTACACAGCAAATTAATGTAATAAACATATTAACATTAGTTAACATAATTTTTGTGGACACATCCTTCTGAAGAGAATAACTGTAGTGGTCTGGGACAATGAATAAGACATGACATTATGAAAAGGACACTTGAGATCTACATATAATGTGAGGTTTGTGATACTATCAGAAAGGAAGTCTAGTAGCTAAGTTACCATGGCTTTCTGCAGAAATGAAGTCACAAACTCTCAAAATCATCATGTTGAGTGGTTAATACACGTGAGATTTCATGAATTTTCCTGTGTGTTTTAAGACAAATGCTATTATACTATATATACTATGTATTGTTTACTATTTGTAGATATAATAACACCCAGTAAAAATGATTGCTTGTATTATTTTAAACTACATTTAATAATGACCTTATTTATTTCCTTTTCTTTAGAGATGATCAGTGTGCTTTTTTCCTATTTTTAAAGACAGCAAAGTGGAAAACTGGTGGATATTATAAGGACACCCTTAAAAGTACATTGTTACTATGACAATAAAAATGAGAGCAAATGTCCAAACTCTTCTTGGTAAAATTCCATTTTTCTGTTTGAAATATTTTAGTTCCCTGCATTAAGTGTAAGCAAATATTCTTCATGTAACATTTTCAACTGAATTAAATATTTCCATTTAATTTACATGCATTAAACAAATATCTACTGTGTTCTTGGTAATTCAGGATAAAAAGATGGCTAAAATGTCTCGTCTGGTCTCCACCACATTGTAACCTACGGAAAAATTTAGGAACTGATAAACTCAACACAAAGTAACAAGTAGCATGATAGAAATTGGCACAGGACACAAAGCACCTAACACTTCTGTTTCTCCTCCCCCGTGTCCTCACCCTCCAACTTATTTTTTTTTAGGTATAGTGATATAGATACATTAGGGAAAGGGCCATAGAGGAAATCCAGGATTTAAGGATCCTCCAGGAATAGAAGTTAAAGCCACTGAGAAATATAGATGACTTGAATTGTGTAAAATGAAGTCAATATGCCATGATTCCAAAGTTACATAATCTTTCTTATAGAAGTTATATAATAATAAAGATGTTATTTGATTATTTATTGCTGTACAATAATATTATCACAAATTTAGCAGCTTAAAACAACACACATTAATTATCTCTCAGTTTCGGTGGATCCAGAGTCCAGGCATGCTTTATTTATCTGGGCCCTCTGCCATGCTGCAAATTGTCAGCCAGGACTAGATTCTCATCTGGAGGTTCAACTGGGAAAAATCTGCTTCCTCTCTTATGTGGTTGTTAGCAGCATTTAGTTCCATGTAGTTATAGGGCTGAGAGGTTCAGTGTTTTGCTGGCTGTTGTCTGGGGCAGACTTTACCTCCTAGAGGATACCAGTAGTTCTTTGCCATGTGAGATTCCCCTGTGCAGCCATTTTCTTTCTCACAGACAGCAAGGGAGAGAGAGAGGCCGACAGACAGGCACTATGGGTTTATGTGACATAATCACATGCACATAATTACACACATCCTATCACCTTTTATGTATTCAGTTGGTTAGGAGCAAGTCATGGGTCCCACCCACATTCCAGAGGAAGGGCATAAATTCTATGTGTTAGGCATCATAATCCCACCTTCAGAGTTGCTCTGCCACAGCCATTATCAATAGAAAAGATGTAAGTCCCATCACAACAGCTTGGAGCCATGATCCAAACTAATGAAAAATTAACATGTTGTATTGGATTTAATAGTGCTGAACCTCCTATCATCAGGTACATCATCTTTATTAGGAAAATAATGAAAAAAAAAAAGTAGAAGTATTCGTTAGAGCTCTCCAGAGACACAAGACTAATAGAAAATGTGCATGCACACACACACATATATATGAGAGAGAGTTTTATTTTAAGAAATTTAAAAAATTGGCTCACATTGATTGTGAAGTCTGGCAAGTCTAAAATCTGCAGGCTGGGCCAGCAGCCTGGAGACCCAAGAAAGAACTGATGTTCCAGTTAAAGTCCAAAAGCAGTTTGCTGGCAGAATTTCCTCTTGCTCTTGCTCAGCGGTGGTCAATCATTTGTTCTATTCAAGCCTTCAACTGATTGGATTAGGTCTGTTTACATTATGGAAGGCAATCTGCTTTATGCAAAGTCCACTGACTAAAATGGAAATCTTACATTTAACATGAGTAACATCCAGAATAACATTTGAGCAAATATCTGAGCAGCACGGTTCAGCCAAATTGATACATAAAGTTATCTGTCACATCTTTAAGATTTTTAGTAAACATTACCTGTAATATATTTATACTTCAATGTGTTAAGCACTAATTTCTTTATAAATATTAATTCATAACACCCTCTGATGTAAATATATTTATTACAAATTCTATTTCATAGATAAGGACATTAAAGCACCAAGAATTTAAGTAATTTGCCTGTCATTCCACCTGTGAATGGTGAAGACAGGCTATTTGGTTCCAGTCTTCCCCTTAACTAGTAATCTATGCTACCTATTGTCATGCATGGTGTTTGCAAAAATACATAAAACGAACTACAGTTTATTCTTGGCAAAGGAAACCTTTAGATCTTTAAAAGTACTAGCTGAATGATCATATGTAATCACATATAATCCTAGTACAATTTTGGACATTCTTGTTTGATAAGTTTCTTTTTCCTTTAGAAGAGTCTGAGCTTTAGTATAATAAATACAATATAGTAAGCCATGTAATTAAATCACAAATTCCTCAATGATTTTATCTCCTATACTGTAAAGTAATTACCAGACTCATTAGCACACAGTTGATGATCAAGAAATATTTGTTAGTTTGAGAACCACTCAGATGCATGCAAACACACACACATATCTATATACTATATATTTCTTAAGTCACTTCACAAAGCTTTGGAGATTGCTAATCAAAATATATGTATAAAGAAGAAAAACTCAATTTGTGTAATGGCAGATTAGGTAATTTAGATCAAGGTTCCCACCGAAGCCAACCTTCAAAAGTGGAAAATGAAGAAATGTATCTCTTTAAGATTTCAAAGAACTAACAAGAATGATAAATAATAACTAATGTTAAAATCCAGAAGAAGTTGAAAACTAGAAAAAGTGAGTCTGTCAGATGAGATCACTTCTATCCAGGAGCCATTTAAAGATCCAAAAGAGATGACTAGAAGACAGAAGAAAATTTTTGACACTTAAATCCAAAAATGCAATTTAATGCTAACCAATGGTAATAACATAGTTATGTCTATAATAGTTAATATGCAACCCTCTACTTAGGACTGTGTCACCAAAGTTTAGCACACTGAGAGTAAAAGTAAGCTGGAAGTAAATTAACTCTTCCCTAAATTGATCCTGAGTGATTTGAGTCGTTAACAAACCTCAAGCCCTAAATTTAGGCAATCCTTTATGTCTTATTTTTTTTTAAATATCCAATAGACCAAGAGTGTGAATATTCAAGTGTACAATGTGAAGATTTGAAATACTTATACATTGTGTAATTATTACCATCATCAAATTAACTGACACATTCATCACAACCCATGCTATATATTACATCCACTGAACTCACTGATCTTATAATTTGAAGTTTGTACCTTTTGACCAACATCACTCCATTCCTCTCAACCCCTAGTCCCTGCCCTTGGTAACTGTTCAATTTTAAGCTTCTGAGAGTTTGACTTTTTTAGAGTCCACATGTAAGTGAAATCATATGATATTTATCTTTCTGCACCTGGCTTATTTTACTAGCATAATGCCCTCCAGGTTTGTGTATCTTGTCACAAATGATAGGATTTCCTTCTTTTTTATGGTTTAATAGTATTCCACTGGATATGTTATATATAACATATATATCACATATATATCATATATAATATATCATATATAACATATATAACATATATCATATGATATATATGCATCATATATATGTAGCATATATATCATATATATCACCTTTTTCTTATCCATTTATTCACATAGACAGGTTGTTTCCATATCTGTTATGAATAACACTGCAATGAACATGGGCATGCAGGTAATCTCTTTTGAGATACTGATTTCATTTCCTTTAGATATATAACAGCAAGTGGGACTGCTGTATCCTATAGAATTTCTATTTTTAATGTTTTGAGTAACCTTCATACTGTGTTTTGTAATGGCTATACTAATTTACATTTCCAACAATGCAGAAGGGTTCCCTTTTATCCACACTATCACCAACACTTATCATCCCTTGTCTTTTTCATAATAACTATCCTAGAAGATGGATGATGCATCATTTTGGTTTTGATTTGCATTTCTCTGATGATTATTTAAGTACATTTCTACGAATATTCTGATCATTATCACATAAGTGATCTCCAAGGAGTTCCAGACTTTCCCTGCAGCTCTTTCCTTCTGAGCTCTTACCAGAAGGACTCTTAACACTCTATCTATGGCAAACGAGGCTTTTCCTAGCCTGCTCTTCCAAATTACTTCAGCCTCTATTTATTACCCAGTTTCAAGGCTACTACCGTTTTCTTTGGTTATTTGTTACAGTAACAGTACCACTTCTCGGCACCAATTTTCAATCTTAGTCTGTTTTGTGCTGGCATAAAATAATACCAGAGACTGGGTAATTTGTGAAGAAAATAAATGTATTTCTCACAGTTCTAGAGGCTGAAAAGTTCAATATAAACATGCTGGCATCTGGCAAGGATCTTTTTATTGCACCATTCCCTAGTGGAAGGCAGAAGGGTGAGAGAGGGAAAGAGTAGGGGAAGGAAATCAGAAATAAAACTCACATTTATAACCAATCTTCTCCTATGGTAACATTAATCTGGCAAGGGTCTTTTTATTGCACCATGCCATAGTGGAAGGCAGAAGGGTGAGAGAGGGCAAGAGTAGGGGAAGGAAATCAGGAATAAAACTCACATTTATAACCAATCTTCTCCTGTGGTAACATTAATGTATTCATGAGGGCAAATCCCTCATGAGCTATACACTTTTCTGTTAGTCTCCACCTCTCAACATTGTCAAAACGTGCATTGGGGATTACGTTTCCAACATGCAAACTTTAGGAGACATATTGATACCGCAGCTTATGGTTTACAAATATTTTCTTCATTCCATAAGTTGCTTTTTCAATTTGTCGACTGTTTCTTTGATGTGTAGAAGCTTTTTAGTTTGATGCAGTCCTACCTGTGTTAGTTTGCCTGTGCTTTTGGTGTCATATCCCAAATATTATTGCCAAGACCAATATCAGGGAGCTTTTCCATATGTTTCTTCTTGAAGTTTTATGGTTTCAGATCTTACATTTAATTCATTAATCCATTTTGTGTTCATTTTTATGTATGATATAAGACAAGGGTCCAATTTCATTCTTTTGCATGTGAATATCCAATTTTTACAATACCATTTATGAAAGAGCATTTCCTATCCCCATTGTGTATTCTTGGTGTCCTTGTCAAAGATGAGTTAATCGATTATATATGTGTGGTTTATATTTGAACTCTCTATTCAATGGGCCTATATGCCTGTCTTTCTGCCAGTATTATACTGTTTTGGTTACCATAGCTTTGCAATATAGTTTGAAATCAGGTAGTGCAATACCTCCAGCTTTGTTCATTCTCAAGATTGCTTTTGTTATTTGGTATACTCTGTGATTCCATACAAATTTTAGAATTTTTTTTCTGTGAAAAATGCCACTGGCATTTGGATTGGGATTGCAATTAATCTGTAGGCTGTTTTGGATAGTATGGATATTTTAAGGCTATTAATATTTGCAGTCTATGCACATGGATTATCTTTCCATTTAATTGTGTCTTCCCCAATTTTCTTCATCGATGTCTTATAATTTCCACAGCAAAGTTCTTTGCCTTTCTTAATTATTTCTAAATATTTTATTCTTTTTCATGCTGCTATAAATGAGATTATTTTCTCAACTTCTCTTTGATATAGCTTGTTGTTAGTGTCTAAAAATGCAACTGATTTTTGTGTGTTGATTTTGTATCCTGCAGCTTTACTGAATTCATTTATTAGTTCTAACAGTTTTTGGCAAAGTCTTTAGGATTTTCTATGTATAAGATCATTCCATTTGCAAACAGACAATAACTTCTTTCTTTCTGACTTCAGTGCCTTTTATTTCTTTTTCTTGCCTAATTTCTCTGGTTAGAACTATGTTGAATAGAAGTATTAAGAGTGGGTACCCTTGTCTTTTTCCTGATCTAAGAAAAAAATGTTTCAAATTTTCACCATTGAGTATGATGTTAGGTGTGGCCTTGTCACATGTGGCCTTTATTTTGTTGAAGTACATTGCTTCTATATTTAATTTGTTAAAAATTTTCAGCAGGAAAATGTATTGAGTTTTGCCAAAAGCTTTTCTGCATCTATTGAGATGATCACAGCCAGTACAAAGGTCAGTAGATTTGTCACCCAAAGCACAAGTGAACATGACTGATGTCTTGTTGGATGGTTCCGGTAGCAGAATCAAGGACAAATGAGTCTTCAGGGAACAAGGATATTTTCTGGGTCTAGAGCCAGGACCATGCTCAGAAGTCTCAGGACCATGCTCAGAAGTCTACCACCGAGGCATGAGTCTGCCCTCTCAAAATGGCCCTCCTAGGTCTTGGGATCCACCAAGGAACTTTTGTCTATGGATGATTTTGAAATAATTGTTGCTCTGGGAAGAGTCAATCAGGAGACTTTCTATTCTACCATATTGCTGATGTCACTTTCTAGATGATCCCATATTTCTAGTGGTCCAGTCTATGGAAACCTAAAATTTTCTCTAGAGGAAGAAAGTGTCATCCAACACTTGGAATTATTTCTACAATTCTTCAAACTCCTTCAATAGCATGTAATACAGGTAACCAGAAAATTAAAATATGGCAGGATCAATGAGAAACAGTAGAAGCAAGAAATAACTGAAACAGATATACTAGTGTTCCAGAGATTAGAACTACCAGACATAGAAACTTTAAAAACAACTATGCATTTCCTTTATGGAAAAAAGCTAAATGTAAAACTTTTAGCAAGAAACTAAAACTATTAAAAATTGCAGTGTACATTAAAAAAAAATCAGTAAAACATTAGAGCAGCTAAGAAATAATCTTATTTAAGAATCTTATTTATGGTCAGGTTCAACAAAGGCTACAATAAAGAAAAATATTTGAGAATAGTTGAAGGATAAAAAATATCAAAGAGAATTCAAGAACAGAAATATAGATTAAAAATTTATGTAAAAACAAGTATAAATACATACAGATGCACACAAATAATTATAAGTAAAACTGTAATTTACAGGGAAATCTGATTTTATTAATGTCATTATTTTTATTAGTTATCATTATTATTTTATTAATGCCAATACTTTGTGATATTATACAATAGTCCTGAAAAATGTTTCCATTGGAAAAATGAGGCAAAGTGTACCCAAAAAATTTTGTTGCATTATTTTGTACAACAGCCTTGGAAATTACAATATCTTAATTTTAAAAATGTAAATAAAAATTGAACTTAAAATTTTTCATTTTAATTTAAAAATTTTAAATGATAAATAAAATGAAAAATTAATTTTAAAAAATGTAATTAGAAAGAAAAAAAGACAAGATACAAGACATAGAAGACACAGACAAAATGTAAGAAATACATTTAGGAATCCAGAAAGAAAAGAGAGAGAAAGAATGGAAGAGAAGCAACATTTGAACTTAAAAAGGTTGAGAATTTTGAAAAGGCATTAAAATCCGCAGACTAATATTTTCCCAAAGACTTTAAACCCAATAAATAGCAACAATCACAACAAGTTTATTCCAAGGCGTATCAAAGTAGACCTACAGAAATATAAATACAAAGAGAAAAATCTTAAAACATGGTTGCCTGAGATAGTGGGATAGGAATAGACTGCATTCAAAATAACACCAGTGAGACTGATAGCTAATATCTTAATAAAAAACATGGAAGCCAGAAGATAGTCCAGTGACTACTTCAAGGTACAAAAATAACTTGCAACTAAAATTTTATGTTCAATATATTTTTCTTCAAGGAAAGTTTGAAAATATGTTTTGATAAGATAAAAGCAGACTGCCAGCAGTAGTTTTACATAAAAGAAAGTACAACAGGAAACTTTTAAGATAGAAGAAAAATAATCTGATAAGACATACAAGAATACATACTGAAAGATTCTACTTATATAGGTAAAAATGAAATTAAAAGCAATTAACTAATTATCATACAAATCAAAATATTGGTTAAATATCAAGATATTAGGTATATCCTTGAATGGAAGGGAGCAGCTGTCAATAAAAATGGTTATGCAGGAGGTTGTTAGTGGACTTACAATGCTGCCATTTTTGTCTTCATAGGTGGTTATAAGAGTTTAATACTAATTGATTATTCAGACAGCTGTTTTGTATAATTTTTCTTAAGCATGTTATACTTCACAATAAAAAACTAAAACACAGAAAGTATAAGATGGTTAAAATAATAGGTCATGTATACTTAGAAAAGTAAAAAAAGGATAAGAAAATAATAATTCTTTCTGTTAAGAGTCACACACACAATAGTACTGTCTAGTCAATCAATACGGTTGCTGGAACTGGCTTTCAAATACAGCTTTAAGCTTCCTACGGACAAAGTTAAAAAGAGAAATACAATATTTAACACTATATACAATGTCTGTGAGATAAAGACTAACAATTTGGTAGAAGTAGTAAGGCTGTAAAATAAATATTTCTTATATATTCTCAATATATAGACAATGTATAGGATGAAGTATTTACACAATAGTTAAGTATAACGATTTCACCTTAATCTAGGTGAATAGCATAATGCAGTTGATCTCTCATAAACACTTACACTGAGGTTTATGACATATTAGAAAAAAATGTCAAATAGTACAATTAAATTAAGCAGTAATAAAGAAACCCATAGTGAACTATGAGACTATAAAAGCAAATGAATACTAAATAGGAGACTATGAAATGAGATCCTCATGAGTTTAGACTTTAGGGCATAATAAGGTGATTCTCAATGTGTGTGTGTGTGTGTGTGTGTGTGTGTGTGTGTGTGTGTGAAAGAGAAAGAGAGAGAGGAGTGAGAGACAGACAGACACTGTGTACATGTGTGGAGGGTAGTGAGTGGGAGAAACATGAAGGAGAAATAACAGGCATATTCCCAATTTAGGAACTTTTGAAAGCATAAAAAAGTATGCTTAATATACGTGTACTATTTTTACAAAAATAAAGACTGTAGGAAGTAACAAAATATTCTTTTTTTTTTTTTTTTTTTTTTTTTTTTTGAGACGGAGTCTCGCTCTGTCGCCCAAGCTGGAGTGCAATGGCCGGATCTCAGCTCACTGCAAGCTCCGCCTCCCGGGTTTACGCCATTCTCCTGCCTCAGCCTCCCGAGTAGCTGGGACTACAGGCGCCCGCCACCTCGCCCGGCTAGTTTTTTTTTTTTGTATATTTTTAGTAGAGACGGGGTTTCACTGGGTTAGCCAGGATGGTCTCGATCTCCTGACTTCGTGATCCGCCCGTCTCGGCCTCCCAAAGTGCTGGGATTACAGGCTTGAGCCACCGCGCCCGGCCAGAAGTAACAAAATATTCTTTTTTTTTTTTTTTTTTTTTTTTTCCCAGACAGAGTCTCACTCTGTTGCCCAGGCTGGAGTGCAATGACGCCATCTCTGCTCACTGCAACCTCCACCTCCCAGGTTCAAATGATTCTCCTGCCTCAGCCTCCCAAGTAGCTGGGACTACAGGCGCATGCTACCACATCCAGCTAATTTTTGTATTTTTAGTAAAGACGGGGTTTTACCATGTTGTTCAGGATGGTCTCCATTTCTTGACCTCATAATCCACCCGCCTTCGCCTCCCAAAGTGTAGGGATTACAGGTGTGAGCCACTGCGTCCCATGAAAAATATTCTTAGTTAGTAAGGCTATATACAATGTGGTATGAAAAATTATTGTGGGATATAATCAAGCTGTAAGGAAATATCAAATATTTTTAAATGAAATGTAATTATCATAGTGATCTTTTTGAAACCTTCATGAAACCATAGTAGTTCACTGCTTAAAACCCACAGTTACCAGTAAGAACTTGTAACAAGGCTCAAAATCCCTTAAGATCTAGCCCTTGCCTACCTCTAAAGCCCCACTCTGTGCCGTTCTTTCCCTTTCTCCATACGCAATCCCTCTGACCTAATATGACCTCTTTGAATATTTTTTCTTGCTGTAGAAAAACAGCATGCTTTGTATATGCTTTTTTTTCTCTGCTGGAAACATCTTCTAAACTTCAGGTCTCATTTTAAAATCCTTGTGAATCTGCAACCTCTTCTTAACTTAACCCTACTACTACCACCACCACCACTACCACTCCCCCGCCAGACCAGCTCAGGTGCACTATACAATTTCACTTAACCTCATCTTCAACAAATTTATGTAATATTATAAACATTTTTGGGATTTGTAAACTCTGTTAAGAAAAGAAAAAATTCTCTTTTGCTTATCCTAAAAATCTTAGTGCCTATCACAGGACTTGACATATAACAGGAGCAAAATAAATACTTGTTGTAGGAATAAGGTTTTGTTGTTGTTGTTGTTTTGTTTTGTTTTGTTTTGTTTTGAGACAAGGTCTCACTCTGTCTCCCAGGCTGGAGTACAGTGGCGTGATCTCAGCTCACTGCAACCTCTGCCTCCTGGGTTCAAGCAATTCTCATGCCTCTGTCTCCTAAGTAGCTGAGATGAGAGGTGCACACTACCATGCTCGGCTCAATTTTTTATATTTTTAGTAAAGACAGGGTTTCACCATGTTAACCAGGCTGGTCTTAAACTCCTGACTTAAAATGATCCGTCCACCTTGGCCTCCCAAATTGCTGGGATTACAAGGCATGAGCCGCTGCGCCTGGTTTAGGAATAAGTATTCTTGAGCTCTTATTGTATGATGAAATGGAAAGATAATTGGAAAAAAAAAGTCTGGAGACAACAAGAAGTAAAAAGAATTTTAGTGAGTACAAATGAATATAAATAATAAAGCCAGAAGAATTATGCAAACAAAGCATAAAGGAAAAGGAAAATAAATCTCACTAAGTGGTTGAGGAAAAAACGTCACTGTCTAAATGGCATTTTAAGTAAATCGAAAGGAATGTGAAAGGCAGGTTTAAATAGTAAAAAATAGAAGCAAGGGATGTTACTGTGGTAGACAGAATAAAGGCCCCCTCCCAAGTGTCTAGGTTCTAATCTCCAGAAGTTGTAAATTGGTTACCTTACTTGGCAAAAGGGACTTTGCATATGTGATTGAATTAAAGGTACGGAGATTACGAGATTAATATGGATATCATGGTGGACCCAATGTAATCACAAGGGACCTTATTAAGAGGGAGGCAAGAGAATCAAAGTAGGATAAAGGAGACACAACAATGAAAGTGGAGGTTGGAGTGATGCACATGAAAGGTGGAGGAAGGGGCCACATGCCAAGAAATGCAGAAAGCCTCTAGAAGCTAGAAAAGGCAAGGAAATATATTCTTCTTCTGGAGCCTCCAGAAGGAATAGAGGGGAACTTCCTCAACTTGATAAAGAGTATCTACGAAAAAACAAAAAATCAAAACAGTGACAACACAACAAAAACCTATAACTAACATCACACTTAATTGTGACAAACAGGGATTTTTCCCTAAGATCAGGGGGAAAAAAAAGGCAAGGATATGCTTCTCACATCTCCTATTCAACATCATACTGGAAGTCCTAGCTAATGGAATAAGACAAGAAAAGGTAAAGACATATAGATGGAAGGAATGAAATAAAAGTGTCTTCATTCAGAGGTGATATGGTTGTCTATTATAGATAATACACAGAGCTTCAAAAAGATAAAATGGGAGAAAATTTAGGTAAGCTTGAGTTTAGCAATGAGATTTTAGATAAAATATCAAAAGCAGGATTCATGAAAGAAAAAATTAATAAGCTGGACTGTACTAAAATTTAAAACTACTCTGAAAACAACACTGTTAAGGAAATAAAAAGATGAGTTACAGACTGGGAGAAAATATTTGCAAAACACATATCTGATAAAAGACTTGTACACAAAATGTGCAAGAACTTTTAAAACTCAACAAGAAAAGAATCCAATTAAAAAGTAGGCAAAAGATCTGAGCAATCACCTCAGCAGACAGTATACACAGATGGCAAATTAACATATGAAAAGATGCTCAACATCATATGCCATTAGGAAATTCTGAATTCAAACAATGTCACACACTGCATACCTATTAGGGTGGCTAAAATCTAAATCCCTGAAAACAACAAATGTTGGTAAATATGTGGACAAGCAGGAACTCCCAATCATTGCTGGTGGGAATGCAAATAGTACAACTGCTTTTGAAGAGTTTGGCAGTTTTTTCAAAACTAAATATGTATTTAGCCTATAATCAGCAATCATACTCCTATGTATTTGCTGAGTTGAACACTTGCCTCCACACAAAACCCGTACACATATTTTAATGTAAGTTTTATTCACAATTGCCAAAATTTGGATGCAACCAAGATGTCCTTCAGTAGGTAAATGAATAAATTATGGTAAATGGGATCTTATTTTGTAATAAATGTAAATGAGCTATCAAGCAATGAAAAACCATGGATGAATCTTAAATACATATTTCTCAGTAAGAGAATCAGTCTGAAAAGATTACATATGATACAATTCTAACTATATGGCATATTGGAAAAGACAACACTACACAGACAGTAAAAACAGTAGTTGTCAGGGGTTAGGAAAGGAAGAAAGGAAGGGATAAATAGGCAGAGCACAGGACATTTTTAGAGCAGTGTAACCATTCTGTGCTATGCTGTAATAAAGGATGCATGACATTAAGCATTTGTCAAAAACTATTGAACTGTAAAACACAAAAATGAGTCCTAATATAAACTACTAACTTTAGTTAATTGTAAGATATCAATATTAGTTCATCAATTGTAACAAGTGTTTCACATCAATGCAAGATATTAATAACAAAAACAGTTGAGGACAGAGGGAATGGGGTCCGGGGCAGAGTAAATGTGAACTTTCTGGACTTGCTTTAATTTCTCTGTAACCCCAAAAAAGCTCTGAGAAAGAAACTTTATAAATTTTGAAAAGAAGCATTTGACTAAAGATTGCTTAAAAGAAACAAATTTGCTGCCTAATGTCCTGTTGTCACTAGGCAAAAAAATAGATTTTTTAAAAAATGGCTCATGTTCTACTTTTTATTTTGTTTATGTTTCTATTCTAGTCTATTTCTCCAACTCAAAAATGTTCTCCAAAAATAAGTATCTTGGAACAGTTGTCAACTTATTAATAGAGGTAGCATTTCTGACATCAAGTGAGAATCAGTTCCATATTTCAAAGTGGAACACAATAAGACTTGAATTCCTTAAGGATTCGACTGACAGCTTTGATATGGTTTGGCTGTGTCCACACCCTAATCTCAACTTCAGTTGTATCTCCCAGAATTCCCACATGTCGTGAGAGAGAACCACGGGGAGGTAATTGAATCATGGGGGCTGCTTTTTTCTGTGCTATTCTCATGATAGTGAATAAGTCTCACAAGAGTTTATGGGTTTATCAGGGGTTTCTGCTTTTGCTTCTTCCTCCTTCCTCATTCTTCTCATGCCACCACCATGTAAGAAGTGCCTTTCATTTCCCGCCATGATTCTGAGATCTCTCCAGCCATGAGGAACTATAAGTACAATTAAACCTTTTTTTGTTCCCAGTTTCAAGTATGCCTTTATCAAAAGCATGAAAAATAATTAATACAGTAAATTGGTACTGTAGAGTGGGGCATTGCTGAAAAGATACCTGAAAATGTGGAAGCGACTTTGGAACTAGGTAACAGGCAGAGGTTGGAACAGTTTGGTGGGCTCAGAAGAAGACAGGAAAATGTGGGAAAGTTTGGAACCTTCTAGAGACTTGTTGAATGGCTTTGACAAAAATGCTGATAGTGATATGAACAATAAGGTGCAGGCTGAGGTGATCTCAGATGGAGATGAGGAACTTCTTGGGAACTGGAACAAAGGTGACTCTTGTTATGTTTTAGCAAAGAGATTGGCAGCATTTTGCTACTGCCCTGGAGATTTGTGGAACTTTGAACTTGAGAGAGAAATTTCCTCTAGCAGAGGAAATTTCTAAGCAGCAAAGTATTCAAAAGGTGACTTGGGCACCCTTAAAAGCATTTAGTTTTAAAATGGAAACAGCATAAAAGTTCAGAAAATGTGCATCCTGACAATGCAATAGAGAAGAAAAATCAATTGTTAAGGGGAAATTCAAGCTAGCTGCAAAAATTTGCGTAAGTAGCAAGTAGTCTAATTTTTTTTTTGGAAACGGAGTCTCACTCTGTTGCCCAGGCTATAGCTCAGTGGCATGATCTGCACTCACCACAACCTCCCAGGTTCAAGTGATTCCCCTGCCTCAGCCTCCTAAGAAGCTGCAGACACTCAATGCCAGACTGTGAAATCAGCCAGGAGGGAGACTGTCCCTGCAAAGCCCAGGGTCACAGCTGCCCAAGACCATGGGAACCCACCATTTGCATCAGCATAACCTGAATGTGAGACCTAGAGTCAAAGGAGATCATTTTGGAGCTGTAAAATTTGAGTGCCCTGCTGGATTTCAGGCTGGCATGGGCCTTGTAACCTATTTGTTTTGGCCAATTTCTCCCATTTGCAATAGTTGTATTTGCCCAATACCTGTACACACATTGTATCTAGGAAGTAACTAGCTTGCTTTTGATTTTACAGGCTTATATATGGAAGGGACTTGACTTTTCTCAGATGAGACTTTGGACTGTAGATTTTTGGGTTAATGCTGAAACAAGTTAAGACTTTGTGGAACTGTTGGAAAGGCATGATTGGTCTTGAAATGTGAGGACATGAGATCTGGAGAGGGGACAGGGGTGGAATGATATGGTTTGGCTGTGTCACCACCCAAATTTCAATTTGAATTGTATCTCCCAGAATTCTCACATGTTCTGAGAGAGTCCCTGGGGGAGGTCGTTGAATTGTGGGGGCCAGTCTTTCCCATGCTATTCTCGTGGTAGTGAGTAAGTCTCACAAGATCTGATGGATTTATCAGGAGCTTCCCCTTTTGCTTCTTCCTCACTTCTTCTTGCCATGTGGCAAGAAATGCAGTTTTCACATCCTAATGATTTCCTCTCCCTCGTCCCAACCAATCAATGACCCCAATTTTCCAGGCCCTCACCCTCCATAATCCCCTTAAAAACCCTAGGGCTTGAGGATTCTGTTCACTCAGTGGCCTGGCTATTATTAAACTCTTTCTCTTCTGCAAACTCTATTGTCTCAGTATATTGGTCTATTGTTGTGTAGCAGGTACAGGAACCTGGCAATCATATTACAACATTATGGGAAAGGATGTCTGTGGGATAGGAATTCACTAAAGATCTATCCCGTGAGTTTCTGGATCCTTATGCCTTATCTTAGTTTACTAAACTATAGTTTATAAGGCAATAGCATATCATGAAATTATTTTAGTAAGCCTAGTTTTATGTTACTTTTGCTGGAAAAAGAATATAATGCAATGGTATGAAATGAAATAGAACAGATCAGAGTTTAACACACATGCATGAGCATGTATGTGTGTGTATGTAAATTAATACTAGGTCATGCTGCAAAAGGCATTACTATTTTGGGTCTAACAAAACATTTTGAAAGCCAGCTAACCTACATATTACATATTTTTAAGTTTTTGCAGCTTCTTTCTTTCTTTATTCAGAATCCAGAAATAAGATTGAGAAAAAGAGATAGGCAGAGACACCAATGCATGCGACAGTACCAATAAAGTAAGCAATTTTCTTAAAACAAATACATTAGTTAATATATGTTGCATTTTTAGATATTTAATTGTTCATAGATAAAAGGTGATTCTACTGATATGCTGAATAACAGTAGATAATCAGTGAACACTTATCAATAATTTATTGAAGAATGAACCAGCTGTGACCCACAGGCCAAATTCACTTACAATCTGTTTTTGAAAATAAAGTAGAATGCCCTTTCTCATCACTTCTATTCAGCATAGTATTGGAAGTCCTAGCCACAGCAATCAGGCAAGAGAAAAAAAGAAAGTGCATCCAAATAGGAGGACAGAAAGTCAAACTATCTTTGTCTGCGAATGACATAATTTTCTATCTAGAAAACCCCAGTTTCCTCCCAAAAGCTCCCCCAGCTGATAAACAACTTCAGCAAAGTGGCAGGATACAAAATCATTGTACAAAAATTACTGGGATTCTTATACACCAACAACAGCCAAACTGAGAGTCAAATCAGAAAGGCAATCCCATTCACAATTTCTACAAAAAAGAATAAAATTTCAAGGAATACAGCTAGCCAGGGGGGTAAAAGATCTCTACAATGAGAGCTACAAAACACTGCTCCAATAAGAGAGGACAGAAACAAATGGAAATACATCCCCTGCTCATAAATAGGAAGGATCAATATCATTAAAATGGCTATGCTGCCCAAAGAAATTTACAGACTTAAAGCTATTCCTATGAAACTACTAACTACATTCTTCACAGAACTAGAAAAAACTATCTAAAATTTGTATAGAACCAAAAAGATACCGAATGACCACAGCAATCATAAGCAAAAAGAACAAAGCTGGAGGCATCATATTACCTGACTTCAAACTATACTACAAGACTACAGAAATCAAAACAGCATGGTACTGGTACAAAAGTAGGCACAAAGACAAATGGACAGAATAGAGAACCCAGAAATAAGGCCAAACATCTATGGCCATCTGATCTTGAACAATGCTGACAAAAACAAACAATAGAGAAAAGACTCCCTGTTCAACAAATGGTGCTGGGATAACTCACCAGCCATATGCAGAAGATTGAAGTTAGACCCCTTCCTTACAACATACACAAAAATCAACTCAAGATAGATTAAAGATTTAAATGCAAAACCCAAAACTATAAAATACCTGGAAGAAAACCTAGGCAATACCATCCTGGACATAGGACTGGGCAAAGATTTCGTGACAAAAACATCACAAACAATGGCAATAAAAACAAAAATTGAAAATGGGATCTAATTAAACTTAAGAGCTTCTGCACTGCAAAAAAAAACTATCAACAGAGTAAACAGACATCCTCCAGAAGGAGAGAAAATATTTGCAAACTATGCATTCAACAAAGATCTAATATCCAACATCTATAAGGAACTTAATTTTACAAGAGAAAAACAACTACATTAAAAAGTGGGCAAATGACAGGAACAGACACTTTTCATAAAAAGACATACTTTCAGCCAACAAGCATATAAAAAAAGCTCAATACCACTGATCATTAGAGAATTGTAAATCAAAACCATTATTAGGTACTATCTCACATCAGCCACAATGGCTATTACTAAAAAGTCAAAAATAACAGATGCTGGTGAGGTTGTGAAGAAAAAGAATACTTAGTATACTGTTGGTGAGTGTGTAAATTAGTTCAACTATTGTAGAAAGCAGTATGGCAATTCCTCAAAGAACTAAAAGCAGAACTACCGATCAACTCAACAATCCCATTACTGGGTATATACCCAGAGGAAGATAAATCATTCTGCCATAAAGACACATGCTCATTGCAGCACTATTCACAACAGTCAAGATATGGAATCAACCTAAATGCCCATCAATGACAGACTGGATAAATAAAATGTGGTGTGTGTGTGTGTGTATGTGCGTGTGTATATATGTATACTAGAATATTATGAATATTATAGAATATTCATAATAGAATATTATGCAGCCATGAAAAATAATGAGATCATGTCTTTAGTGGGAACATAGATGGAGCTGGAGGCTATTATCCTTAGCAAACTAAAGCAACAACAGAAAATCAAATACAGCATGCTCTCACTTACAAGTGGGAGTTAAATCATAAGAATTTATGAACACAAAGAAGGAAATAATAGACACTAGGATCTACTTGAAGGGGGAGAGTGGGAGAAGGGAAAAGAGCAGAGAGGGTAAGTATTGGGTACTGGGCTTAATAGCTGGGTGATGAAATATCATGTACCACCAACCCCCATGGCACATGTTTACCTATGTAACAAACCTGCACATGAATCCCCAAACCTAAAATGAAAGTTAAAAAAAAAAAAGAAAGAAAAATAAAGTTTTCTTCTAACACACCAACACCTTTTATTTACATATTATCTTTGGCAACTTATAGGCTATAAAGGCAGTGATGAGTAGTTGCATCTGACTGCCTGACCAAACAAATCTAAAATATTTACTTACATGAACCTTACAGGAAAAAAAAAAAAAAAAATTCAATACCTGGTTAAAACAAATACTATAATTCACTGGCTATTAGATTTTGGCAGTTGGGCAAGTTTGGAAAAATTGAATATATTTTATTTTATTGTAAGAAAATGAGATATATTAATACAAGAGAAAAAGATAACTTGACCTTTAAGCCAATCAACACTTTCAAACAATTTGTTAAAAATAATGGTATGGTATGGTATAATTTGTTAAATGCTTACCTTTTGCTTCACTAGTGTCTCCTCTAGCAACACTTAACTTTTCTTTTCTTTTCCTTTCTTTTCCTTTCTCTCTCTCTCTCTCTCCTCTCTCTCTCTTTCTTTCTTTCTTTCTTTCTTTCTTTCTTTCTTTCTTTCTTTCTTTCTCTCTCTCTCTCTCTCTCTCTCTCTCTCTCTTTCCCTCCCTCCCTCCCTCCCTCCCTCCCTCCCTCCCTCCCTCCCTTCCTTCCTTCCTTCCTTCCTTCCTTCCTTCCTTCCTTCCTTCCTTGTTTTAGACAGAGCTTCACTCTTGTTGCCCAGGCTGGAGTGCAATGGTGCAATCTTTGCTCACTGCAACCTCAGCCTACCAGGTTCAAACAATTCTCCTGCCTCAGCCTCTTGAGTAGGTGGGATTACATGTGCTCGCCACCACGTCCGGCTAATTTTTTGTATTCTTAGTAGAGATGGGCTTTCACCATATTGGCCAGGCTGGTCTCAAACTCCTGATCTCAGGTGATCCACTCCCCGGGCCTCCCAAAGTGCTGGGATTACAGGCGTATTATATTTCTCCTTTTGCATGTGAGAAAAGTATGGTTTAGGGAGATTCAAAACTTAGCAAAATTAACTTGGTATATAATTTACCTAGAAAGCAATGCAGGTGATACAAGATTTCAAGCCTGCTGAATTCCAAAGCTATATTCTTAACAACTGTAATGAGTTGTTATACTTTTGGTCCTGAACCAAGAAGTGTCTCATTAATACACAAAATCCTAAGTAAAAAAATAAAATTCAAATTAGATGCCCCACTGAGAATGAGTCCATCGTAACTTCCTTGTTAAACAAACAAACAAACAAAAAACACATATTTAATTATTTGCATTGCAAGCTTTCTCCTTGATAGGAAAGAAAAATGACTGAGACTACAGCTCATATAAGATTAATTAAGTGGTGTTATACAATCAGTTACCCTACTGTCAGGGAGAATAGAGAAAGAATATACAATCATGGTAACTCATTAACAAAGGAATTGTGCTTTGCTATACACCAGTTGTGCATCCTTAGCCAAAACTATTAAACTGTCTGAGCTTCAAAGCTTTCATCACCAAAATGAGACTAAGAAATTTGCCCTTGCAGGGATGCTGTGAGAATTTAATAAAACTGTGATGCAAAACGCATAGAAACTAGTAGATAATAAATAATAAATGATTATGAAACACATTGGTTATATTGGAAGTGTAAATTCCTTGCAACAATGTTTATTATAAATTGTATACATTCTCTAGTGGTATTGCAAAACAATAAGTTTTCACTTCTCTGAAATAATACAGGTCTGCTTTTCCTATCCGAGCAGGTAGATTTTATGAAAGTAGGCATCAATAATCACTTGAACTCTTGTCACTTCCTACATCTAAGTAGTAGTATTATTAGTTCACTGGACATACATAAGGGCTTAGAGCTAACCTTAGACTCCATGCAGATTATGCATGTCTAACCTTGGCTCCCACCATTCCAGTTTGTTTGTGCAAATATTGTGTACTGAAAATTCTCAATGGCGTAAACCTGGGAGGCGGAGCTTGCAGTGAGCTGAGATCCGGCCACTGTACTCCAGCCTGGGCGGCAGCGCAAGACTCCGTCTCAAAAAAAAAAAAAAAAAAAAAAGAAAATTCTCAAGGGTTCTTGTCACTAATCTCACCCATTTCCAGAAGCCCAGTTCTGTGAACTCTTTCCAATAATCTACCACTATTTCTTAGAAAATAAAACAGCTTGCAGAAAATAGTTTTAGGGTAAAACTTCACCTTTTAAAATCTTTACCTTTTAAGGTAAAGATGATGTCTTAGATAAAACAAGGTCTTGAATCTAGTAGAAATTTTCTGCTAATAAATCTGTGCCACATACACATGCATACATATTCTGCACATGTATTATAAAAAAAAGTTCTGTCTCTGTAGTTATTCTTTCAAACCTATTTTAAGTCCAAGAAAAATGTCATTTTCCAAATGACTCTAACAGGCAACAAATGCTATTCTATTATTAAAAGGCAAGCAACCCAGTGCTTTATCATTGTCAAGATTCTTCTTCACTAACATATCCTAAGCATTTACTATGTATTACTGTGTCCAGAATTGGTTCCTTCTGGTGGATTCTTGGTCTCACTGACTTCAAGAATGAAGCCATGGACACTGGCAGTGAGTGTTAACAGTTCTTAAAGATGGTGTGTCCGGAGTTTGTTCCTTCGGATTTTCTTCCTTGCAGTGGGTTCCTGGTCTCGCTAACTTCAGGAGTGAAGCGGCAGATCTTCACCGTGAGTGTTACAGCTCTTAAAGGTGGCACGTTGGGAGTTGTTTGTTCCTCCCGGTGGGTTCATGGTCTTGCTGGCTTCAGGAATGAAGCTGCAGACCCTCGTGGTTGAGTGTTACAGCTCATAAAGGTGGTGTGGATCCAAAGAGTCAGCAGCAGTAAGATTTACAGTGAAGAACAAAACAACAAAACTTGCAAGGCATGCAAGGTGACCAGACTGGGTTGCCACTGCTGGTTGGGGGGGTGGGGGGGGCGGGGCGCAGATGGCCAGCTTTTATTCCTTACTTGGCCCTGCCCACATCCTGCTGATTGGTCCATTTTACAGAGTGCTGATTGGTCCATTTTTACAGAGAGCTGATTGGTGCATTTTCAAACCTTTAGCTAGACACAGAGTGCTGATTGGTGTGTTTACAATCCTTTAGCTAGACAGAAAAGTTCTCCAAGTCCCCTCCAGACCCAGAAGTCCTGCTGGCTTCACTTCTCATTACAATGCCTTATATTGAAACAGCCAAATACCTAGGCAGATAGAAAGAGGTCCCCAGAGAATCTCCAACCTGCCCTACAAGTATTTACATCAGATGCTTTTGCGCAGATGAGGGAACCTGCCCAGAGCTTGTCTGGGCATGCCCATAGCCGACTGGAGTCCAGCATGCGCACTAGGGGAAGTGGGTGGAGCCATGGGGAATTCTTGCCTTATGGAGGGGAGGCACCTACTCGCTTCAGCTTTTGTGGTGACCTGGGAAACAATCTGTGAGATGGAGGGCCTGCTAGCAGGACTCCATTTTGCTTTGCTGAGTTTTATTTTCCTTTTTTTTTCCCCCTTTTCACCCTGTAAAATCCTGCTCTACTCACCATGAAATGTGTCCCCATGTCTAAATTTTCCTAGTTCTGTGACAAGATCCTAGTTTTAACTGAAGTAAGGAGCAAAATTCTACAACAATATTATTTAATATTCATTAAAATTCCATTAAGTGCTTTTTAACGTATATGAAAACTAAGGCTTACCATTCATAAGGTACCCTAGGTTTTGTAAGTAGTAAGAAGAGTAAAAGGGATTAACAGACAGCCTTTTAGCCTTTTCTAACACTAAAGCATCTGCTTTTATATATTAGGAAATTATATTTGCATTTCAGTTGTGGTCATTTGGGATAGTATGTTCTTCACTTGCCAATAACTATTATTACATTCAATGTGCGAAAGATTAGCGAACTTAAAAAGGCCTATTACACTGACAGAGGGACGAAATTATCAAGGTATTTACGGCTACTTTCTCTTCATCAGATCGCAAACCAAAATATGGTTTTAGGAGGTCTTTATAGCAACTTCTTTTGTACATTGACAAATATATGATATAAAAAGGTATTTAATATGAAAGGAGACTAGTTAACAGCAAGCAAAAAAAAAATTACAAATCGTAAATTGAATGAAGACCTGCTTATTTTCCTTCTATAAGGCAAAATACTTTCACATTTGGCTCTCTGTTGACCTTCTGAATTTCAGTGGGAACCCAGGTATAATTGAGTGTGAATCTTGTCTTTTGTGAAGCTCAACTCTGTCTTTATGTCATCATCCTTAATTTCATGAACCTAATATGTGCCTGTTCCCCATTTCCATTTACCTTAAGCTTCAAAACAAAAGCAAATCTTATACTAATGGGTGTTTAAGTGCTGTCTTCCCAGGGCGTATTTGCATTTTAAGCTTAGTAATTCCAATTTACAACACACGACTTTTAACTTCTTTTCTTCTGGTACAGGATTTTTTGACATTGCAAAGTAATAGGACATGTAACTTACACAGTTAGCTGTTTCAAGAGACTAGTGCTATGGCCATAAAAAAGCACTGGTGGTTTACTGAGAAGTTTAAGGGAGGAATAACCCAGATAAATTGTCTGGAGTCTTACTTAGTCTTAGGAGCTGTGAACAGTGATACAATCCTGTCCCTCCCTCCTGGATCCAGAGTCTAAATTGCACAGCCTAGGCATTTGTTCCTTCTTCCCTCCAACCTTCCTCGCTCTTTCTCTTAACACAGCCATGTATCTTTAAGTATGAAGAAGTCCAAATCTGTAGATTTGTAAACCATAAATAAAATCAAATCCCACCCACCAGGCAATCATTTGAATGGACCCCCTCCTCCACCAGGGCACCCTAAAATTTAACCTGAAAGACTGGTTCAGGCCATGAAGTGAAGTGGGAGTTGAACATGCCTCATTTTATCCCTCCAGCATTAACATCAACACTGTCCTTAAGTCTGATAAGAAATATTTATAATCTATTATCTCTAAAGCCTGCTACTTGGAGGCTTCATCTGCATGATAACGTCTAGACTCCCACCACCCCTTATTGTAACCCAGACATTTCTTTCTATAGATAATAACTCTTTGAACCAAGTGACAATTAGAATATGTTTAAATCTACCTATGACTTGGCTGCTCCGCCTCTGCACCACTGCTTCAAGTTGTTCTGCCTTTTCGGATTGAGCCAATGTAAATCTTACACGTATTGATTGATATATTATTCTCCCTAAATAGTGTAAAAGCAAGCCATAGCCCCTGACCTCCTTGGGCATAGGTCGTCAGGAACTCCTGAGGCTGTGCCAATGGCGCACTCTTAACCTTGGCAAAATAAACTTTCCAAATTGATTGTGACTTAGATACATTTTGGTTTACAGATTACATATTTTCTATTCATCCAAAAGTGTTTTCAAAATATTGTGACATTTTTATAATAACCTACGGTTGATTTTTGTTTTGTCTATTTAAAATTGGCTATGATTATTATAGTGAGTAAATATGCAAGTAGCATACCCTGTCCCTACTACTGCTGTTGTTATTGCCTTCTAATCTGCTAAGTAATGCTGCTTCTGAGAATAATCATTTCAAAAATCAAGGCATAACTTATTTGCTGAGTGTATAAACGTATGGCAAAAGTAAAATTTCTATTTTTTGCTGAAGTGTCACTTGTTGCTTCATATTTGTAGATGAATTAAAGGTCAAATTATTACTTTTTATAAATCATAACTGAAAAGTTTTACCCTCAATGAGATCAGTCTGACAATACATAAAAGGCAGGATCATAGACTAAAAGTGAAAATTACATTGTGCACTATGAGGTCACAGTATAGTTCCACAAAATAAAAAAAATTTTTCAGTTTTATTCTGAGACAGTATACTTGATTTAATAAATTTGATCAATACTTGTTGTTTCTGCTACTTCTGATTGTGAATTTTTTCAGAGAATTTAGATTACTGTTTAGTTCAACAGTGCAAATATTTTCATAAAAAATGAAAAGCAAACATACCTAGACAAACTGAAAGCTATAAAACTAACTTTACCACTGAAAGCTCAGGAATAAACCCTAAATATATTTTCATAAATATCTCTACTTCTCATTTAAAGATGGCTGATCTTTTAGCTCTTAATTCCAATTACTCCCACATTTAATTTATGCCACCTTCTTAAGGCCTTGTCCAAACAAGCATCATTTCTCAATTCATTATCTTCCTCATCAAAACCCTGCCACCTCCCAATACTTGCCATTCAAGTCCCTTCAGACGTTAAGAAAATAGACAATTTTAGTGAGGCAGAAGAATAGGGCCTGGAGGCAGTGAACCTAAGGACTTCCTAGAACTCAATTAAAAGGAAACACTTCAGCTATGACAGGAAATAGCCTCTTCATTTACATAGAGCATACATGAGTAAATGACTTTGTAACTTCATTTTAGCGTCTTCATTTACATAGAGCATGCACCAACTAACCAATGGAAACCTCTAGAGGGTATTTAAACCCCAGAAAATTCTGTAACTGGGCCCTTAAGCCACTTGCTTGGGCCTACTCCCACCCAGTGGAGTGTGCTTTCATTTTCAATGAACCTCTGCTTTTGTTGCTTCATTCTTTCCTTGCTTTGTATGTGTGTGTTTTCCAATTCTTTGTTAAAAACTCCCGCCGGGCGCGGTGGCTCAAGCCTGTAATCCCAGCACTTTGGGAGGCCGAGACGGGTGGATCACGAGGTCAGGAGATCGAGACCATCCTGGCTAACACGGTGAAACCCCGTCTCTACTAAAAAAATACAAAAAAATTAGCCAGGCGCGGTGGCGGGCGCCTGTAGTCCCAGCTACTCGGGAGCCTGAGGCAGGAGAATGGCGGGAACCCGGGAGGTGGAGCTTGCAGTGAGCGAGATCACGCCACTGCACTCCAGCCCGGGCGACAGAGCGAGACTCCGTCTCAAAAAAAAAAAAAAAAAAAAAAAAACTCCCAGAATCTGGACACCTTCCACTGGTAACATATTTTGGCAAGCCAAATAGGAGGTAAGCCCTAAGTTTGAGATTTATTTTTCTACTTCTTCTTTTTGCTCCATACATGGGACTCTCAATCTCTCTCTCTCTCTCTCTCTCTCTCTCTCTCTCTCTCTCTTTCTCTTTTCGTTTCCCACTCAGGACCCTTGGTGGACATGCACCAATTTTCAAGCAAGTTCCAAATTCACATGACTTAAGTATAACTTTACTAAACAAGCTGGTTTTAAAATTATTCATAAAATAAAAATAGAAATGCCTTCAGAATTGTCAGCATACATTTTTGTCTGGATTCTATATTTGTCTCTTCTACATATTTTAAGGTGTCAGGGTTTGTCATAGAAGATTATAAAACTATAAACCCAGCCAAAACAAAATGATCGTACTTTGAGTGCCTTGTTTTTTCTTTCTTTCTTTTTCTTTCTCTCTCGCTTTTTCTTTCTCTCTTTCTTTCTTTCTTTCTTTCTTTCTTTCTTTCTTTCTTTCTTTCTTTCTTTCTTTCTTTCTTTCCTTCCTTCTTTCTTTCTCTTTCTTTTTTCTTTCTTTCTTTCTTTTTTTTTTTAACAAATGAGAATAATGTAATATTAACTAAATCTTCTGAGTTACTGGCAAAAATACCTATGCATTTAACTTTGAGAATCTTACTTAGGTTCAGTTGGGCTCCTGATGTTCGCTGGCTACTAAAAACATGGGTTAACAAGGAAATAACTAATTTTAAATGATAGTGCCTAATATGTCAGTTTGCGGAATCAGTCTAGATAAACTGTTAAAGTGAAAGAATTGAGTACAGTGAATAGGATAAATGTTTTCAGTAAAGGTTTTGTGTAAATTAAAATCTTAAAATTATTTTTAATGCTCATTGAATATTTGGGTCATTTCCAATTAAGAAAGGGTTGTGATATGGGGAAATCTGTTCTCAAAATTGTGGTATTGTTCTTATCTATAAATGCTCATATCTGATAGTTCAGGATTTCTGCTATTTAGGGTTTCACTAAACTTTTAGGTTACTAAGGATAAGAATTCTAGTAAACACAAAATTCTGTATATACAATGTACCAGAAAGGATTGTGTTATTAGTGAGAACAAGCATAATTTTGTATAATTCAGAAGTTATCTAAAAGTTAGTTCAAATTACAGATTTGAAAAGGTTACTTATGAAACTATGTAGTAATGAACGAGTAAGTAGGGGAGAAAGATGTGGAAAAAGTTTGAATAATAAAATATTCTTTAAAGTCTGATGGAGAATTGACTTCATTCTTTCCTTGCTTTGTTTGTGCATTTTGTCCAATTCTTTGTTCAAAATGCCAAGAACCTGGACATCCTCAACTGGTAACACTAGATTACCCTGATGCACTTCTTTCTTTCACTATTAAGTGTAATAAATACTGCCCTCGAGTTCAACACTTACACCTCTTTGCATTACACATCCATCACAATCCTCAAACATTTATTTAAATATGTTATCCTAGAATTGTTCCCCCACAATTTATATGATAGTGGACAAGTTCACTAGACCTTTTTTCTTGATTGGCTTCTCTTATATTTCAATACCATTCCTACTCCATTAATAATACTTCCTCCCTTAACTTTCATTAAAATACTTTTCATTCTTCTCCTATCTCTCTACCATTTTCTGCATGTCTACCAGTTTGTTTTCCTTTAACTAGTCTCTGAACTTAGATGATAGATAGATAGATAGATAGATAGATAGATAGATAGATAGATAGATAGATAGACATAGATATATATAGCGATATATATACAGGTGAATGCTTTTTCTTTTGAGCTATGGATGTACATGTCCAAGTTGATAACTTAATGGTCATTTGGATATACCTTAGACCATTCAATCTCAATATAAATAGTCTCACTACATATACAAAATCAGTTCTTTTTGGAAATTCTTGTGCAATAAGAAATTTGAGAATTTTCCTCCAGCCATACTTTCCCTCATTCTCACTGCATCAAGTTCTCTCAAGTCTAGATTCTCATTCTCTTTATAATGCTGTACTTTCGCTATCCCACAATCATGGCCTAAGTTCAGTTTCATTAACATTTCTGGCTTTCTACCTTTTCCTTCATCCTCAAATATTACCACTTTCTCCCTGGTTTCAACACCTGCCAACCTTTTATGCATGAGATCATGCATGAGTTCGATCTTGATTTTTAACCCATCATTGTCTCTCCTATTCCTTCAATATAAAATCCAAATTAATTAACATATCCATGCCAACTAAACCTCATCTCATACTTCCTGTGATGGTTAATGTCGAGTGTCAACTTGATCTGATTGAAGAAGACAAAGTATTGTTTCTGGGTATGCCTGTGAGGGTGTTGCCAAAGGAGATTAACATTTGAGTTAATGGATGGAGAGAGGCAGACCCACCCTCAATCTGAGTGGGCACCATCTAATCAGTTGCCAGCATAGTTAGAATAAAGCAGGCAGAAGATGTTGGAAAGAGCAGACTTGCTGAGTCTTCCAGTCTTCATCTTTCTCCCCTACTGGATGCTTCCTGCCCTCTAACATCAGACTCCAAGTTTTTCAACCTTGAGACTCTTGGCTTAAGCCAGTGATTCGCCAGGAATTCTGACGCCTTCAGGAACAGACTAAAGGCTGCTTATTCTCCTCAGAAATCCCCCCAAAACCCCAAAATCCCTGCTTTTGAGGTTTGGGGACTCTAACTAGCTTCCTTGTGCCTCAGCTTGCAGATGGCTTATTTGGAGACTTCACCTTGTAATTGTGAGTCAGTACTCCTTAATAAATTCCCTTTTATATATGCATCTATCCTGTTAGTGCTGTCCCTTGAGAGAACGCTGACTACTACAGATTTTGGTCCCAGGATTTGTTTTAGAGGAACAGAATTTTAAGGATGGATTTCTTTAGTTGGTTTTGGGGTTTCTGGAGTTGGCTGCTTAATATTTAGACCCCAAAATGCTAAGGACTCTACTTCTAATAGTATGGAGAACACTCATAGTCTTTGACATAAACTGTTTAGAGAGTTAGGCAAAATAAATGCATTTGATATTCCTGATACACTACTCATGAGAGGCAAGGAGTTTAGTGACTCTGTACATAATACCTTTGACCACATTGGAGAACCAAAAAATGTAATGAAGTTGGTTGGTTGTTCCTAAGGTCACTGGACAAAGTGATGAAAGAAAAGGATGAGTTAAGTGAGTCTAATTCTCAGCTTCAGAAGCACATACTTGAGCCTCAAGTCTTCTAAGATTGCCCTGAGTGAGAATCTTATCTCCTGTAGACAAAAGGCTGAAATTGTGAAACATAGGACACAAACTCTTATCATAAGAGTGGCTGACCTGCTATGAAGGTTCACATTCAGTCTTGCCTGGTGTCTGCTGTTAAATCAAGGGCATTGATTGCAAAATAATGGCACCCTGCAACTTGGAATGGGGACATGAGGGAGGACCCTAAAGATGGGGACACTGAGCTTGTAAATTCTGATGAGCCCTATTTGCCAGAGAAAAGAGCCTCCCCAACCCCAGTGGTGGCAACATCCCCTGTCCCACCCATGCTGCCATCAGTCCTTCCACCTTTGTCTGGGGAAATTAACCACGCACTGCCTGAGGCAACAGTGATGGCCTGCCCTGAGGCAGTTACCAGGAAAGACAATGCTGATTCTCCTCAGAAATCCCCCAAAACCCCAACATCCCTGTTTGCTTCCAGGCCTATGACTACACTCAAGTCCCAGCAGGCCCCTAGAGGTGATGCTCAGAGTGTGATCACCTCCCACAAGGAGATGTGCACTTCAAAAGAACTCCTCGAGTTTTCTAATTTCTATAAGCAGAAATCTGGAGAACAGGCATGGGAATGGATATTAAGGGTGTGGGATAATGTTGGAAGGAACATAAAGCTGAATTTATTGATATAGGCCCACTAAGCAGGGATCCTGCATTTAATGTTCCCACTCAGGGAGTTAAAAAGAAGGTTCTAATAGTTTATTTGCTTGGTTAGCTGAAATATGGATCAAAAGATGGTCCACTGTGAGTGACCTAGAAATGCCTGTTCTTCCTTCGTTTACTGTAGAAGGGATCCAAAGGTTTAGGAAAATTTGAATGCTGGAGTGGATTAATCACTTTAGACCTACTCACTGCAGCTGGAGGGGCCAGAAGACAAACCCTTCATCAATACTTTGTGAAATAGATTTGTGAAGGGACCACCTATATCTTTGAAAGCTCTGTGATTGCTCTTCTCCGTATGCCAGCTCTTACAGTGGGAACCACAGTCACTCAACTACAAAATGTAAATGCAATGGGAAGAATTGGATCCCAAGGCGGCAGGGGCCAAGTGATAGCACTCAACCATCAAAGTCAAGGTGGGTATAGTTACCGTAATGGACAGCAGAGGCAAAGAAGCAATCAGAATAGTCTCACTCATGTGGGATTCTGGAGTTGGTTAATTAATGATGGTGGTCTTAGAAGTGAAATTGATAAGAAGCCTACTACTTTCTTACATAATTTGTATAAGCAGAAAACTTCCAGGCTGAGTGGACAAAAGACTTATTTGAATTATGAAAATAGAGACTCACAGCTCCTCAATCAATTTCCAGACTTGAACCAGTTTACAGACCCAGAACACCTGAGTGAAGAGGAGGCTGGGTTCCCTTGAGGGAGGACCCCACAAAGCTACTGAAAATTTATACTGTTAATCTTTCTCCCATTATTCCCCAAGGAGACTTCCAGCCTTTTACCAGAGTAACTGTGCACTGGGGGAAGAGGAATAATCAAATTTTGGGGAGACTATCGGAGACTGGCTCTGAGCTGGTGTTGATTCCAGGAAACCCAAAACGTCATTGTTGTCCTCCAGTTAAAGCAGGGGCTTATGGAAGTCAGCTAATTAATGGAGTTTAAGCTCAGGTCTGAGTGACAGTGGGTCCACTGGGTTCCCAAACTAAACCAGTGTCAGAGTGCATAATTGGCATAGACATACCTAGCAGCTGCCATAATCCCCACATCGGCACCTGACTATTAGGATGAGGGCTCTTATGTGGGAAAGGCCAAATGGAAGCCATTAAAGCTGTCTCTACTGAAAAAAATATTAAATCAAAAACAATATCACATCCCTGGAGAGATTGCAGAGATTAGTGCCATCATCAAGGATTTGTAAGACACAAGGTGGTGATTCCCACCACATCCCCATTAAACTCACCTATTGGCCTGTGCAAAAGACAGATGTATCTTGGAGAATGACAGAAGATTATCTCAAGCTTAACCAAGTGGTAATTCTAGTTGAAGCTGCTGTACCAGATGTGGTTTTATTTCTTGAACAAATCAATATTTCTCCTAGTACCTGGTATGCAGCCATTGATTTGGCAAATGTCTTTTTATCCATCCCTGTCCAAAAGGCCCATCAGAAGCAATTTGCCTTCAGTTGGGAAGGTCTGAACTATACCTTCATTGTCCTACCTCAGGGGTATAGCCACTCTCTGGCTTGGTGTCATAATCTTGTTGCAGAGATCTTGATCATTTTTTGCTTTCATAAGATATCACACTTACCCATTACATTGATGACATTATGCTGATGGATCCAGTGAGCAAGAAGTAATAAATACACTGGACTTACTGGTGAGACATTTGAGTGCCAGGAAATGGGAAACAAATCTGACTAAAATTCAGGGACCTCCTGTCTCAGTAAAATTTCTAAGGGTCCAGTGGTGTGGGGCCTGTTGAGATATTTTCTACCCCAGTAGATTCAGTGGTGCTTGAGGTGTCGATGCTGTTTGGAGCCTTTGGCAGGCCCTCATAGGTGAATCACTGTGAAGGGCTTTAGGATTGTGGAGCAAGACCCTGCCATCTTCTGCAGATAATTACTCTCCTTTAGAGAGACAACTCTTGACCTGTTACTGTCTTTTAGTAGAAACTGAACATTTGACTATAGGTCATCAAGTCACCTTGTGCCTTAACCTACCTTTCATGAACTGGGTGCTTTCTGACCTATCTAGCCATAAAGTGATCAGTTGACAGAGGAAAGAAGACTAGGGCCTGGTTCACCTGAAAGTAGACAGCTGCAGCACTACAGCCCCTTCATAGGACATCCCTGAAGGACAGTGCTGAAGGGAAATCTTCCCAGTGGGCAGAACTTTGAGCAGTGCACCTGCTTGTGCACTTTGCTTGGAAGGAGAAAAGGTCAGATGTGCGATTATATACTGATTCATGGACTGTAGCCCATGGTTTGCCTGGATGGTCAGGGACTTAGAAGAAACATAACTGGAAAACCGGTGACAAAGGAATTTGGGGAAGAGGATGGACTTCTCTAAGTGGTAAAAAACTGTAAAGATATTTGTATCCCATGTGAGTGTTCATCAATAGGTGACCTCCACAGAGGAGAATTTTAATAATCAAGTGGATAGGATGATTCATTCTGTGGACAACACCCAGTCTTTTTCCCCAGCCACCCCTGTCATCACCCAATGGGCCCATGAACAAAGTGGCCATGGTGGCTAGGATGGAGGTTATTCATGGGCTCAGCAACATGGACTTCCACTCAGCAAGGGAGACCTGGCTACAGCCACTGCTGAGTGTCCAATTTGCCAGCAGTGGATACCAACATTGAGCTGTCAATATGGCACCATTCCCAGGGTGATCAGCCAGCTACTTGGTGGCAGGTTGATTATATTGGACCTCTTCCATCATGGAAAGGGCAGAGGTTTGCCCTCACTGGAATAAATATTTACTGCAGATGTGGGTTTACCTATCTTGCATGCAATACTTCTGCAAAGACTACCATCCATGGACTCATGGAATGCACCATCATGGTATTCCACACAGCATTGCCTCTGACCAAGGCACTTACTTTACTACTTAAGAAGTGCAGCAATGGGCTCATGCTTATGGAATTAAGCGGTCTTACCATGTTCCCCATCATCCGGAGCAGCTGAATTGATAGAATGGATTGAAGGGCCTTCTGAAGTCATAATTACAACACCGTGACGATATTTTGCAGGACTGGAGCAAAGCTCTCCAGAAGGCTGTGTATTCTCTGAATTAGCATCCAATACATAGTACTCTCTCCCATAGCCAGGATTTGTGGGTCCAGGAATCAAGGGGTGGAAGTGGAAATGGCAAAGATGCAAACAGGTCCAGGCTGCTGTGCAAGCTGCAGCCTGGACCTGTTTGGTGAGCTTGATGGTGAGCCTGGACCCACCATCACCCCTAGTGACTCCCTAGCAACATTTTTGCTTTTCGTTTCCATGACACTACATTCTGTGGGCCTGGAGGTCTTAGCCAAAGGGAGGAATGCTGCCACCAGGAGACACAACAAAGATTTCATTAAACTGGAAGTTAACATTGACACCTGGCCACTTTGGGCCCCTACCTCTAATTCTACAGGCTAAGAAGGGAGTTACAGTGTTGGCTGGGGTATTGACTAGGACTGTCACAAGTAAATCAGTCTACTACTCCACAGTGGCGGTAAGGAAGAGTATGTGTGGAATACAGGAGATCCCTTAGGGCATCTCTTAGTATTACCATGCTCTGTGATTAAGGTCAATGGGAAGCTACAATGACTCAATCCAGACAGGACTATAAATGAACCAGACCCTTCAGAGTCACTCTACCAGGTTAAAAACCACTACCAGAAGTGATTGCTGAAGGCAAAGAGAATACGGAATGGGTAATAGAAGAAAGTAGTCATCAATATCAACTATGACCACGTGACTAGTTGCAGAAATGAGGACTGTAATTGTTATGAATATTTTCTCCTTATTTTGTTAAGAACGTGTTTGTGCATATATACACTTGTATTAAGAAAATATTTTCATTTCACTTCCTTTCTTTTTCCTTTATCATGTGACATAAGATTTATTGACTTTATATTCGCAGTTAAGTGTTGTTAACTTTCTGTAATAGCATTTAGGTTAAGGATTAGTGCACATCCTGTTACATGAAGGATACCGGTACTATGTTTGGAGTAATTATGACATTATTATCTTTATTTGAAGATTATGTATGATTCAGGAGATGTGTATGGGTTCAATGTGAAAAGGGGTGGACTTGTGATGGTTAATATTGACTGTCAACTTGATCAGATTGAAGGATGCAAAATACTGATCCTGATCCTGGGTGTGTCTGTGGGTGTTGCCAAAGGAGATTAACATTTGAGTAGTGAACTAAGAGAGGCAGACCCACCCTCAGTCTGAGTGGGCACCATCTAATCAGCTGTCAGTATGAGTAGAATAAAGCAGGCAGAAGAATTTGGAAAGAACAGACTGGCTGAGTCTTCTGGCCTTCATCTTTCTCCCATGCTGGATGCTCCCTGCGTTCAAACATTGAACTCCTACTTCTTCAGCTTTTGGACTCTTGGACTTACAATGATTAGCGAGGGGCTCTCAGGCCTTCAGCCACAGACTGAAGGCTGCACTTTTGGCTTCCCCATTTTTGAGGTTTTGGGACTCAGACTGGCTTCCTTGCTCCTCAGATTGTAGATGGTCTATTGTGGGACTTCACCTTGTAATTGTGTGAGTCAACACTCCTTAATAAACTTCCCTTCATATGCACATCTATCCTATTAGTTCTGTCCCACCAGAGAACCCTGTTTCTATGCTTCCCAACAGAAAGTTTATTTTCCAGCCAAAAAAAAAATCCTCTGTATTTTGTGATTGAACGTCACTTCCTCAGGACGCTCTGTTTTTACACATTCTCTGTTGAAACATCTCTCTTTCTCTGGCTAATTACTTTTTATGCTTTGGGCTTAGAAAAACAACTACCAAATGTGGGAACCTATCCCTGATCTATAGTGCTCAATTGGTCCTCCTCCCTGCTCACACAGCATGCTGAACATGACCACTTTTACAATATTTATTATTCAGTGCTATAAGTATTGATATTCTTATGACTCTCCTCTAAGAAATTTCTTTGGGACATGAAGTGTGTCCTATTATTTGCATCCACTATGCCTAGTAACCTTGGCTAATCTCAAGTGTTCATGGAAAAAGAAGTGTTTTTGTTTATAATAAAAATAAATAGACATATCAAATTCATCACAAATTGATGCATTAATGATAAAACTACAGTGTTACTTATCACCCAGTATGGTAAAACTGAATTATTATGAACAAATAATCTTTGAAGGAGAATTTTGAGGCCCCAAATATTTATGAGCAGGGTGACATTTGGCCTTTAAACAGAGTATATTATTTAGTATCCTCTTCAGATTAAGCCAAAAAGAATAATAGAAGAAGAAGGAATTCCTGGAAGGTGGAATCAAGGGCCATGGAAAACAATAAGAGCTGCACCTGATACAAAACTGTGGCCCTAAGTGAGAAACATTTTCTATCTCCAAGGCCAAGATGTAGCATAATATTCATTCAGCAGGACCTGAGAACCACTACTACAGGCTTCTTGTTCTTCTGCTTTCTAAATGGTAGTGTCTTTCTCAAAGTCTGCTAGACTTTGTAATATATAGTGACTAAAGATTTTGCAATATATTTTTCAAAAATCAACAGACATGCCAGGAATAAAAGGCCAAAATTCTGACCTTTCTTTTGCATTTCTCAACAAAATGAAGGACAAAATATATAAAAATTCCCCCTACCTCACTGAATTTGCACTTAACATGGCTCTCTGCCTGAAATGTTCTCATAAATATCCACCTTACTGTCTCCTTACTGTCTTATAGTCTGTGTTCAGATGTAAATTCATCAGAAAAATCTTCCTCAATCACTTGTATAAATTAGCAAGACACACCGATACAACTTCACTTCCTGTTTGATTACCATGGTTTATGCTTGGTCTGAAGTACTTACCACCTTCTAATTTTTGTGTTTGTTTATTTTTCTGTGCCTACCCTCACTTTGCTGTAAGGGCTGTGAGATTCAGAACTTTGTTGCATTCACTGCTATTACCTCAATGCCTAGAAGAGTGCTTGGCCCAAAGTAGGAACTCAGTGTTGAATAAATGATTGAATGGGTTATAAACATTAATTTCTTAATAAAAAGACCTTTTTCCCCTTTCTTTACATAGCAGTCCAACTGATTCTTGAAACATGTAAAGTATATCACATTCACTCATCACTACACTTAGGCCACTTACATGTACAAATATTTAAATCCTCTTTTAACTATTTTTAATCATACTGGCCTTAATTCTATTTCCTCAACATTCCAAGGGTTTTTATTTTATTTTATTTTATTTTATTTTATTTTTTGATCTCGGGACTTTTTATTTTCTGAAACACACTGCCAGATTTTCTATAGTGGGCTTGTTATTGTAGTTTGAATCGCAAATATCTCAGCATACATGTCCTGGCCTCAGAGTTTCTTCCCTAAAGTAGTCCACATACACCTTCATACATACAGGCAGATGGGCACTCACACGTGCAAACACACACATTTCTCAGTCTCCAGGCTATGCTCATCATTGCATTTATCAAAATCTGAAAAGTTTTTATTTATTTGTTCCCTAGCTTGTGAGTTGTTTTATCTTCCACTAGGCAATAAGTCCCATGAAAGCAGGAACTTTATCTATATGATTCACCTTATCTATTTTATTCACCATCAAGTTCCCAGTGCCTAAAACAACATCTTATGTATGGAAGACACTTAATAATTACTGAATGAACAAATGAACCTTACATTCAGCCTAGATTTCAATGCATTAAGATATTTATCTCAAAAAATATTCTACAAGAATATCATTTAGTTGACAATGACCTGTGTTCCAGCTGTAGGTCTTTGCAAATCCTCTGGACCTCAATATTAAGTGGACTAATTTATGGTGACCCTTTAATTTCCAAAGTCTTATAATGCAGCAGTCAATTAAATATCAAATGTCATTTCCATTATGCATATTGAAGTATTTGCTATAGTTAGTGTTTAGGAAGTCCAATATTCCATGGACTTACTCTTTAAAGGAGAATAAAGTAATACCAGTTTATCTTATATAGATATGACTAAAAATGTGTTGTTACTGAGCAACGCATTTAAACTTTACTGTTGTCAGCAATATCCAAAGAAAAGGAAAACTTTGAGACAATTGAACGTTCTTCTAGTAGTACAGAACACATTAAGGAATATTAAATCATTCCTACTTAAATAAACTTTCCAAATCTAGGCAACCTAGCTCTAGGCTTAGCATCAGTTGGTTAGTTGAGTCAACCTCAATAAAAGATAACTGTTTCTTGGAAAATTAGGAAAGTAAGAGTCAGACAAACCTGTATCAATTCATGTATTAGCCACTTTAGGCAAATCACATAATCTTTTCAACTCTTTTCACATCGTATCCAAGTGATCATAATATGTGGGTTGTGAGGGCTAGAAATATGTTTAATATTCATAACATAGCATACCATTTGTAAAGTAGTAGGTGCTAAATAAACTCTATAGGCGGTTATTAAGATATTGAGTCATATGATGATAGGAAATTTTTTATTAATCTTTCTTTAATAGTCAGGCTTGTTCTTTTCAAAACATAACAGTGAAAATGGAAATAATTTAGATGTAAACAAAGTTATGTAGAAATTGTATTAAAATATCAGTAAAACGCTATCAATACTAGTTGCTAGTGATATGTGTACATATTTAACCTGTGTGTGAGAATGAGTCCCAGATCAAATGTAATTAGTAATGGTTGATAATGAAAATATTATTTTAAAACAGATTTTTCAGATAAGAAATGTCAGAAATGAATATATTAGTGCAAACACAACATAATTGTACCATTTTTTGAGTTCCCGTAATTTCACTAGGAACTCTATGTCTAGTTCTATGTCTAGCTGCTATTTAAAAATACTCAAAACGAGGTAATTTATAAAGAACAGAAACTTATCTCTCACAGATCTGAAGTCTGGAAAGTCTAAGTGCCAGCTGCCAGCATTTGGTGTCTGGTGAGGGGCTTTTTGCCATGTCCTCAACATGGCAGAGAGGGTGAACATTGTATCCTCACATGGCAGAAGGGCAAAAAGGACCCAGGCTGGTTTCCTCTAACCTTTTTATAAGGCACTAATCTATTCATGATTTTGGAACCCTCATGACTTACTTAATCAATTCCCCAAAAGGCCTCACCTCTTAAAGCTATTACAATGAAGATGAAGTTTCAACATGAAGTTTGGAGGGAACATCATTATTCAAACCTCCAAGGAGGATGTAGTATCTTAATTTACAGATTAAGAACATGCGGGCTTCATTCTGTGACATAACATATGCTTTCCAAATATAACCATAAAATTAATAAAGATAATTAAACCAAAATAGCTTGAATAGATTTTTCTCTTATAAAAATAAAAAGAGAGTAGATACATACTTGTAACCATGTGAGATTTCATAGCTTATTTGAAATCTATGAATCTATACATAAATTCAATAAAGTATGTAATATGATACTATTTAGTGAATTTTAGGTGATTTATAATATGTTTGTTTTGTAAAGCAATTAGAAACTGAGTTTGTATGACTTGTTCTCTTTACTGCCTTGGGTTAATTTCAAGATGGTAATCTTTGGGGTTCATTGACTTCCTCCTTGATTCTCATTAAGTAATTCTGTTCTAAATCAATTATTATGGTGCAACTTCTAACTACTCAAGGACAAGAAAAAGATTAGATACTTGCTTGATTTAGAAACACAAGAACTCCAAGGAACTAACCTAAACTTTCAATGCCTAGAGTATGGAGATTTGAAAGCCTATCACATCCATGAGAAATATATCAGAAAAATACATGTCAAAAGTTAGGCAAAAATAAAAACTGATATTGTCATTCATGGAGATTACTAGGGCTTCTGTATAGAATATGTTACACTTGAAAGAGATGAACATTACTAAAATAACCAAATTAAATGAGGTGAACTTGCAAAATAATGTAAAAGTGAATATTTATACATATATTTGAGGGTTTTAGAGCCTAGAATATAAAACCACACACAGTTATAAGCTTATGGAAATCCACCATAACCAAAATTATTTTAGCAAAAATTATTTTCACTAAGTATATTTTAATGCTTCTCATATTACAGATTTCTAAAAGTAAAATAATATAAACTATTAAGTAAACCCTTTTGTACTTCTACTTAAGACAAAATATATAGCAAATGAGCTCTTTGACAGGGTATTAATTGATATTATTTTACTTGAATTTCATAAATAATGAACTAGATGTAATATTCCTCAAGGCAGAAACATGCCTTTGCAGGTTTTATATTTTCTATGACATCATATATGATGCAAACTGTAAATAGAGTTGAACCAAATGTTCCTCATTTAAAGCTGGCCACAGCAAAGATTTCAGTTTTATCGCATAATATATAAACATGCTATGGGCAAGAGCACAACCAAACCTTATAAAGGAGGCACCTGTGGTTTTTAAATTAAGCCCATTTGCTGTAATTAGTCAGCTTTATTTTTCATAAGCCCACTTTTTTCATTGTTTTTTATACCATCCCTGTGGTGGTCATAAACTCCATGCAGTTTTTATGGGGGAGGATTTTGTTTCTTAAAACCCTAGGTGAATTGAAATCAAATCACCTAGGCCACTACTAAAAGAAAGAGAGGAAAAAAGAAATTGAGGGCTCTAGTTAACTCAGCTCTAGTGGTAGGTGGTTCAATCTAAATAAAATTGACTGGCATTAGTGCAGTTCTGTCTTGTACAGTCTCAGAAGATTTACCTTTCCCTTGGAGGTTAATTTCCAGCATGGTTATTCTTGATTTACAGCTTACATTTCTGCATGATTAACCCTTTAAAAATAACTGTACATCCAAAAAGGAACACAATTTGAAATAAAATCTCAAGGAATTCCATAGAATATATGTGACCATTTAAAAACATTTTGAAATATATTTAAGAATAGCCAATGATGTTTAAAATCAATGCAAAACAATTACAGATTTGAAACATTCAGAAAACCTTTTTAGAATTATTTGAGCTTTCATTTTTTTCCAGGTGTACTAAAATTGTTCTCAGAAATGCTATGATTATTTAGCTAAAAATAGTTTACATATATTGCTTTACTTAGCACTAGTCATAAAAAGAGAAACATTTGCTCTTTTGTGTATCAGAGCAGGATTCACAGAAGTTTTATCATGGTCCTTTCTTCTTGAACAGCAAAAAAGACATAACCAGAAATGACAGACACTTAAAAAAATGTTCTCAGACTAATATATGGTAATTTCAATATTCTAATGAAAAGAATTTGAGTAAAAAAAAGCATTCTTACTATTCTGGAAAACTGGCAAACAACCCTGTTTATAGTAAATAGTTGATATGGGTAAGAAAAAATGTAAATACTATACTTAATTCTTTCAAATCTATTTGTTCTTTGAGATTATTGTACAATGACTCTTAACAACAGCGCTATGTTTCACAGGTGGCAAGGAAAATAGATGGATGTGGGTGATCTCATATAAGAGTGTATTTAAGCATGAAAATTTTATCAATAACACAAAAATGATCACTCTTGAGCAACATAATTTCAAATCTAAAAGTTAATTAAAAGGAAATACATAGAAACTTTGACACAGTGTGTAAAACACACAAAGATATTAATTTTACTGGTGCTAAATAAATCATAAATTTAAAAAATCTAAATTCCCAGCTAAAGAAATAGATACCCAAATCATAAAGTATCTACTTTAAAAAATATTTTCCAAAGCTACTAAGTATAATTTTGTGGTTTTAATCTATTCAGAAAATAGTTTGGCATTGCTAATAGAGTGGAAAACATAGGTAATCTGTAATACATTCATTCCATCTGTATGATATGCCCTAGATAAATTCATACTCTTCATTATAAAGTATCTATGTACAAAAATGATTAGATTAGAGCAGTGTGGTTTGTGATAACAAAGTAATGAAGACACCTCAGATGTTGTGTCTAATATAATACATTAAAATTTTGTGATATAGTCGTATGATATTGCACTATATACATAAAAAGGCCTATCCATATAATGTCATGTGATACAATGTTTAAAATTTATTAAATACTTAACACAATGTTGAGTTGTTTTAAAAGTAGGATACAAAATAAAACATACAGTAGTTCATTATGTAAATATTTTTAAAAGAAAAATTATACCATATCATTTATGGAACATATGTAGTTGATAAAGATTATGTAACAATGAGATAATAATTTTTATAAATTTAAGAATTAGCAAATATTAATGTTAGTAAACACTAAATCAGGGAACTATGAAGTAATCCACAGTAGGCTGCTTAGTGTAAAATTAGTTCATAAATGTGTGTTATATTTCATAATACAAACTTTTAAATGCATAATTTCAAACTTAATTATTGAAGGAAGAAAATAGCTATGCTATAATATTAAATAGGATAGCATAAAAATTTTATTTCCTTTGTGCATGCAAGTGTGTATATATATGTCTCTGTGTATATTTACACATATAGTTATATAAGATGGGGAAAAGGAAACAGAACAATAGAAAAAAGAACTGGTGAATATCAGGTTACTTCAGGTTACTTTTTTGTAAGTGTTGAAGCAGAGGGGACCTCCCTATTACTCTGATGCAGGTAGATTGGAATCTCCTGTTTCTGTGAAAAACTGGTCTGTTTGGGGACCTCTCTGTTTCCTTAAAGTTTGACTATGTGGCACTTAGCATGAGTGATGCTTTTTTGGTTTAGTCTTGTCTACTGGGGCCCAGTTCAGGAGTTCAGTCCAAAGCCATGGCCTCCCATAATTTTTCTTTAACACTCTCAAATTTCTACTCCCTCGGTAGCAGAGAAAACTATATTTACTTAGCTCTTACTTGATCTTTAGTCAAGCTAAACATTCGTCTTTTGAAATAATTGTTCAGCTTCTCTTATTTTTATTTCTCACTACACCCCTGCTTCTTTCTAAGATGATGTCCAGATGAACGTAGGCAGAAAAAGTCATGTAACTTTGTTGAACAGAAGTCAGTCATTGAACCAGCCAAGTAACCTTTGGCTACTCTGTACTCTGCAGCAACGTTCCTTGTCTGCCTGACTCTCCCTGTTAGTGTTTAAAGTGGGTGTCAACAGATGACACAACTCATAACCTTACATCTATTACAATAGATATTTACAAATCTACAAATAGAAGGTCTACAAATAGACCTTCAGTCTATTTTCAGTAGCCCTTCTGGTTGACATGACTTCCATATAACTCTCACTGTCTAAAATCATTTTTGAAGCTTTGCCATATTTTCCAACTAACCTGCCCCACCTGTAGCCTCTGCTATGAGTACTGCACATCCTTTCAAAGGCCTACCCCAATTGGCAACCAGGCACTCAAGCCAGCACAGCACCATATAACCACATGAGTCTTACATGCAAATTTGACTCCCTCTTCTCTCTGCCTACTCGTCAGCTCTGTTCTCTTAAATGGCCCTCTCATTTTAGTTCAATTCTAGTCTGCCTTCAGTGCTTTGTTCAGCTTCTCTGTATATTTGCAAAGTAACTCTTTTCCCATTCCATTTTGAAGCTTAGCCCTTTGGCTTGGTCTGGAGACAGGAAAGTGATGGGGCGCAATTTGCTTGAATCCTGAACTCCTCCTCAATCTCTTTGTCCTCCTTCTTTTTCTCTCCTGTCCTCACGTTCCCTCAATTCTTGGTCACATTCCTTTTTCCCAACTCTAGCTTCTGAATCTTTAATGAAACATAGGGTATGTTCTTTAAGTTATTAAAAGAAAAAAAAAAAAAGCCGGGCACAGTGGCTCACACCTGTAATCCCAGCACTTTGGGAGGCCAAGGCGGGCGGATCACCTCAGCTCAGGAGTTCGAGACCAGTCTGGCCAACATGGTGAAACCTCATCCCTACTAAAAGTATAAAAATTAGTGGGGTATAGTGGCCAGCACCTGTAATCCCAGCTATTCGGGAGGCTGAGGCAGGATAATTGCTTGAACCTGGGAGGCAGAGGTTGCAGTGAGAGGAGATCATGCCATTGCACTCCAGCCTGGGTGACAGAGTGAGACTCCGTTTCAACGATAACAACAACAACAAAGAAACAAAAAATAACCCTCTAGGCCCTGCTGCTTAACAGGTTAAATGTGAAGTAAAATGAATTTAGAAAAATCCTTATCTCTAATGAAGACTGGTTTTGAAGACATTCTGGAAAATCTTATTTTGAATGGCAAAAGTTTATTATTATGCTTTGTTTTTCTACCTATCTTCTCTGACCATCCATATGTTTCTCCCAAGTGTGTCTTGGGCCAAGTGAAACATATTGTAATAAGAAAGATATAAAAGTTATACTAATTTTCTTGCAAAATGTCCACTATATATGTATAATAAAAGTCTTAAAAATAAACAACCCCCAAAATACTAACATTTTTTGATTGGTCAGAGGTGATTTCTATTGCTTTCTTCACAAAATTTTCCCCAAACATTTTTAGAATGATAATGTATTATATTTATAACCAGATTTTTAAGAAACAATGAAAAATACTTCACAAAATCTGACGATACAAATTATAATAGTACATCTGTGTCAGACAAAGTGCTTGATTTTTGTTAGCCTGAAACAGAGTTACAACAAGGAAGGAAAAGTCCCAGTTAACTTGAGGAGATACTAAACTATTTTTCTTGACAATAAAAAAAAAAAATTAAACAGAATAATACATTGTTTATTTAAATATTTTTCCCTTGAAAGCTAAGATAATCAGTAATCTAAGTTCTGGAATCACCATGAAAGAAAATGTGAGTATTAAAATACAGTTATTATATTAATATAGAAATTAGGTAAACAATCTAAATCATTGTAAGTCAGTTCAGTCTAATAATTCCTATAATTCTGTTTTCATTTAAGGTTAAGTATGTACCATTTTAAATTCTAAATTCTTCTTAGTGTTGTTTTTGAAGTTTGAACACATAAAAAGAGACACTTCTATTTACTATAGCTTTAATTATTTGAATCCAAAAACAAAACAAAACAAAAAGGTAGCTAATCAACAAAAAGTATTCACTTCAAATTCATTCAGTGAAAGAAAAAAATCCTCTGCTTTAAGATCAGGTTTGTTGGTTATTTTCCTAAGTTTCTGACGGAAATTTGTCAGGGATAGAATAGTCCTTTCAGATAAACTTCACAGTTTTACTGTTGAAAAGTAATTATTCCAAAACTCAATGTTGTATGTTTATAAATACTAAACTAACTAGCTTAATTGTAAAAGGAGACTAGCTGAAGTTATTAGCAAATTTTTGATTAGGCAGTTTTTAATTCTCACAAACAGATCCACATGAGGGCAGTAGACCATGATAAAGCCTGGAATATAAAAAGTAATACAAAGATAAACCAAGAGGAAAAACATATTCAGTTCTGGAATTCTTTCCCTTGGCAAAAGGCATAAATCTCATATGATAAAACCACAACCAACCTTAGTTACCAGCACCTATCTCATAGCCAGTAAGTAGAGAACAGCCTTAAATGTTTTCTTTTTATATTCCAATATACCAGCAGGGGAAATTTGTTCTTCCTTTTCCCTCATATAAAAATCTATAAAGGATCTAATCTCAAAAAGCTCTCAGAGTAACAAAACTCTTTGTTTCACTGTTTTCCTATAAGTATTGGCTAAGAATAAAAATATCCCTATTAAGTGAAAACTCCTACTGCAGAGAGAAGAAAAATTGACTATCTATCCAATGTACCATTTTTAAAATACTTAAACAAATGATGACATTTCTAGTTTAAAATCTTGACAGATAAAAATAGAAATGTACAATTTTAAATATCAGACTCCTAACTAACATAAGAAAAAGGTTTTGGGTATTTATTTATACTTCCATTATTATCAGAACATGCAGTGGGAAGTAAGGAAAAATGATAGAAATTTTACCACAGTCTGCACCTGCCTCTTCATAATCCAGATATAATCTTCTACACACCATCTGCTTTTTTTTTTAATTATTATTACTGCTGTAACTAATTACCACAAATTTGGTGGCTTAAAGCAACACACATTTATTATCTCACAGTTTCTGTAGTTTGGAAACCTGAAATCGATCTCACTGGACTAAAACCAAGGAGGTGTCAACAGGACTGAGCTCTTCCCTGGAGGCTATAGAGATGAATCCACTTCAAGTTTACTTAAGATGTTAACAGATTTCAGTTTCTTGATGTTGTAGAACTAGTTCCTTTCTTTGTTTCCTATCAGCCAACAACCACACTTAGCTCCCAGAAGCATCTCTCTGGTTGTTCCATGTGACTGTTACATCTCAGCACCAGCACCAGTACATTGAGTTTCAGACTTGGAATTTCCCTGAATGTCCCTTCTACCATACCTCTTCTCCCTTCTTCTGCTACTGTATCTTCCTGAATCTAGTCAAAGGTTCCTGCTCCTAAGGACTCACATGATTAGATTGTGCCTGCATTAGTTGGTTTTCACACTGCTGAAAAGGACATACCCAAGACTGGGTAACTTATACAGAAGAAAGGGTTTAGTAAGCTTGCAGTTCCACGTGGCTGTGGAGGCCTCACAATCATGGCAGAAGGCAAGGAGGAGCAAGTCACATCTTACATGGATGGCAGCAGGCAAAGAGAGAGCTTGTGCAGAGAAACTCCCATTTTTAAAACCATCAGATCTCATGAGATCCATTCACTATCATGAGAACTGGATGGGAAAGACCTACCCCCATGACTCAACTACCTCCCACCATGATCCTCCCATGACACATGAGAACCATGGCAGTTACAACTCAAGATGAGATTTGGATGGGAACACAGAACTAAACCACATCATTCCACCCTCGGACCCTCTCAAATCTCATATCCTCACATTTCAAAGCCAATCATACCTTCTCAAGAGTCCCCCAAAGTCTCAACTCATTTCAGCATTAACTCAAAAGCTCAAAGTCTCATCCGAGACAAGGCAAGTCCTTTCCTCCTATGAGCCTATAAAATCACAGCAAGTTAGTTACTTCCTAGATACAATGGGGGTACAGGCATTGGGTAAATATAGCCATTCCAAATGGGAGAAATTGACCAAAACAAAGAAACTACAGATCCCATGCAAGTTTGAAATCCAGTGGGACAGTCAAATCTTAAAGCTCCAAAATGATCTCCTTTGACTTCATGTCTCACATTCAGTTCACACTGATATAAGAGGTGGATTCCCGTGGTCTTAGGCAGCTCCACCATTGTGGCTTTGCAGGGTACAACTTCTCTCCTGGCTGATTTCACTAGCTGGTGTTGAGTGTCTGTGACCTTTCCAGGTGCACAGTGCAAGCTGTCAGTGGATCTACCATTCTGGGGTCTGGAACATGGGGGTCTTCTTCTCAAAGCTCCACTAGACAGTGCCCCAGTAGGGATTCCAGTAGGGACTCCCATTCCACATTTCGCTTCTGCACTGCCCTAGCAGACGTTCTCCATGAGGGCCCTTCCCCCACAGCAAACTTCTGCTGGGGCATCCAGGCATTTCCATACATCTTCTGAAATCTAGGCGGAGGTTTCCAAACCTCAATTCTTGACTTCTGTACATGCGCGGGCTCAACATCATGTGGAAGCTGCCAAGACTTGGGGCTTGCACCCTCTGAAGTCACAGCTTCAGCTGTACCTTGGGCCCTTTTAGCTGTGACTGGAGTGACTGGGATGCAGGGCACCAAGTGCCTAGGCTACAACAGAGTAGTGGGGAGCCTGGGCCCAGCCCACAAAACCATCTTTTCTGTCTATGCCTCTGGGCCTGTGATATGAGAGTTGGCCTTGAAGACCTCTGACATGCCATGGAGACATTTTCTGCATTGTCTTGGGGATTAACTGTCAACTCCTGGTTACTCATGCAAATTTCTGCAGCCAGCTTGGATCTGCCTCAGATAATGGGATTTTCTTTTGTATTGCATTGTCAAGCTGCAAACTGTCCAAATATTTATGCTCTGCTTTCCTTATAAAACTGAATGCCCTTAACAGCACCAAAGTCACATCTTGAATGCTTTGCTGCTTAGAAATTTCTTCTGCCAGATACCGTAAATCATCTCTCTCAAGTTCAAAGTTCCACAGATCTCCAGGGTGGGGGCAAAATGCCAACAGTCTCTTTGCTAAAACATAACAAGAATCACCTTTGCTCCAGTTCCCAATAAGTTTCTCATTTCTGTCTGAGACCACCTCAGCCTGGATTTTATTGTCCATATCATTATCAGTCTTTTGGTCAAAGCCACTCAGCAAGTGTCTAGAGAATTTCAAACTTTCCCACATTTTTCTGTCTTCTTCTGAGCCCTCCATATTGTTTCAACTCTGCCTGTTACCCAGTTCCAAAGTTGCTTCCACATTTTTATGTGTCTTTTCATCAGTGCCCTGCTCCCCTGGTACCAATTTACTGTATTGGTCTGTGTTGACACTGCTGATAAAGACATACCTGAGACTGGGTACTTTATACGGGACAAAGGGTTTAATGAACTTACAGTTCTAAGTGGATGGGGAGGTCTCACAATTATGGCAGAAGGCAAGGAGGAGCAAGTCACATCTTACGTGAATGGCAGCAGGCAAAGAGAGAGCTTGTGCAAAGAAACTCCTGCTTTTAAAATCATTCGATCTCACGAGACCCATTTGCTATTATGAGAACTGCATGGGAAAGACCCACTCCCATGATTCAGTCATCTCCCACTGGGTCCCTCCCATAACACATGGGAATTACGGGATCTAAAAGAAGAATTCTGGGGGCGGACACAGAGACAAACCATATCAGCACCCACCCAGATAATCCAGGATAATCTGCCTATTTTGAAATTCATAATCTTAAATACATCTGCAAAGTCTCTTTTGACATGTAATAAAACCCACTTAAAGTTTCTAGGGATTAGGGAGTGGATATCTTTGGGGAGTCATTATTAAGCCTACCACATCATTGAATTAAGAATGAGCTCTGAAGGGAATAGAGGGGCATAGAAACTACAAAGAAAAGGAATCGACAACAAACAAAAAAAAATTTGTTTCCTTAAAATGTTTTCATCCATATCGTTAAAATCTCATGTATGTTATAAATGTACTACTCCACTAGTATTTTTGCTCTTGCTCTTTTCCTTGCCTGAATGCACACATTCCTTGATGCATTGCCTATTCAAATCATAACTTGTCAGGTCTCTAGGAAAAGTCCTCTTTCTCAAGCAACCATCAGTACTTCTCAAAACCTTCTTGAATTTTTATTTATCAGAAACCCCAAGCATTTAAGATCCAAACCATGAATGCTTACTAATGCTGTCCTAATGTAAATCTCATCTCTTCCAAATAAGGTATGCGATAGTTAAAAGCATGGGATTTACAGCAGAGTCGCTCAGTCATATCCCAGATCATATTCCAGATCTGCCACTTACCAACTGTGTACCTTTAAGCAAGTTAATAATCCTCTCTGTACCTAAGTTTCTTCCTTTGTAAAATAAGAATAATATTAGCAACATCATGAGTTTAAATGAATTAATACACAGAGTGTAATACACAGTGTCTAGCACATGTATGTCTAGTTCTATAAATGTTAGCTATGATTGCTACTGTTAGTAGGTGTGTAGGTGATTTGACAATTGATACCTTATTTTTAGGTTGTATTCAATAAAACTAAGGCTCCAATTCTTTTGCCAAATATAAATTTTCCCTTATATGATTTTTAGGTATATGCCAGTAAAATACAGGTGAAAATTAATAGTGGTCACACAAATACATCCAGTCCTCTCTCAGTATCCATGGAGGATTGGTTCCAGGACACCCCACAGATATAAAACTTCATGGATGCTCAAATCCCTTATATAAAACATAGTATTTGTATATAATCTATGGTACATCCGCCCATATAAAGTTGACCATTTAACAATCCAGCCTAGGTGACAGAGTGATAAATCCTGTCTCAAAAAATTAAAAAATAAAAACAGAAAAATAAATAGAACTTGCCCATATGGAGGGCTAACTTTATTGACGTTTTAGTAGTCATTATTATGTATTTAATTATTTGTCACTAAAATTACATGTGTGTATTAATTATACTTTGTATGAGGAGGTTTTGATTATTCTAGACTGCTATTTTCAAATAAAAGGAGTGAATATATATAAATTTTATTTTGGTCTAAATTTTTTAAGCAAAAATATATAACTAGTGCTGCAAAATAATGCAGAGAAAAAAATCTGCAAGAAAATAAATGATTCATAGATGGCATCCTCTCAATAGCCTTAGGTTCATAAACATTTCTACATCTTTATTTAAATTTCTGGTAACTGATTTTTAAGCGACATTTTCTAAAATAAATTTGTTTCATTTTTTTTTCTCAAGAACTAATGTTTAGGCAAAATATGTCATTGTTAGTACCAATGAGAAAATATATAATTTGCTCATTCATCCAACTACTATTTATTTAGATTAGGGATAGTGCCTAAATAATAAATGATAACACTAATCACCAATTTTTGAAGGGGTACTAAAGGTAGAGATCACTATATACTCACTTTACAGAGACTCTGAGAAACTAAGTAAATCGAAGGCCATAACATTTGCTATTGCAATGCCCAGATTAAAATTTTGTTCTGTCATACTCACACCCCTATGGGATTTTATTATAAGGTGCTTTTGCTCATTCACTATCCTGTCAAATTTGTTTAGCGCTCCCCACAAGACCTAATATATATTTGCTTCACTTTTACAGTTGAATAAACATGTATCCAATCAATGAATGAATGAAATACATCAATTACTCAATTTAAGTGTTTTTAGATATTACCCCTTTCCTTCCTCATTTGGGACTACCCAAAGAAAAAAATTAATAGGATTATGCATTTTAATAATAGCAGCAGACTACAATGTTTTTGGCTTCGAATAATAGCATCCCTAGGATCAGTGGCTTAAACATATGGTAATATGAATATATCTTGAATGACAAGAAGCTCAGAGGTTAATTCAGCAGTTCAACCACATCAGGCCCTTCAGTCATTTATGAGTCTCTTGCCTCTTCCCTCATGACTGCCTGTGGCTGCTGCTGCTACAAACCTCATAATCCAATGTAACTGTGCACACAGGCAAAGGTGGGGAGAGACTGAAGGGCCCAATTATGCACTTCCCTCTTTTAATTAGAGAGGAAACTATTTCTCCAAGGGTCCTCAGCAGGATTACTCTTGTGTCTTTTTTACCAAAACAGGGTTACATCCTCAACCCTAAACCAGGTAAAGATATGGGATTAATGTAATTGACAAGATTAATCACTAGTCATGCTTTGTGTAGACACATTGCTTCCTTCAAAGCTGAATAAAATTAGAATTCTTATTGCAAAACACAAAGTAGAAATGACTAATAAACTGGTAAGCAACTAGCAGTGGCAGGTGCTTTTTCCTTCCTACTCTGTATAATTCAAACACGAGGCAAGTGTTGTAGGTTCTTCAAGCATCTTAGAGACAGATACATTTTCAATAATTTAGTTGCTTGTTTGAACATGAAACAAATGCATAACAATAATTTACGCAAACCATTTTAATGGGTGTTCTTGTTTTACCCATTTATCAGTGAAGAAAATAAGATTTAGAAAACACAATTATGTTGCCCATTATCAGCAAATACCCACAAAGAAGCTGAGAGCAGCTGAGACTCAAGCTCATATTTCTCTGACTCCAGAGCTGGAGTTCTTAAAGACTAAGACACACTACCTAAATGTCACTTGAGGACTGCCATTTACAATAATTGAGATGAATTCTTGTTCCATATATTTCTTTTCTTTATTTTGTAACAGTTTTAATATCAACTGTTGCTCCTTTGGAATCAAAACTAATATCTATAAAAACATAACGCTCTGCAAAGCATCACGTATAACATAAACAGCAAAATCTTGTTTCTGCCTTCTTGGAGATAACAGGCTAAGGTTAACATGAAAAATCATCAGAGTGGTCGGGAGTGGACGTTTTTATTTCCAAAGTGTCTTAGCAATAAAATCTTAGCAACAAAATTCGCTCTTCTCTCTCTCTGTCTCTGTCTCTCTGTCTCTCTGTCACACACACACACACACACACACACACGCACAAACAGAGTTGACCTTTACCAACTTTTATAGAAACTATAGTGTCTAAACTATTGTCTTGGAAACAAACACTTGTCTCTCCAGGCTACAAATATGAATTTAAAAGTGTTATTAATGACCAAAATGCCTAGGAAATGTCTAATAAAACCAAGGTATCTTTCAACAATGATAGATTAATTGAATTTAATATGGTGGAATTGGAAAAGTCACTGTAACTAATTGCCTTTCCAGGTTGTGAATGCCTCTAAGTGTGATGTATAGTACTGCACTTCAGTATTTTAGTTAAGGGTCTTGTTATTAAATTACCTTGAAACATCAATGTTGGAGGTTATACAGCTCATTTACTATTTATCTGTGTTCTAAAATAGAAGGTCACCTTTTCTTTAAACATTTAGTTTTTACATTTTGCATGTGCCTGGGGCCAATGATTTCAACCTTAAAATAATGCAATGGTGTTACCTAATGGGAACAATAGCAATCAATCCCTACGAATATCTAGAGAAATTAAAAAATATGCTGCAAAATTGATTGATTGCCTACACTACATCTTATCCTCCAGTAGCTAGTATGCATAATTTAACTACATGATAAGTGCTACCTATCATTCTCTTCTGATTTCAAATTTAATAGCCTCAGAAGCATCATTGTTCATTTGTTTGCAAAATGTCATTGACACATACATGAGTCCTTATAGTGGAATAAAAAGTCCATTTGTCTTCTAAAAGCAGTGTAACTTTCACAACGAGATATTATCTGTCATCTTTCTCCCAAGAGCACTTCTAATACTGAAGAACCATGTGTCTATTGCACACACACACACACATATATATATATATGGACATGTGTAATTATTTCTATAACAGTTCATTTTGGATCAATATCAAGCATTTATAATAGGGTTTCAGAAATATCTTATTGTTTCCAGGAGTGAACACAAAAAGGACAAAAAGCAGAGAGGAAGAAAGCATATTTAAGGTTTCCAACATGTTCTATCTTACAGGTGAGACCTCTCATAGAATCCGTAGTATTAATGATAGCAATGATTTTCATGCTGTTGGAGGTAAATGAAAATAATTACAATTAAAAATACTACGATTGTTATTATTATTATTATTGAATGCCTACTATATGCCAGGCATAGGTACTCCACAGGTTTACCATCATCTCAATACCCTACAAAAATTATACAAGGAGAATTGAAATCTAACTTTGTCTAGATTGAACTCTCTTCTATGTACTGAATGTTAGTCAGTTGCATTGTTTATATTTAAAAGCGAATTCTGCTTTGGCTTTGGGAAATTCTCAATTGTCTTATCAATTAACAGGAAATTAAATTCAAACAAAAAAGAGATGAACTTGCTCTTCAATTTCTAGTGCATAATTACAACAAGTAGACATCTTTAATGGTAACCAGAAACATTGAAAGATCATGATTGAAGTTTTAACCTGATAATATTGGTCCAAATAATTTGAATTTTATTTGGTGGATATTAATAAGAGGTCATAAAAAAATAAACTTTTTGAAATTAAAGAATAACATTTAACAAAAAAATTCTCTTTAAAATTGATTTTTAAAGTTTTACAATTTTTATAATGCAAATGCCCCGATACAGATAAATTTCTCATTTGTTAGCAAATCTAGTTTCGTCTTTCCAAAAATCTATCTTGACATTTTTTTTTAATTCCTCAAAAACTCTCATTCTTTGAGGAATTCTGGCAAAAATTAAAGTTAACATGTATGGGAAGTGGAATCTGTCATGCTTATCCGGCAGGAGTGGTCAGATGAATAATAGAATTACACATCCTCCAAAAATCAACCTGTTCCTTCGAGAGATGGCTGTTAAAAAGAGCCCAGCACGCCTCCTGCTCTCTTTCACTTTCTCTCTCTCTCTTTCTTCGTCTCTCACTATGTGACCTCTGTACCTGCTGGCTTCCCCTCACCTCCTACCATGATTGGAAGTCGCCAGAGGTCCTCACCAGAAGCAGAGGCTGGCACCATGCCTTTTGTGCAGCCTGCAGAGCCTTGAGCCAAACAAACCTTTTCTTTACAAATTACCCAGCCTTGGGTATTTCTTTATAGCGACACAAAGTAACACAGAAAATTGGCACCAAGGAGTGAGGCATTGCTTTAAAGATACCTGAAAATGTGGAATTGGCTTTGGAACTGGGTTATGGGCAGAGGTTGGAAGAGTTTGGAAGTCAAGAAGACAGAAAGGATAGGGGAAAGTTTGAAACTTTGTAGAGACTGGTTAAGTAGTTGTGTCAAAAAACCTGATAGAAATATGGGGAGTAAAGCCCACGCTCATGAGGTGTCTGATGGAGATGAGAAACATATGCAGAATGGGAGAAAAGGTGGTCATTTTTACATAGTAGCATAGAACCTAACTGCACTGTGTCGGTGCCTTAGGGCATTTTTTGAGTTTGAATTTAAGAGTGATAACCTTATCCAGCAAAAGAAATATCTAAGCAGCAGAGTGTTCAAGAAGTGGTGTTGCTGTTTTCAACAGCTTACAATCACACTTGGAAACAAAAGAATGCCCTAAAGGTGGAATTTATAATTAAAAGGAAAACAGCATAAAAATTGGAAAAATGTGAGAAGAACATAAGTTTTGGGCCAGAGACAAAATGCAATAGTAGGGATATTGTACTCTTCCAAATCTCATGTTAAAATTTGATCCCCAGTGTTAGAGGTGGAACTTAATGGGAGGTGTTTGGGTCATGTGGGTGGATCCCACATGAATGGCTTGGTGCAGTCCTTGATGTAATGAGTGAGAGCTGGTTGTTAAAAAGAGCCTGGCACCTCCTCTTGGTCTTTTTCACTTCATCTGTCTCTTGCTTTCTCTCTTGCCATGTGATTTGTGTACATGCTGGCTCCTCTTTCCCTTCCACCATAAGTGAAAGCAACCAGATATCCTCATCATAAGTGGATGCTGGTGCCGTGTTCCTTGTGCAGCCTGTAGAACTGTGAACCCAATAAATGTCCTTTGTAAATTACCTGGCCTCAAGAATTCCTTTATGCAACACAAATAGAGTAAAACAGCTTGGAAACTAGATAATCAATATTGCTAAAAATCTCCATCCCTCTAAAAAGAGGTAAAACGTTTCAAATGATAGCTTAACGCAAGAGTCAGCAAATTACACTGGTGAAAGGCCAGATTGTAAATATTTTAGATTTTGTGGCCATTCCATATGGTCTTTGTCCCGATTACTCAACTCTGCCATAGCAGCAAGAAAGCAGCCAGTCAATACATGAGCCCAAGGATGTGACTTTTTTCCAAAAAATAGGCAGTAGGCCTGATATTCATATATTATATTTTCATTTTTATTAGGTTTGAGGTATTTTATAAAACCTTTGGAACTCCTTCCTTGACCTATGGATTAATTAGTATTGTGTTATTTAATTTCTAAATGTTTTGAGATTTTCCTAGGCATCTTATTATTATTTATTCTAATTTAATTCCTCTGCGATCTATACGATTTTAAATCTTTCAAATTTATTGAGACTAGTTTTATGGCCTAACATGTGTATTATATCCTGCTGAAAATGCTATGCACTTTAAAAATGTATATTTTTCTGTTATTCTGTGTAATGTCCTATAAATATTCACCAGGTCAAAGTGATTGAATGTGTTATTCAGATCATACTACTTGTTGTCAGGCCTCTGAGCCCAAGCCAAGCCATCACATCCCCTGTGACTTGCACTTATGCGCCCAGATGGCCTAAAGTAACTGAAAAATCACAAAAGAAGTGCACATGCCCTGCCTCGCCTTAACTGATGACATTCCACCACAAAAGAAGTGGAAATGGCCGGTCCTTGCCTTAAGCGATGATATTATCTTGTGAAATTTCTTTTTCTGGCTCACCCTGGCTCAAAAAGCTCCCCCACTGAGCACCTTGTAACCTCCACTCCTGCCGGCCAGAGAACAACTCCCCTTTGACTGTAATTTTCCTTTACCTACCCAAATCCTATAAAATGGCCCCACCCTTATCTCCCTTCACTGACTCTCTTTTCGGACTCAGCCCGCCTGCACCCAGGTGATTAAAAAGCTTTATTGTTCACACAAAGACCACAAAGTTTGGTGGTCTCTTCACACGGATGCGCATGACACTTATTACTTGCATTTTTTTTTTTAGCGATTTCTGAATGTTAGGTATAATGGGTACATTTTCTTTCTCCATTTTATTCTGTTATTTTTTGCTTCATGTATTTTGAAGCTCTGTTATTAGATGCACGCACAATTTTTATAGCAATAGTTTCCTAATTACTTGACCCTTTTATCATTATGAAATGATCTTCTATGGCTCTGGTGACGCTATCTTGAAACATATTTTATCTCATATTAACATAGCCATTTCAGTATTTTTATGTTTGCTGTTGCAAATCTGTAGCTTGACTTCACTTATAAGAAATATTTTTATTGGATCTAAAAGTCTCAGTTGACAAGTTTGTTTATTTTCTCTTTAAAGATGTTATTTCTTGCCATATGCTAACATTGTTTCTGCAGAAAAGTTTGTAGTCATTTGAAACTTGAATTGCTGTTCCTCTCTTTTAATGTCTTTTTTTTTTCTGGCTGCTTTCAAGATTATCCTTTATCTTTTGTTTTCAGCTGTTTGACTATTATGTACTCATTCTTATTTTCTTCATATTTTCATTCTCATTTTCTTCATATCCTGTTTGTGCTTTACTGAGCTGCTGCTTCTTGAAACTGTAATATTATATCTTTCAATAAAATGGGAACATGTACATCCATTAGATCTTCAAATTACACATATGTTACACCTTTTGACATCCTGCAGCTCACTGAGGCTCTATTTATGTTTTAAAATATCTTTTCTCTCTTTAAGATAGGATAATTGGTGTTTATCTATGTTTAAGTTTGTGAACTCTGTTCTTTGTCATTTCCATTCTGCTTTTATGCCCATGTGGTGAATTTTTTTAATCTACTTATCCCATTTTCAATTTTTCTTTTTAATTTTTCTATTTATTTATTTATTTAGAGATGGAGTTTCACTCTTGTTGCCCAGTCTGAAGTGCAATGGTGTGATCTCAGCTCACTACAACCTCCGCCTCCCAGGTTCAAGCGATTCTCCTGAATCAGCCTCCTGAGTAGCTGGGATTATAGGAACACACCACCAGTATTTTCACTTTTAGAATTTTCCTTCTATTGATTCCTATATTTCTGTTAAAATTTATCTTTTTTATTCAGTATCACTGTTTTCTTTAACCTTATTCATTAATTTAATTGCTTTCTTAAAGTCCTTGTCTGCTCATTCTAGTATCTGACTCATCTCAGGGTTGGTCCTATTATCTTTTTTTTTAAGACTAGATCATATTTTTATATTGCTTCAAATAATAATTTTTGTTATTAACTGGGCACTGAAATTTTGTTGTAGAGAGACTTTGAATTTTGTCATATTTCTCTGAAAAATACTGATTTTTTAAAATCTGACAATTAATTGGATTCCAGTTAAAAACTGTTGATTGAGAAAGTTCGAACTTGTTTTATTTATTTTACCTTTATCTGGGCTGCTTTGAATCTGCCCAGCTCATGCACGTTCGGGGCTCATGCAGAGATTTAGATAGAGTCTGAACACAGAATTTGTGCTTCTTGGCTAGCTTTTGCTTCTGTGGGGTTCCTTGTTTTCTGGTTCAAAAGGCTGTTTTTGTCACAAATTTCTGTTATTTGGTTTTTTTTCAGCTCAGAAAGACTGCATGTTTTCTATCAGGGATTTAGCTACCCCACATGATATTGACTGATGCTTTCTATTACACTAAGTAATTAAAAATGAGAAATTTACCCGGTGCTAACTTTGCTACAGTGTTGATCCCCACACAGAATTTCCGTGTCATTTACTCTCTAGTATCTTCAGGTTGTTGTTTATTTGTGTTGTGTTATTTTGTATTTTGTCCTGAAATTATCATTGTTATCTCCAGGAAGTTCCTGTTCAACAGGTTTCAGTCATTTAAAAAAAATATATAGCTGCCTAATTTATGTTTTAAAGTGTGAATATCAAACTGTACATTTGCTTCACTATATTTTACTTTATTGGGTCTGCTACATCCTCAATTATTCTGTTTTTCAACACATAATGCCGAGGATTTATCAATAAAATGCCTGAATTATACTGAACGAATCATATAGTTTCAGAAATTCCTTTTCACATCCATTGTACTGTCTTTCTCTCTCAGTTGTATTTTCATACAGGCAATAGTCTCTAATTTTAATAATTGCTGGAGTTATTTACAAAAAATTAAGTTATATAGACCTGCAGCATATGATTTCAGATCCCCTTTTAGGTTGTTGCTAATTCTTGCCACCTTATTTAAGCGTTGCTACAAAATACATAGGCATCCATCTGTCCCTCTCTCTCCCTCTAGGTTTAACACAGACATACACATTCCTATTAAATTCACATTTACTCATATTTCAAGCGCATACTCTTATCCTTTTCTATAGTGTCATCTTTGACCAATAGGAACTCCCCTCTCTGGGTCTTAATCTAGCTGATGACTCACTAAAATGGGACCATAGGAGCTCTGTTCTCATAATGGAGTGTTGATGAAATCACACACCAGAACACCTCACGAGATCAGGCTAAAGCTAATCTGAAACACCTCTGCTCTTTCCTGCTTTCATTGCAATCTTCAGATTTTTCCTATGAGAATTTTCAGAATTCATCCCTTCTACAATAACTTTCTTTTCAGGGATTGCTTCTGAAGAGCCCACACTAAATTAGTCCTCTTTAGCCCCTCTCAGTTTTTTTTCTTTTTTTCTTTAATTTAAGGAGGGATTTGCTTTTACTTCGTCTTTTCAATGAGGAATGTTAAGAATAGCTATGGAAAATACTGCAGATTTACCCAACAAAAACTCTTAACCTCCTACTCTGTCTTGCTGTACAATGAAGATTTGAAAGTTAAAGAATATATTTCCTAGTATCCCAGTCACAAAAAGACAAACACTATATGATTCCACTTATATAAAGTATCTAAAGTAGTAAAATTAATGAGGGTTACCAGGTACTAGGGCAAGAAGGAAGAGGAGAGTGTTTAATGGGTATAGAATCTGTTTTATGAGATGAAAAAGTACTGGAGATCAGTTTCACAACAATGTAAATATATTTAAAATCACAGAACTATACACTTAAAAATGGTTAAGATTTTTTTTTAAATAGTAATAGAATAATTATATATTCACAAACTTGGAAGAATTTCCATGTAAATAAACTCCATGGACAATGGGCTTTTAAAAATGTTTTGCTCAATGATGTAGCATCAAAATCTTAAAAATTGCCAAGTCATATAGGTGCTCAGTAAACAAATTTTGAATAATACATACATTTCTTAGCAAAAGAAAAAAAAGACTACGAAGGAATGTTTACACTCTAACCAATTTGTATGTTTGTCTATGCTTATGTGTGTTTATAAATACATATGCACATATTCTATTCTATTATTCAGAATACAATTGGTTATGTTGCTGTAACAAACAACCACTAAATAAAATAATATGTGTTATTCCTTTAAAAAAAAAAAAGATAAAATAAAAGAAAAAAACTGATTATATTTTCTAGAAATTTTTGCAACTCAGGGTCCACAAATGGCTTAGGTTATACTAAGCAAATACATGGGAATTAGAAGAAAAAAAAAAAAAAAAGTGTAACCTAACCTAATGGTAACTGGCACTTTTGATAAGCATTGTGGAGGGGTATTGAATTATTTTTCAAGAATTATAACAGCGATTTTGTTGTACTTCTGACTTTTCCATTTTCCCTCTTCTTTATGAGTCCCACAAGGCAGATACTAATATCAAAAGGATTTTGTCTAAAATATTCACATAATGGTTGGATGTTTTCTTATGTCCGTGTTGTTCTTGGTTGTGTATGATGAAAACTTAATTCCCTGATCTTCCCTGAATTTCTGTCATGCTTGCTGGTAGATCCCTACCTACAAAAGTGGTGTCAGTGCTTAGAGTTGTATGCAAATAAAAACACTGACCAAAAAGGCAACTTGGAATAAAAGAAATTAGGAATTGATTATCAAGCAATGAGGAAACTTGTATTATTCTTCTTGCCCAATTGAGTTTGAATACAACTAGGATGCATTTAACATTAGAAGATGGCACTATTAACCAATGGCATGCTAAGCATATTTAATTTTATTAAACCTGTGAGCACATAGAATTAGGTGACTTAAATAAAAGCTTTGGCAAAATGAGTGGCTGTTGTAACAGATGATTAAGAGAAACACAAGGAATTCAAAAGCCTTAGAGAGGTAGGCTGCTTCTAGACTACATTCAATATACAACCTCAAGAAGTAAGATTCTATCTTTTTTTTGGATAGTTGGCTGATACTTTTGGGGAGGTCTATTGTAAATGAAACTGAAGTACCTCAATTTTTTTTAAAGTCCCAAGTTTTAGTGACATAAAAGTTTCAGAGCAAATTTATAATGAACAACACATACAAACAACCCTTAATTTTGTCTCCACAGCAGCTTCTCATAGTCATTAATAATTACATTAGTGAGAGTATTGCATTCTTGAAAAGCACCATGGTGGATGTCCAATGTGTAGGTCAGAGTTAAAAGTGGAAGACATTGTTGTTGAAATGACTCACATGAGGTTTCTGGGGTCCAGGGATGATACCAAATAGTAGCACTTAACTGTCAGTGCAAGGTAGGTGCTGGTACTAAAATAGATGGTAAGGCTGGAGTGGGAATCAGAATTGTTTGACATGTGCACACATTTGCTGGTTCCTGAGATCAACCTAAATAAACTCTCAAAAGTCCCATTTTTCAGTACGTATGAAAAAAATATATAGTTCTAATGAACAAAGCCTAACTTAAACCACCAAAATACAGAACTGGAGGCTGTAAGTCGGTTTACAGACCCAGGGCAACTTGAATGAAGAGGACAGTGGGTGCTCTTGAGAAATAAGCCATAACATCAAAAGGCCTTCTAAGCTTTCTTTCACAGAAGAACTTGCTGCAATTGACCAGTGTAGCTGTGTACTAAAGGAAGAGGAATATCTAGACTTTTCAGGATTAATTGACATAGGCTACATGTATTAGTAGTGCTACATGTAGAACTACATGTATTAGTTCTCTATTGCTACTATAACTTACTCGTTTATAATTTATACTATACTTATATAATTTATACTATAAATTACTCAAGTTTACAGTTCTATAAGCCAGGAGTCTAAAATGAACCTTACCAGGCTAAAATCAAGATATTGGTTAGACTACATTTTTTTCTGGGACTTTAGGGGATAATCAATTTCCTTGTTTTATTCAGCTTCTACAAGACGCTTGCATTTCTTGGTTCCTGGCCTGCTTCCATCTTCAAAGCCAGCAATGACTAGTAGAGTCTTCCTCATATGACATCACCCTGACACAATCATCTACCTTCCTTTTCCACTTATAAACACTTTGTGATTACATTAAGCCCACTGGGATAATGCAGAACAAATTTCCCATTTCAAAGTCATTTATTAGCAACTTTCATTCCATCTGAAATATTAATTCCTTAACGTATATTCACAAGTTTTGGAGAGTAGAACATGGGCACTTTGAGAGGCAGGCATTATTCTGTCTACCACAGTCTCTAACCATGTGGCCACATAGGATTTTATGGTGATTTAGCAATGAAAGTGGAAATGTGTAAGTCATAAATGGAGTTTTGTCTGAGGTGTTCTCAGAGAGATCTTAGCAGCTGGCCATGTTATCACATTGGTTCTCTAACCCATCAAGTAAAGTTTACTTAGAAAAGACACGTGAAAGCTTCTGAAACTATACTTCCATACCAGTGTAATGACGCAAAAGCACTGCCTCATTTCTAGAAAAACTGCAAAGATTTGGGCCACCATCAAAAACTTGAAATATGCATAGGTGAAAATGCCTATTATGTCCCTCATTAAATTTGCCTCCCTGACCTATGAAAGGAAAGAAGGGCCTTGCAGGCACTGTTCCAAATTCAGTCTCTTTACTGAAGCAAATTAACACATTTTTAGCTCAATTAAACCCACACATCTACACATACACATATATATTTAATTACATTTATATACATTACCATCAGCACAAATTACAGTAGTATATAAAAGGTACACATATTTTTTCTCTCCCTTTCTTCTCCTTTGTCAGTGGCAGCAAATGTTATCATTTTGTCCAGATAGATATTAAAACAGGATAATTAGGATGGGACTTTCAGATATTTTTGTTTTTCTATAGTTACCATTCATTTAAATTATGATTCTTAAATCTAAAGCAGAGAACGTCCTCACAATTGTCAGTTTGCCAAATATACTGGGTAGATTTAGCTTTCTATGCCAACTAAAAGATGAAGACTGACATTACTCAGTTGCTTCTCTTTCACCACTGGTTCTAGGAGCCTCTTACGGGTGTAGAGAATTTTCACTTTTAGTTACATGTTTTAACTCTCCTGCATATAAGCTTTTGAATCTTAATGACTTCATAGGTAGCAGAAACTAATCAACTGACTTCCCAGTTTGGGCTACTGAGACGAACAGCTCATAATTAGTGTGAGCATTTTCCTTGGAACTTGTATTAAAACAGTCTCCACAATGAAACTAGAATCTAGGAACTACTTTCATGGTTTGCTTAAGCGTTTTTACTTTGTATTCATAAAAATGGATGTAATCATAAAATTATAGGGAAATCTATAGCTTGATACAAACTGTTTAATCAGAGTGTTAGCCATTATCAATACAACTTTTATGGTTTCATTTAAGCAAAGACTTGATGACAAAGAGAAGGCAGATTATTATAATAATATGTAATATATTTCTGGTGCTAAAATAAAGTAATGGGAATGATTAAGTTTCTCGTTTCACAAACATCAGCTGCTAGAGAACGTTTACCAAAAAAAAGTTTTCTTTTGAATCCTGAAGTTTTAGAACAGGTAGACCCCCATGATGGCAGAATAAGATTGCTACAGGGATGTAGTCTTCAGAGATTTCTTCGTAAAACTTTCGAATGTCTAAGATTAATATTCTAGTATTTCTCACTTTACATGTTTTTCTTTTCCCATAAGCTTCCTTACAGATGCTAGTATTATTGAAATGTAACCTTTAAAAAAAGCTTACTTTCATCGAGGCCTAATCATGAGACTCATGATGTAACTCACAGTAATTACAAACAGCTGGAAGTGGACCGCAGTCTATTATTACAGCACCCTCCCACCTTGAAGCAACCACTTCAATTGCATCAAGAAGTCCTTAAAACAACAATCTAAGTTTGCAAAGGCAAGCTTACACTTTGTAAACTCATTCTGATGGCATTAAGAATCACAATCACATTTCTGTAAATAAAGCATATGAAACTAGTAACACAGTAACTTTGGTATTGTTCACTATATTTTCCTCAGGCAAGAAATCAACTTTTGGTAATATAAGTTGTATACAGCCTAGAAGCACATATTATGCTGTCAAAGAGGATTAAGATAGATGAGGACTCGTCCTGCCTCCTAAGATCCACCTTCATCACTTATAGTTGCCAGAGGGATAAAATGTAAAGTTATTACCCAAGACTCACAGTTTTTATATTGTTTGTTGAAACTTTCCCCTCACCCTCATTGCCACTATTGCGCCCCAAGCACTAGACTGGGTAACTGCAGTTTTCAACCTGCCATGAGCAAACTGTAAAGGACTTGTAGTCTTCAACTGAATGTGCGACACAGCAACTTCAAGAAGCAATTTGTATTCTAACACAAGTTAAAACAAGGATTGAAGGCAAGTTTGAAAGAGTGAGAATATTCATATATATAACCACAGATGAGGTTAGAAACTTTGCTTGGCAATATATGGAAAATATATTTATGCACTAGTCCTAAGTGTATATGCACTTCGCATCTTTTGTTTTATTGACATCAATAGTCTGATACTCTCCTTTCCCCTCCATTTCCTGTCACTACCAGATGACAGTCAAATAGAACTTTCCTCACTATACAAAAACAAAACTTTAACCAGAGATAATAGTCCGTTTCCCCCAAGGAATTCTTTGGCCAGGTTAAGAACTGAGAAATACACTTCTCAGTTGGGACTTGGGTAAGTCAATTAACCTCCTAAGCCTCACGTCCCTCATTTCAGTAGATAATAGTCATCTAAAAATTAAAACAATGTGTACCATCTGCCTAGCACATCGATTGATACATAATGAGCCTTCTATCCATGGTAACTATTCTTATCACCCATACATAGTTTTATGAAAACGATGGTATTGAGGCATGTCTTTAGTGATGTTGTACCTAATTATCACTACCCGCCTGCATGTGCTGCTCTCCAGCGTTCCATCCTAAATGAATAAACTAAACTTTGAAGTTATATCATGAAAGAAAAAAACTTATAAAAGATTAATCCTCTAACTAAATAGTATGACACATACTCCATCTATTCCAGAAATTTTTATTCAGGTGTTAAGATAATCCAAAATTTGCTGTTTTTCTTCTGAGGGCATTGTACTCCACAGGGGTTTGGATATTTTGGCCTGTGAGAACATATTTCTGGAGAGCATGAATTGTTTGTTCTGGTAATACGTATTAGAAAAAGGCCAAAGTCTAGACCCAGTATTAGCACTGAGTTTAGAAAGAGAGAAGGAATGAGTTCTGAGTAGAGAGACCCAGGGACAGGAAAATATTATTGACCATTCTCTTTGCTTGGCACTCATGCGGGAACTCCTATATTCAAAACTTCCCCATTCAATGCTTCAGAAAAAGCAGCTTTGAAAAGAGGGAGTGCCTGTAAGTTGAAATGCACCAATAATAGGAAATTTGGAGGTAGAAGTATGGAAAAGTAAATGCCCTAGGAAAACAATTTTCTTTTGTTCAGTTTCCATCAACATCGTAGAACTCCAGGACTTTTGAGGATCCCTGATGTTACACGTGGTCACCTGAACAAGGTAGAACCTGTTGCAGTGAAAGCACAGGCAATACCATCTCAAAGAAGTGCTGAGAACAGCGGAGAAGGGGACAGAATTCTCACTGCTGCAGCAGGTGCCCCTCCACTCATTTCCCCTAAATGGGGCACCAACAGCTACTTTCTCTAAACATCATACTGGCGGGGCGCGGTGGCTCACGCCTGTAATCCCAGCACTTTGGGAGGCCGAGGAGAGCGGATCACCAGGTCAGGAGATGGAGACCATCCTGGCTAACACGGTGAAACCCTGTCTCTACTAAAAATACAAAAAATTAGTCAGGCATGGTGGCGGGCGCCTGTAGTCCCAGCTACTTGGGAGGCTGAGGCAGGAGAATGGCGTGAACCCGGGAGGCGGAGCTTGCAGTGAGATTGTGCCACTGCACTACAGCTTGGGCAAGAGAGCTAGACTCTGTATCAAAAAAATAAATAAATCAATAATAAAAATCATGTCAACCTTTGGTGTCTCTGGAGGTTTATTGTAGTTTCTGTTGCAGGTTTTAATTTCCAGAATCCACATATTTCTTTCACTTTTATAGTTTCCCGAGTGATGATTTTGATGGAAGGAGCCAACAATTCATGCTAGTTTTCCCTCTTGATAGCACACTGCTAATTATACATCTGACAAATGTGTACAATTCATAGAGATATTTGTAATTGATTATCTGCAGCTTGAAAAGCCCAAGTACAAATAATTTTGTATATGTATATTTATGTATAAATGTAAAACATTGACTTTTTTCTTAAAGTACTGGATTTTATTTTTGACATGTTTGACTTTTTAATTGACACTTCTGATTTTGTCAACGTGGCAAATTAAGCTATCACAGTTTCTCTCTCCTCCCAGGAAAACTCAGACGTTCTGGAAACATCAGGAATAAAACTTGAGTTGAATAACAAGGAAAAGGAAAGGACAAAGGAAGGAAGGCAAGAAGGTTGATTCCCCCATGAGTAAATACAGAAAGAATCTAGAGCAAGAGAAATAGATTTACTAAATAATGTCATTATAGTCTTAGAAACATCAGACTCTGATCTTGACTCAATGGTCTGCCTGAGAAGGGATTCCAATATTCCTTGGAGGCTAAAGTTAAGGACTATAGCTGAGTTCCCTACATCTTACACGGTCCCTGAAATATCTGATTGCTCTGCAAAAGGGAAAAATTAAAATATTCCAGAATAATTAGGTAATTTTAATCAACTCTCCTACTGAAGGCAACTTCACAAGCTGGCCACATTAAGAACAATTTTTTTTTTTTTTTTTTTTTTTTTTTTTTTTTTAGGTTTACTAGAGAAGAATAAGATAATAAATTAGAGGCCTGAATGAGACTGGATTGTCTGGAATCCAGAGAAGTAAAATGAGCCCTACTCTCAGAGCTGCTTTTGCTCCAAGGTCATTTTCCTTTCCAGAAGATGAGGTGAGGATGAACTGCAGATTTTAAAGCCTTAGTGGATTAAGAGAACAAAAGTCTTGGTCTGGCTCCCTAGGGTCCAATAAGGAAGGATCTGCTAAGTCACCCCACCATTTCGGGTGGATACTGAAAAGGTTATACTCTCAGGAGTAAGGTTAACTGAAACTAAACTCTTCCTGTGTAACCAGTCTTAAAGTCATCTGGATGGACCAGAAAATCTTGAAATTTAAAATTACGGCTGGGTGCGGTGGCTCATGCATGTAATCCCAGCACTTTGGGAGGCCAAGGTGTATGTATCACCTGAGGTCAGCAGTTCAAGACCAGCCTGGTCAAAATGGTGAAACCCTGTCTCTACTAACAATACAAAAATCAGCCGGGAGTGGTGGTGCGTGACTGTAATCCCAGCTACTCTGGAGGCTGAGGCAGTAGAATCACTTGAACCCGGAAGGCAGAGGTTGCAGTGAGCCAAGATCATGCTATTGTACTTCAGCTGAGCAACAAGAGCAAAACTTTGTCTCAAAATAAATAAATAAATAAATAAATTAATTAATTAATTAAATTTAATTTAATTAAGGAGTAACTGAATTGCTAGTGTCCCCATGTGTCAAGCATAACCTCTGAAGGAAGATAATAATATCCTATCATTAAATAATTACAGCAAGTAATTTTTCAAATAAGCAGAAGGATGGAGGTGAAAAGATATAAACATAGAGATACAGGAATATAGACACTGGCGTTACCTACAACTAGAAAATAAAACAGGTATGCTTTTTAAATTTAGAAATAAAAAATGAATCTCAGGCTTGAAAATTTAAGCAGGGGAATTAAAATTATACAAAGTGATTGGAAAGCTTAGAAAAAAGAATCAAATAGAATTTCTACAATTAATAAACACTGCTATCAAAAGAGTGAAACAATCAAGAGAACACAGCAAATTTACGGGGAAAATGAAGAAATTAACTACAAAGAAGAAGAGAGACAAAAAAATTAGAAAATACAGGAGAGAAACACACAGAATAAGGAGAGAAGTTATGGTAAACATAATCTTGGAATCCTAAATGTGGTAATGAAATATTTTATGAGATTATGGGTGAAAAGTATTGTTTCTCAAGTAAGTAAATGAAATCTACATCTATCATATCACAGTAAAAGTACAGAAAAAGAAAAGGCAAAGACAAAAATGTTAAAAAGCAATTAAAATATTTTAGCCAATTCAGGCTGCTGTAACAAAATTCAATAAACTGGATAGATTATGAACAACAAGAAAGTATTTCTCATGGTTCTTGAGTTTGGGAAGTCCCAGATTAAAGCACGGGCAATTTCAGGGTCTGATGAGGGCCCATTTCCGCACTCGTAGATAGTGACTTCTCACTATAACCTAACATTATGGAAGAGGCAAATGAGCTCTCTTGAGCCTCTTTTATAAGGACACTAATTCCGTTTCTGAGGGTTATTCATAACCCCACAACCTCCCAGAGGCCGTACCTCTTAATACCATCACATTAGAGATCAGACTTCAGCATAAGAATTTTAAATGGGTGGAAATATTCGCACTATAGCATTAAGAAAAAAGATTAGTTTCAAAAAAGAGCAGTTACATTTCTAGCTGACGTATCAAGAACAAGGATGGAAGCTAAAGGTAATAAAATGATATCTTCAAAGAACTGAAAGAAAATAATTGCAACCTGAACTATAACTGGAGAAGATACTTTTCAAGGATGAAGGTAAAATGAAGACATTTTGAAATTTTTTTTAAATTGGCAAATTTACCATTACAGCCCCAAATATCACAAAATACCAAAGACAGAAAAACGCAGAGAAAATAGACTACAATCATGTTTGGAATGGTTTAATGGAAGTTAATGTGTTCTAAAGTCCTTATGTTATCTGGGAGGAGGGTAAAATAACTGACTAGCTTAAGTCAGAAAAGTGTGTGGTAATATCTTAACAACTAAAGAGAATTAGATTGTTTAACTTCAAAATAACCTAGCCAGAGAAAAAATGCAATAATTTCAAAACAGAAGAAGACTAGAGATAAGAAACAGAACAGGCAGAACAAAGAGAAACATATTGTAAAGCCAAACTATAAAGTCTAGTATAACAAATTATATTTAATATAAGAAATTAACGTTCTAGTATTTTTATTGTCAGATTGCATTAAATTTTATAACATGTTTACAGAGGAAATATTTAAATATTAAAAATAAAAACACAAATGATATAGATATTTAAATTAAATGCTAGGGAAACATTTTTTGTACAAAAAGTAATAGAAAGTTGAACTAGATATATTAATGTAGGTAAAAGTCAACATTAAGTCAAAAACATTAGAAATGAAGTGGGTCACTTAATAATAATAGTGTAATTCACCAAGACTAGATAAACATTTCAATTTTTTAATATCTAACAATTGGCCTTGAATATTAAAAAAGAAAATATTAACAGAGATAAAATGATAATTGGAAAAATTCATAGAGTGGAAGCTCTTAATATTCCTCTCTAGTAAGTCACAAAGGAACTGGGGAAAAACTGAATATTTGAACATGATAATAAACAATTGCAGAATATAGTTGCCTTGCAAGCACACATAAAACCATTTTCTAAAGCTGACTATATATTGGGCTATAAAGTCAATTCTAAAAAAATTTCAAAGTGTTAAAATACACTCTTTCTTTTCTGAGCATAATGAATTTATGTTAACAATCAATAACAAAAATATAACTAGACAATTCCTAAATGTTTGAAGATTATGGAAAGTGAAAGCAACACATATCAAAAGTAGTGCATAAAACTCATAACTTTACCTGTATAGTTAGAAAGACTGGGAAATAGTGAGTTAAGCATCCATTTCATAAAATTAGAAAAAAGAAGATAGAAAACCAACAGAAAAGTAATAATATTAATAGCTATTAATAATATTATTGAGAAAATAATACAATTAAAAACAAATATATCTTAAGTCCTTAAAGCCAAAGTAACTCATTTGAAAAACAAGGAAAAAAATCAAATGTAAATTGACAAACTCCGCTGAGGCTGACAGACAAGAGAAAGAGTGATCATTAAAGCACCCACCACTGGGCTTGGAAAAGCCATCAGTATAGATCCTTTAGTCATTAAAAAGCTAATAAGGAAATTATAATCAACTTTATAACTAAATGTATTTCAAAGTGCATATATATCAAGCACATTCCTAGAAAATTATAACTTACCAAAACTAACAGATATAGAAAACCTGACGTTATTTACTGAAGACAATGGATCTGTAATTGAAAAACTTCTATGGAGAATATGTCTCTGATATATTTAACTAAACATCTAAGAAAAATAAATAGAATGAAAATCATTTCATGCATTTTCTGAAGCTTGAATAAAAATAAAATAGGGATGAGAAAAGTAAAAGAAAAACAACAGTAAAGGCCAACCTTAGTCCCAATGCAAAAATTCTAAACAAAATATTTGCAAATTTAAAATGTATATATGTGTATATGTATATAAAATAGTATAAAAAATGATAATACATGACAGTCAAGTTCAAGTCTATTTCAGGAATATGCGGTTCCTTCAATACTGCATTTTTCTTCATTAATGGTTTAAAAAAATTGGTGTGAATATCTCAATACATGAAGAAATATTTGATAAAATCCAAATCTTAGCAAACTAGAGTAGAAGAAGCTTTTCTTAAACTGGTATATCTCCATGAAAATAAAACTCTATAGAAAATATAACATACTATGATTTTTAAAATTACTATTTCTTTTGAGATCAAGAAAACTGTAATCTTTATTGCCACTTCTATTTAACTTAGTTTTTAAGTTCCTAAGCAGTAAAAAAAAAAAAAATAGAAAAAAAAATAAAGTTACTGAGTTAGAAAAAGGAGAAGAAGTGAATTTCACTGTTCACAAATAAAATGATTGTGCGTATTGAAAATCTAAAAAAGATTCAGATAAAACATTAGTATTATTAAGAAGATTTAGGAAATTTAACAGAATATAAAAATCAATTGTGTTTCTGTATAACAGCAAAAAGTAGTTATGAAAATATTTAAATTATATAATATGCCAAGTATCTTGAAACATATGTAGCATAAGATGTATGAGACCTTTACTGAAAAACTGTTAAACTTTATTGACAGAAATTTTTAAAACTCTAAAAGAGTGGCAAATACTATGTCCATGTGTTGGTAGATTTAATTTTTTAAAGATGTCCATTTCAATTTAAGTTCTGAAGATTCAATTTTTCTCAATAATCCCAACAGAATTTCTGTGTGTGTGTGTGTGTCTGTGTGTGTGCACGTGCGCGTGTGTGTGTGTGTGTTTGAGAGAGAGAGAGAGAGAAAAAACTTCTAAACAAGTTACAGAAAACACTTATCTATAAGCATGGGGGAAGGGTAAATTTTTCTACATTATAATTTAGAATGTCAGTTCTTCAAATAAATAATTGAGTTAATGTAATATCAAATCATAGGGTACACATGTATATGTGCAACATTTTCTTTTTAATTTTAAAAGCTACTTGTTTATTTTTCACTGACAAAAAATATATCGTTTCTGTGGTATGATGTGATGTTTTGATATATATACACAATGTGGAACAATTAAATAAAAGTAACATATTCATCACCTTACATACTTATCTTTTTGACGTGACATTTAAAATCTATTTTGTTAGGTATTTTCAAATACACAATTTATTAGTATTAACTGTGTGGCCTCTGATATGATTTGACTCTGTGTCCCCATCCAAATATTATCTTGTAGCTATCATAATTCCGACGTGTTGTGGCAGGGACCCGGTGGGAGACGACTGAATCATGGGGCGGGGAGGCTTTCCCATGCTGTTCTCACAGTAGTGAATGGTTCTCACGAGATCTGGTGGTTTTAAAAATAGGAGTTTTTTCGCACAAGCTCTCTGTTTGCCTGCTGCCATCCACATAAGAAGTGACTTGCTCCTCCTTGCCTTCTGCCATGATTGTGAGGTTTCCTCAGCCACGTGGAACTCTTAAGTCCAATTAAACCTCTTTTCTTTGTAAATTGCCCAGTCTTGTCCTTAGCAGCAGCAGGACTAATATAGTCTCCAATATACAATATATTATTATGAACCGTATGTTATTAACTGTATTATTATAAACTTATTCCTTCTAACTGAAAGTTTGTTCCCTTGGACCAACAACTCTCCATTCCTCACCCTCAGTCCCTGGTAACCACCATTCTACTCTCTACTTTGATGAGTACAACATTTTTAGTTTCCACATATAAGTGAGACCATACAGTATTTGTCTTTCTGTGTCTGGCTTATTTCACTTGCATCATGTCCTCAGGTTCATTCATGTTGTCACAAATGACAGACATTTTTTTCTTTTTTTAATGCCAAATAAGATTCCATTGAGTATACACATCAAATTTTCTTTATTTATCTGTCCTTAGGTTGCATCTATATCTTGGTTATTCGATAATGCTGTAATGGATATAGGAGTGCAGATATCTCTTTGATACACAGGTTTAATTTCCTCTGGATATATACCCAGAAGTGAGATTGCTGGATCATAGAGTAGTTCTATTTTTAATTGTTTGAGGAATCTCTACACCATTTTTCATAATGACTGTAGTAATTTATATTCCAGCCAAAGTGCACAAGAGTTCCCTTTTTCCTACATCCTCACCAACACTGATGATCTCTTGTCCTTTTCCCCATCCTAACAAGTGTAGTAAGGTGATATCTCATGATTTGTATTTGTATTTCCCTGATGATTAGGGATGTTGAGCATTTTTTTTTCATGTATCCATTGGCCATTTATATGCTTTCTTTTGAAAAATGTCTATTCAGACTCATTGCTCATTTATTTATTAGGTTATTTGTTTTCTTGCTATTGAGTTGCTTGAGTTTCTTAAATATTTTGAATAATAGCCCCTTGCACATAATGGAGAAAGGACAGCATCTTCAACACACGATATTGGGAATACTGTATATCCACATGAAAAGTATAAAATTGGATCTTTATCTCACCCGATATACTAAAATCAACTCAAAATGAATAATAAACTTAAATCTAAGACCTGAAACACTGGAATTTCTAGAAGAAAACATAGGAAGAAACCTTCTTAACATAAGCCTTCCAAAGAAGTTATGAATATTATCTCCAAAACGAGAAAACAAAAGCATATATAGACAAATGAGATTGCATCAGCCTGAAAAACTGCAGAGCAAAGGAAGCAATCAACAGAGTGAAGAGACGTCTGTTGGATGGAAGACAATATTTGCAAAGCAAAACATAATTTTTGAAGGACTTACATCCAGAATATATAAACAGCTTCTACAAATTAATTAGAAAAACACAACTGAAGAACTGCAACAAACCATATAAGCAAAGTATCCAAACAAGGAAGAGTAGAAGATGAACACAGAAAGTCTCCAAGACTTAGTTCTTTCCCTAAGAGCCTTCTTTCTCCCGATCTTCCTGGTTGCAGGCTTTCTCAAATCCGGGTTTTTTCACTAACCTTCCAGTTTTATAAAGTGCATAGTGTGGCAGAAGCAATTAGTACTTAGTATTTTGTGTGTTCTGCTTTCCTCAGCCTTTTTCATAGTTAGGTTCCAGCTATTCAATTTGTTCTGGCCAACACAGTTCACCACCAGTGTTCCTCTTCTTATTGCAGCATTCCTAAGTACCATGTTCTACATGTTGTAGCCTAAGGTCAAAAAAGGCTGCCTGATTTTTATCAGACTTTACATAAGAAAAAAAATAAGCCACTGAAAATTTTCAGTTTAATTTTTGCTTTGCTTAGCTAGAGTGGGTGTCTGCCCTAATTTATATATTAAGAAAAAAAGTACAATGATTTTTTTTGTCTCTAAATATGAGTAGATACTCTTTTATATAATCCATTCATGCTTCTTGCAAGGAGCAGTAGAGAATTTTTAAATTTTAATATATTGAAAGAACTAAAAGTACAGTCTATTCTAAAGAGCAAAACAAAACGTTAATTTTAAGTGAAAATATTTGTCAGAATATCATTACTTTCACAGGCCAGTTCTACTACTTGCTGCTGTGCCAACTAAACTGAAAATGCAAGTGTTATCCCCTTATTATGCACTTATAAGAAATGAAAACTCCATACCTAATTCCTAGATTATAGAAATAATAAGTCCTCTGATTTTAGGCTGTGATGCGGCAGCCTTTGCCAGTTACATTGAACATTTCAAAAGATAAAGTGGAAATGTATGATCAAAGTGTGAACTCTGATTTTAAAAGTATTGGAGAACATTGCTTTTTTATATGTTGAAGCAGATCTCATCTTCAAGCGTAATATATTTTAAGAACTAGAGCTTTCATTGGAAAACTTAAGACCCAACATATTTTCTAGCAGTGTTATTCCTCCTCAGATTCTCAAAAATGGCAAAACAACAACAACAAAAGGATTCTTGGGTGATGATTATTATTAGGTTGTAAAAAATATGTGACACTGAAGAATGATGATTTTAAAATTCACACATTTTACAAAATTTTAGCAAGAATGCTTAAAGAGCAAAAATCCCAATTCTTGCTTTACATCATTACAGACAGATAAGAAGAAAAATATAAAAGTCTTAGTGGTAATAGTTCTTATAAAAACATCCAACCCATTATATTTATACATTGATAAGACTGACCAAATCTCTGAAATCTGATACTTCACTGCTTTGCTATAGTGTTCTGTCATTTTAAAAAGGCAAAAACTCTATAGACTTTGACTATTAAACGTTGAAACCACTTCAATGGAGTCATGAAATTGATTGTGTTATATCAGAATTCCAGATCTAGTGTTTTTCAAAATTTTATATAGTTTCTCAAAACATAGTATCTGTGGGAGATCAGAACAGCAAATGTACCTACCAGATAACAACTGAAATTACTCCTTTTATAATCTGAAGTCAGGTAATCTCAACATGCTTCCTGTTCTGTCTTAGTGTCTTAGATACAAAATGATTTAGTGAAGCAACTCTGCTCTTCTCCCATGTATAACTAACCCTGCCCTCTTATCTGTTGCATTCTATGAAAGACTCATCTCATATCAAGCAGACTTCCATACTTGTCCTAATTCTCCCTGAATTTTCCATTTTCTTTTCATTCCACATCCCTGGCTTTTCCTCTTTTGAAGTATGCTTTTCTGTTCAGTGTTTTTCCTCCAGAAAATCCTATACTGTGTCTTTATCTCTTTTCTTTCTATACAGTAAGACACCTCATTCACCCCTATGATTCCAATTAATATCTAAACTTTAATGACTCTCAAAAACATAAACTTGGCCCAAGGAACCCCCGTGAACATCAGATGGTTACATACAACTAACTACAAATCCTATTGTAAACATGTTCCTTATACACAACTTTTATCTTCTTCCATATCTGTGTCCCAGTAATTCCCACCTCATTCAGGGGCACTACAATACGCTAGTCCCACTTACCAACAGCAAAATTCACCTTGGATGTTACTCTTATTTCTTCTTATTCCCTTATCATCAACTCCATTCAATTAATCACCAAGTTCTGTCAGTACCACCCCCAAAATCTGTCAAATCCACCTATTTTTCTTATTGGCCTCTGCCCTTTTCTAGAGTCACGTGGACTACCAAAAGCTCTCCTTGCCTCTGTTTGTGCCTTCCTCTAATCCATTCTCCACAATGAACTAAAGCAAATTCTCTAAAACCCAAGGATGATCACATCTAGCCTTCAGTAACTATCCAGTTTCTATAACCAAATTCAAGTATCATTGCATCACTTGTCAGCTGTGTTTCTCATCACTCATTCCCTGTTCCTCTTAGGATTCTGTCAAAGCTAACTTCTTTTAATGATTTAAGCATATTATCCTTATTACAGGTTTTTGCACATGCCGTTAATTTTATCAGAAACTTTAACCCCCAGCCCCTACCCTTTTAGCTTAACCTCCACCTTTCTTTCTGTTCTTGATTTAGTTCTCCCTCACTGGAAGGCATTTCTTAACCATTAAGCCTGCGTTAAGTAACTTTCATACATGTTCTCATAGCACCTTGTAATCTCCCTACATTGCATTTACCATGGAGTACCATAATTTGCAGTAACCGTATCTGCCTTTTCACTTCTAGATGCCCAATGTTTCCCACAGATTCAGACACTTGTGATATTTAATTAGCAGATTAATGGGGTCAAAACTTATGTAAGAATTACCTGTGTAATAAAGAACGATGTAAAAACGCCTTACTTTTTTCTAAAACATTTTTTAAAAATGTGATTCTCCATTAAAATCTCCTTTACCTTCGATAAAGAAGCATTGATTCAATTTTTCCCCACTTTTTTATTTAAAGTGTTGAATAAAGGATAGGCATAGAGATGTTAACAAAATTCTAAGAATGACTAGCAGCAGTATTGTGAAATTCTATATGCTTCTATTAACATTAATTGGAAACATCGTTCTGCTGGATAAGCCATTATCTACCCTAGCCTTCATTGTCTCATTTTGAATGCTTATCTTTATCCAATGGCTAGAGCCAAAATCTTCTCTATTGTTGTCTCCTTTAGAGGGTGATTTATTTGATAGCTTAGTTGCAAACCACAATTTCTTCCCAAATTATTCTATCCTTTTCATTATTCCCTTTCTATTATCTTGAGACTCCAAAAGACAAGTAAAATGATGAGGTGCCAAAGTCACCGTAACTTTTAGAAACATAGAGTGAAATCATTAAATCTTTTGAAGATATTTTGAGAATGTGTCCCTATCTTTCCAATTCACTCCAAATGATGCTTGATTGACGAAGTTTGGTGGTGAGAATCTGTCAATGAAGTCTCATGTAAATATACATGTAAATATTTAGGATATGTCACTTGAAACTTTCCAGAAGTCTCAAAGTTTATTTTCTAAGTTGTTTTCTATCATTAGTACCATTGTATGAAATGAATCACAATTTGCTTTAGGACTCAAGGACAATTGCATAAACACTCATGTAATCAGACCATACCAGGTCAGTTGGTTTTAGTTAAAAGAGACAAAACATTCAATGATTAAGGAAGTCAAATATATAATACTCTAAGAATTTCAATAAGTTTAGTAAAGTGCTTGAAATTAGATACTTTTCAGTACATATGAGGAATCAGCAATTTACTTAGGCCTATACCTTTATTCTTCTTTAATAGTTTCTATTCTGAAAGTTCATTGTTGCCTTCTATATTATTCTTTCTTAATTCAATACATTAAGAGCATATTCTCAGCATCTAGTCTCTGAATCCATTAATGTTTTCCAAAATGTTTTTAGCTTTTCCTGAAACTCAATAATGCATTAGCATTATCTTTTATTCACATAAATGTTTCCTATATGTAATTTTTAGTATATTGCCTTATGTCCATGACCACACAGTTTAATTGTCCCGCTTCACAGCTTAATTGGCCTACTTCAATTTGGGAATTGATATAACGGGTGGAAATTCTATACTTCTCACCCTTGAAAACCCATGAGAAACTAATATACTAATATTATAAGAGAAAAATGTAACAGGCTGTATTTTAAAGATCACTGAAAAGTTGATCTGTTTAGTTTATCAGATTTCATCCTGGGATGTTTATTGCCTATACTCAATATTGAATCTCTAGCCCATCAAACTGGATATTATAAATCTAATTAAACGTTGTAAATTGGTTTGGGATCTGACAATAATCAAATTTCCCAAAGCTTTCTACATATCAAAATCATCTGGGACACAATATATATTCCTGGTTCCAAATCCAAAACAATCTAAGCTGATGCATAGGAGACATGTTCAGTAATTCATATTTTTTAAATGCCTTCATAAAAATATATATTGCTGCTTTTTTTAAGTAACTTTTATATAAACAGTATTAAACTGTGCAAATTACTCCATCTAAGTTTTTAATACACACACAATCAAAATATAAATGAATGCATAGGCAGGATCATTTACTGACATTGTAATGATTACCTCTGGGGAGAAAGGGAAGATGACAAGATTGGGATAGTAGATTTATTAATGCTAATTGTAATATTGTCTTGCTTTTACAAGAAAAGAGTTAAAGAAAAATGGCAAAATGTTAACATTTGTCCAATTTTGATTGTGGGCATACAGGCTTCTATTATTTTCTTTCTTTTACATGTGGGAAATACTTTATATTTTAAAAAAATCTGTCTCCTGATAATTCAGATTATATTCAGGTTTGAGAAATATTTTAATAACTACTGGGCAATGTAATTTATCATGCAAACTGGGACATTGTTGAGAATTAAAAAGAGTGCTATTAATAATTTGCCAGCATAAGAGGCAAAGAGAATGTATGATCACCCTAGGATCAAACTATTTTAAGTTCTACTTAATGCATGAACTTCTTAACAAGAAAATTCATCTTCTATCACTTCCCCTAATCTTCTTATTTATAAGTTACTGCAGATAGAGGTTATTGATCTAATTGCCCAATTTATTATCCTTTTTTTCACAAAAGCACTTTAGGATATATATAATTTTCAAGAGTCATACAATAAATAATGGAAAAACAGAAAATTTTTGATACTAAGATCTCTGCCTAAGATGCAACAAAATAGCTATTCAGTTAATGACATTTATCAAGCACACAATATTTCAAAGGATGGGGTGATGTGAGGTTAAAAACAAAACAAAAATACAGTCTTTGACCTCATGAAATATTTATTTTAACTAATCCTTCAGGTAAAATACATAAAACCAAGAAATGCAGATTGTAAAACTGCATAAGAATAGAATAAAAGTAATTACTATTTAAAGATCAAATACTAATAGATAGTAAAGTTAAACATAGTGAATAATGTAACCATCACCAGTAGCCAAGTCTGAGAACTCAATTTCTCTTTTCTTGGTGAGTCTTTGCTGTCTCCACAGGTTCTGCCTGGACACTTGCTTCTCCAGTTCATGGATTATCTCACCAGCCCATAGGAATGATCTCTGTTTTGCACTATTTTATACAAGATATAAGGTTTAATCTGCTGTAATTGGAAGGTTTTATATAGCTAATGTGGGAAAGACCCCCAAACATACTTAATGAAGAAAAGTAATGTGTTTGCTCAAGGAAGTGAATAATCCAGACATAGCTTAATCTAGGGCTCAGATGATACGACCAACATCCACTTTATTATCTTGTATGCTTAGTTCTTTTTTGGTCCTGACTTCACCCTTAAGCCATCTTCCTTCCTAGCCACTATGTTACTGCCAGGAATCCGCAGGCTACTATCCTGGTAATGAATGTCCAAAGGAAAAGTAATAGACTGTTTCCTGTGCCTTTCAAACAAAAATCTTGGGGTTGCAACTAAAATTTTATCTATAGTTTCTCAGTCTTTTGGCTAAGATCAAGTGTAAAATTTTATCTGTCACTAGCCTGACTTGATTCAAGTGCATTTCTCAGAATCAGCTATGGCTGAGAATAGAATGTGTTTAGACTGATTTACTCTAAATTCTATATATTCCACTGAATCATGTCATACAAAGTAGACAGGTTGTTAATACAAGTAGGTGTTTCTCCAAAGCCACAGCCCTATGAAAGGAAAATGAATACCAGATGGATAAAATGGAAAAAAAGAAAGAATGGAAGGACAGAGGAAGAAAGGGAGGGAAGAAGGAAGACAAAAGGAAAAGGAAGGGTGGGGAGGGAGGAGAGACAAAAAAGTAGTCCACTAAGTCAGTGAGTAAGAACCAGCTTTCAAAAGAAAACAAGAAAAATATTGAGTCTTTCTCTACAATGCTTGATAATTTTCATGTTGCAAATTCTCCCATCATGACAATTTCAAGATACCAATGAGAGGTCTCTGTATGAAAACTTGAGAAGAGACATGCAGTAGTATACCACTGCATATATATCTTTACTTTTCAGGTTATTAATATCTATTGTGTCTGAGTATACTCATACTCAGATTACTCAGATATAAATGTATATACATATGTATATGCATTCTCAGATAAAATAGGTATCAATAGCCTCAAAAGCAAAGATAATAGTACATTGTAGTAAAATAATTAGGTAGTGATATGTTTTCAGTATGTATTAACTGTTGTTAATACATTTGTTTGTAAGTTTACATGTTAATTTTTATATGTAAGTTTATATGTTAATTTTTAATGATGGTTATGTTTAGCAGCTACCTCACAAAATCCCTGTAATTTTAGAAATTGTATCTTCCATACTGGTACAGCTTGGCTCTAGCACATGACTAGAAATGTCTTTCTTAATGTCTTAAAAACATAAGTTACATACAGCTAACCATGTTTATGCAGCCAACTTTACTAAAGCTTTTGTGAAGCAAAAGAGATTTTTTATTAAAACAAAGCAAAAACAAATCAACCATTATAAATTGCGACACTTATACATTCTTCATCCCTTACACTACTGCAGCTTTCACAATATTTTACTACCCATTTCACCTCAGGAAGCACCTTACTTCTAATACTCTCAGAGATTCTCTTTTCTGGTTATATCTTCATAAATGTGCTTCCGTCACCTCTACCCAGTGTACTTTCAACAATTCTTCTTACTTTTTTATTAAAAAAAAAAAGTAACCCCTATACCCAAACACAACTGCAAACCTATCATTATATTTGCAAGCCAAATGTGGTGGAGTTTGTAAACCTATAGACTCTGGATCACCTGCTTAAACAATAATGATTTAACACTGATTACTCAGTCCTGCTACAGATCTAATTAGTTTCTTTGGGGAAAGGGTCTAGATACCACCCTGTTTATTTAACACTTCAGGTGTTTCTAATTGACATGAAAATGTAATACCCTTAATAATAGGCTCAATAGAAATGATCAGGTATCTGTTTCAGGGATAATCCCTCCCTATGTGTACAGAGAGTTTTTAAATATGTCATGGGTGCTGTAATGCATTCTACCCCGGGTCTAAATGACCACCTGAGTAGCCTATGTGTCCTTAAAGATTCAGTCTAGAAGATTACTCTTAGAAGTCCCTCTTGACCCTCAACTAACCTCAAAACTTCCCTTGACACATTTTTGGCCCCTCCGCTTCAGTTCAACTGTACCTTCCTTTCCTAGGTGTTAACCACTCAGTCCATCACCTAAATACTTTATTAATTGTGTTTCTATTTCCTACTACACCGAAATCTCCTTGAAATTCAAGACTGCCCCTTATGCATCTGTGAATCTTCTGTGTTTAGCATAATACCCGACAAATAGTATCTATTTCATAATCCTCATTTAATGATAAACCAAATGAAGAGAGAGTGAGGAGTGAAACAGAAAAGGAAGGGGGAGAAGTATTTTAAAAAAGTGGAAAAGTAGGAAAAACTGGGGAAAGAAAAGGGTAAAGTAAAAATGCTTGTTTTTGATTTTTATCTGGGTTTGAATTATGGTTTCATTGAGTAATATATTACTTTGCTGTCAAAAAATTTGAATCTCTACAAATACACGACCCATTACTTGAGGCCAGGCGTGATGGCTCATGCCTGAAATCCCAGCACTATGGGAGGCCGAGGCAGGCAGATCACCTAAGGACGGGAATTCGAGACCAGCCTGACCAACATGGAAAAACCTCGTCTCTACTGAAAAGAGAAAATTAGCCGGACACAGTGGCATATGCCTGTAATCCCAGCTACTTGGGAGGCTGAGGCAGGAGAATTGCTTGAACCCAGGAGGCGGAGCTGCTGTGAGCCGAGATTGTGCCATTGCACTCCAGCCTGGGCAACAAGAGCAAAACTCCATCTCAAAAAAAAAAAAAAAAAAAAAAAAAAAAAACCATGACATTTATTAAACTTAAGATTTCCATGATTCCAGGTGTCCATCTAAATTTCTGGTTTTAGCATTGCTTGTAACTTATAAATTTAACGATGGCTACTTGACAAAACCATTTTTTCACTTTTACATAACATTACAGAAAATATTTGATGTGGAAAATGCACAAAGATTACATATCAGTTGCAATAAAGTGCCAGGGCATGGAAATGAAGAATTGAATCCAGGCTGGCTAAGATTATACATAGCCTACATGGGTCAAATAATAGAACCCAGCTCCCACTCTTCTTTAGAGACACCTATTATTTCTTTAAAACAAAAAATGAAGCTATTTCCCTAGTTTTAAAAATCCTACCCCTTGTTTGTGTTGCAGGTCTTATGTATTGTCTCTCAGTATTTTTAGAAACTCATGGGTTCCATACTAAAAAGATAGCCTTTACATGTGTGAGTTCTCTTAGACAATTTTAATCCCCATTTATACTTTAATCCCCATTTATACAGTTTGCATTTATACTTACAATCGAATTGCCTCCAGGTAATTCCACTTTAGAAGGCAAAGGCAAATTAATGTAAGACAGAGTCCAACTTAACATGTAAATACTATATCTTGCACCAACCCAAGTGAAGGCTAAATGATACGAGAAAGTGCTACATAAACAAATGTTTCCTACTTATTCAAATAGAAAACTATGGTAGGAAAGTTGAAGCCAACAAGGGCGACCAGCAGATGAGTCATGCCAAAATCAAAGGAATTGCAATATAGCAATCAAAATCAGAGTCACAATGGGAATTGCAATTTAGTTTCAACAAAATAATTTTATCTGTCATATTAAATTCATGTCGATTTGAATTTTATTGGGTTCACATATATGCTTATATTGTATGTGTAAATTCTATTTTAGTTTTAACACAAGAGTGAAAAGCACACAGAGTTTATCCCTTTTTTAGGTAAAATATATAACAGTATAATAAAACTACACAATAAGACTGAACCATAGAGTACATTTTTCTTGACAAAGAAATACAGCATGAGGACAGAGTACAGTGCTGACACATCACCTTGTTTATTCAGAAGGACAAATACCAAACTTTATTATGTTACATGTGATTTTGATGAGGACTCATTCACTACAAATTGCTCTCCTTTAGCTCGCCAATGTTCATTTTTCTGCTTAGTTTCATTTGCCACATTACATTGTAAATATTTCTTTATAGGAAGCACTTAATGGTTAAGAGAGTGACTGACTGCTGTAAGACTGTCTAGGTTCAAATCTTAACTGTGCCACTCATTAACTGTGACACAAATTTGTCAGAAGTTCACCAGTTCATTTTGTCTTAAAAGCATATAGAAGAACCACATTTCCCAGATTGCTTTATACTAAGTTGGAACCACATGACTGATGTAGCCAATGGATATGAAGGAAGCAGTGTTCATCATTTCCAGGACTGTTCGTAATTCCCGTGATCAATCCCCTTACCCTCCCTAACCCTCCATGATGACCTTGAAAACTAGGTATTTCCAGTGTTTTAGTTACAGTTTTGTAGCTACAATGTGGAAGCAACCTTTATCTCTGAGTGACCTCTTGAAGGAGGAATTCTCAAGCCATATAGGACTACGACTTGAGCAAGAAAAGACATAATAGGCCTTTTTTCTATGTTCTTATGATTTCTTTGGTATAGACACATGACTTCATCTCTCCTGGTTAATAGAATAACTGCATGAACTTGGACAAGTTAATATCAGTGTTCAGTGCCAGAGTTTCCTCATCTGTGAAGCTGGACTAAAGTATCTTTCCCACAGATACATATATGTTTTATAAGAGTGAGAGTCAAATGAGTTAATTCAGACAGACCTCTAAGAACAATACCTGATACTTAGTAAGCATTATTATGAGTCTCCTCCCTGCCCTCTCTTCTCCTGTAGTTCACTGAAGCTGGTGTCTTTGTCTTATTCACTTTTTTTTTTTGAGACAGAATCTGGCTCTGCCGCCCAGGCTGGAGGGCAGTGGCGCAATATTGGTTCACTGCAACCTCTGCTTCCTGGATTCAAGCGATTCTCCTGCCTCAGTCTCCTGAGTAGCTGGGATTACAGGCATCCGCCACTATGCCCAGCTAATTTTTGTATTTTCAGTAGAGACAGGGCTTCACCATATTGGCCAGGCTGTTCTTAAATTCCTGACTTCAAGTGATCTGCCCAGCTCGTCCTCCAAAAGTTCTGGGATTACGGGTATGAGCCACCGTACCTGGCTGCATTCACTTTTATTTCCGACATTTTTTATAGGTTTGGAACACAGTGGGTGCTGAATAAATGTTTACTTTATCAGTGAATCTAATACCTTCACACAATTGAAAGTCATACCAAGTTCATCCCCGGGCTGTGTTCAATTTACATTGATAATATGGCTTCATAAGAATTATTAAGAATTCATTGTAGCACATACAGGTAGCATTTTTTTACAGACTCTCTTCCTTTCTCCTCCTTTTTCTCCATTGTCCTTTTTCTCCATTGCTCTCATCTCTCAAGCATTTGAAAAACTGATCTGCATTTAGTAAAAGTCAATAAATAGAGATGACTAAATTTAAATTTAATGTACATTTGTGTGGAATAGGTCTCCCTGTGTCACCTATAGTTTCATTCTCAAATTATAACCTAAAAGAAATATAAAATTTAAATTTTATATATTCATAAGCAAAATAATTCTAATGAATTCCATTATTAATCAGTTAGTGTAGAGAAAGATAAGCCTCTGAGAATTAACCTTTTCTTTGCCTCATCCTCACAGGCTATTGCATGCTTAGCCATCCTAAAGCAAGAATGAGATTCATCCAGCACATCATTATGCATAGATGAATCCTCCTGTCACCTATTGTGGGAACTACTCTGTGGCTTATATACATGTTAGGACTCATACCAGGTGCGTAGGGACAAAATTCACAGTTACCCTATTAGCATCTGTAGCAAATAACTTGATAAAGGAAAACACTAAATTGTTGGATAAATACATTAATTCATGTATCTGTGGATGTCAAATATGCACACCAGCATTCCAATTTCCAAGGCAATTTGAATTGAAAACATCAGATGAATGATTTGAGCTGTAAGGTGAGGGAGATATTCAAATTAACAGGATTGCAACATGTTGCTCCGGTGCTCAGCAAAGAATCACAAATACTGCAGCATGTTGTACAGGAAAGAATTGCCCAAGCAAGGAGGGGATAGAAAATCAAAACTGCAGGTTTTTAAACTGCTGAGTATACTAATAAATGGACAAGCTTACTCAATTACATTCAAACATCCAGGAAGAGTACTTCTTGGAAGCATCTTTTAATAATCAATAACTTTATGTGCCTTGATAATAGAGGCAAGTGGAATAAAAAGACTGAATAATTTCAACTTGTGATTATAATAAATAATCATAAAAGTACACAGCAAATATAACTCCCTATTCTGCCATAAATCTTATAAAGGTAAACCAATATCAAAAAAATTAAACAAATTAGAGATGAAGAGTTGCTAAATTGTCAGATTATATTGAATTTTAATTGATCTCTTTAAGTTATCTCTTCTTAAAATACACTTTCAAACCAATTTTATTATATTTATTTTTAGAGCAATTGTAGTTTCACAGAAAAATTGATTGAAAGGTACACATATTTCCTATATACCACCTGCCACCACAGATGTATAGCCTTCCCCATTACTTGCATCTTCCACCAAAGTTACACATGTTACAACTGATGAATCTATATTGACACATTATTATCACCCGAAGTCTATAGTTTACATTCTCTGTTGGTTTGTACATTCTGTGTGTTTGAATAAATACGTAATGACATATATTCACCAGAGTAGTATCACACAGTATTTACACTGCCGTAATATCCTCTGGACTCTGCCTATTTATCTCCTATCACTAGCCCCAACCCCTGACAACAATGGATCCTTTTACTGGCTCCACAGTTTGGCCTTTTCTCGAATGTCATATGTAATTCAAATAATATGGTATAAAGCCCTTTCAGATTTGCTTCTTTTGCTTAACAATATACATTTAAGTTTCCTCCATGTCTTCTCATTGCTTGATAGATCATTTCTTTTTAGTTCTGAACAATATTCTGCTGACTACATGTACCACTATTTACTCATCTATTCACCTACTAAAGGACATATTGGTTCCTTACAAGCTTTTACAATTATGAGTACAGCTGCTGTAAACATTCCTATGCAGGTTTTTGTGTGGCTATAAAATGTCAGCTTCTTTGGGTAGATACCAAGGGTCACAATTCCTGGAAAGTATGAGAAGAGTATGTTGAGTTTTGTAAGAAACTACTAAACTGTTCCAAAGTGACTGTACCATTTTTTCATTCCCACAAGCAATGAATGAGAGTTCCTGTGGGCCTACATGTTCTCCAACATTTAGTGTTGCAGTGTTCTGGATTATGACCATTCTAACAGATGCATAGTGGTATCTCATTATTTGCATTTACCTGATGACAAATTTTATGAACACCTTTTCATATGCTTATTTGTCATCTGTATATCTTCTTTGGTGAGGTGTCTGCCAAGATCTTTGACCTAGGTTTTGAACTGGTTACTTTCTTGTTGTTAAGTTTTAAGAATTATTTGCATATTTTGGATAACATTATTTTGTCAGATATGCCTGCAAATATTTTCTCCCAGTCTGTGGCATATCTTTACATTCTTTTGGCAATATCTTTTGCAAAACAGAAATTTGCAATTTGGATGAACTCCAGCTTATCAATTTTTTATTTCATAAATTGTGCCTTTGGTGTTTTATCTAAAAAGTTATCACTATACACAAGGTTACATAGATTTTGTACTGTGTTATCTTCAAAGAGTTTTATAGTTTTACATATTACATTTAGATCTGTGCTGCATTCTGAGTTAACTTTATGAAGGGTGTAAGGTCTCCATCTTGATTATTGTATGCATGTGGATGTCCACTTGTTTCAGCACCATTTATTGAAAAGGCTATTTTGTTCCATTGCATTGCCTTTGCTCCTTCATCAAAGATCAGTTGACTATGTTTATATGGGTCTATTTCTGAGCTCTCTATTCTGTTCACTAATGTACTTATTCTTTTGTCAATATCACATGATCTTGATTACTGCAGCTTTGTACTAAGTCTTGAAAATGAGTAGCGTTAGTCCTCCGATTTTGTTCTTTCTTTTGATTTTGTGTTGGCTCTTCTGGGTGTTTTGCTTCTCCATATAATGACCCATTAGAATCAGTTTGTTGATATCCACAATACATATTTCTGGGATTTTGACTAGAATTGTATTGAATCTACAGATCAAATTGGGAGAACTGACTTCTTAATATTATCTTTCTACCCATAAAAATGTAATTTATCTCTATTTCTTTAGTTCTTCTTCGATTTTTTAAAATCAGAGTGTTATAGTTTTTGTTTCTGTATTTTTTCTGGTTGTCTCTTCAACCTTGGGGAAGTGGTTTGCCCTGTGATCTCATTTCTCTTCTGGATCTAAGAAGAGTTGCTAATTTTTCAGTTTATTCAGCTTTTTATGTGTTAAAATAGAGTAGAGACTTCCAAGCTCCTTACATGCCAGACCAAAAACTGGATTTTAATTCTAAGTATCCTTATACAGTAACTTTAAAGTTAATTTGAAGAAATCTTCAAAAATACAAATAAAGTTATTTCTTTTGTTATTGTTGTTTAGGAGCACTCCATTAATATGAATCTCTTTACTATAATACATTTGTAAAAGAAGCATTTGGATTATCAAGACAATCTTTGTTCATTTTCTTTTCTTATTGATGATAAGTGTACTAGTCAGGATTCTCTAGAGAGACAGAACTAATAAGTTGGATGTATATACGAAGGGGAGTTTATTAAGGAGTATTGACTCACACAATCACAAGGTGAAGTTCCACAATAGGTGCTGCAAGCTGAAGAGCAAGGAAGGCAGTCCGAGTCCCAAAACCTCAAAAGTAGGGAAGCCGACAGTGTGGCCTTCAGTCTGTGACCAAAGGCCCGAAAGCCCCTGGCAAACCACTGGTACAAGTCCAAGAATCCAAAAGCTGAAGAACCTGGAGTCCAATGTATGAACGCAGGAAGAATCCAGCACAAAAGAAAGATGAAGTCCGGAAGACTCAGCCAGTCTCCTCATTCCACTTTGTTCTGCTTGTTTTATTCTAGCCATCCTGGCAGCTGATCAGAAGGTGCCTGCCCAGATTGAGGGTGGGTCTGCTGCTCCCAGTCTACTGACTCAAATGTTAATCTCCTTTGGCAATACCCTCACAGACACACCCAGGAACAATAATTCACATCCTTCAATCCAATCAAGTTGACACAATATTAACCATCACATCAAGGCACTGGGTAGGAGTAGTATAAAAAAATAATTAGATGAATAGATAGATAGAGTTCAATCTTATAAACTTAGTCTGATCTAATAATAGTATCAAGTTACTATGGATAACTCAGTTACATTTTTTTCTTTACCAAATGTTTGATCTTAGAGATCTTTTACCATATGGCATATGTAGTATATATTAAAAGTAGAAGCTTAAGTAGCTTCATATGTTGGAAGCATATACATCAAGTCTACATGAATGAGATTTTTTGCCACCCTCTGGCTATTCTGATTTCTATAATACCTCTTGTCACCTGGGTGTGACACTGGCATCAAATATTGAAGTCTGAAGTTGGCTAACAAGTGGGATGAATCTTGGCTGGATCAGGACAAGTGGTTCCCTAACCTCCCAACACTCCCATGTGTACCTTCAACTCTAGCCAAATACTCAATTTTTACTCATATAGACAACTGAAGTTCTGGCTCTGATTTTCTTTCTTTCTTCCCCTCCCTGTCCCCAAGCAAAACTGGTTTTCCTTACAGACCTCCACAGCAGATTTATCTCCACCTCTCTATGGCTCCCTTTGGCTACCTCCCATCTCAGACTCTGCAAGTGCTTCATCCTTTCTTGGAGGAGAGAGGAATTTCTGAGTCGGTTCACACTGCATGGAATCCAAAAGATGTTTAGGGGCATTATATCTGTGCTCCGTCTGATTGATGCATAGGTGCCCCAGAAACTGCCAAGAGACTATAAGAGCTGGTCTCTTGACAGATCTTCAAATGCAAAGTGAAATTTTGCCCAGAGCAGAAGTGTTACGACAAAAATGCTTCAATGGATATTTCCTTCTTTCTGCCCAATTCTTCTTCCCACAATTTTAGGAGGGGGCAAACAGCACAGGTTCTTTCCTCCATCTTTCTTCTAGCAAAGGTTTCTTCTAAGTCTTGTCCTTTCTTCTATGGTGACATATACCTACGTAACTGTAGAGCATTATAGCTCATTGTAGGTGAAATTGCTTTCAACTCACTTCCTAAGAAAAGAAAACAAAGTACACTTAAAAAAAAAATTTTCAAAACATCAAACTTCTCCTATCTTACCACTCATGAATCAAGTTTTTTAAGACTTTACTTTTGGTTCTGTTGTCATCTCTCTGTCTCTGTCTCTCTCTGTCTCTCTCTGTCTCTCTCTCTCTCTGTTTTCTTCTTTCTCACTTCTGCCAAATATCAGGCTACATGGCCAAGCCCGTTCTTAAATATTCAGGTAGAGGTAGATATTTTAAGAATAATAACAATGAAACATTTTGCTTCAACAAACAACCTAATTCTTGCCACAATGGGAAACTGAAATTTTTAAAAAGAATGCAATGCAGTAGAGATATATTACATGTAAATGTGATATCCTATAGGAATAAAACACTTTTATGCAAAATCGCCTTGGAGGTTGGAGCTTTTCTTTCTTCCATTTTTACTTATGAGAAAATGATAACAAGTCTTGCTTAAATTGTAAAACGATAAGATGAGAGAGTACACCATACCATATTTTGTGAAGTTTTCTGTGACACTATTTGAATAATATTAAGAGGATATTTATAAACATACAATAATTTATGAGATTAACATTTAACTAATGACACAAACAAGTCAGAACTCTCATAGCATTTCCACTTAGACGCTTGCTAGACACATCAGGATGTCATTCTTCCCGTTACACAGTAGACTACTACAGCTTTGGAAGCTAGCAGACATGGGAAGGGGAGACTGAAGTTAAATAATTTCTATCAAGACGTCTAGAGGAGATACAATTTTGCTATGAAGAATCATTTCCCTCTATTCCTAGGATGTTTTGTTAAGATAATGCAGCATTTTCACTACAAAGATAGGAAACATGAGATTTATTGTTCCCTTTCTCCCTTCGCCAACACCACCACCACTCCCCCAACACCTGTGGTAATATTTTACTTAATGGAAAGTAAGAAGTAGGAATAAGATATCCTTCAAGAATGTGAAGGATGCCAAGACCCTATATAGCACCAATATCTGTGATTCTACATCATTCCTAATGATGTTCAGCAAGATTCTAGAGTTTATTTAGAGCCATCAAAACAACAAGTTAACCTACAGGCAGTTTGAAATTGATTTCTTTCACCCAATTCCAGAAATTATTTATTAATAGCTATTGTATATGATAAGTCCCAATTAATCAAAATTTTCCATGAACTGGAGTATCTTACTGGCCAACCATTTTGGATAAACGTAAGTCTACCTTGTTTTAAAAGACTTAAATATTTGAAATTATGTAAAAAATTCATGATGTTTAATTTTTAAATATCTTATCAAGATGTGTAGCATATCCTACGTATGACTAAAAGAACTGTCTAAGCAGTAAAAATTGAACAATCCCCCAAATAAAAACACTACGTTTTAAGCTACCATGGCATCAAAACCAAACAAACTAGTAAATCTCATGTACATAGTCCATTTTTCAAAATCACAATCACGTTTTTTCAAAAAAATAAATTCAACTATGTGATAATTTAATGTTTAAAGAAATGCTTTTGTTTTACTTCTTCATTCAATAAAATTTATTTGGCACATGCTATGTCTTAATATATTTATTGTTAAATAAAACAAATTTATTCACTACTGTCATGGAGTTTGTAGTCTAACGCAAGACACAGACCAAAGCAGGAAAAAAATAAGTAAATAATCTCACTTAATAATAAATCATATGAAGAAAATAAAGCTAGTTGATAAAGAATGGTAGAGCAGTCTCCAGGGAGGTCAGGGATAAAGTGTCTAGGTTAAATTATGAGGTCATCGAAGGCCTCATTATGAAGGGAAGATTTGTGCTAAGACCTGAGTGTCTAAGAATACAGTCATGAGAAAGCTGGAACCAGAACATTTCAGGCTGGAGAAACAGCATTCTCAGGTAGAAATAAGCCTGACATGTTTTAAGAATTTTAAAAAAGGCAATGTGATTGAAGAACAGAAGTTAGGGTTGGGGGTAGGGGGGCCCGGAGGAGTTGAGTTAGAGTAAATGTGGTCAGTGAATTGGGCAACCAGCCAAAACATGTAGACCCTGCATGCTGTGGTCAAAGAGATTAAATTTTATTATAAAAGCACTAAAAGACAATTAGAAATTTTTAATCAGGGAATTCTCATAACGTAATTTGAATTTTTAAAAATATAGCTGTGGCACCAAGCGTGGTAGCTCACACCTGTAATCCCAGAACTTTGGGAGGCTGAGGTAGGCAGATCACCTGAGGTTGGGAGTTCAAGACCAGCCTAACCAACATGGAGAAACCCGGTCTCTACTAAAAATACAAAAGTAGCCAGGAGTGGTGGTATGTGCCTGTAATCCCAGCTACCTGGTAGGCTGAGGCAGGAGAATTGCTTGAACCCAGGAGGTAGAGGTTGCAGTGAGCCGAGATCGTGCCATTGCACTCCAGCCTGGGCAACAAAAGCAAAACTCAGTCTCTCTCTCTCTCTCTCTCTCTCTCACACACACACACACACACACACACACACACACACACAGCTGCTTCCTGGAGAATGAATTGAAAGAGAGAGAAATTCTGCCATAGATTCTAAAGGAACAATTGGGATAACAGAATTGCCTATAACTGGTATGTTGAAATACCTGATTCATGAGATGAGATAAACACACAAGTGTATTTCTGAATATAAATGTTGCCTTAAAACTTATACATAGGGGTTAATCTTCTGCCTTTGGATATAAATTTAGTCAGATCCCATAATCTCTGCTTCTTCTTAATCAACAGACATTTCCCTAGTGGCAAATACAATTCACCTATTACCAAAGTACTTTAATCTTCATTCAAAATTAGAACTTTTCAAGATAAGAAAAAGTTGTGTGGATCATGGCGGACAAAAGGCAGGGCTAGATTGAAGCTCCGACTCAGAGGGACAGAGCAGCGTGTGGAGGCTAGCGTCACAAATTTTAGCTCCATATCGACTGCAAGAACAAGCCAGCAATCCCGAGAGGACCCACAGACCCTCGGAAGGAAGCGGACTGCTCCTGCTGGACCCGGGAGATACCCCAAATACTGTGAGAGCCCCAGCTGTGGAAGGGGGAAAGGGAGATCCTCCTCTCCCAAACACACACCCCCACTGAGGAAACCGAAGGTCTGTTTGAGGGAGAAGTTTCTGATCTTACCTGGGGCTGAGTCAATCTACAGAGCCCAGTGTAATATAAGGGTAGAAGAAGCAGCAGGAAAGGCCCTAGGAGCTCGCTAGGTCCCCAAACAGGCCATTCCTGCCTGGCACCACAGGGATCCTTCAGGAGAGTGGCTAGAGGAGCCTGGGGAAAGACACCACAGGGAAAAGGAAATCTCCAGATGAACTTTATAACAATTTGAACCAGGCCAGAAGTCTCCTGGCCAGAACTTGAGGGAGAGTGTGAATCTGGTGTGTAGACTCCATAGGCAGGGGAAGAACCAAAGCCCTTTTCTTTTGCAACTGGGAGGCGGGTAACTTGGGGCAAGTTCTCAAGGGTGGCTCACCCACCACCTGGAAACAGACTCAGGGCTGTTAGGGAGAGTACGGTGGGAATGAGACTGGCACATCGGATTGCGTGGGATTTGAGTGAGGCCTGTGACCGCTGGTTTTCCCCCACTTCCCTGACAACCTGCATGACTCGGCAGAGGCCGCCATAATCCTGGATACACAACTCCATTGACCTGGGAACCTCAGCACCATCCCCCACAGCAGCTGCAGCAAGACCTGCCCACAGAGTCCGAGCTCAGACTCACCCAGCCTTGCTCCCACCTGGTGGGCCTTCTCTATCCACCCCGCTAGCTGAAGACAAAGGGTATACAATCGTGGGAGTTCTAGGGCCCCGCCCACCACCTGTTCCTCCCCATACTACCACATCTGACGCTCCCTGGAAAGCAGCAGCTCCCAGCAGGATGCCAACCAGCACAAAAATAGAGCATTAAACCACCAAAGCTAAGAACCGTCATAGAGTCCATTTCACCCCCATGCCACCTCCACTGGAGACCCACAGACAGTTCACATCACAGAACTCTGTTCAGACAACCCCCAGTACCACCTCAGAGCCAGGCAGACTTGCTTGGTGGTTAGACCCAGAAAAGAGATAGCAATTACTGCAGCTTGGCTAACAGGAAGCCACATCCACAGGAAAAGGGGGGAGAGATATACAAGTGTATATCTCTTCACAGTCTTCTTGCCTTCCCTACAATTTTGGGGGGCACCCCACACTTTTTTTGTATCAATATGGCCAAAGGTTCCAAAGATACGGACTATTTCTCTTTTAAATTTGGGTATGGCATTTATCTCACCTTCACTTTGCAGACTGATATTTATAATTGATAACTCACTTAAAATAAAACAGAAGTTGTAATTGTATTCCTGACCTCACTTTTTAAGAACTTCACTTTAAGTAACATTTTGTCTGACTATTAGGGCCACATTGTTTTATTTCCACTATTTCATCAACAAACATAAATTTGTACATATTTTGTGCTAAGCACACAGCTGTTAAAAAAAAATGTGTTATATGAATACATAAATACATAAGCAATATACCTTAAGATTATTACATGATCCCCAATGGCTATAAAGAGCATGAGAACAGTGGCCCCTAGATGAGAAATGAGTAGTCAGAGACCTGCAGTGGATGGGCTGGTCAAAGACAGTTTCTCTCAGCAGGTAAAACAAAAGTTAACATATGAAGAATGTGGAGATGCATGTCATGGAAGAAACAAACAAATAGCATTCCAGGTCCAATGGAGCAGAAAGTACAAAGGCCTTCATATGGCCTTTGTAGTCTGGAAGAGATTTGGAGATTAGGAAGCCAATGTGCCAAACCACAGCCAGCAAGACAGAGAATAGTTTAGGATGAGATAGAGATCCTAAAATTTTTTTCCAATACTCAATGGTTGGAAGGTATGTAATATTCCTTTGTGAAATCTAGATTGACAGTGTGTCTCTTGTGATATAAACATTAATACATATAAAATGCATTAATTTCATTAGGAGAGGTAATTAGTGTCTAGCTTGATTTGTCAATGATCATTTAAACTTGGTCTTGAAAGAAATAGATCCACTTTCAGGAATATGATTCAATTCTTTGCTGAACAAAGAAACTCTGAAAACCCTTAGGGTGTATAACTATTTCTCTAATGCAGTGTGCTGAAGAAAGACAGCCCCTTGTGCTCAGAGTGAATTTGGCTGCCAAAATCCTGCAACCAAAAACTTTGTGATTTGCTGAAGATTCTACTATGAACATTTCAGATGGAAAAACTGGGTAACTCACAGAGTAAAGCAATTTATAAAAGGCTTTCAAAAACTCTATGTATTTAATCAAACAAATAGTTGTATATGATGTTTATAAAATAAGATCTATCTGGGAGATGGAAATTTTTGAAGACTACGCCTCAAACTAAGAAAGATCCCGATGCATATTCAATTTCATTGTAAAACTGAATCCCAGCTTAAGTTTGCAAAAATTTTGGAACCAAGCCTAGAACAAGTTCCACATGAGCCCCAAGGTAGAACTTCATACATCTCTTTAAATTTCTCTCTGACTAGAGCTATTGCTCCTCTGGGCCAAATTTCTGGATGAGAGGAAAGCATCTTGAGCATCAATGCACCTCTTATTTTATTCAGGCAAAATTATTCACTTCCTACTCTCAGCTCCCTTGACATTTGGCAAAGATCTGTTATTTTGCTTTTTCTATTGTAATCTAGTTAGTTGACCTTGTGTCTGTCCCTCTTTATCCCTTTCCTTCCCTTTCAGTTTCCACCACTAGGTTTAGTTCCCAGCCATGCTTCTTATATTTAAAACTCAGTGTGATGGTTAACGTTATGTGTCAACATTGCTAGGCTGTGGTGCCCAGATGTTTGGTCAAATAGTAGATGTTGCTGTGAAGATCTTTTTAAAATACGATTAACATTTAAATCAGTAGATTTTGATTAAAGATTACCCTCCATAATAAGAGTGAGCCTCATTCAATCAGTTGAAGGCTTTGAGAGAAAAAGACTGAGTCCTCTGAGGATGAAGGAATACTGCCTCCAAACTGCCTTTAGACTTGAAGTGCAACAGGAATTCTTTCCAGGGTCTCTAGCCTGCCAACCTGTCATAAAGATTTCAGACTTGCTAGCTCCCACAGCCTTATGAACTGAAGCCTTACAGTCAATCTCTCTCTCTCTCTCTCTCCCCCCCCCCACACTGCTCCCCCACCGCCAACACACACACACATACACATATTCTATTTTTTCTGTATCCTTAGAGAACACTGATTAATACACTCAGTAAATACTGGACAAGTAAATGAATAAATAGATGAATAAGTCAGTGAATCAGTCATCAGTTATCAATCTAATAAGAAGGCCATGAATTGAGGAACATTAAATACAGAAGGATATTTCAGGTAAATATTTACTATTATAGATGACTCCAAACTCCAAAAATTAAAGAAAACGAACATTTGCTAGACCTAAAAATTAAACCACAATGACAACACTCCTTTTATTACTTAATGCTTCTTTGAAACAGAATTAAAATTACAACATATTTATTAAGGAGAATTACACTCTATTGAAAATCTGCTATGCCAGGTGCTATGCTAGGTACTTAATGTGGATTCTTTCATGCAATATTCAAAATAATTCCAATTTTCCTTTCAGAGTTTCACATCTTTAGATACAGAACAATTCAGTAATATTTCACAGGGTAGGTGAATTAAAGTTTTGTGGTTTTCCCATGAGTCCATACTATAGCAATTTCTGTATTAACCAGCAGTCACTATATTGTTTAACCTTTTAATTAAAGCACAAAATAGATCCAAAGAACTGCAAAAATCCTAAATGTACAGCTCAGAGAATGTCACAAGCTATACACATGCAGTTCAAGAAACAAAACATTATCAACATCCTAGAAGCACATTTCAGACAGTCTAACTACAGTTCACCCATGAAGCACATGGGAGCTGGGACACCAACTCTTCCATTGGAAATAGTCAAACATTTGCACATAATTTTAACTCATCCCAAACTTAATAGCCTGCTGTTGACTGGAAGTTTTACTGATAACATGAACAGTCAATTAACACATATCTTGTATTTCAGAAAAAGTGCAAGTTTTCATGCCTGCTGGAATAGCTGCAGGATTGCTTCATGAATTTCCTTTTCTTTTTTTCCTTATGATGGATTCATTAATCTTAAAGTGGCGGATGACAGCCCTGCAGACCCCAATCTAGGATATATATCTAGCAAATTTAACTTTTTCTTGTAATGTCATGACATTGCTCTCCTTCTTGGGAGCACTTCCAGCATTACTAGTGGCACTTCGTATGGGTTCCATGGTGTTATTGAAGGTTTACGGTATTTCAACTAAACATGATGAAAAACACACAAGAACTGTGAGAGATCACTTTTTACAGTGATAAGTAATTTACTGGAGAGGCAAACCGCTCATGCAGGGAAGGTTAGCATCACACAGTGCTTTAAGGGAATACTTGCAACACTTGGGCTCGCTGCAAGAGCAACAGGAGGTGACTACAAAATTATTACAGTAGTATAGTATGTACTACAGTTAATTTTATGCAGTTATGATTTAATATATTGCATCTTTACCTTTGTTTACATCTCTCTCAACTGCCAATGGCACCACATAGAGTCTGTGTTTGTGTTCATACATTTTGATAAATTTTAACTTCTTATAATAGATTTGTGTGTAGTCTATGGTAGTAAATGATAAAATAGACTCATATTTACATACATTTTATGCATTCATGACATACCAAACTTTTTCTTATTTTTAAAATATTTCTAGGCTATGAGACTCATCTGCTATTTTTTTCAAATTGTTGCAAATCTTCAAAACATGTTCTAATATATTTACTTCTAAAAATTCATGTATAAATGAACCTATACAGTTCAAATCTGTGTTGTTTGAGTCAACAGTATAATTTATAAAACACAAAATCCTTAATGTGGAAAGTTTTGTGGGTTACTTAAAACTTTATCCCTGGTAATTTTAAATCTTTTTTTTTTTCTTGATTTAAATAAGGATGAACTAAGACTTAGGACAGGCTCCTACTATATACCTTGATATTGGAAAAGAAAATGAAACCCAGATGCAGAAGTCGTGAGCTCGAAGCTAAGTTCTGCCCGTTACCAAACATAATGTTATAGAGTAAATGCGTGTGTGCTTGCAAATATCGTATATTGAAACCTAATCCCCAATGTGATGTTATTTGAAAGTAAGGCCTTTGAGAAGCGATCAGGTGATTAGGGATTCATGCCCTTATAAAAGGGCCCAGAAAAACCTCATCCCTTTTACCCTGCGAGGACACAGTGAGAGACAGTCCTCTATGAACCAAGAATCAGGGACTCAAGGCAGCTTCCTCATCTGGTGCCTTGCTCTTGGACTTTCCAGTTCCAGAACCACGAGAAATAAATTTATCTGGTTTTGAAGCCACCCAGTCTATGGTAGTTTGTTTTGAATAGACTAAGACACATAACTTCCGGTAAAATATTTCACCTATTTAATTTCAAATGTCTTCATCTACTGAATGAGTGTACTGAACTAAGACAACAATTTTTGTATTTTGTTTTAAACTGAGTTCCTTGGAGCTTCAGAGATTCTTTTATGGGGTATGGGTAAAAAAGAGGTGTGTGGATATTGGAAAGCTGGGTCTCATCAACAAGGAACTGAACTAAAGGACAGGTCTCAACAGGACTGTAAAATTGGTTGATTGGGAAGAATAGCACAATCTTTTGACAGCCTCCAGGTTTTACTTTTATACACTTCCTCCTCTTTCACAGTTTTAATAACTATCCTGTCAACATACTACCTTTAAAAACATTGATATTTGGCACTTTGGGGAAAAGTGCTCAGGGGAACAGCAAATCAGTTCTGCTTTCATCTGTCACTCAGACTGGATGACTGGGATAAATTTTTATCATATGAGTCTGTTATTTTTTATTTCCCCTTTCCTTTTCCCTGTCCATTTAGTATCTTAGCACCTAGTGGTAGGTAGCAGGAGGAGGTAGTGGTGGTGGAAGCCCCAGTATCTCCAGGTGGGGTTCTGAACTGAACCAGCTTTAGGCTTATCTAAGTTGGAATTGTGACTGGAAATGAAGATTGAATGTGCTTTACAAATCTCTTATGCCAAAGAACTAGAATCTCAATAAGATCTAGACATAAATTTTTAAAAACTTTTACAAATTGCAAGATTTCATTTTAATTCATCCTAATTGAGAAAAAAACGTAGCTCAAAATGATAATGTATTCAAATGCTTCTTTATTACCTAATTTGTTTGAATTGAGCTAAGCAAAGAGTACATTATTAATCCTTCATCCAGATATTTCAAATTCAACTTGGGAGCTAATATAAGGATGAATGCATTCTAGCATAGATAGAAAAAAAATACAATGTAAGTTAAACACATTTTAGTCATATTTTACAGTAGCAGCGTATCTTCTTAAATTTTTACACAAATAGTTTAGTGGAAATGGCCCATTTATGATGGGATTATCTTTTTCTTGTTTATAAACTTCTTCCTATTACTTCTAAAGTAAATTTAAAACATAAAAATAAGAGGCTCAAAGTTAGAGACCCAAAACAATTTGTTTGTAATAATAATAATAATTTATTCAAAACGCTTCTTAAGGCTGGGCACAGTGGCTCATGCCTGTAATCCTGCCATATCGTGAGACTGAGACAGGAGGATTGCTTGAGTCTAGGAGTTCGAGACCAGCTTGAGCAACAAAAGTAGAGTCCTACTCTATAAAAAATTTAAAAATTAGCCAGGTGCAGTGGTGTGTACCGCAGTCTCAACTATTGGGAGGCTGAGGTGGGAAGATTACTTGAGTCTAGGAGTTTGAGACTGCAGTGAGCTATGATGCCACTGCAGTGTACTCCAGCCTTGGAGAAAGAAAAGAAAAGAAGGAAAAGAGGAGAGGAGAGGGGTGGGGAGGGGAGGGGAGGGGATGGGAGGATGGATGGGGGGAAGGGAGAGGGAAAACTTTTTTATTTATTTCTTATTTATTTTTATTCCAATTATATTGTCTTATTTTTCTTTCCACATTTCATACATTTCTTACCAAAATCTACAATGGTGGAATCTATTCTCTGTAAACATTTAAGCAAAGCAAAGTAAGTAATTGGCCTAGAATTCCCACTCCTGAACTCCCTGCCCACTTATCATTTAACAAATGTTGTTAATCTGATATGTTTTTTCATTACCAGTAATACACACGTACACATACACACATACACACACACACACACATAAACATTTAAGGCATGTTGCTATTTTTATCAAATGTAATCATACACTTTAAATTATTCTTAACTTGTTGGTTGCTTGCTTTGTTAAAAAATGTACGGTATATAATATTGAAGTATCTATTTTTTGTAATAGTTTAATAATATTGTGTAAGATTTTTATACTACTCTAATGATGAATACTGAAGACATTAAAATTTTTACCCATATTGTTTCAATAAACTAATGTTGCAATATATAGCTGTATGTCTGTATGCCTATTTATCTCTTGATACATATAATTCTGTGTGTGTGTGTATATATATTCATATATGTATCTCCATTTTTCTCTTTCTTTTCTCTCTATAAATCGATATACCTGTATTCATGTATGTTCTCTTTACTTCTATATGAAAGAGTCACAAAAGTAAGATTTATGGAAAAAATTATAAGGTGGCAGGTCTTTTTTTAATGTTAAAGATAAAGGCAATTTATATTCCATAAAAGTTATAGCAATAATTATTTCTAGTAGCAATGTACAAGAGTGTTCATGTCCTCAAATTGCCATCAAAATTGAAGGTTGTATTTCTATTGGTATTCAAAATGATGGGTAGATAAAATAAAATATATCTCATTCATATAGAAATTATTTAAAAATTGTTTAGATCCCCATCACATATTTTTTGGCTATAGATTTTCCTCAAATTTAAATTGATTACTGAAATCTTTTTCCAAATAGGAAGTGGATTTATCTTTTTCTTAGCGCTTTGAGGCATTCTCTGAACAACTAGGGATAATAAATCTTTAACTATTATATAGATTTTAAATATTGATTCTTCAATTACTTGCTCCATAACATCCTATGGGAATTGTTTCCCACACCAAAATAGAATAGCACAAAATAATATAACTAGACTTAGGTAGTTAAATATGTCTACCTTTCCTAAGTTGCTTTTGATTTTTCCACTATTTTTTCCAGTCACTCAACAAAGTCATACAAATTTTCCGATAATATTTTGAGTGTTGAATATTTTATATTTATGTATTTAATCCAATGAATGCAAAGTCATGATTATAAAATTATACATCTTAGTGTAAGTTATTATAATAGTTATTAACATTCAACATATACAAGGTATCTAGTTGATTAGAATTTTTAAATTAGAATTCATTTTTACTCTAATTCCGACTTAGAGTTACAATGGTAGATTACAAATTAGACTTTAATATTACATGTTTGAAAATAACATTTATTGTATTTGCTTGTTATCGGGTAGTGGGTGTTAAGCTTTTTCTTAACACCCACTACCTGATAATACCTGTTCCTATATACGTCTGAATTATTGGTGAGTGAGCTGAAATAAAGTAGAGATTATATTTAAAGCTGTGATAAAAATTGAAGCAAATCGAAACGAAAATAGATAACAATCTTTCAATCATTCAGTAGTAAGGGAAACACTTTTATGAGCCTTTCCTTCTGCAGCTGTATTATATAGCAAGAAACACGTAATCTTTTGAATCATACTTTTTTTTTTTTTTTTTTTTTGAGATGGAGTTTCGCTCTCGTGGCCCAGGCTGGAATGCAGTGGCACGATCTGGACTCACTGCAACCTCTGCCTCCTGGGTTTAAGTGATTCTCCTGACTCAGCCTTCTGAGTAGCTGGGATTACAGGAGCCCACTACCACATTCGGCTAATTTTGTAGTTTTAGTAGAGATGGGATTTCCCCATGTTGGTCAGGCTGGTCTCGAACTCCTTACCTCAGGTGATTTGCCCATCTCGGCCTCCCAAAGTGCCAGGATTACAGGCATGAGACACCGCACCCGGCCAAAACATCCTTTTTTATACAGACTTTATCAACTCTTCCATATTACAGGTACCACAGATGCTTCTGACCCTTGTTTTTCCATGTTTTTTGTTTGTTTGTAAATTTATTTTTCTGCATTTGTTTGTTTGCTTTTTAGGAGCTCAAGGTGGCTCACCATTCTTCATTTACTACTATTTCTGATCCAACCTCAAACATTATTCAACTTTTATAGAAAGGAAAATATGAAAATAGCTAGGCTAATCATATCACTCAACTTTACTGTTTAATGTGGAGAAAATTGTGGAAGTTAAAAAAATAGTATTGTATAACTTTGAAGTAAAAAAAGGAGTTTCTAAACCTGACATCCTGAAGCCATAAAGAAAAAAACAATAGGAAATTTAATTACATAAAATTTCAAAACAAATGCATGTTAAAGACACACAGAGTATTGTTAGTCACAAATAAACAACAAAATATCATTTGTAACACATATGATAAAAAACGAACACATTTTGTTAACATAGAAGAATCTCTTGCAAAGATATTTTTAAGATAAAAAAATAGAAAAACCCACTGGGAGCAGTGGCTCATGCCTGTAATCCCAACACTTTGGGAGGCCAAGACGGGCAGATCACGAGGTCAGGAGTTCGAGACCAGCCTGACCAACATGGTGAACCCCACCTCTACTAAAAATACAAAAATTAGCCAAGTGTGGTGGTGGGTGCTTGTAGTCCCAGCTACTCGGGAGGCTGAGGAAGGAGAATCGCTTGAACCCGGGAGGCAAAGGTTGCAGTGAGCCAAGATCACATCATTGCACTCCAGCCTGGGCTAAAAAAAACAACCCCATCAAAAAGTGGGCAAAGGATATGAACAGACATTTCTCAAAAGAAGACATTCATACATCCAACAGACACATGAAAAAATGCTCATCATCCCTCGCCATCAGAGAAATGCAAATCAAAACCACAATGAGATACCATCTCACACCAGTTAGAATGGCAATCATTAAAAAGTCAGGAAACAACAGGTGCTAGAGAGGATGTGAAGAAATAGGAACACTTTTACACTGTTGGTGGGATTGTAAACTAGTTCAACAGTTCAACCATTATGGAAAACACTATGGTGATTCCTCAAGGATCTAGAACTAGAAGTACCATATGACCCAGTCATCCCATTACTGGGTATATACCCAAAGGATTATAAATCATGCTGCTATAAAGACACATGCACACGTATGTTTATTGCGGCACTATTCACAATAGCAAAGACTTGGAATCAACCCAAATGTCCATCAGTGACGGACTGGATTAAGAAAATGTGGCACATATACACCATGGAATACTATGCAGCCATAAAAAAGGATAAGTTTGTGTCCTTTGTAGGGACATGGATGCAGCTGGAAACCATCATTCTCAGCAAACTATCGCGAGAACAGAAAACCAAACACCGCATTTTCTCACTCATAGGTGGGAACTGAACAATGAGATCACTTGGACTCGGGAAGGGGAACGTCACACACCGGGGCCTCTCATGGGGAGGGGGTATGGGAGAGGGATTGCATTGGGAGTTATACCTTACGTAAATGACGAGTTGATGGGTGCTGATGAGTTGATGGGTGCAGCACACCAACATGGCACAAGTATACATATGTAAGAAACCTGCACGTTATGCACATGTACCCTAGAACTTAAAGTTTAATAATAATAAAAATAAATAAATAAATAAATAAATAAAAGTCCCTTTAATGATTAAAAAAGAAAAAAGAAAAAGGAAATCTAGAAAGAAATGTACAAGTTTTCATGTGATGCATTTATATTTGTAAAAGCATAAATATAACCAGAAAGATCCATGCAAAAGCAGGAGATGATTATAATTAAGAGAACACGGAGTTATATGGCTTAAGGTGAGAAGAAAAACTTAGAGGATATAAATAATAAAAGAGAATTTAAAGAGAAGATCGAAACCTAAAGTAAATGGAGGATATGTTTTTATAGCTTTGAAATAGATGAGTGAAAATTAACCTCCTGATTTGATTTTTCATTCCCACTCTCTTACTCTCTATACAGAATAGGTTTTGTGTCATAATTCATCTTCCTAAAATCTTAATAAAAATTGGATTGGTTTATACTTGGGCTTAATAGACAAAAGATCTTTAGACTGTGCTATTGGATTCTTAAACAAAGAGTTAATTTTAGGAATATTTGTTGCAATAATGAAGATCTTACATTTTTCACATATTCTTGAATCATAGCTGCTTTAAGTGTCTGTGACGTATTTTACACCCAATCATGTGACTGTTTAAAAATACTTAGTCTGCCATGTAGTTAATCTAACATATTAAACATATACTATGATATAACACAAAGGATCAGATTGTCAAATCTCACTCATATGAATCAGAGATCTAACCTAGTCAGATAGCTTTAGTAAATCATTTAGATTCTATAAATAATCACAAGTCTAGACAAACAAGGAAAGATCTGGGATAATATATGTAACTACATTACTTACACAGAGGAGTATTGCCTGGGCCAAGAAACAGCTCCACTTTCTATTCAGATAGTTACATAACTTCTGAGACATTTCCAGAGAGTTGTTCCATAAATACAAAGATTTGTATTTGTTTACCATGAACCTATTGTAGACAATTTGCTAAAAGCATTCCATAGATACGGACTCTTTCATAAGCAAGTATTGAGTCGTTTGTTTGTCAAGAGTTCTATCATTAACATATTTGCAGCGTTAATTGTAACCTGTTTATTGTAATATTTTATTTTATTTTTGGGGAACAGACAGTAATACATTTGTTATCCTAATAGGTTAACGGGCCTATTTTTTAGTTATCAGTATCTTAAAATACCTGTATTTACTAATTTATAAATGTACATCAGCTTTTAACATATTGGGATCATAACTAAGAGCAAAGAACCAGAGTGAGTTACACAGTAATAGTCTAGTGAGGCTGAGTGCAATTTCAGGATTTATACAAGTTTATAATTGACAAAGGCTGTATTTTTTTCTACTGGTATTCCTATTTAGCCTAGGACTAGGGAACTGTGCTAAACAATATGGTGTCTTGTGCCTGACTAAGATTATTATTAAATACAGTAAATAGTCAGACAAAAGAATAATAATGTTAATGTAGTAAATGTAGGAAGGCATTAATGTAGTCAAGATTTTATAGTCATTTTATAGCTGTTGTCTATCCAATAAATATGTAATGGCCTGACAGATTCTTCCTGCCTGCTGCACAAACAAAATCAGTTCGCTGAGATGATAGCATTGCAGTAGAAGGAGTTTAATTGACTTGAGATTGGCCATGCAGAAGAACTGGAGTTATCACTGAAATCAGTTTCTGGGAATGCCTGGCAGTTAGGGTTTTTACAAACAATTTGGTGGACAGAGTCTAGGGCATGGGTGCCACTGATTAGCTGGGGCAGAAATCGTAGAATTTGTGAAAGATGGTCCCTGTGCTGCTGTGTATGCCTCTGGGCGGAGTAACAGATTAGTTGAGTCATGAGTCTGGGCGGGATCAGTCTGAAAAACATCTTTAAAAAAAAAACAAACAAACAAAAAAAAAATCCTAGATGTTATCTATAGGAGCAACTGAGAAAGTCACAAATCTTGTGACCTCTGGCCAGATCACCCCTGCCTAGTAAGAGATTGTAGAAACTACGCCTGTCTTGTGATCTCTCATCAGTCTTAGAAAGGCAATTTCAATACTCAAACAGGGAGGCAATTAGTTGTACAGCGGGACTATTATTATTCTTATTTCAAAATTAAACTATAAACTAAATTCCTCCCAAAGTAGCATGGCCTATGCTGAGGATGACCAAGGAAACCTTGGAGGTTAGAAGCAAGATGAGGAGTCAATGGTCAGATTTCTTTTACTATCATAATTTACCAAAGGCAGTTTCAGATGTACATCTATGGTATCATACTGCTAACATTTTATGTCTTTGATGTATCTCTAATACTATAGTAAGAAAACATCTGTCAATAGAATTGTTCACAAAATATTTGTTAAAAGTCAGCAAAAAGAAATAGATCTTTGAACAATTTTGAAAGTTCAGATGTCAAAATAAATCAGAAATTTTAAAATTGAAATTTAATTTATTTGTCTCTGATATAGTCCATGCATCTTGGCTACTACTGCACCAGAAGGTATACTAATCACCTACTGCTAGATGAAAGGCTCATTCATAAAAAGTGTACTTTGGATATTTTAATATATTGTATTTTGTATTCTGTTGTTGTTGTTATCAGAGAACTTAGTTTATCTGTCTTCAAAAGCATGATTAGGTAGTATGTCACTCGTCTCTTAACTCAAACCTGGATAAAATTGGACAATACTGAAATGATTAACTCTAGTTGTTTCTGATAAGTTTTCCCATATTTTACACAGACTTGAACTGTCATATGACTCTTTACTAACTTGACATATTAAATTCAAATATAAGCTAATGATTACTATTTCAATTACTTAAATATATGTAGACTTTATAAAAATTGGACTGAATTGTTATAATTTAAATTTAATCCATTAGAAAAATTGCTGTTCTAATTAGTGACGAAGTAACAAATTAAGATATAAAATGTGATTCGTACTTTGAAATCTAACTTAATGGGTAATTGCTAATCTAATTAGCACATGCAATAAACTTTGTGAAATGTTACATCTGGGAAAGGAGAAAAAATGCAACAATATTAACAAAAGGAAGAATAATAAATACATTTAATTGGCCTACTTGCCATCTAAGATCCAATCTTATAAATAGGAAGCTCCTTTTAAGAGATAATGTAAGCTATGGTGATTCAAAATCTGTCTTGTATCTTACAGTCTATCATAGGGGTCAACATTTTGTTATATAAAGAATTAGATGTAGATATCTGTATTGTTGGTGATAATTAATTTGAAAATTTATCAATAAAGAAAAAAATAAAAGGATGTATTGGAGAGCAACTATTCCCTGATAGGTAATGGTTGCTGAGAAACACTTTAGAATATTTCTAACACAGGTCTTAAAAAATCCTGAAGCCACCATTTTCACAAAACACATAGCATTAATCATCTATATCTATTATGTTAAAATATAACAACTCTGTATGCTCTTTCTATGAGATATGACACATATCTACAATGTCTACAAATTCTTTGTTAAATGTCTCTTTACTTGAAAATCAGGTTCAATAACTTGCTCTTTAATACTGTCTTGTTGACGGTAGACAGTAAAAAGGGCATGAATGACTAAATGTTTTTCTGTTGCAAAACTGTATCTTCTCAGTTTTGTGACCATTGAAACTCAGGCAATTTATTCTCTGATAAATTGGGATTACTTTCTACATCAAAGTTGCTGGGGATGCAACATCAAGCAAGGCAGACAAGACTCCTGGCTCCATCTAGCTTACATGGTAGTGGAGGAGGAGTACAACAAACTGATGTCTAATATAATGTCAAAAAGTGATGACTGCTAGAAGAAAAATAAAGCACAGTGAGAGGATTGCTACTTTGATAGGGTGGTCGTGATAGATTTCTTTGTGGAGGTGGCATCTGAGAAATAACCATAGTGATATGAGGGAAAGAACCAATCACATGGATTTTGAGGTAAGAATTTTCCAGAAAATAAATATCAGTTGTAAAGACCCTATGATGGGATGTTTGATTTGTTCATGTAACAGTAAGGGGATCAGTGTGCTACCATAAATAATGGTTGATGATACAGTTAGAAAACTGGCAAGGAAATAATCACATAAGTTGGTATATTTTGGGGGAATGCAATTTATGTAAGGAAGCTTATTTATTTATTTATTACATAGTCTTAGTGGGCATGGAAAACAAGAGATATTTTGTACATAGAGAGCCTATATACAAAATCAGATAGAACACAAATATCCTTCCTTTGCTATTTGCATATACTGCATTTCCTTTTTTTTCCTAGGCATGCTTGGGGAACATAGGAGGGTTTTGGTTGGGGAGATTACAACTCATAGTTTAAAGGAATCATCTACTTGTTGTAAGAAGGGTCTACTGGGGCTGGGGACAAGAATATAAACAGTTTGGAATCAATTGCAATAATCAAGGTGAGAGATTTTGGTGACCTTGCTCCAGAGTTGTAGTTCCTGAGGGAGTAACAAGTGGTAAAATTTGGAGCATATTTTGCGGTAAAGCCAAGAAATTTTGCTGTTTGGTAGGATTCAAGATTAAAAGTAAAAAGTAATAAAATTTGAATATCATTGTGATATAGTTGTGAAAGAGAGAACTCAAGGATTTCCCCTTGCTTTTAGCCTCAGCAATAGAGAGAATAAAAATTGTCATTCACTATGATAGGGAAGACTTACGGAAGATAAGTTATTTCATTGGATCAGTGGGGACAAATTTGATTTTAGATATATTCATTTTAATTTGCTTTTTAACCAACCAAGATAAAATGTTGAGTGGAGGATCAGATATATTGGCCTAAAAGTGAGAAATCAAGGCTGAAAAAATATATTTGAGAGTCCTACATTTGAGCATGGGACAATGTGTAAGCCATAGGATTGGATGGATTACTTTGGCAGTATATGCAAATAACAAAGGGAGGATATTTGTGTTCTGTCTGATTTTGTATACAGGCTCTCTATATACAAAATATCTCTTGTTTTCCATGCCCACTAAGACTATATAATAAATAAATAAATAAACTTCCTTACATAAATTGCATTCCCCCAAAATATTATATCTTCTGTAACTGTGGGCTTTTATATATAGTGTGGATAACGTATTTGATAATAGTGTAAGAAGGATGCACTAGTTATCTATTCCTAGTATACTTTTTCTCAGATATTTGCATGACTCATCTCTTTAGAAAAGTATTTCCCATTGTTTTTCAAGTTATGATGAAATAACTGAAATTAGACTTGCCCCTCTGAAGTAAACAACTAGAAAGCTGAACAACAGTCACAAGTCAACTGTTTTCAAGCATTCGATAAAAAACACTCTGGTCATTGAGGGAAGAAAAACACATGAGGTAAGCCTTATATTCACATCAGCTGTCTGCCTAGGGACACTCCCCACAATGCTATGCAGGGAGATAGAATTTAAGCACAGAACCTTATTCTCACTGAGCTAAGAAGACAGATATCAGTTGCAGTAATAGAAGAGGCTATATTTTTAGGGTAAGGTACCAAAGAGAAGTGAGATACATAGAGGACGTGGTAAGCAAAATTTTATAATGGCCCTGAGACCCTGTCCCCTGGTGTACACAACTGTATACATCCCAGGACTTCGAATATGATGAATTTTACTCCCATGATTAGGTTTTGTTGTATGGCACAGTGGACTTTGAATAAGATAGATTATTCAGGATGAGCCTAGCCTGGTTAGGTGAGTCCTTTTGTCTTCTCCAAATAGTTGCAGAGGACATTCTTTCCAGCCACGTTGTTAACTGCCCATTGAGGTCACATGGCAAAGAATGCAGGTAACTTCTAGGAGCTGAATGTAGCCACTGGCTGACAGACAACAAGGTAATAGGGACCTCGGTGCTCTAGTCTCATAAAGCTGAAGTCTATCAATACCCTGATTTAGTTTGGAAGTATTCTTTCACCAGAGCTTCCAGAAGGGAACATAGCCCTGTCAAAACTTTGATTTTAGCCTTTTAAGAAGCCGAGGTGAGGACCAGCTACTCTGTGCCTTGTCCTCTGAGCTTCAGAGCTGTCACTTAATAAATGGATGTTATTTTAAGCTGCTAAATTTGTGGTAATTGGTTTCACAGCAGTAGAAATGTAATAGAGAAGTGGACATCAAAATCTCTGAGGGTTTCCTACAGGTCATTTGTCAAGAGCTTAGCTGTTCATCAGCAGGAAACATTCTTTGAGGACTAAGTAAGAGGCTCTATTGCTTGAGTAAGGGTTGAACTGAGATAGCATGGGTCACACAGTGCTGAGAAGTAGTGAAGTTCTGGCCCAGCCGGAGTAGAGAGAATTCCCTGAGCACCTAGCCCTTTCAGTGACACCCCAGAGAATTTACAGATCAGTAATGAGAAATGCTTACTGCGTGAAAGGCACATCTTAGGACTAAGAACAAAATGAAACTGTCCTTTACAAAGAATAGGGCCAAGTCTGGTGATATCAATGGATCTCCCAGTAATTTAACTGCTTTCTAGAACCATATTCAATACCCATAAAAGAAGACTAGTTAAGCAAAACTCAGTGTCATAACATTGACAATATCCATGTAACTAAAACATTCACTAAAGGCAAAGAAGTATGAAAATGTCAAAACAATCAAGAGAGAAAAAAAGCTGCCTAAATAAATCTATGAGAAAAAGACTCAAATATTAGAACTGGTAGATAAAGAGTTTGAATCGTAAGTATAATTATGAGTAAGAATGCAAAGGAAAAGAAAAACATCTAAATAGAAAATCTCAGCAATGATATGAAAAATGTTAAAAGAACAAAATGAAAATATTAATATCTAAAAAATAAAGTACTTTATTTGATATGAAAAACTGCATTAGATAGGTTTAACAACATACTGAAAACTATAAAATGAGTGGTCAGCTAATGTGAAAACAGAACAATAGAAACTATTCCATTATTAAAAGAAAGAGAAAAAAAGGAACAAATAAATAGGTACTGAGTACCCTGTAGGAAAATCTCAATTGATCCAACATACATATAATTTGCATTCCTAAAAAAGAGACTAAAATATTTTGGAAATAAAAACATTATTTGTAGGGGAATACATAATTGCCCAAATTTTCTGAAATCTTTTTTAAAAATGTCAAGTAACAGATCTAAAAACCCATTAAGAAGAAAACAACACCTAGATGTATCATATGCAAACCTATGTTAAAACAGCCAGAAAATAAAAGAAGAGAGGGGAAAAAGACACATTATGTATAATATTTGACTGACTCATCATCAAAACAATAGAAAGACCTGTTCAAAGTGTGTAAATACAGAATTCTATATTGTATAAAAATGATGCTGAAATTAAAACATTTTGAGATAAACAAAAAATGAAAAAATATGTTAGTACTACACCTGAACTAAATGAACTACAATAAATGCTAATGGAAAGTTTTTCAAATGAAACTCAAATCTTATAAAATAATAAATATGTGAGTATAAAAAATAGTTTTCTTCTGTTAATTTCCTTAAAAGACACTGTTTAAAACAAAACTGATAACATTATCTTATGATGGTTAGAATGCATACAAAGGTAAAGTTTATGGCAAAAATAACAAAAATTTAGAAAGGCATAAATGGAGTTATATAAGGTTCTTACATTGTATGTGAAGTGGTACAATATTTACTCTAAGCAAACCACAATATGTTAATGATGCATATTGAAATAACTAGAGCAACCACTACAAAAAAATTAGAGTTACAGTTATAAAGCTTTCAGAAGAGTTAAAATGGAAAGAAAGGAAGAAACAACAGCAGAATTAAAATTTTTAAATATGGGACAAATAGAAATCAAATACCAAGATTGTAGATCTAAATCAAACTCTATCAATATTTGCTTTAAGCATAAATGTACTAAACACTGTAACTATGAGATAGAGATTATCAAACTGTATACCATACTGATACCCAACTGCACTGTATTCACAATAAATACATTCAAAATTTGAGATAAAGATGTGAGAAAAGAAAAAATACAGAAAAAGACATACTATCCTAACAGTTTGTTTAAATAAATTTATATCAGACATAATGTACTTTAAGACAAGGGAGTATTTACAGAGATAAATATGCATATTTCAAACTATAAAATGACACTATTATAAGGAAAATATAACCTTTTAACTTAGTGGACGTAAATAACAGAATTTCATGAAACAAAAACAGAACTAAAGAAAGAAAAACAAAAATATAAAATCCTAATTGGAGGTATTAATGCCATATTTTAATAATTTGTAGAGCAACTAGACTAAAAAATCAGTAAAAATATTAAAACTTTGAATCATCAACCGAATTGATTTAGTTGATATTATAGAATACTTCACCCCACAACTACAGCATGAACATTTACTCATTTTTTACCTACACATGTATTATTCACCAAGATAAACAATATAATGAGTCATAAAATGGGTCTCAATAAATTTCAAAATACTGAAAATATACATAGTGTGTACTATGATCATAACCAAGACAAATTCAAAAATCAACGTCAATCAAATACCAAAACATTCCTATGTTTTAAAATTAAATAATACATTGCTAAATCATTCATAAGTCAAAGAAGAAATCCCAAGCAAAAACTTTTTTTCAAATTGAATGGTACTGAAAATAGCACATATCAAAAATGCAGCTATTGAAGTACCAAATGTAAATATACAGCTTTACATACTCCTGTTAGAAAAATAAGGTGTAAAATCAATATTCTAATCTTCCAATTTAAAAATTGAAAATAAGAGAAGAAAATAAAACTGAGTAGAATAATCAAGGTAACAGGAGAAATCAATTACAGATAAATGAGGAGAAAATTTAAAAAGAATGTAAAGGAAAGCCTCAGAAACAGGGAAAATTATTGATAATAATATATCTGATATATACACATATGTATTATATCATGTAATGCATGCCCAATAACATCCTACTATATTTTGACTTTCTCAAAATTTTAATATCCAGAATCTTAATTACCATAATATGCCAACATATCTTCTTTTCAAATTCTTGCTAAATATTTCCTATGATGCCAACTTAAAAAAAAAATAGATTCAGAGGGTATAAGCACAGTTTTTGTTGCATTAAGATATTGCAGAGTGATGAACTCTAAATTTTTAGTGTACCCATAAGCCAAATCATGAACATTGTACCCAAGAGATAATTTTTCAACCCTCACTCCTTCCCACCCTCCCCACTTTTGGAGTCGCCATTGTCTATCATTCCCCTCTGTATGTCCATGTATACTGGCTTAGGATACTGGCTTCTAGCTGCATCCACGTTGCTACAAAAGACGTAATTTCATTGTTTTTTATGGCTGCAGAGTATTTCATGGTGTATATACGCCACATTTTCTTTATCCATCATCCATTGATGGGTGCTTAGGTTGATTCCAAAACTTCACTATTGTGAATAGTACTATGATAAACATACGAGTGCAAGTGTCTTTTTTATATAATTTGTTTTGCTTTTTTTTTCTTGAGACAAGGTCTTGCTGCATCATCCAGGCTGGAGTTCAGTGGTGCAATCATAGGTCACTGCACACTTGAATTCCTGGGCGCAAGCAAGCACTCACAACTGAGCCTCCCAAGTAGCTGGCACGACAGGTGTGCACCACCATACTTGACTAATTTTTTAACTTTGTGTAGAGACGGGGTGCTGCTGTGTTGCTCAGGCTGATCTCAAAGTCATGGGCTCTGGCAGTCATCCCACCTGGGCCTCCCAAAATGCTGAGGTGACAAGTATGAGCCACTGCACCCAACCTATATAATGATTTCTTTTTCTTTGGGTGGATATCTAGCAGAGGAATTGCTGGGTTAAATGAAACTGCTATTTTAGTTCTTTGAGAAATCACCATACACTTCCCATAGAGGTTTTACTAGTTTATATCATATATTTTACTAGTTTATACATGTTTCCTTTTCTCTGTATCCTCACCAACATCTGTGTTTTTTTGACTTTTAGTAATAGCCATTCTGACTGGTGTAAGATGATATCTCATTGTGGCTTTAATTTGCATTTCTCTGATGGTTGGTGATGTTGAGTATTTTTTCATATATTTGTTGTCTGCTTATATGTCTTCTTTTGAAAAATGTCTTTACATATCCTTTGCCCACTTTTTTCTTTCTTTCTTTTTTTTTTTTTTTTTTTTCGAAATGCAGCCTTGCTCTGTCACCCAGGCTGGAGTGCATTGGCATGATCTTAACTCACTGCAACTTCGTCCTCCTGGATTCAAGTGGTTCTCTTGCCTCAGCCTCCCTAGTAGCTGGGATTATAGGCATGTGCCACAATGCCCAGCTCCTTTTTTTTTTTTCTTTTTTTAAGTAGAAATGGGGTTTCACCATGTTGGCCAGGCTGGTCTCGAACTCCTGACCTCAGATGATCCAGCCGCCTCCGCCTCCCAAAGTGCTGGGATTACAGGCATGAGCCACTGCACCCTGCCTTTTACCCACTTTTTAATTAGGTTATTTGGCTTTCTTCTTGTTGAGTTGTTTTGAGTTCCTTGTAGATTCTGCATATTTGTCCTCTGTCAGATGCATAGTTAGTAAATATTTTCTCCCATTCTGTAAGTATGTTTATTCTGTTGATTATTTCTTTTGCCGTATAGAAGCTTTTTAATTTACTTAGGTGCCAGATTTTTTATACTTGGTCCCTACATTTTTGTAGCCCATTTCTTTCCTGGATCCTGCCACATACCAAGGTTAGAGGGACTATAGTGAACATCCATTGCTTCTGCTATGCAACACCTTCTGATAACAACTTTTCAATTTTTTCAGTCCATTTTGTTTCTCTTAGAGTTCTGTCCATCTGTCATTCTGTATGACTTAGACCTGGAAATTTGGAGCATTTTATTTGCCTGGCCACTGTGATGGTGAAGAAACAGACATATAAGGAAAACTGAGTTTGGGAGATGAAAGTGGATTTTGTTGTAATTTCTAGAAAAGATATTCCTGCTCCTTCCTGTAAGGCCTGAGATTGTGTATGAACGGGAGCTCATACAGTCATCTTGTTACCACTTGGAACCCAAAAGATGAAAGCAAACCAAGAAATGACAGAAGATAAAATGAGTTCTAATAAGATTGAATTCTGAAGCCAAATCTACCATTGCAATTTTAGTTATGAGACCCAATAAATTTATTTTTTGCTTAAGCAAAATTTGATGGGGATTTTGTCATTTACAGCGTTAAAAGTCTTGGCTAAAAGGTACTCTTTTAATGTTAAAGTGTGCAGGTCATGTGCCAATAAATGCATCTGCTTTTGGTTATGTAACAGAAAAAAAAAATCTATGCATGTGGATATAGAACCATAAACTGTAATAAGAACATTGGATCTCACAACAGATTTTTAGCTAGCAAGAAGATCTTCTTCTTTAGCAAGAAGATCTATATTTGATATTAGACCAGTTGGAATTTTTGCCAATAGATAACGTAAAGTCTAAAGCCAGAACCAGGAATGCTAAGGCAGTATACAGAGATATCTTTACACTTATTCACAAATTGACCCAGAGAAGAATTTATGCCACTTCAGAATTTGGCCATAACTATGGCATGTTCAGCAGACAGTGAGGGGTACATATTTACACAGAAAACGGTGGGGAAACTAGAAACTCCTGTGAGAAGATCTAGGTACTCTCAAGCATGAATCTAGATGGAATATTTTCTATCCCAGCTTGTGCCAGGAAAAAGCGCTTTTTGGTGGGAAGTATTCAAGGAAGCAGGTAGGAGGCTTTGAAGGAAATCAATGTAGCTCGGAGAAGAAATGATTTAAAAAGAGAGCATTGTGGAAAGAGGAGTATATTCAAAGGAAGAAATGACCAATTTGTAAAGCAAAGCAGTAAATGACAACTTTCCACAGACAACTGACCTAAAAGCAGCCAGCTGGGTGCACAGGGAAACTAGAAACTCCCTGCTGTGTAGCATGCAGTTATTCGTGTGAGTTCTCTTTCATCTACTATTGAGAGAGGCGGTGGTAAAGACTGCAGAGCAAGAGAAGGTGGCAGTTTTTGGTCTACTTTTCTACCTTTTTCCTGGGGCATTAACCATATGACAACAGAAGGATAAAAAACCATTTTATCATACCCTAGAAGCAACATGGAAGTAGGTATTTTCTGAGCAACAAGAAAACTCAGAGTGTCTACCGTTTACTCTGAGTCAGACCATGGTGAAAGCCATTTCCAACTGTTATGTCTCCAATCAGCAATGGAAATAGAGGGACCCAAGTGACCGAATTTCAGAGCAGAGTGCTAAATGTCAGAAGAGGTGACACCCTCAATGGGACAGAAAATAATTTAAGTGGGCTGAGAGTTAATAGGGGAAAGACAAGAAGAGTCCAACAAAGAAGGGGATTTTGTTTACTGGGGAGCAATAGCCAAGTAGGTTTTGAAGGTTAAATGAGAGAATTATGTCATAAGTTCTCTGGAGCAAATGGGCCTAGTAGGGATGGAAGCGTGCGACTGTCTTACGGTGTAGAAAATTATGCCCAAGTCTCAAACACCCTGTGAATTCTGCAGAGAGAGTCTTTGTCATTTGAACCTAAAAGAAAGGATTTCTTTTTTTCTTTCCCACTCCAAGAATCCTTAAGATTCATTTTCAATTGTTGGCTGTCTTTATCTAATGAATAATGTATTATTCTTTCTTCTGGGTGTTTTTAATAAATGATTGTCTTCATTTTCTGTTGCTTATGACAAAATACCTGAAACTGGCTAACTAATGAAGAAATTTCTTAAAGTTGTGAAGGCTGAGAAGCCAATGGCCAAAAGTCAAGAGGCCATGTATGGTGAGGGCCTTCTTGCTGATGAGGATATTCTGCTGAGTCTCAACTCAGTGCATGAAGAAGGGGGTGAGTATATTAGTAGCTCAGGTATATTTTCCTTATTTTACAAAGCCACCAGTCCCACTCCAATGATAATCCATTAAACCCTAGCCCATTAAACCATGAATGAATTAATCCATTCATGAAAGTAGAACCTTTATTACCCAATTATCTCTTAAAAGCCCTCCTATTAAAACTACCACATTGGGGATACCACATGTGTCTCGAACGGTAAAAACATTCAAACTATGGAAATGATTCTATTGGCCTGTATACGTACTATTTAGCTTAAATGGTCAGATTCTAGAAGCTAGAAATGTTTTCTAGATGACTTATATTGTACAGCTTATAGGACCATGACACATGTAGGCAGATCTTTAATAAATGCTCTTGTTTATTTTTATTTATTTATTTTTGCTGTCAAATAAGCATTCCCTTTTTTATTATTATTTCAGTAGTTTTAGGGGAACAGTTGGTGTTTGGCTACATGGCTAATTCTTTAGTGGTGATTTCTGAGATTTTGATGCACCCATCACCGGGGCAGTATACAATAGGTAGTTCTTTATCCCTCAGTCCCTTCCCACCCTTCTGTACAAGTCCCCAAAATCCACTGTACTATTCTTATACCTTTGCATCTTTATACCTTAGCTCCCACTTAATGAGTGAAAACATACGATGTTTGGTTTTCCATTCCTAAGTTATTTGACTTAGAATCATGGCCTCTAACTTCATCCAGGTTGCTGCAGATACCATTATTTCATTCCTTTTTATGGCTGAGTAGTATTCCATGGTATAAATACGTCACATTTTCTTTATCCATTTGTTGATTGATGGGCATTTGGGCTAGTTCCATATTTTCACAATTGTGAATTGTGCTGCTATTAACATGCATGTGCAAGTGTCTTTTTCGTATAAAGACTTCTTTTCCTCTGGGTAGATAGATATTAGTAGTGGTACTAGTGGAATTGCTGGATCAAATCGTAGTTCTACTTTAAGTTCTTTGTGAAATCTCCATGCTGTTTTCCATAGTGAATGTGCTAGTTTACATCCCCACCAGCAGCGTCAAAGTGTTTCCTTTTCCCCACACCCACACCAACATCTATAATTTTTTTGTTTTTTGATTAAGGCCATTTTTGCACAACTAAGGTGGTTTTGCATTGTGGTTTTGACTTGCATTTCCCCATTAGTGATGTTGAGCATTTTTTCATATGTTTGATGGCCATTTGTATATCTTCTTGTGAGAATTGTCTATCCATATTCGTAGACTACTTTTTGATGGGATTGTTTGTTTTTTTGTGCTGATTTGTTTGAGTTCCTTATAGATTATGAATATTGGTCCTTTGTTGTATGCATAATTTGTGAATATTTTGTCACAATCTATGGGTTGTCTGTTTGCTGATTATTTCTTTTGCTCTGCAGAAGCTTTTTAGTTTTTTTAGTCCTTTATAGATTCTGAATATTAGTCCTTTGTTGTATGCATAGTTTGTGAATATTTTGTCACACTCTGTGGGTTGTCTGTTTACTCTGCTGATTATTTCTTTTATTGTGCAAAAGCTTTTTAGTTTAAGCTATTTATCTTTATTTTTGCTACATTTTCCTTTTGGTTTTAGGTCAAAAACTGTTTGCCTAAGTCATTGCCTAGAAGAGTATTTCCAATGTTGTCTTCTGGAATTTTTATGTTTTCAGGTCTTAGATTTAAGTCTTTGATTCATCCTGAGTTGATTTTTGTAATCCATCTTGAGTTGATTTTTGTAATCCATCTTGAGTTGATTTTTGTAATCACTTATTGAGATTATAATTCTTGTTTTTAGTTATGTTATGTGGTGTATCACATTTATTGACTTTCATATGTTAAACCATCCATGCATGCCTGTTGTAGAACCCACCTGATCCATGGTAGGTTATCTTTTTTAGTTGCCTTTGGATTTGGTTTGCTAGTATTTTGTTGAGGAGTTTTGCATCTGTGTTCATCGTGAATATTGGCTTGTAGTTTTCTTTTTTTTTGTTATGTCCTTTCCTAGATTTGGTATTAGGGTGACACTGGCTTCATAGAATGATTTGGGGAGAATTCCCTCTTTATCTTTTGGAATAGTTTCAGTAGGATTGATACCAATTTTTCTTTGAATTTCTGATAGAATTCAGCTGTGAATCAGTCTGGTCCTGGACTTCATTTTGTTGGCAACTTTTTAATTATCATTTTAATCTCATTGCTTGTTATGGGTCTGTTAGAGTTTGAATTTCTTCCTGGTTTAATCTAGGAGGGTATCTTTCCAGGAATTTATCCATATCCTCTAGGTTTTCTAGTGTGTGTGTGTGTAAGGGTGTTCATAATAGCCTTAAATGATCATTTGTGTTTCTGTGGTATCAGTTGTAATAGCTCCTATCTTGTTTCTAATCAAGTTTGTTTGGATCTTCTTTCCTTAGTTAATCTCACTAATGGTCTATTAATTTTATTTATCTTTTCAAAGAAATTTTTTTTTTTTTTTTTTCCCGGTTGTTTTTTCTTTTTTTTTTTTTTTTTTTTTTGAGATGGAGTCTCGCTCTGTCGCCCAGGCTGGAGTGCAGTGGCCGGATCTCAGCTCACTGCAAGCCCCGCCTCCCGGGTTCATGCCATTCTCCTGCCTCAGCCTCCCGAGTAGCTGGGACTACAGGCGCCCGCCACCTCGCCCAGCTAGTTTTTTTTTTGTAGTTTTAGTAGAGACGGGGTTTCACCGTGTTAGCCAGGATGGTCTCGATCTTCTGACCTCGTGATCCGCCCGTCTCGGCCTCCCAAAGTGCTGGGATTACAGGCTTGAGCCACCGCGCCCGGCCTTCCGGTTGTTTTTTCAATTTCATTTAGTTCTGCTCTGAGCTTGGTTATATCTTTTTTTCTGCAGGTTTGGGTTTGGTTTGTTATTGTTTCTCTAGATCCTTGAAGTGTAACCTTAGATTGTGCTCTTTCAGACTTTTTGATGTAGGCATTTAATGCTATGAAATTTCCTCTTAGCACTGTTTTTGCTGTATCCCAGAGGTTTTGATAGGTTGTGTCACTATTATCATTAAGTTCAAATATTTTTAAAATTTTCATCTTGATTTCATTGTTGACCCAATGATCATTCAGATGCAGATTTAATTTCCATGTATTTGCATGGTTTGGGGGTTCCTTTTGGAGTTGATTTCCAATTTTATTCCACTGTGGTCTGAGAGAGTATTTGATATCATCTCAGTTTTCTTAAATTTATTGAGACTTGTTTGTACCTTATTATATGGTCTATGTTAAAGAATGTTCCATGTGCTGATAAGTAGAATATATATTATGCAGTTGTTGGGTAGAATGTTCTGTAAATACTTGTTAAGTGCATTTGTTCTAGAGTATAGATAAAGTCTTTTTTTTTTTTTAACTTTCTGTCCTGATGACTTTTCTAGTGCTGTTGGTGAACTATTGAAATCCCCCACTGTTACTGTGTTGCTGTCTATCTCATTTCTTATGTCTAGTAGTAATTGCTTTATAAATTTGGGAGCTCCAGTATTACCTGCACATATATTTAGAATTGTGATATTTTCCTGTTGGAGTAGTCCTTTTATCATTATGTAATGTCTCTCTTTCTATTTTTTAACTGTAGTTGCTTTAAAGTCTGCTTTGTCTGATAGAAGAATAGCTAACCTTGCTCTCTTTCGGTGTCCATTTGCATGGAATGTCTTTTTTCACCTTAATCTTAAGCTTTTTATGAGTCCTTATGTGTTAAATGAGTCTCTTGAAGGCAGCGGATACTTGGTTGCTGAATTCTTACCCACTCTGTCATTCTGTATCTTTTAAGTGAAGCATTAATGCCCTTTACATTTCATGTTAGTATTGAGATGTGAGGTGCTATTCTATTCATCATGCTAGTTGTTGCCTGAATAACTTCTTGTTGTTGTTGTTTCATTGTGTTACTGTTTAATAGTCCCTGTGACATTTATGCTTTAAGGAGGTTCTATTTTGGTGTATTTCAAGGTTTTGATTCAAGATTTAGAACTCCTTTTAGCAGTTTTTGTAGTGTTAGTTTGGTAGTGGCAAATTCTCTCAGCGTGTGTTTTTCTAAAAAATACTTTATTTTTTCTTCATTTATGAAACTTAGTTGCACTGGATACAAACTTCTTGACTGATAGTTATTTTGTTTAAGGAGGCTAAAGATAGAATCTCAATCCCTTCTAGCTTGTAGGGCTTCTGCTGAGAAATCTTCTGTTAATCTGATAAGTTTTCCTTAGTAGGTTACCTGATACTTTTGCCTCGCAGCTTTTAAGATTCTTTCCTTCATCTTGATTTTAGACAACCTGATGACTATATGCCTAGATGATGACCTTGTGATGAATTTCCTGGGTGTTCTTTGAGATTCTTGTATTTGAATGTCTAGATCTCTAGCAAGGCCAGGGAAGTTTTACTGTTATTTCCTCAAATAAGATTTTCAAACTTACAGATTTCTATTCTTAATCAGGAACACCAATTATTCTTATGTTTGGTCATTTAACATAATCCCAAACATGTTGAAGTCTGTTCATTTTTAAAATTCTTTTTCTTGCTGTTTTTTCAAATTGGGTTAATATGAAAGCCTTATCTTCAAGCTCTGGAGTTCATTCTTCAACTCATTCCATTCTATTTTTGAAACTTTCAAGTATATTTTGCATATCTCTAAGTTTGTCTTTAATTTCCAGAAGTTACAATTGTTTTTTATTTGTAATATCTATTTATCTGGAGATTTTTTTTCATTCATATCCTCTATTATTTTTTAATTTTTTTTAAGTTGGTTTTCGCCTTTCTCTGGTACCTCCTTGAGTAGTTTAATAATTGACCATCTGAATTCTTTTTCTGGCAATACAGAGATTGTTTCTTGGTGTGGATCCGTTGCTGGTGAACTAGTGTGATCTTTTGGGAGGTGTTATAGAACCTTGTTTCGTCATAGTAACAAAAATGTCTTCCTGGTTTCTTCTCATTTGGATAGACTATGTCAGAGGAAAGATCTGTGGCTCAACAGCTGCTGTTCAGAATTTTTTGCCCCGTGGGGTGCTCCCTTGATGTGGTGCTCTCCCCTTTCTTGTAGGGACGGAGCTTCCTGAGAGCTGGATTGCAGTGATTATTATTGCTCTTCGGAGTCTAGCCACCTAGTGGAGCTACAGGGCTCTAGGCTGGTAGTGAGGAGTGTCTGCAAAGTGTCCTGTGATGTGATCCATCTTAAAGTCTGTCAGCCATGAATGCCAGCACCTGCTCCACTGGAGGTACCAGGAAGTGAAGTGGACCTTGTGAGAGTCCTTGGTTGTACTTTTGTTTAGTGCACTGTTTTTCTCGAATGCTGGTTATGCTGGCAGTGAAATTATCATGTGGACACACTCAGGACATCTGGTTAGCCTCCATATTACAGGCAGTGAAATTAGCTGTTGCTTTCTCCTTTCTTGGAGCATTTCGACAGCATAGCTGTTGCTTTCTCCTTTCTGTTATGAGTTGCTGTAATGGCTTAAGTTGGTTGACCTCCAGCCAGTAGATGGTACTTTCAAGAAAGCATCAGTTGTGGTAGTGTAGGGGGAATACAGGCTTGCCCTAAGTTTGCCTGGATAAGCATTCAGGTTTCTCGGCGATGGGCAGGGCCATAGAACTCCTAGAAGCCTCCCTGCTAAGAAAACAAGCAGGGCTTTCAGGCCTTGACCCTCCCTGCCTGCTGCAGCTTCTGTGCTCATACCTGCATTTCCCATTCGTCCACCCAGATTCTGCCCAAGAAAATTCATGCTTGATTGGAATTATTACAAAGTTTAGCTAGAAATCTCCTCCCTGTGGCCCTTCCCTAATTCCACTGACTGCCCTCCCCAAGCGCCATTGTGAGATAAAGTCAGAAATGGTTTTCCCTGGCTTCCCTGGGGACCAGGAGTGCCTGCAGCACTCTTCCCACTGCTGCTTCTACTTTTCTATTTCACTCAGCTCTCTAAATTTGTTTCAGATCTACATATGATTAAATCTTTCTCACATGATCTGGATTTTCAGGTTCCCCAGTGAGGATGTGTGTTCAGAGGTGGACTTTGGTGCTCACAGATTTTTGGCTGTCCCACAGTTTTCAGTGGCAAGCCTTAGTGTTAATTTTTATATAAGTTTATGCACAAGGTAAATTTTTGTTTTAACTTCAGGAAGATAATGTTGCTCAGTCTCTAAAAAAAGAACCAATGAATAAAAATGAGTCAGATAAGGGCTGGGCATGGTGGCTTATGCCTGTAATCCCAGCAGTTTGGGAGGCTAAGGAGAGCAGATCATGCAAGACCAGGAGTTTAAGACCAACCTGGCCAACATGGTGAAACCCCGTCTCTACTAAAAATACAAAATTTAGCTGGGCGCGGTGGCACATGTCTGTTATCCCAGCTACTTGGGAGGCTGAGACACAAGAATCACTTGAACCTGTCAGGCAGAGGCTGCAGCGAGCTGAGATTGCACCACTGCACTCCAGTCTGGGCAACAGAGCAAAACTCTATCTCAAAAAAGAAAAAAAAAATTAGTCAGATAAAGGTATAATAAGATATGATTTCCTTTTTATTTCACCTTATGAAAAATTTATTATCAGATACATTCTAGTATAAATCACGTCTGCTTAGGATTTGGGTGATTTTTAAGCTGGAGTCTGTTTCACATGTCTGTGTGAAGAGACCCCAGACAGGCTTTGTGTGAGCAGCATGGTGTTTATTTTACCTAGGTGCAGGTGGGCTGAGTCCAAAAAAGGAGTCAGCAAAGGGTGGTGGGATTATCATTAGTTCTTATAGGTTTGGGGATAGGCGGTGGAGTTTTGGGGGCAGGGGTGGATCTCGCAACGTACATTCTCAAGTGTGGGGAGAATTACAAAGAGCCTTCTTAAGGGTGGGGGAGATTACAAAGTACATTGATCAGTTAGGGTGGGGCAGAAACAAATCACAATGGTGGAATGTCATCAGTTAAGGCTGTTTTCACTTTTGTGGATCTTCAGTTGCTTCAGGCCATCTGGATATATACCTGCAGGTCACTGGGGATATGATGGACTCAGAGGCCTGACAGAGTGCAGTAGTGCAGTCTCAGCTCACTGTAATCTCTGCCTCCCTGGTTCAAGTGATTCTCTTGCCTCAGCCTCCTGAGTAGCTGGGATTACAGGTGTTCACCACCACACCTGGCTAATTTTTGTATTTTTAGTAGAGATGGAGTTTCGCCATATTGGCTAGGCTGGTCTCGAACTCCTGACCTCAAGTGATCTGCCTACCTCAGCCCTGCAAAGTGCTGGGATTACAGACATGAGCCACCACACTCGGCAGGATTTGGGTGATTTAATGAGTCAAGCTGTCATAAATTATGTTTTATTTTTATTTCTGATGTATTATTGAATAAAACAACAAGATACAGAATTTTATATCATCATGTTCTAGGCAGCAACTTGTTTTTTAGGATTCACTGAACTGTACTAAATAATTTAGACTTTGATTCTTTCATAAAAAATTATAGCATTTATATTTGTTTTGTGTTTTATAGTCTACAAAGGCACTTATGTATGCTAAGTAATAAGCTTACCACTAATGAGTTTTTACTCCAAGATTATTAAATCTTTGGTGAAATGAGACAAAAAAGAAACTAGGCTATATTTGATCAGCCTATGGGATAAGGCTGTTCCTATTCTTTATATGGTACTGTTTAAAACCAAATAACATTGAGTCTGAGAAATAAACTGATGTTTTACCATTATGTTATGTTGTTTCGTTGGGGCCATGAAAATAGCTTATAAGACTGTGAATAGGGATGAGTTTTCTCCTAAAAGAACATGCTCACTTTGACTCAGGCTTCTTAAAGAAGTCAAGACTCAGGGTTCAAGCCTTAGCTGGGTGAGAAGCAAACTTCTTTTTTTATCTAGAGTCAAAATGAGATTTAGTCTGATTCCAATGTGTGCATATCCTGGGGAATTTCCATGTGGGGGTTCAGACACTTCCAACCACATGAAGGATAGCGGGCAATGAAGCCAGATAGAGTTCTAGTATGAGGCTGGGCATGGTAGCTCATGTCTGTAACTCCAGCACTTTGGGAGGCCATGGCTGGAGGATTGCTTGAGCCCAGGAGTTCGAGACCAGCCTGGGCAATATAGTGAGACCCCATCTCTACAGAAATTTTACAAATTAGATGTGTGCGGTGGCACATACCTATAGTCCCAGCCAGCCGTTGCTCAGGAGGCTGAGGTGCTCGCTTGGACCCAGAAGTTCAAGGTTAAAGTGAACCATAGTCATGCTACTGAGTTCCAGTCTGGTCAGCAGAGCAAGACCCTATCTCAAAAACATAAATGTGAGAAAATGGGTTATAGTATGAGATGGAGTCCACACATTGACGAAAATCAATTTCTATGTTATCCTTCCCTGGATCCTTTGGTTCCCTGGTCTTTCTGGAATGTACTCTTAAAAGCTATGGTCTGGCTGGAGTTGTGCTTTATAGAATTAGCCTCTCCAAATCAGACATTCCATGTATCTGATACAGCAACAGAGGTCTAAATAATAGAGCAGAAACCTTTCTGTGTGGTCAGAATGGGAATTGCAACCACCAATCCAGCAGAGGAACCCTGTACCCTAAAACTGAAGATTTTAAGATTGCCCATAAAACAGTCCACCATAGGGTGGCATGACAGAGGAACAGAGCAGAAGAACTTTAGGAACTTGACCTTGAGTACATAAGAGACTGCTCCCTCAAAAACTCCTCTGAGATGATGGAAACTTGGAGGAAGATGGATTGCCAACAATTAGAACAGTCAGAGCTCAATTGATTATAATCTGAGTATTTAAAAATTTTTGTAACCATAGGCTAACAGGGACTAGGAAATTAATGTTAATTTTTTTTTCAGTCAAATCCTATTGGTTTCCAAATGACATTGAAGTTATATCCTTTACACCTCAAAAAGTAGCCAAATCTCTCTACTTCTTGCTATCTTCATCGCCATTGTCTTAGTTTAGTGCATTATTATCTGTTGGCTACATTATCACAACAGTCACCTAAATGGAATCCTTACCCATCTTACATGATGCAGCCAACTGATCTCTACCAAATGTGAATCTAACTGTGCTAAAGTCTTTTTAAAATTCCTCACTACTGGCTCCACATTACACAGGTTATGATGCATAAATCTCTTACTGATCTACTTGCGTTTACATATTCACATCTCTGAGGACTTCACTTTTACCTCCATTAGCACATCAAACTATATTACTTGCAGTACCATTAATGCTCAATGCTCTTTCTTGGTTAAAAGTTTTTGCCAATGTTATATCTTCTACCCAGAATGCTCCACCCACCATCCATTTCCATCATTTTTTTTCTATTTTAATTGTATCTTTCTCCCAAGAGAACATCTCTCTGAGAAGTTATGTCCGATTATTTCCAATTACTATATACACTAAAATGAGTTATGTCCACAGTTTCGCACCCCGCAGTACTTATACATATTGGAATACTCTACTATTTCTTAAGAAAAAAAAAAAATAGTCTTGTTTACTGCTGTATGCCTGATGCCTGGCTTCTAACACTATACCAGACACATACCATACCAGTTCAAAAAAAAAAGTTGAATACGTTATAACGTCCTCATAAGTTTCATAATCAACTGGTAAGTTAGATGCAATTATTATCTCACTTTATATCTGAGTACAGGAATACCTTGGCAATATCTCGAGTTCTGCTCCAATAAAGCAAATAGCTTCAGTAAAGCAAATAGCAATAAAGTGAGTCACACAAAATTTTGTTTCTCAGCACATAAAAAGTTATGTATACCATATACTATAGTCTGTTATGTATGCAATAGCATTATATCATCAATAACACTGTATATACCCTAATTTAAAAATATATTTTGCTAAAAATTCTAATGATTATATGAGCCTTCAGTAAATTTTAATATTTATGCTTATAGAGGATCTTGTCTTGATACTGATGGATGCTGACTAATTAGGGTTGTGACTTCTGAAAGTTGCACTGGGTGCGGCAACTTTTAAGCATAAGACCATAGTGAAATTTGCTGCATTGATTGACTATTCCTTTCAAGAAAGATTTCTCTGTAGTATAGGATACTGTCAGATAGCATTTTACCCACAGTAGAACTTTTTTTCAAATTGATATAAATCCTCTCAAACCCTGCTGCTCCTTTATCAACTAAGTTTATGTAATATACTAAATCTTTTGTTGTCATTTCAACCATGTTTATTGCATCTTCATCAAGAGTAGATCCCATCTGAAGAAAACACATTCTTTGCTTATTCATAAGAAACAACCCCTCATCTATTCGAGTCTGATCACGAGATTGCAGCAACTTAGTCATAACTTTGGGCTCCACTTTTAATTCTAATAAATGCTCTTAATGGCATCTAGATTGGCGAATTTTTTCTAGAAGTTTTGCAATTTACTTTGCCCAGATCCACCAGAAGGATTACTATTTATAGCAGCTAAAGACTTAAAAAATATATTTTATATAAGTAAATATATTATTTTATATAAAATAAAACTCAAAAGTCAAAATTACTTTTTGATCTATGGACTTCAGAATCAATGCTATGCTAGCAGACGTGAAAACATTTATCTCCTTGTACATCTTTATCAGAGCTCTTGGGTGACTGGACGCATCATAAATGAGTACTACTATTTTGAAAGGCATCTTTTTTTCTCAGCAGTAGTTCTCAACAGTGGGCTTACAATATTCAGTAAACCATGTTGTAAATAGATGTGCTTTCATCCAGGCTTTGTTATTCCATTTATAGAGCACAGAGAGAGTAGATTTAGCATAATTCTTTAGGGACCTAGGATTTTTGAAATGGTAAATGAGCATTGGCTTTCAACTTAAAGTCACCAGTTGCATTAGCCCCTACCAAAAGAGTTCCTTGTCCTTTAAAGCACTGGAGCCAGACATCAACTTTTCCCCTCTAGTTATGAAAGTCCTAGATAACATCTTCTTCTAATGTAAGACTGTTTCATCTACATTGGAAATCTATTCTTTAGTGTAGCCACCTTCATCAATTATCTTACGTAGATCTTCTGGATAACTTGCTGCAGCTTCTACATCACCTGCCGCTTCACCTTGCACTTTTATACTATGGATACAGCTTTCCTTCCTTAAATCTTATGAGCCAACTTCTGGTAGCTTCACATCTTCCTTCTGAAGCTTCCTCACCTCTTTCAGCCTTCATAGAACTGAAAAGAGTTAGGGCCTTGCTCTATATTAGGTTTCGGCTTAAGGTGATGTTGTATCTGGTTTGATATTCTTTACAGATCACTAAAACTCTCCATATCAGGAATAAGCCTGTTTTGCTTTCATATTATTTGCGTGTTCACTGGAGTAGTGGTCTTAATTTTTTCAAGAATGTTTGCTTTGCATTCATAACTTGGGTAACTGTTTGGCACAAGAGTCCCCGCTTTCAGTCTTTTTCACAATTTGACATGTCTTTCTCACTAAGCTTAATCATTTCTACTTTTTGATTTAAAGTGGAAGACATGCAACTCTTACCTAAACATTTAGAGGTTATTGTAGGGTAATTAATTGACCTATTTTAATATTGTATGTCTTTGGAATATGGAGGCCTAAAGAGAAGGAAAGAGATGGGGAAAAAACTGGCCAGTGGTTCAGTCAGAACACAAACATTTATCCATTAAGTTTGTCATCTTTTTTATTTGTTTGTTTCATTTTTGTTTTGTTTTTGAGACGGAGTCTCGTTCTCTTGCCCAGGCTGGAGCACAGTGGCATGATCTCGGTTCACCACAACCTCCACCTCCCGGGTTCAAGCGATTCTCCTGCCTCAGCCTCCAGAGTAGCTGGGACTACAAGTGTGTGCCACTACACCTGACTAATTTTTGTATTTTTAGTAGAGATGGGGTTTCACCATGTTAGCCAGGCTGGTCTCGAACACCTGACCTCAGGTGATCCACTCATATTGGCCTCCCAAAGTACTGAGATTATAGGCATGAACGACCATGCCCAGACAAGTTTGTCATCTTACATGACCATGATTCATAATATCCCCAAACAATTACAATAATAACATTAAAGATCATGGACTGCAAATCACCATAACAGATGTAATAATAATGAAAATGCTTGAAATATTGCAAGAATTACCAAAATGTGATACAGAGAAACAAAGCGAACACATTCTAATGGAAAAATTGAGTCAAGAGATTTACTCAATGCTATGTTGCCACAAACCATTATTTTTGTAATAAACCCAGTTATCTTCAAAGTGCAATAAAGATAAGTACAATAAAATTAGGTGTGCCTGTATAGGACATATTAAGTTTCTCTTCCAATGCAGAAAAGACAGTCAATGACCAAGCTAGGATTCAAAATTCAAAATTCAAATATGATATTGCACTGCCATATAGTATTCATGTATGGTAGAGTATAGCATTTCTCTATAAAAATGTTATTTTGTGGGCAGGCATGGTGGCTCATACCTGTAATCCGAGCACTTTCAAAGGCCAAGGAGGGCAGATCACAAGGTCAAGAGATTGAGACCATCCTGGCCAACATGGTGAAACCCCATCTCTACCAAAAAAAAAAAAAAAAAAGAAAATTAGCTGGGTATGGTGGCACCTGCCTATAGTCCCAGCTACTGGGGAGGTTGAGGCAGGAGAATCACTTGAATCCTGGAGGCAGAGGTTGCAGTGAGCCAAGATCACATGCCACTGCACTACACTGCACTCCAGTCTGGAGACAGAGTGAGACTGCGTCTGGGGAAAAAAAAAAAAAAAAAAGTTACTTTGCTCGAGGGCTATAATCTAAATGTGAAAAGTCAGTAGTACAGAGACGCTATTACAGAAGAAGGAGTATGCATGTAAATAGGGGATATCTGTCTGAGTGTTTCTCATACGTCAGTGTACATCAAAATTACCTAGAAGACTTGTTAATACACAGATTGCCAAAAGACAGAAAAGGATATTAAAGTGAACTTATTCAAATCTGTAATTCTTTAGCTCTACTATGAAAAGCCTTCCAAATATATCCTTTTAAAAAACCTTTTTAAAAAACTTTAAGTTATTCCCATATCTTCCTTTATACAGTACACTAGAAATAAGGAAATTCTGAAGCAACCAGATACTCAAAAAATTGGTCCAAACAATGCTCAAACCTATTACTGGCAGGAACTCATCTAGCTACTGCCAAATTTATTCTGGCAGTCCAAAGAGTCTGGGAGTGTGGGAACCACAAACATGACCACAGTGGCCACATGCCAGGCTTTGCTTTATTCACTGGACATCTTGAATACTAAATATCCAGAAACCTTGGATGGGTGGCAATGCTCCTCCCGCATCTAGGCATAGATGAGACCTAAATTTGGGAGACACCCGGAGCTGGAAAGCACGGTACTAATCACAGATGCCTAAAAAATGAGATTTGCCAAAGGAATGAATGGACAACACTTTATCACACCAGATATCTCAATTTAGGACAGTTCCCTTTTGCTTCATTTCTTAATTTAAAAATTCTTATTCCAAATGTGTGTTTGTTTTGCTGGTTTTGTTGTCTTCCATGCATCTGTTCATTTGTTTAAGTAAAATCATCTAATTTTTGCTTCTGTTTCCTCTAGTTATAATGTCACATCTGCTTACCGTATTTATTTTTAATTGGTTTTTGATAAATGGCAACTTTATGCCTAACCCTTTAGCTTACAGCTTAGAGTTTGTTTGCATAATCAAAATTTTAGTTTGCATAAGACAAAATTTTGCCCTTCTGCTTTGTCAAAGATTCTAGGACAGCCAGAAAGTTAGATTTTTAAAAATGTCATTTTTATTTTGGCTTGGATCCCCAACAAGTATATTCATATTGCTTATCTACTGCCTAACCTTGTTTAGACCTTCAATATGTATATTTCAAGTGGTGATGTTAGTGTATGAGGCTACTATCTATAACCCGACGTGCAAGACAGTGATCTCAGTGGTTTAGAAGAAAATTCTATTAAAAGATAATAGAAGAAAGCAACAAATACTGTGTATTTTGAATCAGGCAAATCACAGCTATCACAGTGTGCTCATACCAAATATTTTAGTAGTCTCTGAAGAATCCTTTCCTAATGAGCATTAGAATCAACAATTCCCAGAAAATCAGCTACAGTCCCTTTCTGAGTGATCTTCTCATTGAACCATTTCAGTGAACCCCACTGGCATGATCCAACTTTCCCTCCACAAATGTCCTCCTCTTCTGGGAGCCCTATTTGGATGGATTCTCTTAGTCTCAGTCCTCCAATGGCTTCATAGATTTTATCAAAGGAAGTCCCCTAGTTTTATTCTTGATTTAGCCTCTGATTATGATACTTTCAGAGAGATGTCATTAGAACAGTTACTTTCTTCTCTAAACTCTCTAAATTTCAAATGCTCCAGGGAAAAGACAATGTATTGCAAGAGGCCTCTCTCTTTAGCCTGCATCAAAATCTCCTGGAAGATTTGTTAATACACAGATTGCTAACCCCAATTCCAGAGATTCTGACTTTGTAGATCTGAGTAGAGGCCCAAAAATTTGGATTTCTTACAAATGATATTGATGCCACTGAGTCACGAGCTATAGTGTGAGAACCATTGGTAAAGTGGAAGGAGTACCAATTTCTGAAGCAGACAAACTTAACTCTAAATTGTAACTGTATAACTTACTAGTTGTGTGATATTGAACAAAAGACCTAATGTCTCAAACACTCAGTTTCCTCACTAATATATGTTAAAGATGGCCATCAATACCACTTAGGGTCATTGTGGAGATTCAATAAAAGTAGAAACACACACACATGCACACATAATATTAGCTCAGTATCTGACAAAATGAAATAGTCTGTGTTTTCCTTTCTCTTTTTCTCCAGATAAAGAAGAATTCATCCTGAAGCCAGTCCAATTGGTCTTTTGACAAAGAAACAGCTCCTGCTCCACCCTGGGCAACATTAAAGCCAATATCACTGACTCAACCCCAATATGGGTGCTCTTTCTCTTAAATAGAGTGCTAGTAATCCTTTCCCAAAGAAATACTGCTTGTTTCTCTAAGAACTGTCAAAGGCCTCCAGATGCCTCCCAATTACTTTTATTAAGCTCTCTGTGAAAATACCCAAACAACAAAGATTTGTAAATGATAAACCTTGATCACAGGCTGCAAACTCACTTGAAGATAGGTTGTTTAAAAGATTCTAAACCCTACCCATCTTTGAAACAAACCTTCCTAAATAAGATTGCAAAATTAGCTTGGATGGAAGGAAACTCAGATCTGTTTATTCTGAGCAAAGGGTGACTGTAGGCAAATCTTTCTGCTATTTTTTTTTTTTTCGTTTTGTAAATTGAATCCAGTAAATATGTGTTAACCAACAGAACTGTGCCTTCTCCAAACTTTTCTTCAGATTTTCAAATTTCCATTCTCAATCTTAATTTGATTTTATATTGGGTGTTAGCATGTAATAATTGAACAACAGGAACAATAAGCAGTGAAACAAACGTGGGAACAAACATCAGGTACCTAAGAAAACTCCACTCTTTACTGAGCATTCACCTACAAGGCATTAGGCTAAAGTGTTTTGCTTATACTCTCTTCTTCCATCTTACAGGAATCCTGTTACATGGAAAAATATCTCATCCCCATTGTATATACGATGAAACTGAGGTTTTAAGAAGTAAAGAGGTAAAGCTCACTTAGCTAGTAAGTAGCAGGTTTGAGATTCAAACTTAGCTCTCTCATGTTTTTGCTCTTAATCATTACACCACACTCTCTTTCTTGTCATTAACAATGATAAAGAACTCCTAAAGAATCCATTATTTCTAAAGACGCATGCTGAAATATTCAAGGATGAATTAAAGCGCGCACACACACACACACACAAGCAAATATGACAAACTAACAATTGCTAAAACTAGATAAAGAAGATCAGGTGTTTGCTATACATTTTTTTCTGTATGTTTTAAAGTTTTCATAATCAAAAGTTCGAGGGAAATGAGGCACTCACCAAACGTCCTAAGGTGATAATGTGTTAAGTTCAGAATATAAATATAAAAATAACAGAAGAAAGAATGCAAATGAACATTTCAGAGAAGAGTTAACTGAAAGAATTGAAATTCTTTAAGTTTCAAGTCTTCCTTAGTTGCCTTACCTTTCACTATTAGCTTCTGTAACTCTATAGCTTTGATTACCTTAATATCTTCCTACACTCTATTCAGGCACCTCATAAAAGTTTACTTAGTTATTTCAAAAATAAAAATCTTCTAGGGGCCCTAAGAACAACCCCCAATATTTCTCTCTGTCTCTCTCAGATATATAGCGTCGTAATTTTCATGTTCTGCCAAATTGGTAATTAGTTCAGAAAATATTATGAACTTTTATGTCAATCCAAGCTAGCTGCAATTTGCAGAATATTATTTCTAAAAAGTAAAGCAAAGTTAAAACAAATAAAGGTAAATGATATTATATGACACTATTTGGGTCATAATTTTTCAGTATTGTATTCAAGTTGAAACATTTGAAAAATCACAGACTATCCTTATGCTATGCAACCTCTTATTCCTTAAGATCCCGGATTTAAACAGTCAATATTATAATCTACTTAAATGAATGCAAGAAACATCACCCAGAAGGCTTGTACCATAATAATTAATTTTAACACTAAAAACCAGACCTGTCTTTTCCCATATCTATCAACATATCTTACATGTAATTGATTTACAAAATATAATAATTCACCAGAAAATTTTAAACGCCTGTAATTATCCTCTAGGCTTTAGGCCCAGTCGTATAATTAGAACCAGAATTGTCTGGTTACAGAAATGTTTAGGGTGACCAAAAGAAATTCAAAAGCTCTGAAGACAATGCCCAGCTTGTGTTTACACGTGCATGCGTGTGTGTGTGTACACACGTGCATGTTTGTGTGTATAAGTTGGTCCTAAGAGAACAGTATGGAATTAAGGTAAGAAGTTTGAGCTTATGAAACAGACTGCTTGTATTTACAATATTATCTCAAAAGTGATCTATGCTGTTTGGGCAAGTTATTTGACCTCTGTAATCCTCAGACTATTCATTGTAAAGTGCAAACAATGATAGCAACTATTAGATAATATTGTCATGAGGATAACATTTAAAAACCCATGTAAAATGCATCAAACAGAACCTGTTGATAATTAAGCATTTAATACATGCCATGTATTATTATTTTCATTACTGTTATTTCTACACAGGTATATCAGGGTATCCCAAACTCAGAATGTTCAAAACTAAACTCATCTTCATCCTCTCCATATTTGCTTCTTTTTCTCTAGCATTTATTCTTATTAATAAAACTATGATCCACTTATTCTCTAAAGATTGGAATCCAGAAAAAGTCTAATTATTTAATAAAAATACTCAATAAATACATTGCATCAATGATTCCTCCTTAACAGCTCTCAAATTTGCCTTCTTTCCTCTATGTCCTCTGATACTGACTTAATTCATGCCCTCATCAATACTCATTTGTTTACTGCAGTAGCTCCTTTATTCCAGTCTTGCTCCCTGTAGTATATTCCCCACAAGGTTTCCAAATAATAACTTTTTAAAAGAATTATCATTTGACTTTTATTTTAAAGATATATAGATAGTGACTTCTTATGAAGAGCCTTCAAGTTTCTGTTCAAACATGGCAAATCAAACACACAAAATAATCTGTATTCTTTCCTAAAAATTACACTAGTTATCTATGGTTCTGAAATAAATAACCCCAACTTAGAAGCTGGAAAAGCAATAAACATTTATTATCTCACAGTTTCTATGGGTCGGAAACTTGGATATGACTTATCTGGGTTGCTGTACCTCAGGGTTTCTCAGAAGGCTACAATCAAGGTGTCAGTAGGGACTGCAATCTTATCTGAAGACTTGAGTGAGGGATGTAATGTGCTACCAAGCTCATTGATATGGCAGAATTCAGTTCCTCTCAGCCTGGTGGACTGAGTGCCTACATTCCTCAAGGGTTATTGGCCAGAGGCCTACTTTGCTCCTTGCCATATGGGCTCCTCTGTAGGGCAGCTAACAGTATGGAAGCTTGCTACTCTCAGAGCTATCAACAGAACAAGAATGAGAGTAAAAGCAAGAGAAAAAGACCAAATGATAATTTTTTGTAACTTAATCTCAGAGGTGAAGTTGTATGACTTGAGTCCACACTATTCATTAAAAGTGAGTCACTAAGTCCAGCCCTCACTCAAGGATGGGAAAGGGCATTATACAAGGACATGAATACCTTGAGTCAGGAATCACTGGGAACTATTTCAGATACTGTCTACCAAACCCTTTAAATTGACAGTAAAAATATAAAACAGGCATTTACCCCCGAGGCAAAATGAATGAAGAGCAGAAGACAGGAAATTGAGCAAGTAAATGAACTAATGACACATGATTTAATAGCTTAGAGAAAACCTAAAACTTTAAGAGATAAAGCCAAACAACAGCTAACAAATTCATAAATTCAGAATTTTCTTTGGAAAACTGGTGGTGAGTACATTACCAAATGTACATTACCAAAATGGAGGAGTAAACCAACAAGGAGAAAACAGAAATACAAAAAACAACAACAGACATAATACAAGTCAAAGAAAGGGGATTTAAAAACTATAGTTTTTGAAACAAACTGGAGAGCAAACAACTGAGGCTGGAGCAGGAGAATCATGTTCTAAGAGCACTGTTAGCTAGAAGAAAATTAAATAGATAGAATATTTAATATGTTTCAACATATCCAGGAATTATTTTCAATTCTACTATAGATGCTAAATGTAAATTATTGGCAGGGTGAACAGAAAGCTAAGCAAATCAAAAAACACAGTTTATTTACTATGTTTACAAAGTGAAATGCAAAATAAAGAGAAAATAATCGTAGTACTTAGCTCACCTATAAAAAAAATCAGCATTTTTTAAAATAAATATTTAACCAAAAGTTGTGGAGTAAGTATATTAGAACAATAAAAGGAAGTAAAGTTGTACATATAAAGAAAGGATAGTGGAAGAAAGATACATCTTTATCTTACATTACAGAACAGCAGTGTCTAAAAGTTTTTTATCCTTAAATAAAACTTCAGCAAATATTGCAATCCATATAAACAGGCTGTGCAAATCCTCCTGAAATTCATTTGAAACTTAATTCCAAAGACTGTATACTGAATGTAAAGCCACAAAAGCAAAGTTAGTTTCAGATAAACCTCAACACAGAATAAATGTCTTTAGATAGTTTTCCTTCATTTAAGAAATTCATTATTAGATGCAACATACTGTACTTACAACTTCATATTGGATTTTAATAAAAATACAAATGTCATTATTACTTGCAGCAAAAATCACCACAATGACAATATAGTTTTATTTCTTCTCCTACTGGTTTCCACTTGCTTTGAGTAGAAAAATTGTCAAGGTTTACCTTTTAAAAAATGTATCATGAATTCGGGAAAATTATATACACTCACTATGTCTTTATTTCTGAAAGAAAAGGATACTACCTCAAATTTGGGAAAATATTTTTGAAATGTGACAAAAAATTAAAGGTACAAATTTTTAAAAGAAAGAAGTTTTCTGGCTTGCACAATTTCTGCTAAAAAACTGTTGATAGTATTATAGTGATTCTCCTTTATGTGACAATTCACTTTTCCCTTGCTGCTTTTAATACCATTTCTTTGTCTCTAACTTCTGACAATTTGACTATCATGTGTTTTCGTGTGGTGCTCTGTGGAGTCATCTTGTTTGGTGTCCTGTGGACTTCCTAGATCTGGTTCTCTGATTTCTTTCTCAAATTTGGGAAGTTTTCTGCCATTACTTCTTTGAATATATTTTCTGTCCCTTTCTCTCTTTTTATTACTTCTGGCATGCCAATTATGTATGTTGTTCTCCTTGATAATGCCCCATAAGATTTTAAGCTATCTTCACTCTTTCATTCTTTTTTCCTCCTCAGATTGAATGACCTGTCTTCAAATTCACTGATCCTCCCCACCACCTTAAACTAGTATGTTGTTGAGTGCTTCTATTGAATTTTCAGTGCAGTTATAGCATTCTTCATATCTAATATTTCTCTTTGGTACTGCTTCATACTTTTTATCTCCTTGTTGAAATTCTCAGCTTGTTCTTACATTGCTGCCTTGACCTCTGTGAGCCTCTTTATTACCATAATTTTGAATTTCCTTGGGTAAATCAAAAAAGTTTACTACATTTAGATTGGCTTCTGGAAATTTACTTTGTTCTGTTGTTTGGAATATATCCCTGTTTCTTCATTTTCCTTGATCTCTGTGTTGGTATCTGCACATTAGATAAGACACCACATTGTTTGACTGGAGTTATGTAAGAGAAGATTTTCACCAGTCCATCCAGCCAGAGATTTTAAGGTGCCTATCTGATCTAATCTTTGTGTTTGTCAGATTGTGCTCTCTTGTTTTGGTAGAATCTGGAGCTTAAGATGTGCCACAGCTTTTCAGTACTAAAAGACCAGTAAAGTAGGAGACAAGCTCCTTATAGTTGAAGAGTTTGGGGTGTTGAATGTGAGTTCCAGGTCTTTCTGTCTTCACGGTGAGTCTGGATCTGGGTGTCTATCTCCCAATCTGTCTGGACTAAGCCAAGGAAAGGATCTATGGCAAATGTATACACTCATGATCGGGCTGCACATTCTGATCCTGGAGGGATAACTACTGGGAGTAGGCCCATTGTACATCCACCTGTTTGTTTTCTGTGGTCTTGAGCCACTCAGGATCACAAAGACCCTTCTTCAATTTCCAGAGCTGGGTTGTTAAAGGGACAGTCCTTTTAGATGGGAGCTATGGAAGTTGTGCTTGGGGCATGGCCAAACACCTTCCAGGTTAGATAGGCATGAATTTACATTTAAAGTGATCCAGAGGGAGATCTCAAGATGTGCTGAGCTCAGTCTCAGCTATGGAAGGGCCATTGGGCTGTTGTTGTTTGTTTTTTTGTTTCTTTCTTTGTTTTGCTCTGTTAGCTCCCCAATGCCAGTTTATTAGAGTCTACGTCATTGAATCCCTTCTGGAGAGAAAAGGAGAGCTGCACATTCCTGCCCCTTTTCTGCACTGTTTTTAGGGGGCATAGCCCCTGGAACTGTTAGGACAACAACTTAAAACCACCTCTGGGATCAAGGGATACTCACATATGCCTAGTGTCATCTGATCCAGAAGGTCCTAGGTTTAGGATGGAGTCTTCAAAAGGTAACTTTAAAAATTGGGGCTCTCAGTGAACATCCTAAATCCCTTCTGGGGAAAAAAAAAAAAAAAGGGGAATTGCGGGGGATGGGGCTGTTTGTTTTTAGGTCCTTTGCACTGTTTCAGAAAGATGAAGTTCCAGGAGGATGAAGTCCCCGGAGAAGCTTGCATACACATTTAAGGACAGTGCTTTTTTTCTGCCATCTAGACAGACATGCGTATGACAGTCCCTTCCACTCCCAGATCTAGGAGATTTGTGAATGAGTCCCTCAGGTGGATGTTGTAATAGTTGAGGCACATGGTGTGGGTGCAAACTACTCCCAGACTGGTGGTAGGTTAATAATTGATTCCCTCTTTAACTTGCCATTGCAAGTTAGTTAAAAGCCAGGCCACCCAGCAGCCACTGGAGGGGTGTATTGTAAATTCCTTCCAGGAAGAAACAGAGATCTGCAGTTTTTTAAGCCCCCCCCTTTTTTTTTTTTTGCACTACTCCAAGGGGTATGAAGTTCCTACAAGTACTCGCATGCCCATAGAAAATGGTTATTTTATTTCCTATGATCTGGAGGGAAAGGCGTGTGCCTAATCCCCTCCATTCCCAGAGTAGGTGAATTAAGAGTCAAACCACAGGGTAGCTTGGGATTAGAGCCCTGAATGTGAGATCTAGACCCTCCTCTCCACAGGGAGAAACTGAATGTTGGGAACTTCTTTCCTACTTTTATGGCACAATGCATACCTGGGGTGATGTTTGTGCCTATGTGTGCATCAGTTTCTCCTACCCATTCATTGTGGATGTTCTCTTCAATGTCCAGTGAGTAGGAGCCTCCTGACGGTCTCTGACTTTCCCCCAGAGAGCACTGATCCATGAATAGATGGTTATTAGCTGCAAACGTGTAAAGGGAGAGTGACAAGCTACTTCTTCTTGGTAATGTCACTCCTTATGATTGCTAGTTTCTTGAGAGGTTTAATTTATTAGCAAACTGCATTATTTATAAATATGAATGACTGATGATTTTCAACTTAATATTTTCAATGTCAAATTTTACATTTTCTCATAAAAGTATGCTGACACTTGCTTTTTTTCCATTTTGGGTTGGCTTTATATATGCTTTGCATTCTAACTTTCTATATTATTTTCTATTTTTTTGTTTTTTTTAAAATTTTTCTGGGTACATAGTAGCAGTATATATTTATGGAATACATGAGATATTTTGATACAGGCATGCAATGTGTAATAATTACATCAGAGTAAATGAAGTATCCATCACATCAAGAATTTATCTTTTGTGTTACAAACAATCCAATTTTAGTATTTTACTTATTTTTAAACGTAAAATTAAATTATTATTTAGACTATAGTCATCCTGCTGTCCTATCAAAATGTAAGTTGTTTTCCTTCTTTTAAATTATTTTTGAAATAGACCTTTTTCCCCTCCACTACCCTTCACAGCCTCTGGTAACCATCCCTCTGCTCTTGATCTCCATGAGTTAAATTGTTTTAATTGTTAGCTCCCATAAATGAGTAAGAGCATGTCAAGTTTGTCTTTCTGTGCCTGGCTTATTTAATGTAACATAATGACCTCCAGTTCCATCCATGTTGCTGAAAATGAGTATTCTTTTTTAGGGCTGTATAGTACTCCATTGTGTATATGTACCACATTTTCATCATTCATCTGTTGATGAACACTTAAGTTGCTTTCAAGTCTTGGCTATTGTGAATAGTGCTGCAATAAAAATAGGAGTGTTAATATCTCTTTGATACACTAATTTCCTTTCTCTTGGGTATATACCTAGTGGTGGGATTCCAGGACCATTTTTTTAAGGAACTTCCAAACTATGTTCCATCCATATGGTTGCACTAATCTACATTCCCATCAACAGTGTACAAGGGTTCCCTTTTCTCCAGGTCCCTGCCAGCATTTGTTATTGCCTATCTTTTAGATAAAAGCCAGTTTAATTGGGGGCAGGGGGAGATGAATATCATTGTAGTTTTGATTTTCATTTCTCTGATAATGGATGATGTTGAGCATCTTTTTTTTTTCAACTTGTCATATATTTGTTTGCCATTTATGTGTCTTCTTTTGAGAAATGGCTAGATCTTTTGCTCTTTTTTTTTTTTTTTTTTTTTTTTTTTTTTTTTGAGATGGAGTCTCACTCTATCACCCAGGCTGGAGTACAATGGCATGATCTTGGCTCACTGTAAGCTCCACCTTCTGGGTTCATGACATTCTCCTGCCTCAGCCTCCTGAGTTGTTGGGATTACAGGCACACACCACAACACCTGGGTAATTTTTCTATTTTTTTTTAGTAGAGATGGGGTTTCACTATATTGGTCTGGCTGGTCTCGAAATCCTGACCTCATGATCCGCCCACCTTGGTCTCCTAAAGTGCTGGGATTACAGGAGTGAGCCACTGCACCCGGCCCTTTTGCTCATTTTTTAATCAAATTATTAGATTTTTTTTTTCCTATAGAGTTGTTTGAGCTCCTTTTATATTCTGATCATTAATCCCTTGTCAGGTGGGTAGTTTGCAAATATTTTCTCTCATTCTGTGGGTTGTTGCCTCAGTTTGCTGATTGTTTCCTTTGCTGCGCAGAAGATTTTAAACTTGTGATTCCATTTGTCAATTTTTGCTTTGGTTAACTGGGCTTGTAGTATATTATTCAAGAAATCTTGGCGCAGACCAGTGTTCTGGAGACTTCTCCAATGTTCGCTGGTATTAGTTTCATAGTTTGAGGTCTTAGATTTAAGTCTTTAACCCATTTTGGAACAATTTTTATATATGATGAGAGATAGGGGCATAGTTTTGTTCTTCTGCCTGTCGTTATCTAGTTTTACCAGCACTATTTATTGAAGAGACTATTTTTCCCCAATGTATGTTCTTAGCAACTTTGTCAAAAATCAATCCACTGTAAATATGTGGTTCTCTATTCTGTTCCATTGGTCTATGTGTCTTTTTTTTTTTTTTTTTTTTTTTGAAATGCCAGTACCATACTGTATTGGTTACTATAGCTTTGTAATACAGCTTAAAGTCAAGTAATGTGATTCTTCCACTTTTTCTTCTTTTTGTTCAGGATATCTCTGGCTATTCTGGGACTTTTGTGTCTTCATATAAATTTTAGGATTTTTTTTCTTTTTCTGTGAAGAATGCCATCGATATTTTGATAGAGATTTCACTGAATCTATAGATCACTTTAGGTAGTATGGATATTTTAACAACATTGGTTCTTCCAGTCCATGAACATGGAATTCTTTCATTTCTTTGTGTCTGCTCCAATTTTTGCATTGATGTTTCATAGTTTTTCTAGTTTTTCTTATAGAGAACTTTCATTTCTTAGTTTAAGTTAACTCCTAGGTATTTTATTTGTAGCTATTGTAAATGGTATTACATTCTTGATTTCTTTTTCAGATTATTTGCTGTTAGCATATAGAAATGCTACTGATTTTTGTATATTTATTCTGTATGCTGCAACTTTACTGAATTTATTTATCAGTTTGAATAGTTTTTTGTGGAGTCTTTAAGTTTTATCAAATATAAGATTATATCATCTGCAAACAAGGATAATTTGTTACCTTTTTTTTTCTATTTGGATGCCTTTTATTTCTTTCTCTTGTCTGATTGCTGTAGCTAGGACTTCCAGTACTATGTTGAATAACAGTGGTGAAAGTGACCATCCTTCTCATGTTCTGAATCTTACAGGAAAGGCCTTTAGTTTTCCCCCATTCAATATAATACTAGCTATGTGTCTACTGTATATGTCTTTTATTATGTTGAGTTATATTCTTCTATACTCAAATTTTTTAGGATTTTTTATCATGAAGAGATGTTAAATTTTATAAAAAGCATTTTCAGCATGAATTGAAATAATCATGTTTTTGTCCTTCATTTGGTTGATGTGCTGTATCACATTAGTTAATTTGCATATGTTGAACCATCCTTAAACTTCTGGAATAAATCCCATTGGTTGATGATGAATAATCTTTTCAATGTATTGTTGACTTTGGTTTGCAAGTATTTTGTTGATGACTTTTGCATCAGTATTCATTAATATTGACCTATAGTTTTCTTTTCTTGATGTGTAATTGTCTGTTTTTGGTATCAAGACAATACTGGCCTTGTAGAATGAGTTTTGAAGTATTCCTTCTTCCTCTATTTTTCAGAATAGTTTCAGTAGGATTGGTAATAGTTCTTCTTTGAATGTTTGGTGGAATTCAGCAATGAATCCACTGGGCTCTGGGCTCCTTTTGCTGCAAGGCTTTTTATTATGGCTTCGTTCTTTTTACTTGTTATTGGTCTGCTCAAGTTTTGTTATTGGTCTATTCAGATTTTGTCATGGTTCAGTCTTGGTAGATTCTATGTGTCTAGGAATTTATCCATGTATTCTAGATTTTCAAACTTAGACATATAGTTGCACATAGTAGCTACTAAAGATCCTTTTAATTCCTATGGTATCGGTTGTAATATCTCTTTTTTGATCTCTGATTTTACTTGGATTTTCTCACTTTTTTCTTGGTCTTGCTAGAGGTTTGTCAATTTTATCTTTTTGAAAAACAACTTTTCATTTTGTTGATCTTATATATTGTTTTCAGTATAATTTATTTCTGCTGTGATATTTATTTCTTTCACTAAGTTTGGGTTTGATTTGCTCTTTATAAGTCTGTTAAGATGCATCATTAAGTTATTTTTGTAACATTTGTCTTTATTTTTGATACAGGCATTTGTACTATAAACATCCCTCTTAGTACTACTTTCACTGCACCCCATTGGTCTTGGTATGTTGTGTTTGCATTGTTGTTTATTTGAAGAAAATTTTTCAGTTTTCCCCTTAATTTCTTTCTTGACCCTCTGATCATTCAGGAGCATATTGTTTAATTTCGAAGTATTTACATAGTTTCTGAAATTCCTCTTGTCATAGATCTTGAGTTTTATTTCATTGTGGTCAGAGAAGATTCTTGATACTATTCTCATTTTCTTCAATGATTTAAGACTCATTTTGTGACCTAACGTATGCTTTATCCTTGAGAATGATCCATGTGCTGAGGAGAAGAATGTGTATTCTGCATCCACTGGATGAAATGTTCTGTAAATATCTCTTAGATCTATTTAGTCCATAGTGCAGACTGAGTCCCACATTTTTCTTCTTGATTTTCTCTCTGGAAGATCTGTTCAATGAGTACATGGGGTGTTGAAGCCTCCAGCTATTATTGTATCATGGTATACCTCTCTCTCTCTAGTTCAATTAATATTTGTTTTATATATCTGGGTGCTCCAGTGTTTGGTACACATACGTTTACAATTGTTATTTCCTCTTGCTGAAGTGACCCCTTTATCATCATATAATGACCTTTTTGTTTCTTCTTATGGATTTAGTCTTGAAACCTCTTTTGTCTGATACAAGTATAGATACTCCTGCTTTGTTTTTGTTTTTGTTTTGGTTTGGTTTTTTGTTTTTTGGCTTCCATTGACATGGAAATTTTTTCTATCATTTTGTTTTCAATCTGTGTGTGTCTTTATAGGTGAAATGTGTTTCTTGTAGACAACAGATCATTGGGTCTCATTTTGTTATCCACTCAGCCACTGAGTTTTTTTATTGGAGAGTTTCGTCTATTTACATTCTATGTTATTATCAATGAGTAAGGACTTACTCCTGCCATTTTGTTATTTCTTTTCAGTTGTCTTGTGGTCTTTTCCTCCTTCTTTCCTTCCTTCCTATCTTCCTTTTAGTGAAGGTGATTTTCTCTGTTAATAAAATTTAATTTCTCACTTTTTATATTTTGTGTATCAATTGTTATTTTTTTATTTGAGGTTACTAGGTTTTCAATTACTCTCTTATAACTGATTATTTTAAACTGATTGCATAAACAAGCAAAAAGAAAACTAATAAATACTCTACACTTCAATTTAATCCCACTGTTTTTTTAACTTTTTGTTATTTCTCTTTATGTCTTATTATACTGTATATGTCTTCAAAAATGGTTGTAGCAATTATTTTGAATTGGTTCATCTTTTAGTTTTTCTACTTAGATCAGAGTAGTTTACACACAACAATTACAGTTATAATATTTTGTGTTTTTCTTTGTTCTTACTATTACCAGTGAGTTTTGTACCTTCAGATAATTTCTTATTGCTTAGTAACATCTCCTTCTTTATGACTGAAGAACTCCCTTTAGCATTTCTTGTAGGACAGGTCTGGTGGTGGCAAAATATCTCAGCTTCTGTTTGTCTGGTAAAGTCCTTATTTCTCCTTCATGTTTGAAGGATATTTTCACCAGATGCACTATTCTAGCATAAAAGTTTTTTTTCCTTCAGTACTTTAAATACGTCATGCCACTCTCTCCTAGCTTGTAAGTTTTTTGCTGGAAAGTCTGACAGATGTACTGGCACTACATTGTATGTTATTTGTTTATTTTCTGTTGCTGCTTTTAGGATCCTTTCTTTATCCTTGACGTTTTGGAGTTTGATTATTAAATGTCTTAAGGTAGTCTTCTTTGGGTTATATCTGAGTGGTGTTTCATATACTTCTTACACTTGAATATAGATAAATTCTTTGGGTTAAATCTGCTTTATATTCTATAACCTTCTTATACTTGAATATTGAAGTTTGGGAAGTTTGCTGTTATTATCCCTTTGAATAAACTGTGTACCCCTCTATCTCTACCTCCTTTTTAAGGCTAATAGCTCTCTTAGATTTGCCCTTTTGAGGCAATTTGCTAGATCCTGTATGAATGTTTCATTGTTTTTTATTCTTTTTTTTTTTTCTTTTGTCTCCTCTGACTATGTATTTTTACATAGCCTGTTGACAGGCCCACTAATTCTGTTTTTTTGCTTAATTCTGCTATTAAGAGATTCTGATGCATTCTTCAGTATGTCAGTTGCATTTTTCAACTCAGAATTTCTGCTTCTTTTTAATATTTCAATCTGTTTGTTAAATTTATCTGATAGAATTCTAAATTCTTTCTCTGTGTTGTCTTGAATTTCTTTAAGTTTCCTCAAAATAGCTATTTTGAATTCTCTCTCTGAAAGGTTACAAATCTCTATTTCTCCAGAGTTGCTCCCTGGTGCCTTATTCAGTTCACCTGGTGAGGTCTTATTTTCCTGGATGGTCTTGAAGCTTGTGGGCGTTCATCAGTTTCTGGACACCCATGGAAGAGTTAGTTATTTATTATAGTCTTTTCAGCCTGGGCTTTGTTTGTACCTGCCCTTCTTGTGAAGGCTTTCCAGGAATCTGAAGTGATTTGGGTGTTATGATTTAAACCATATCTGCATTAGGTGACAATGTAAATCTAGTAATGTTGTAGTTCTTGTACACTGGCCCAGGTACTTCCTTGAGTCTTGGATAAGATCTGGAAGACTTCTCTAGATTACCAAGCAGAAATTTGTTTTCTTCCCTTACTTCCTCAAAAACAATCTCTCTCTCTCTCTCTCTCTCTCTCTCTCTCTCTCTATCTATCTATCTATCTCTTGACCTGCCTGGAGCCAGAGGTGGGGTGACCTTTGGCCACCAGCACTGAGACTCTGCCGTGTTATATCTAAAGCCAACACAGCACTAGGTCTCACCCAAGGCCTGCTGGAACCACTACTTGTCTCCCGCCTATGTTCACTTAAGGTCCTAGGGTTCTACAATCAGCAGGTGGTGAAGACAGCTAAGCTTGTGTTTTTTCCCTTCAGGTCAGCAAGTTCCCCTGGGCCCCAGCTGGGTTCAGAGCTGTCAAAGAACCATGGACTGGAATCAAATACCTTGAAAATCTACCTGGTGCTCTATCCTTCTGCAGCTCAGTTGGCACTCAAAGTACAAGATAAAGTTCTTCCCATCTACCCTCCCCTTTCCAGGGGCAGACAAGTCTCTTCTTATGGCCACCACCATCACCAGAGGCCCACAAGGAGTGCTGCCATGCTACTGCTGATGCTTATTTAAGATCCAAGTGCTCTTTAGTCACCTTGTGGTGAATGCTGCCAGGTTTGGGAATCACCTTTCATGGCAGTGAGTTCCCGACTTGCCCAGGGAAGATCCAAAAATGCTGTATAAGAAACAAGGCTAGAATCAGGGACCCCAAGAACCTGCTTGGTACTCTACCCCAGTGTGTCCAAGCTGGTATCTAAGACACAAGACGAAGATCCCTTTACCCTCTGCTTTTCTCAAGCTGAAGGAGTCTCACTGTAGCCACCACAGGTGGGAGTGTGCTGGGTCTCATTTGAAGCCAGCACATCTCAGACTTACCTATGGCTCATGGTGTACTACCTGGATATCACTGCTTGTTCTTCAGGGCCCAAGGGGTCCTTAGTCAGCAGGTGATAAATCCTGCCAGAACTAGGTCCTTCCCTTCAAGGCAGTGAGTCCCCTTCTGTCCCAGCGTTTGTCTAGAAATGCTTTCCAGAAGATAGGGCCTGGAATGGGCGCCCCCCCAGCTGTAGCCAGTGCCCTATCCTACTGTGGCTAAGCTAGTATCCAGGATGCAAGACACAGTCCTCTATATTCTTTCCTCTCCTCAAGCAGAAGGATACAGGCACTTTTGTTCCTGTGAGCTGTGCTGCTCAGGGATTTGGGGACGGGTGGTGCAAGTACACCCTTAGCCACATCAGCTGGTGTCTCACTAGAACATGTGCCCTGCAAGTCTACTAGCTCCAAGCCTAAAACAGCACTAGCACTTGCTGAAGAATTGCCATCCTTGGGGCCTAGCTTACCTTTCAAGTTGACTTAGAACCCCAAAGCACTTCAGCCCATGAGGCAAGACTTGCCAGAACTCATGTTCCAATCACTACGATGGGGAATTCACCTCTGGCTGGGGCCAGTCTAAATGCTTCCTCTGTGAGCAGGCATCCGCTGAGTTCATCCTGGTTTTGCTTTCTACTGTGACAAGGCAGCACTCAGTTCAATGCGAACTCTCATAACCACTTGTGCTGTCCCTCCCCAAAGTGCAAATTTTCTCTTTACACCATGTGGCTGCTGTCAGGGGATAAGAGAAGGGGTGCATCAGATATTCAAGGCTTTCTTTTCTACCCTTTACAGTGCTTCTTTCAGCTATATGAAGTTAAAGCCAGGTACTGTGATTACTCACCTCATTTGTTTTATTCTTATGCAGTACTTTTTGCGTGTGTAGAGAGTTGTTACATTTGATGTTCCTGTGTAGGAGAATGATCAGTAGAGGTTTCTCTTCGGTCATCTTGCTCCGCTCCACCCTAGTTCCCCCATGTCATTTTAAATGTAGCTCTGCATACATCATATGAATGGACTTGATTTAGAACGTATTTTGAGAAACTATTTGTTGCATAAACAAATTTAACTATTTATGTGAATTGTCAAGCTGATACATTTCTTCTTTTATATTTTATTGTGCATGCTATATTTGGGGCTTCCTGGCTATTTGTTCACTGCCATATATTTTTCTCTGTGTGCAATGTTTTCTTGAACTTTTTTCATTCTTGTAAACTTATATAATATGCATGTTATTTTTTCTTTTGCAGGAATTCATGTTCTTATTAAATTGATATTAGACTTACAGTTCTCAAATCATCAATATCAAGATGACAGAATATACTGATTTCATGGGAATTATAAAGACCCTGACAGCTTCTTCTCAGTTTCCATGTACATTTCCTGGAATTTTGTTACTAATATTACATTACATATATTGTTTCTCTCAGTAATTAGCTTTTGATATTTTAGATTTTAGCAAGTATATTTTTATATAACAAAATGAGGTATGCAAAAGTATTATTTTAAAATTATATTTATAACTGAAATAAGTCTCAACTTTAAACTTCCATTTCACCTGACTGCAGAAAAATGAATCTAAATATTTTCCAAAGGAACAACTAGAAATATTTTTTTTTTCCTTTAAGATCTCTGCAGTTTGCAAACTTTGCTTTCTAGAACTATATGACAGAGGAAAAGTCAAGGTCTCTAAGCTAATTTGTCACCAAAAAAGTCAATAGCAGTCCTATATTTTTATGCCTTTATAAGTCAAATAAAAAAGATAATTTAATACTTTGATTAATTCCTTTTTAAAAGTCAAAATATAGGCTATTCTGAGTCCCTCTTATCTGATGTCCCTTTATTAAGCTTGAAGTGCTCTTAAAAATTACATACAGTTAAAATTTTACCTGTTTAAAGAAAAAGATGAAAAAATAGAAATTGTAAATATTAACAAAAGTTTTCAAGCCAGTTCCACTTGCATCATTTACACATTTAAATTTCATATTATTGCAAAAATGCAAAGTATACACATTTTCTAATGTAATTTTGTGCAAATATTGTTATATAAATTAATGAAAATTATTGAATATAGCTCAGTGTGTAATGCTGCAAATGATGACTAGAGATAGACCTGACCATTAAATATGCCCTAAATGAAGCTATGGAATTATAACTGAATGAGATCACTGCCATCGTTTTCAAAAATGTGTTGAAACAGTTTCCTCAATTTGAAAAGCACAATAATAAACAAAAGCCCATTTTCTTTACCTTTCATGAAGGCTGGAGCTCTGAATTTGTTCAAATATATAAAAGAGGAAAATAGAAAAAGAAAAATGTCCACAGAGGACTGAAACAAATGTGGTAATGTTTCAATGCTTTTTAATACAGTTTCATAGTGGAGTACATTACTTAATAAAATAATGTTTATTATCTCAATTACAATTTGTGAAAATAGTTTACATTGAGGTGTTCAACATATGAATAAACTCGTTATTTAATTTTCAGGATTCTTGTAGGTTATTCTTTGTTGTATTTTATTGATTATTTGCATAGAAGACTCAGGAAATTAGATATTCATTTCATTATGCTCATTTCAGTGTATTAAAAGGAAATATAACGGCATTTTTTATTTAAAAGTTTATATCTATTTTGAAGTTTTCTTAAGAAAAAGTGACAAGTATTCAACAAAAAGTGGCATTATCATTCACTCTTTCTCACCATCACTAAATTTTAATTGAAGCCTAAATGTGCACACAAGTACCTGAACAAATGATTTTTCTTTGATAATCTATTTTAATGTGTGATGTTTTGAATTTGGCTAATTGTTAAAATCTCAGCTTCTAAATGACTATGACAAATTGATTTTTTAAAGTGCTCTTTAAATGTCTCTATGAAGGCATATGATGTTTCTTGAGAGGATATTATTTCATATAAAATAGAAAGTTCTAGCAAATAACTTATTACTCAAAAAATCATTAATGTGTCAAATATTTGAATTACAGATGTTGTTGGCTGCAAATAATGAAATAACCTATTGACAATTAATTTAATAATGAAATAAACATTTATCGTAAATAACAAGAAGTCTAAAGGTAGATACTTTCAAGGTGAATTCAATGTCTCAATGCCACTAAAATATCAATGCCTTTCCACTCATTATCCTAAGCAAGCTGGCTGCTTATTTTCAGTTTGTGGCTTCATGGTTTTAAAATTAATGTTCCATCTCTTTGTATCACATCCTTGACCAATAACATTCAAAGGAAAAAGAAAGTTAAGGTTCTGTCATCACAGCACTCTCTTTTTAACGAGGAAGATGTCAGATGCTCTCATATATAACAGATTTCTCTCTCTTTCAGACACACACATATACACACAGACACAAACACACACACATATACAGTTTTTCTTTCGTCTTTTTGGCCAGCACTATGACCTAGCTTTACTGCAAGAGAGCCTGACAAATGGGAATCTGACATTTTCAGCCTTTATAATGAGAAGTGACCTTTGGCAGGAAGGGGAAAAGTAAATGGTGTTAGGTAGTCAAGGCACAGTGTCTGCCACTGCTTCACTGCAGTATCAAATTTCAGCATTGAATACAATTTTTAGAAGAATCAATAAAATAATTTGATTATGTGTTAAGTCACCAAAATTTAAATTAAGTGATCTTGTTGGGCTTTTTCTTAAACTTTTAAAAAATAATTATGGATTCACAGGAACTTGCAAAGAAATGTACAGGGCGGTCCAGTGCACCCTTCACCCAGCCTCCTTCAATGTCAGTATTATCCATAGCTATGGTACAATGTCAAAACCAGGAAATCAAAATTGGTAAAATTCATAGAGTTTATTCAGGAGTCACCAGTCATACCTGTACTTGGAATGCATACATGTGTGCATGTGTATATGTGTAGCTCTGTAAAATGCTATCACATGTGTTGCTTTCTGTAATCACCATCACAATCATGATATACATTACTGTACCATTACCAGAGGCGCCTTATGTAACTTCTTAGTAGCTACACTCACACCTTCCCCTAATTCCTAACCATTGGTAACCACTAATCTATTTTTAGCCTCTATAATTATGTTATTCACTATTATAACATATTATTATCATTGATACTAGGTTATTCTATGTGTTTTTAACTTAGTGTGAATTTATGTGAAAGATAAAATTTAACACTGGGGAAATAAGACTAAAATTCTCAAAACTGTATGTAAATATAGCAAACCAATTATTCTTAATAACTTTAACATGTTACTTACAGTTTAGGTGTAAAACATATCAACCGTTATATCCCCAAGAAGATTATTTTAAAAGTCTTTTAATCAAACAATGGTAAGTTGATCAGATTTTCTACTAAAAGGAAAATCACCACTTTGACAGAGTCCTCACTATATTTCAAAAAAGGGAGATAAAGTAAGAATACTCAGTCTAAATCATTGTTTAGAATGGTGAGCATTATGAAGGGCAGGTTTGGATTTGTAAAATCTCATACATTATGTTAGCTGTTTGCACCAGTGAACATTCTGTTTTCCAGACAAGAGAGCTGTTTGTCCAAAGGAGCAAACTGTTTGCCCAGACAATTCAGGTCACAGTAATTTCCTGAAGTAAACAGTGGTTATTTTTTGGTTTATAATCCTATCTTCCTAGTGAAGAGTTTCCTGGGACAAAACAAATATGTTATCATATTATTGCAAGAGGACACAGCTCTCTATATTTTCTTGTTCTTATGCCTGTGCTGGACAGCAAATCAATATAATCTGGGGATATGATCAGTCCAAATCTGGATCACTCTTTGTGGAGTCATGATCACATAATAAGTTTTTTTCTTTTGATAAATTCAACATTTATAAAATTTAGATTTTATTATTTTGGTGAATGATTATTTGGGGGACAGTGGCTTTGTAACTGCATTTAAGATTCTGGAAATCATATATTTGAGTATTGAAACATAGCAAATACTAAGAAAATAGTTTTTAGTTTTCTTCTAGACCAGGAGGTAAGAGTGCCCAAATTAAACCAAGACAACAGATCCTTTCACCAATCTAAAAAGTCCATAGGATGAGATACTGGGATATTAACCAAACCATATTGATATGGTTTGGCCGTGCCCCACCCAAGTTTCATCTTGAATTGTAATCCCCACATGTTGAGGGAGGGACCTGGTGAGAGGTGACTGGATCATGAAGGTGGTAATTTCCATGCTGTTCTCATGATATTAAGTGAGTTCTCACAAAATCCAACAGGTTAAAAGTGTTTTTGCAGATCCCCCCTCACTCTCTCTCTCCTGCCACTATGTCAGACATGTCTTGCTTTCTTTTCAACTTCTGCTATGATTGTAAGTATCCTGAGGTCTCCCCAGTGATGTGAATCTGTGAGTCAATTAAAATTCTTTTCTTTATAAATTACCCAGTCTCAAAATTTCTCTATAGCAGTGTGAGAATGGACTAATACAGAAAATTGGTACCAGAAGTTTGGGGCACTTCTATAAAGATAACTGAAAATGTGAAAGCAACTTTGACGGGCACAGGTTGGAAGAGTTTGGAGGGTTCAGAAGAAGACAGGAAGATGTGGGAAAGTTTGGAACTTCCTAGAGTCTTGTTAAATGGTTTTGACCAAAATGCTGATAGTAATATGGACAATGAAGTCCAGGCTCAGGGGGTCTCAAATGGAGATGAGAAACTTATTGGGAACTGGAGTAAAGGTCACTTTAGCTATGCCTTAGAAAAGAGACTGGCAGTCTTTTAGCCCTGCCCTAGAGATATATAGCACTTTGAACTTGAGTGAGATGATTTAGGGTATCTAGCAGAAGAAATGTCTAAGCAGTAAAGCATTCAAGAGGTGATCTGTTTTTTCTTGACAGTGTATAGTTATACACATTCACAAAGAGATAGTCTGAAATTGGAACTTAAGTTTAAAGGGAAGCAGAGCATAAATGTTTGGAAAATTTGCAGTCTAACCATGCAGTAAAAAAGAAAAATCTATTTTCTGAAGAGAAATTCAAGCTGGCTGCAGAAATTTGCATAAGTAACAAGGAGCCAAACGTTAATAGCCAGGACAATGGAGAAAATGTCTCCCAGGCAGTTCAGTTCAGAAATATTTACAGCAGCCCCTCCCATCTCAGGTCCAGAGGCCTAGGAGGTAAAAATGATTTTGTAGGCCAGGTCAAGGCTTCACTGCTTTGTGCAGCCTTAGGACATGGCGCCCTGCATTACAGCTACTCCAGCTTCAGCCATGTCTAAAAGGGGCCAAGGTACACCTCCAGGCATGGCTTCAGAGAGTGCAAGCCCCAAGCCTTGTCAGCTTTCACTTGGTTTTGGGCCTGCAGGGGCAAAAAAGACAAGAGTTGAGCTTTGGGAGCCTCTTCCTAGATTTCAGAGCATTAAAGAAATAGCTGAATGTCCAGAAAGAAGTTTGCTGCAGGAGTGGAGCCCTCATGGAGAACCTCTACCAGGGCAATGCAGAGGGGAAATGTAGGGTTTGAGCCTCCACACAGAGTCCCCACTAGGGCACTGCCTAGTGAAGCTGTGAGGAGAGGGTCCATCTTGCACACTCCAGAATAGTAGATACACTGACAGCTTGCACTGTGCACCTGGAAAAACTTCAGGCACTCAATATCAGCTTGTGAAGGTAGCCACGAGGGCTGTACCCTGCAGAGTCACAGCGGTGGAGTTGCCTAAGACCTTGGGAGCCCACGTTGCACCAGCATGCCCTAGATGTGAGACATGGAGTGAAAGGAAATTATTTCAGAGCTTTAAGATTTAATGATGGCCTTATTGGGTTTCTGTAACCCCTTTGTTTTGGCCAATTTATCCCATTTGGAATGGAAGAATTTATGCAATGCCTGTACCCCTATTGTATCTTTTAATTAACTAATGCTTTGATTTTACAGGCCCATAGGCAGAAGGGATTTTTCTTGCCTCAGATGACACTTTGGACCTGTACTTTTAGGTTAATACTAGAAAGAGTTTAGACTTTGGGGGACTATTGGGAAGACATGATTGTGTTTTGAAATGTGCAAAGGACATGAGATTTGGGAGGGGTTGGGGGTGGAATGATATGGTTCAGCTTTGTGTCCCCACCCAAATCTCATCTCAAATTATAATCCCCACATACTGAGGGAGGGACCTAGTAGGAGGTGACTGGACCATGGGGGAAGTTTCCCCCATGCTGTCCTGAGAGTAGTGAGTTCTCATGAAATCTGATGGGTTGAAAGTGTTTGGCTGTTCCACTCTTGCTCTTGCACTCTCCTGCTGCCATGTAAGACATGCCTTGCTTCTTCTTCACCTTCCACCATGTGAGTAAGTTTCCTGAGGCCTCCCTCACCACACAGAACTGTATAAATTACTCAGTCTCAAGTAGTTCTTTACAGTAGTGTGAGAACAGACTAATACACATATTTATCATATATATATATATGTAATAGGTTGAATTATATCTCCCCAAAATTGATGTTTTGAAGTCTTAAACCTCAATATACTAGAATGTGACTATATTTGGAGAAAGGTATCTTAAAGAGGAAATTAAGTTAAAATAAGGTTGTAATGATAGGCACTAAGCCAACATGATTGGTCTTATAGGAGGAGATTAAAATACATACAAGCACAGAAGAGGAGCAAGTAGAAGACAAAGGAATAAGATGGCCACCTACAAGTCAAGGAGAGAGTACTCAAAGAAACACAACCCTGAGGATACCTTGATCTTGAGCTTCTAGCTTCCAGAAATGTGAGAAAAATTAATTTATGTTGATTAAGTCACCCAGTCTGTGGTACTTCATTATGGCTGCCCTAGCAAAATGAGCACAATACATATTTATATTTTTCTGTAACCCCTACACCAAGTATTATCTTATGGTTTATGTTACCATCTGGTCTTAGTCAATACCTAAGACTGAGAAATTTATAAAGAACAGAAGTTTATTTCTCACATTTCTGGAGGCTGGGAGATCAAGGCACAAGCATCTGGTGTTGGGTGAGGGCCTTCTTGCTCTATCTTCCCATGGTGGAAGGTGGAAGAGCAAAAACAGACAAACTGTGTCCAAATACGTCAGAAGAGCAGAAGTTGAACCCACTCCCAGAAGCCCATTTTTAGCAGCATTAATATATTAATGAGGATGAAGCACTCATGACCTAAACATCTCTCATTGGGCCCCATCTTCCAATACTGTTGCATTGGGATTAAGTTTGAAACAAATGAATTTTGGAAGACACATTCTGATTATAGCACTATCTTTATCCAAAGTAACCAAATTTTGTTTTCCAAATTAAAAATAAAAAGAACTCAGAAAGCCAAAAAATAATTTTTCACAAGCCCAAATCTACCAGATTAATAACTTTTGAGTTTTATTGACCATTTAAAGAAAATTGTATATATTTTTACTCTATAACCATAGTATAATATATAAAAATAATCAAAAGGGTAGATATAACAATGATTAGTGACCATTGTTTTGCCTCTTTTTTCCTTAGAAATTGTCCAAGTACCCAAAGATTAAATTATTATCTCAATAAAATATTAGCTTCAGGCTTTAAAGTTAAATAAAGTTCTAGAAATTAAAATTCAACAAGCAAATTAAGTATATGTAATTGGTTATACTGTGAGAATTCATAGGCTTAAACATTTTAGAAGTTATTCATTGTTATGAGTTCTTTTAGTTCAATACAATTGCATAGTTTTGCAATCTTAAGACCATTTGTAGAAACACTAATGGCTCAACCCATAGAACTAATGTAAAAATTTTCGAAAGTTTAACATAGATTAAACTCAAAGCATGTACTAAAATACTGCACTAACATTTTTACATGGTGACAAAATTAGAGAGAAAACAAAAAGTATTTAAAGCTAAAATTAAAATATCTTAATCTTAAGAGTTATCTCTTGTTCTGGAATATCACATGAACTTTAAGAAAATCTTATTTATAAACCTTTATAGACTTTTCCAAATTTTAAAGACTCTTCAAATCTTGACAAAATCCCTAACTTTCTAACTTTTGCTGAGAACCAAAGCCGTTTCTCAAACTCCCATTATACTTTTTAAAATCTGAATTTGTTTCTGCATTTATTTTGTGTTTAACATCTGTGTTTTTCATATACTGTCAGTTCAGTAGTTTAATAAAATATGGTGAATTTAGATTTCTTTGGGAGATATTCCAGGGTGTCTCATTTGAAAATTGCCAAAGATGATGCAATTCAGTACATATATGACAGAATTTTAAATTTTTAAATAATTTTTCTATTTACATTTTATAGCATTTAATATTAATAGCTTTGAGGAGAATCTTAGTGCCTTTTTTTTTAAGCTTAAGCAATGAAGTCATTTATTAGGTCACTTAGTAATTTACTAAATATAAGTCATTCCAAGTTTAGTTAAGTTAGTGATCCAAAGACGGCATCAGAAGCCAACTGTCTTCCATGTTTCCAATTATACCGTATTCAGCATATTGGCTTTTTCTTGTTTGTCTCCTTAGGCCACTTTACTGCTGTAGTTTGTGTGTGTGTGTGTGTGTGTGTGTGTGTGTGTGCGTGCGTCTGTGGTGTTGTTGTTTTTAATTCTAAGATCAATTTCTATTTCTTCCAAAAAAAAAAAAAAAACAGAAGCAGTCAAAACAATTTAAGACACATTTTAAAGGATATTATTGAGTGAGCTTCAAGGGGAGCTTGACTCTGCAAAGGTTATGAGTCCAAAGGAAGAGGGAAGTCCGTCTTGTTCCTTGGCTGGCTGGCTGGCTGCGCCCAGGACAAAGGAGCCAGCAGAGGCCCCGAGACCCCAGACTGCTGCCCTGAATAGCCCAGTCCTGCCAATTCCAGTTCCAATGTCGCACAGGATCAGACTGTGCCGGGGGAGGGCTGTGGGAGGGCCGCGCATCCAGAAAGTGGAGATCGAGCCCCGTGGCGCATTCCGATGGAACTCGGCGACAGATGAGCTTGAAAGTTCAAATGGACATTCTGGCTTTAGCGTTGCTTGCAAGGACCAGAAGATCTAACTGGCTGCAGGAAGAGTGCCACCCTTTGTCTCTGGAGTCTTTCTGGTGAGAGATTCACCACACGCAGTGTGCACAGCATCCTCTTGGCTGGCAGACCTATTATTATAGGGTTTACCTATGCGGGCCAGGTCTGGCCGGAGGTCAGTCATGCACCCTGACATCGAGGTTTGCCCGAGTCATTGACTATATTGTAGTAACATTAGCTGGTTATTTACAGGACAGCTGACTCTCCCTTTCCACGGATTTTTTAGGGAGAGGGCTGGAGGGGAGGGGCGTGGCTGTTTGCTTGTTTTTAAATTTTTTTTTAATGATCTTATAAACGGGGATTCAGGAGAATTTAAACCAACTCCTACACAGAGCAGTCCAAATAAGCGAGAGGAAAGGCCACCAGAAACACCTGGGTCCTCTCATCTCCTATGTGGAGGAGGCAGGGCCTAGGTCTGAGGAAGTGAATAAATGAAAAAGAAAATGAGTGCAAGAAATGGGAGTCGCAAGGGCAGAAGGAAGAAGGTCAACCACTTTTTTTTTTTCTTTTTTTTTTTCTTTTTTAACCTTAGGCACTAAGTGTAGCTTGAAGATTTTGGATAACTTTGGACAAAAAAAGGAAAATCATTATTTTGAAGTTGGTTGAAGCAGTGATTTTTTAAAACAAACAAAGCAGAATGAAAGCATCTTAAATTTTTCATCTTTTCTTTACAAGTTACCTAGATCACTTTTGACTGAGAAAACTATGGAAAGCTAGTAACTGCCACAAGTGAACCCAGGGGATGGCATATGTTAATTTTCCACAGAGTCTTCCTTTGTGGGTGTCTGAATGCACTGCTCTCAGGGGCAAGGGCTCTGTTCACATTTGCTGGAATCAATCGCAGTAGATTTCAGTCCTCAAGTCACTTTTGACTATATTGCTTTGTAAACTTTCCAGCATTCTTACAGAATTTTTTACAAGCCTTAGAGTATTCTTCAGGTAGGTCAGGCCAAAGGGAATGCTTGGGCTGGAGGTAGTTCATCAGTGCTATGAGAGACTGACTAGATTACTTAGTTGGTTTTGGTTGCCAGCTTCTAGTTTTCAGCACTAATTACTGGCAAATAGACCTTCCCATTTTCATCAATGTTCAGGTGACAGATCTTTGTTTTAAATGTGACCTTTGGTGGTTTGAATGAGTACTCTGTGGGAAAGTTGGTTTTGATCCTGAAGGCCCTGTATTAGCCGATTCTTGCATTGCTATAAAGAAATCTGGGTAAATTATAAAGAAAAGAGGGTTAACTGGCTCATGGTTCTACAGGCTCTACGGAAGCATAACTGCATTTGCTTCTGGGAGGTCTCAGGAAGCTTCCGATTACGGCAAAAAGCAAAGGGGAGCAAGCACATCACATGGTGAGAACTGGAGGGGTGAGGGAAAAGCACCACACACTTTTAAACTATCAGATCTCAGAACATATCTTCCAAGAATGCACTCACTATCTGGAGGGCGGCACCAAAGGGACGTGCTAAACCATTCATGAGGATTCTGCCTCCATATTCCAGTCACCGCCAGGCCCTACCTACAATATTGGGGATTACATTTTAACACGAGATTTGGGTGGGGACAAATATCCAAACTATATCAGGCCCCCTTATCATGTGGAGGCTTGTCCATCACCTTCCTGCTGACCACCATCTTGGACATCACCTGCTACAGTTCGACATCTCACATCCATATGCAACAAAACCCAGTCAGGAAGGACTGTTTATCACATCCCATGTTTGTATTTTTTTAAAACTTTTTCTTTCTTTCTTTATTTTGAGATGGAGTCTTGCTCTGTCACCCAGGCTGGAGTGCAGTGGCACAATCTCGGCTCAGTGCAACCTCCACCTTCCAGACTAAAGCAGTTCTCCTGCCTCAACCTCCCAAGTAGCTGGAATTATAGGCATGCTCCACCACACGGCTAAATGTTTTGTATTTTTAGTAGAGATGGGGTTTCACCATGTTGGCCAGGCTGGTTTCGAACTCCTGACCTCAAGTGATCTGCCCACCTTGGCCTCCCAAGGTTCTGGGATTACAGGCGTGAGCCACCGTGCCCTGCCTAAACTTTTATTTTGAAATAACTGTAGATACAGGAAGTTGCAAAAAACTGTACAAAGAGGACTGGTGCTAGTGTAGCATTCCCTTAGATTTCCTCAATAGTTACATCTTATATAATTGCAGTACAGTATTAAAACCAAGACATTGATATTCAATACAATGTGTATGCATACTTTTATGTTATTTTATTAGTTGTGTAGGTTAACATAAATGAATAATTTGGCTTTTTTTTTCACTCAGCATGATGCCCTTGAGATCTGTCCAAGACATCCAAGTTGTATGTATTAATAATTCATTCTTTTTTATTGCTGAGTGGTATTCAATGGTATATATGGATCACAGTTTCTTTAACCATTCACTTGTTGAAAGACATTTTTGTTGTTTTCAGTTTCTGGCCATTTCTTACAAAACTGCTTTCAACAATCATGTATAGGTTTCTACGTGGACATATTTCCCTACCTCCCACTCTACCCCCAGAATAAATTCTCAAGAGTGCAAGTGCTCGATTGCCTAGTGGTAAATATATGTTTGGTATTTGTATGAAACTGCCAAACTATTATCCAGATTTCACAGTCCTGCGAGCATTTGGTGTTGTCACTATTTTGGTTCTTCCAAAAGATATGTAGTGACATCTCATTTTGGATTACATGGATGCAGAGGAACTGGATATCTCATACATTGCTGGTAGGACTGTGAAATCTGGAAATAACAAATGTAATCCAAATGAGATATCACTACATTCCTTTTGGAAGAACTAAAATACTGACAATAGCAAATGGTATTTTGAATTACATTCGTATTGTAACAGCTAGTGATGTTGAACATTTTTTTCATGTGCTTATTTGTCATCTTTATATCCTCTTCAGTGACATGTTTCTTCATGTCTTTCACATTTTCTAATTTTATTGGTTATTTTGGGGGGTTTTGTTTGTTAGCTTTACTGCTGAGTTTTGAGAGGTTCTTATATATTCTAATAGAAGTCTTTGTCAGATATGTACTTTACAATTATTTTCTCTCATTCCATAGCTTGTCTTTTAATTTCCTTATAAGGGTGTTTCTCAGAGCAAATGTTTTTAATTTTGATGAAGTCCAAATTACTGATTTTTTTTTTTATGGGTGGTACTCTTGGTGTCATGTCTAAGAACATGTAACCGAGCCCTAGGTTCCAGAGTTTTCTCCTATGTTGCCTTTTAAAAATGTTATGGTTTTGAGTTATCTATTTGGAGTTGGTTTTAAGAAAAGTGTATGATGTGGATCAAGGTTTATTGTTTTTGTCTATGGATATTTAATTGCTTTACTACCATTTGTTTAAAAGAATACCCTTTCTCCTTTGAATTTCTCTTACACCTTTGTCAAAAATCAGATGTTTGCATTTGTGTGGTTCTATTTCTGGGTCTTAAGTGCTCTTAAGCAAATTACTAGAGTTGGTCATATTAATTTTTTCACTAGTTGTGCTATCCTGGTATCAGTTTTAATGTCTGTATTTCATTCAGACAACCCTTAGAGATTAGTAAAACTATAAAATATAAAATTATTTTTTGATGTAACCTGTTTTACATCAATAAAAAGCACATATGAGCATTTGAACTTAGGTTAAATGTTTATTCAAACATTTCTTCTCTGATCACTCTCCCATCTTCTTTATCCAAAAACATAAAATAGAGATTATATCCTACAACATTAGATTACACTCACAACATAAAAGTTCTGTTCTCTAATTAGATGAAATATTCAAAACAGTGACTGGGAAAGCTCCCCTATTCTACTGGAATGATATGATATCATTTGGAACATCATGTAATTAAATACTAGGAATGAGCTATTGTTGAAATGAGAACACTGTCTAAATGAATAATCTTTACTTACACAATTATTTGCAATGTTCAAATACTGGCCAGAAAATTTTGGTCTTACAAAAAAGATCTGAAATGTAATTTTTTTTTCCTATTTAATTCTCTTCACAGAATGAACCTAAGAAGAAAGAGAAATTGTTTCACTGATGTTCAACACAGGGCAACTTTAACTGAATTACTCTAGGGAAACAACAGCCAGTTCCACTAAAATCGTCAAGTTTTATCTCCATTCTCCAGCAATTTATAAAGTATACTATCTAAGCCTCTACAGAGAACAAGACACATAGAAGCCAGATGACTAAGCACTGGCCTTCTGGTTTTTAAACACATTCCCTATTGTGTAACTAACTGATGCTTAGGCTTAGGACTGGCCTTTTTCAGCTTTCTTCATTTAACTCTCATTAAAAAGAGTTCAGATTAAACACACACCCATGAAACAGCAAATGGAAAGAAAGCATTAGGCTCTCTTTCAGTTTTAATCAGTACAAAGCTACATTAGTAACATATAAAACTTAAGTGATTCTACATGAATCCTTCATCTTATATGTCAAGATTAGAGAAATAGATCAGAGCAGTATTTCCAATTATTGCCATATTCAGTCTTCCCAAATCACCTTGAATTCTTGCAAGCTCCAAGCTAACTCCTATAAGCTATTGTTTATATTATAAATGCATACTATAAAAATTAAAGTGTTGATTTCATTGAGAGTTCATTTTCTTCAGTATTGTATGGCTAAAGAAGCCCTTAGTATCATCTCTTAAACAGGTATTACTACTCTTTCATACAATTCTAAAGCTCAAAGGAATCTCAGGTTTCTTATCATAATTATGACCTTATTTACTGTGTGAGGCATTGTCCTACACCTCTTAGATATACTTGACAGATGAGGAAACAGAGTGCCCAGGGTCACACAGTTAAATAGCAAAGTCAGTTTAGTTCAAGCAGCCCATATCAAAAGATCATATCTTCAAACCATGCACCATAGAGATTCTCATGGAAACTTCTTATTTTAAAGATATGAACCAACCTCTAATAGGCATTTTGAACTTTTATTTTTTTTGCAGCAGAGTTTGCTAGTATCATTGTCAAATGTTCTATATGTTTTTACTTAAGTTTACCATGCTAGAAACTATTTAACATAATTTTGATAGTTTTTAAATAAATAATTATAAAGTATTAGCATTTGAAATCTTTATGTTATAAGGCTTAAATATCACTTAAGGTTAGAATAACAATCTACAAGTAACTGTAAATCAGAAATCGGCAATGACTTGAAATCATTCCAGTGTTTTAAGTACATTATGAATTGTATATACACTCATACATCTTTGCCATTGTTGTGTCCAACCCTGAATGTATACCATGTATGTATGTATGTGTATACACATATGTGTGTGTGTATATATGTATATATGTATATGTACATATGTATACACACATATACACTTACATACATGGAGTGGTAGTATCAATGATAGTATATTTTCTAATATATTGATAGATGTACAAAATACAATGTCCCTTTTATTACTTACGATATTTATGTGCAGATTATTTTGCCTCACTATATACTCAGATGTATTAAAGAAATCCAACAGATTTGGACAGTTTCCTTTCCCGTTCTAGACAAAGTTACCTGATTGACTGGAAGTGATTGGTAGGTGTGGCAAATCCAATCAGTATTTTTTCTAAGAATTGCTAGTTCTGTAAATAAAGCAATTAACCTCAAATAGTGTGTGATTAACTTTAAGCTCAGTGAACTATAAACTCTAGATTTAAAATTTCCTCCAAGCCCAAGAATTAGCTGCAACACATTGCAAGATTTTCACCAGGTAGAGTATATTTGGCTATACCTGAAAGTATTTATAATTTCTTATATGGCTGCTTAACAATAAAGTATACTTTTTGTGTCAAGGCTACTCATTAATAATGATGTTTTACAGGTATGATGAATTTTAAAGATAACATTTCACATTATATAAATGAATAAGCTAAGATTTTCAGATAATAAATCATTCATTCTATATGCACAGTGAATTAATTGCAAAGGAAAGATTGCATGGCTGGGAAAGTGCTTATTCCACTAAGTACTTCTTCATCCACAAAGAAAAATAAGAGTGTATGTTTCCCTGAAACCTTAGCAGAATAGCCATGGAGGATTTTCTGTCCTTGGCCATAGGCATTAACTGAGTACATTAGAAAAATGAAGAGCAGATATTTATTACAGGGGCAAATCAAAGATAGGGTCTGTTTTAAATAAGTGTAATCATAACAAAAATTAACAGTTTACTATGTACTAGTTGATGTTTTAAGCACCTTACAGTTAATATTGATAATTTTAAATGAAGTAACTAAGTTGCAATGAGCTTAAATAACTTGATCAAAATTATCCAGGCTTAAGGGCCTGGCTCCAGAACTCATGCATCCAAGCTCTGCATTCTAGTACCTTTTTAAGAAGGTTACAACCTTCTTCAGCACAGTGGCTGTGTATTTTTAACTCCTCAAAAGCTGGTTTATAGCCTAGCAGGTGATAGGCACATGGAAGAACTTAATTTTGTTTCCATTGAAAAACAATGACGGGGAAACCTAAAAGCTAATACAGTGTTTCAAGGCATCAAGGGAGCTACCATCTTTGGCCTTAGAGTGGCATATACTCTTCCAGCCTTGTGATCCTCAAGGATTATTTCTGACCCACTGCCTTGTCTAAATTAAAGTAGGTCAAGTCATAGCTTAGACTCTTTTTTTCCTAGATCCAGACCCAGGCTTGGGTTCTACTTCTCTTAAAGTAATAAAAAACTGAATATTTCTTGTTAAATGAAATCAAATTTTCCTAAATTGCCCATTCTGTACTTGCTTTCCATTTGACCTTATCCTGGCTCCTTCAGGCCTCCTGAATGGAAGGAAAGTCCAGCTTAATTTAGCAAACATGAAAAGGGGAAGAAAAGGAAGAAAAGTTCAATCCAAAGTGGGTAACACTATAAAACAGTCTTTCAGACACACACACACACACAAAAACAAAAAGGCGTTACTTTTGGAAGAGACAACTTTTAACTTCTCATCTCCCCCTTTATACCACTGCCCACTTAACTCTCAGGCCCATTGCATATGCCATTTTGCCTTTAGCCTTTCATCCTTGAGACTGGAGAAAAGGGAGAAATGCCTTCTTTGCTTTGTCCCATTCTAGATTTTAAAGCAATTCACTATTACTAGATAATTAACAGGTTTTCTAATCTGAATTAAAGATGCCTCTGGCCATATTAAAATATCAGGAACAAAAAGAAAAATTCTAAACTCTATATTTCCAAAACATGAAAATATTTAATGCACTCTGTAAGAGTACCTTTTACCAATTTTACTACTTATGGTTATCAGTTACAAGTCATTCTACAAAATATTTTCATATATACTACAATTGATTAAATTAAAATGCTTACATTAAAATTATGATATTTTAATAACATTTTATTTATCAAAATATTTTTAACATTTAGCATTCCTACAAACTATAAGCTATAGATAGCCCACCAGGCTAACTGCTGCTTATTTATATATGTAAAATATTTTTATGAAAAGTCATTGCTTAATGTACAGAAGCTTAAGTTATCTGTATGCTCAACTCAGCTCACCAAAAAAAAAAAAAAGTGCAAATAAAAGTATACTGAGATGGCTTTTTTCAACTATTAGGCAAAATTCCCAAAGTTTGCCAAGCTATTCTGTTAGAAAACTGTGGGGAAATGAATGCTAAAACTTTGCTGGTAGAAATGCAAAATAGAACAACCCTAATAGAAGAGAATTTGGCAGTATCTAAACAATTTCATATGCATTACCTTTTGATACTACAATTCCGTGTCTAGAGATCTGTCCAAAACACAAACAGACAAAAATACAAACACAAATATCCACAAAGCTATTCATTGCAGTACTATTATAGTAACGAAGACTGCAAACCACTCAAAATTCTATCTATAGATGATTTGTTGAGTAAAATATAGCTCTGTTACTCAATCCATAGTCCATGCACTGAAAGCAAAATTCAGTCTGGGGGAACGCAACAAGATAAATGGCCTGGTTTCTTCAACAGAAAAGTTCTAAGAAAGAAGATAAAATATGTAAATTCTTTTTGATATGTTGAGCAAAAAAAATATCAACCATTCATCCATGTGCGTGAAGCTTATCTCACCTTATCAACACGGTCTCACTTCTGCCCAGGCTGTAGTGCAGTGGTGTGATCATAGCTCATTTCATCCTCAAAGTCCTGGGCTCAAGCAATCCTTTCCCGTCAGTCCCCCTAATAGCTACGTCTACAGGCTTGGCTAATTTTTACATTTTTTTGTAGAGACAGGGTCTCACTATGTTTCCCAGGCTTGTGTTGAACTCCTGGCCTCAAGCAATCCTCCTCTTTTGGCCTCCCAAAGGGCTAGGATTACAGGTGTGAGCTTCCATGCCTGACCTTATGATTTTCAAAGACATAATCTTTTAAAGATCATACTGAAATATTTACAGATATGCTGATATACTGTCTGGGATTTGCTTCAAATTATATGGGAGACAATGGGCAGGGCTATAAATGAAACAAGATTTGATTCATCTTGATAATTATTGAAACTGGATTATGGATATTTTATGTTTTCTACACTACTATTTTTAATAATACAAAACACTGTAGGACTTGCAAGTTCATTTCATTCTTGAAACTCTCCTAAAAGGTATTATGATGTGCTCAATTTGACTAATAATATCCTGCTTTGCCAGACTTCACTCAGAGAGTAACAGCCAATTGAGCAAATAGTGTATCTGTTCCTTTTTCTTTTTAACATTCATAGCATTTTATTTGTAACTGTTTAAAATACTTTATACATTTAACTTTCATATTTGTGTGTGAGTTCCCATTTAACAGATCTATTTGTTAAAAACAAAAGATAGTGAAGTCCTTGAATCCCTTCTACTGCTGTCTAAAGTACACGGCACAGCATGGTGACTTTCTGCATATGTATAGAACTGTGCAACTTCCAACCAATCAAGATACAGGACATTTCTGGCACCTTGAAAGACTTCCTCATGCTCCACCCAGTCTATATGCCTCTAAAGGTAATGTCTATTTTGTACTCACAATATTTTCCTTGATCTTGAGCTTCATAGAACTAGAATCATACAACATAGATCCTTGTAACTAGCTCATTTCATGTCACATTATGTCTTTCAATCAATGGGTTTTTTTTGTAACCTTTTAATTTTTCTTTTTTTTTAATTTGAGACAGAGTCTCACTCAGGCATAAGGGTACTCTCACCTCAGCCTTCCAAGGAGCTGGGAATACAGGCATGTGCCTCCATGCCCAGATAATGTTTATATTTTTTGTAGAGGTAGGGTCTTACCATGTTGCCTAGGCTTTTCATGAACTCCTGGGCTCAGGCAAACTGCACACCTCAACCTTCCAAAGTGCTGAGATTACAGTCATCAGCCACCGTTCCCAGCCCCCAGTGTTTTTTATATCATTGTATTTCATTTTTCCATTTCTGTGGAGGAGTCCATTAATATATCAATTTAGTTATTCTCTGTTGATAGGCTGTGTCTATGTGCAATTCCCTGTTCAGCAGCTGCTGTGAATAAATCTCCTAATAACATTCTTGTACATATATTTCAGTGGTCAAATATATTCGTTTTTCTTGAACAGGTACCTAGAAGTGGGTCATATGCTATGCAGATATTTAACTTTAGTTGTTCAACATGGTCATGCCAAGTTATACTCACAACCAGTGTATGTACATGTTTATATTAAGCGGCCACAATAACCTGCCTAAACTATGTATAATGATGTTTTGCCAGCTTACCCTTCCTCAGCACTTGTATTTCTGATATTAATTATCTTTGCAGCACCCAGAAACATGACAGCCTTTCTGAGGAATATTTAAGTAGACACGTGAAGAGAGAGTGAATCATGCAGATAACAGGTAGAAGGAAAGGCAATTGTGAGAGACCTGATACCACCTCATAATTGATGTATTTGAGGAAAGCAAGGAGACTTTTGCTGGTGGGAAGTGGGTAAGGCAGGGGAGTTGTGGGAGTTACTTTCAGAGTGGTAGCCGGGGTCCAGATGATATAGGCCATATTCAGAAATTTTGATTTTGTTCTAAACATGATGAGAAGCCAGTGAAACCGTTATGATTTTGGGAGTTACTTTACACGATTTCCATTCCTTTTAACCACAAAGATCATGGTTTTTTAAAATGACTTCACATTTTCTGTGGTTCTTCCAACCTTGCAAGTAAAATGTTTTTCAGTTAGCATGATAAATCAGTAGTACTTCAAAAATTGAAGAAATAAAAGTAAAAAAATAGGTTGTGGTTATGAAAAAGATAACCTGAATAGTTTGCTTAAAAGGAAACTTGGTATTTTCCCCATATATCAAGCTGGACAATTACTACAGTGATGGCTGCTCAATTTCAATATATATTATTCAAATGTTAAAAATTTAAAGCAACAGTTCTCGAGTAGATTTTAGAAACAATTGTAATCATGTGAATTGCAAGTCATTATTTACAGATATTTTCAATTTGTAATTGCAAATTGAAATCCAGGTATAGCCTACGTTTCTCTAAACAGCCAGAAAGTACTCACCCTTTAAATTTCTATCTGTGCCTTTAACCATTTCACCAACACTTCTCAAACCTTTTTGATTTCCCAAGTCAGTTGGAGAATTCTTAAAAACAATTTCCAGTTCCCCTTACAAATCTACCACATATGACTCTCTGAAAGTGGGAACTCGGAATCTACAATCTTTAAAACTCCTAAACCATCAGCCTAAAATGTCAGTCCTTACACAGATCTGTGTTAGTTCCCTGTCGCTATTGTGACAAATTACCACAAACTTAGTGTCTGAAAACAACACAAATTTATTATCATACAGTTTTGGTGGTCAGAAGTCCAATTTTATAGCGGCCAGAAGCCTAGGGTCTAATGAAGCAAATTAAAGATGGCATTCTTTCTGAAGACTTTAGAGCAGAACACATTCCTTGCCTTTTCCAGCTTCTAGAGGGTGCACACAGTCCTTGGCTCTTAGCCAAATCACTGATACCATCCTTACACCTTCTCTGACTCTGGCCCTCCTGCCTCCCTCTTATAAGGATACCTGTGATTACACTGGGGCCCCTAGAATAATCTCCCATCTCAAGATTTTTAAATCAGTCACGTCTGCAAGTCTTTTATCCACATAAGATAATGTCTACACAGGTTTGGGGGATTAAGAGATGAACAGCTGGTGATCATTAAGTTTGTTGTAACATTTTGTTTGTTGAAGTGCATGCAGAAAAGCTTGCCTCACACAAATATGTAGTTAAAGAAAGATGACCCCCAGAAATTCTCAGACTACACTTTGGAATCCAATGATGTGAAAAAATTAAGCAGAATTGAAGTGAGGAATTAAAGGATAATGTGCATTTAGAAGAGAAAAGAACAAAAGCAGAAAGAAAAGAAAGAAGGAGAAAAAAAGGAAGGGGGGCAAAGGGAAAAAAATTAAAAAAAGAAGAGAAAATAAAAATGGTAAAATAGAAGATAAAAAAAGAATGAAGCAAACAGCAGGTAAAAAAGATAAAAGATGAAATAAGGACAAAGGAATATGAAAGTGGTGAATATAGCAGAAGAAAGTAATTGAGTAGGATATGGAAAAGATATTGAAGAATAAACATGATATTTTAGGACTATTTTAAAGTAATGGAGAGAGTTACAAGATATCAACAGAATTAAAATCTGGAAAAAAAGTGTTTCCAGAAAACACCAATGGATTTGATGACAAATATTATAATGATTTCTTTGCAAACAATTTTTTTTAATTGGTGACTATGTTAGCAACTGAACACCTGAAAGTAGGTCATTTATAGAGAAAATAAATTTATTTATTACAGTTGTGGAGGCTAGGAAGTCCAAGGTCAAGGGGCTGTTTCTGGTGAGTGACTTCTTGCTGATGGGGACTCTCTGCAAAGTCCCAAGGTGACACAGGGCATCACATGGCAAGAAGCTGAATATGCCAGCTTAGATCTCTCTACTTCTTATAGAGTCACAAGTCTCATTCCTATGATAACCCATTAATCCATTCATGAAAGCAAAGCTTTCATGACAGAATCACCTCTTAAAGGCCTTACGTCTCAATACTGCCACAATGGCGATTAAATTTCAACACGAATTTTGTAGAAAACAAATACTGAAACCATAGTAGTGGCCCAGAGACATAAGTTTCTAGAATTCTTTTGAAATAACAAAAAGGTAAAATTGTATTCTTCAGAGTTAAGATATAAGCACACATAGATTTTAAGCTATATTTAATTATATTTTAATTTTAAGATTTTCATTTTAATTAAAAAGTTAACACACATTGCAATTGCCCAGCATGTTAACTGAAAATAATTTGGCACAAATTCAATATTCAATAATATGTGTTTAATTGGTGAGTAAAATTAAATGTCCGACAAGAGGGAATTAATTGGTACCAACTAAATGTTTTTACACCTGAGCATAAAATTAAAATACAGTCAAACCAGCAGAGCAAGAATAATTAGTTTATAATGAATTATCACTTTTAAGTATAAAGCACCAAGATCCTCCAAACCTACTTATTTTCCTTTTGTAGTACATTTTATTTTAAAATTAATTCTATGTTTTCCTTATCACAAAAGCAATTATTAATACACAATAATTAGCATATAAATAAGTAAAAATAAATGCATCCAGAAACTACCACTGGTAAAACCTTGATTTATACTTCCAAATCTCATTCTATGCTCAAGTAACTTTTATTCATTTTTGCAGGGTGTCATATTTTACTTAAGCATTTCATCAATGGTAGAAACTTCAGTGTTCCAATCACTACACTGTTGTTGAAGGTATAAGTTGCTCCAACCAATATGCTAATGTTAGATATTTTGGATTTTCCAACTAGTGTCCTACTGTTTGATATTAAAATTAACCCAAGTTTTTATATTAAAAATAGTGATGTGAATGTGTAATTGACTTTAAAATGATTAGAAAAAAATACAAAATTGAGAAAAGTCTAAAAATAAACCAAAATAAGTAGAGATTAATAAAAATTTACAAAAACAACATGATATACTAAAATTGTCCATGCTCAAAATATTACTAACTGAGACTCAATTCTCAAGATTTATTATGTGGATCAATTTGTTTTCTCATAAACTGCTTTAGGCAATTATCAAGGGAAAGAGTTGGGAAATAGGAAGAGATGCAAAAGTTAACTTCACAATACTATTCTCTCTCGGGGAATGGAATAAATGCTTTCTCTAGGAAATAGATTTATAGGGAAATAAATTGCCCTGTATCACTCCCCAGATCTTTTTCTCTTAACCTATGGGTCTTAACAATTAACCCTTAATAATTAAAAGTTCTGCCCTGGGTGGAGCAGACCATTATTCTCTCAGGCTAGTCCTACTCCCACTTCCTAAAACAATTGCCCTATTCCAAATACAGCCTTTTTTAGTATTATCCTGGCACCGCTGGATGTGGATTTAGCTTTTGCCTCAAGAAAATATAAGATTAAATCAAAATATTACACAAAATTAATTCCAAGTTCACACTACCCCACAGGCTAATAAAGTGAAATAAAATAAATTGCTTCCTAGAATAATTTCCATCCTAAACATTATATCTTGTTGCAAGGATTGATATAGCTTTCTAGAAATTTGATAATTAGTTCGATGACAGAAGAAATATGCCTTAAAGAATACAAATATTTAAATGTCCAACATGTAAATGTTATTAATTCCTCTCCCCTTTAGGACAGTCCAGGAGAATGTTAAAGTCCAAAATTTAATTTCACTCCAAAATTAATAAAATCTCAAGAAAGTCCACAATCATCATTCTCAATTTCTTACTCTGCTCACTCTCAGCCAGAGGGTTCTCTTGGAATCCCAGGATATTATTCTGTTGACTGGTTTTCCCTCGAAAAAACAAATTTCTTTTAGGTTTTAAAGTTGAATTAATCGAACCTTCAATCTATTTATATTTTAAATTCCAAATGAAGACCTTAAAATAACAGTGTCTGGCACATACTGAGAATGATAAATAAAATTATTATTATTATTTTATGTATTATTGTATTAAAAGAGCCTTTAACGATTGCTAGGACATGTATTGTCATTGCAATACCAGCCCTATACTCTGTTAAAAGAAAAACTTCAGCTGAATTAAAGTTAAAGGAGTTTAATTGAGCAACAAATGATTCATGAATCAGGAACCCCCAGAATCACAGCAGATTCAGAAAGACTCCAGCATAGGCACATGGTGGGATAAGGTTTAGAGACAAAATAAGGAAAGTGAGGTAGAGAAATCGGAAGTGAGGTACAGAAACAAGTGGATTGGTTACAGCTCAGCCTTGGCCTTATTTGAACAGTTTGAACACTCAACAGTGTATGAGTGGTTGAAGTATGGCTGCTGGGATTGGCCAAGACCCAGGTACTGTTACAGGCACACATTCCCATGTTAGGTTCCCGATCTTGTCTACCTGTTAAGTTAGGTTGCAGTTTGTCCACAAAAACACAAATATAGAAGTGCAGAGTCCTTCTCAGCCTATATTTAGTTCGCTTTAACTCATAAAATTTAGAAAACACAAGAAATTCCCAAGTGTCCATAGTTAATATTGTATTTTTATTGTTATACATTCTCCATACTAACGTTCCCAAAAATTCCTGTTATCTGACAAAAGGCTTAGACACCAAGATAACGTGATAAGCAAGGAAAAATCTTTTTGATTTCACCTCTAGTGGATGCCAATTAGCCTGTGAAGACTGATGGAGTTCACAACCACTGAGTTTCCTGTCAATGGACAGAACAGTTGGTCATGTCACCTTTATCATATCTCAAGATTGGGGGAGTAAGATGAAGTGGGATCAACCTCTTCTTTCTGCCTTCTTTCCCAGCAATTGACATTTGTGATGACCTGTTGTACAAGTCTGCAGCAACGACTCCCACAGTCCCTGGGTCTAACATGACATTCCTTGTTTCTTCTTTGGGCATTTCAAGCCACTTACTATTGCCGCTTGCTCTGTCCATTGCTTAACACTGTTTAATCTTCCTACTAAGGAGAAGTTTCTCCTCACAACTTTTTTTTCCTTAGCTGAAAAATTATCCAAGGCAGAATCTTGAATCAAAATTACATCTGTTCCCTCTGACACATGTCCTGAAATTCAGAGGACCATAAATGCACCTTAAAAATTGTCCTTTTAACAGCTTTTTCACTTTTTGTATCTTGAGCAATTTCTACTACTTCAATATCAACATAAACATTTTTTTTCAACAATTGTTTTTTTCTGCTTTAATGAGACATCCCCTAGTGTTCGATTTTCCCCTGTGGTTTCTCTATTTTCTTGAGGCAGGCTCAGCACAGTGTTTAAGATTTTAATTTTTTAAGCTATCCCTTTGCTTCTCTTCCAATTGTACTTTCTTTTCGTTTCTTTTCTTTCTTTTTTTTTTTTCTTTGTTTTTGGATGAAGATATTATATTTTGGTTTTTTGTTTGTTTTGTTTTTCACGATTGTTAAGATTAAATGTTCAACTAGCCCAGGATTAGACTCCATCTGTTAATGTCCTGCCTGGTTCCCCTTTAGTATATTTCACACTTCATGTGCCTTCCCTTAGAGTCCTAACTATATATTTTGCTGGTATGCTATCCAACGGTATATGTCACATTGAAAGTAATCTAAAAATGGTAAGACATGTCAAGATTATCTTCTGAGGCTTCTCTCAAATTTATTCAAATTCTTATTTTTTACCCATTTTAATGTGTTCCATTCCTCAATGAATGATTAGTATAAGTGTTTTTATTACTGACTTGTATCTGAAGTTTAATGAGGTGCCTCTCAGGGTGTCCTGGGATCCAGCCTTTCTCTGGGTTATCACTCCAGTTCACTTCATGAGTGAACTCTTCTTTTCTGTTAGCTTTCTCTGATCCAAGTCAACCAAGTAGGAACTCACATATAACTGCCCATATTAATACCATTCAAAAAAGTTTTGAATATATCTGTGGAAGATGAGCCATACAAAGGGCAGACATTTTAGTCTTACTTTTTTTTTTTTTTTTTTTTTTTTTACTGTGAGGTATTGCAAGGGCCTAAGAAAGTATTTTTTAAATGAATAAATAAATCTATATTTTTAGCCTGTCATCTAAATCTAGTTTGGTTTCAATAACCTTGCCCCTTTTTAAGTATGCCCCTCCTGTATGCCTTGATACTTCCACAGTGCGCTTGCTATTTCCAGAGCTAAAATCACTTCCTGAATTTCATTCATCTAACATCTTGAAATTTCTCTGATGTCCCAATTTCTTATAGTCTTTCAGATCTAACAAATTCTCTACAGTAAAACTCCCTAAGTACAAGCTTTCTTTACCAACTTTGACCTTGAGATGTACGACAATCTCATCCAAAATTTTTTTCACCCCTTCCAAATGAAAGTAATATTTTCGTGGAAATAGAATCCCTTCACCCTTTTCTGATTTATCTGCTCATTTATAAATATTCACCACTTTTCCATGGTTGAGAACCCTGACTGGCTTTTGAAGCAAGATCCACAGTCAGAGCTTCTATAATTAATAAATCAGACATGCTTAAAAACTGCATGTTCGAGAAGTGGTAGTTGTCCTCGAAACTATTGGACAGGCCACATAAATACAGGAAGTTATCTACAATGTTGTTTATTTGATCCTGAATACAGCTAATAAAAAGATAAAGTAGAACAATTATTTGTCTATTGATTTAATATGTCAACTAAGGCTGAACACTAAAATGACAAGGCTAAAACCTCATGTTCTAGTGCTTGTACCTCATGTGACACATAGCTTCTCTTTGAGGTTTAAAGTCACAGCCTGTAGGCTTTATTGAGAAAATACAAGGAGGAAAAGGTTTCTCAGTGACCAGTGTATACAAAGCCTGTACACTGCTGTCTTTGAGGTAAAATACCCTCTATTGAAACTAAAAGACTCTCTTTTCTTGGTTCTGTAATCCCTGGCTCAGCAGTGCCTACTTGGGTTTCCTCTGTAATTCAAGGTCAACCTCAGAGGCATGGATAATCATATTGGCTAAAAACAGCCACCATTTTTCCTTCCTTTGAAAAAAGTATCTTGAATCTTATCACTAAGTACTAAGAAACATTTATCTTATTTATTTCTCCAATTGATATTTATTGAACACATCCTAAATGCCTGATAGTCCGGTAAGTAGTAGGACTCAAATGGTCCACACAAGCCACATGGCTTTCAGGCTAGAGACAGACATTAAATAAATAACACAAACACAATTGTATATAAGGTTTCATCAGTTTTAAGACACCTTTTTTTTTTCACATTTTATTGTACTTTACCATTACATGGTATCTTACAACCAATGGGGTTTCATAATCGCTAAAAGCCAGGCAAGAGTCACCGTGTAGTAGTCACTGTTGGCATGACTGAGCTGTCTATTGTTGTCACTTAGCTTGAATTATGTGTATTGTTGAATATACACTGGTAAATTTCAGTGACATTTTAATGTCTCAGAGAGAGAACACTATGATTTGACCTGAAATTTTAAAGGTTATTTTGTCTGCAGAAAAAGACAAACGGGGAAGGGCAGTGTCAATGTAATATGAAAGAAGTAGTCAGTAGTCAGATCTCAATGGTAGCTTGGTGGCTACAGTAATAAATTTTAATTTTTATCTTAAGTGCAGTGGTGAGTCATTGAAATATTTTAATCAGGTAAGTAACATGTTCCAATTTGTATTCTAATAGATCAGTGTACCTGTAGGTTAAGCTAATTGAGAAACAATAACAGAAGGGGGACCACTTAAGATATTGATTGCTGTATGTTATTGATAAAGTAGGATGGTGGACTAGCAGAAATTGGGAGAAGTATACGGATTTGGGATATACTGGGAGGTAGAACTTAAAAGAACTAGATGTTAAACTGAAACTAAATTTAGGGAAAGAGGCTGGGTGCATTGTTCCACTCCTGTAATCCCAGTGGTTTGGGAGGCTGAGGTGAGCAAATCACCTGAGGTAAGGAGTTCAAGACCAGCCTGGCCAACATGGTGAAATCCCATCTCTACCAAAAAAATACAAAAATTAATCAGGTGTGTTGGTAGACATCTGTAATTCTAGAATTAGATTCAAATGGGTAGCTGTTACCTCTAGACTGAGGAAAAGAAACAAGAAAGGAACTAAGAACTAGGTGAGACCACCACTCAGAAATGCTGTGATTCAGACTTCTACAAAGACAGTATGGCTACCAAAGGAACACATAGCCTGTCAGTAATGAAACTTGTCAAAGGTGTTGGACTAACAATAGTTTCAGAAGCAACCAGCTGTTGGAATATGGACAGGCTGGAGCCTTCACAAGGACAGAAGAGCTACTGGTGGGAAGAACATGGCCTGAGGGCACAACTGGGGCATGTCTGCACAGACCCCTGGAATCATAGGCTGAAAAGTCAATATGGAGAACTTGAATCTGGAAGGGTAGTATTTTTCTACTACTATCTCTTTGCAAGATGACTTGCAAAGGAGTTTACAGAGCCCAGCTCCAGTATCGCAGAGCAAGGTAGACAAGGTTAGATTTGGAGCTGACAGGCAATACATTGATCATTGGCACAGTAATTTATGTATTAATTGTTTTAATAATAATTTACTGTTTATATATAGTCAACTTAATTTAATCTACTATATTTAAGGTTTTTGCTGCATATAAGGCTATCATTAGCTAACAAATTTCTACAGATGTCAAATAAAAACAACTCCAGACATTGATATAGAAGAGTTTATCAGAAAAGACAATTGCATGAGTGGGAAAGGGACTATTGTAATGGCGTGGGGAGACTATCGCAATAGGGAGAAGGCTCAGACCATGAGATCTGCAAGTATCTCAGAGGTCAGTCAGAAAAGGGCTTTTCTTTTATAAGGAGGAGTAAATAAGACAAAAATGGATGAGAAGTGGGCTGAAAGGAAGGTAGTAGATCAGAAAATGTTTTACCCTCAGGTCAGCCTATTCTTGGGAGAGGCTATTAAGTAGGGGTTGTTTGCTGGTTCAGGATGTGCTTATACCAGTGTTCTGGGCCCGGGGAAGAATAGCTTAACCAAAGTCTGGTTAACAAGCATTTTGTTCCTGTTGATCAGCAAGGACAAGCAATTCAGCTAATGATTTATGAAGCAAAAAATGAGAATTTGAAGGGTCTGTGTCTGGCCTTGTCTTAGGTTAAGAAAAGACGCATCCATGAGTTTTATCTCAGCCATGTGAGGAGGGATGATTTTTTGCACTAAACTCTTTTCTGGAACTTTAAAAAGGTGGGGGAATTTATCTAACCATCGCTGTTTCAGAATCACGTGGCTTGGGTAAAGATCAGCATTATCACTACTGATCTATTTGAAAAATAAACATTGTCCTTTTCAGGATTGTTTCTATAATAAACAAACCAAGTATACAGTTTGTCCTCCAATTCTTCTAGTAAACATATACACAGTTCTTAAAGTTAGAATATGCAAAACAGTCTGTAAATGCCATTGGACAATTTCTCCTTGGCCTTCTGAAGGTTCCGAAAAAATCAACTGACAAAAGAGAAATTAATTGTAGAAAACACATACAAATTTATTTAACATGTATGTATGGGAAGTGTGCAAAATGGAGACCCAAAGACACAGGGGAAATTGGCCGTTTTTATGCTTAAGTTCAACAGAGGATGGACAGTCATGTAGAAATATGATTGATCAAAAGGTTATGTTCTAATCCCCACTGAATGGGGAAACCCAGCAAGGCCTGTCTGTCTAGATTCTTCCTGGCCTCTCTGTCTGTGTGGCATTTCTTTCTTCTGGGTGTGGGGTAGGGCACTCTCTGGAATGTGGACCTTATGACTTACACTCAAACAAGGTGGGTCAGATCATTTCTTTATGGTCAGTTTTTACACAGAAGGGTGGAAGGAAATTAAAGTAATGTTTTTATGTTTTTTTGCTGACTCTGGGGAAAACATGTTCTGATTTCTATGACCTGCCTTTGGGAAGAGGGATTCCCTTTCTATGGCTAACCCCAGGGGAGAATGGGACTGAGAGACAGGAGGGCAGGAGGAGGGCCGCAAAAAACTTTTGCTTCAAGGCTGCTTCTGAGGCCTTCATTTTGGGGTATTGTTTTCTCAGCCTCAACAGGCCCCTTTCAAATTATTCAAAACTTACAGTTCAGAAAATATAGCAGAAAGGAAAAAGTTAGAACAACAAAATTATAACACAAACTCTATTAGTCAGGGTTCTTTAGAGGGACAGAACTAATAGAAATATATATATATATATATATATATATTCTATTATATATCACACTAGTCAGTATCTTAGGTAGTTCCCCTTCTGTTATTGTTTCTCAATTAGCTTAACCTACAGGTACACTGATCTATTAGAATACAAATTGGAACATGTTACTTACCTGATTAAAGTATTTCAATGACTCACCACTGCACTTAAGATAAAAATTAAAATTTATTACTGTAGCCTCCAAGCTACCATTGAGATCTGACTACTGACTACTTCTTCCTTCATATATATATATATATGTGTGTGTGTGTGTGTGTGTGTATATATGTGTGTATATATGTGTGTGTGTGTATATATATATGAAAGGGAGTTTATTAAAGAGAATTGACTCACACAGGACTATCACAAGGTAAAGTCCCAACATAGACTGTCTGCAAGTTGAGGAGCAAGGAAGCCAGTGGTGGATCAGTCCAAGTCCCAAAACCTCAAAAGTAAGGAAGCCGACAATGCAGCCTTCAGCCTGTGGCCAAAGGCCCAAAAGCCCTGACAAACCTAGAGCTGGTATAAGTCCAAGAGTCCAACAGCTGAAGAACTTGGAGTCTGATGTTCAAGGGCAGGAAGCATCTAGCACGGGAGACAGGTGGTGGCCGGAAGACTCAGCAAGTCTCTCTCAAGTTCAAAGTTCCACAGATCTCTAGGGCAGGGGCAAAATATCACCAGTCTTTTAGCAAAGCAAGAGTGACCTTTACTTCAGTTCGTATTAAGTTCCTGACCTTAATCTGAGACCTCCTCAGCCTGAACTTCATTGTCCATATCACTATCAGCATTTTGGTGAAAGCCAAATGCTTTCAATAATGCTTTTCAACAAGTCTCTAGGAAGTTCCAAACTTTCCCACATTTTCCTGCCTTCTTCTGAGGCCTCCAAATTGTTCCAGCCTCTGTCTCTTAACCAGTTCCAAAACCGCTTCCACATTTTCGAGTGTCTTTACAGCCGCTCCCTACTATCTAGTACCAATTTACTGTATTAGTCCCTTCTCATTCTGCTAAGAAAGATATACCTGAGACTGGGTAATTTATAAAGGAAAGAGGTTTAATTGACTCATTGTTCAGCATGGTTGGAAAGGCCTCAGGAAACTTACAGTCATGGCGGAAAAGGAAGCAAACACGTCCTTCACATGGTGACAGCAAAAGGAAGTGCAGAGCAAAGTCGGGGGGAAAGCTCCTTACAAAACCATCAGATCTTGTGAGAATTCACTCACTATCACAAGAACAGCATGGAAGTAACTGCCCCCATGATTCAGTTTCCTCCCATTGAGTCCCTGCCACAACACGTGGGGATTATGGGAACTATGGTTCTAGATGAGACTTGGGTGGGGACACAGCCACACTGTATCATAAGGCTTTTATATAAAAATACCTTTAACTAAAAGGACTGTAAGTTAAAGCATTTTGTAATGTTTGCAACTCAGAACAAATCCTAGCATGGCTTATGCAAAACAATATAGGAAAATAAATCCATCATTAGAGCTAAGAAAAAATAAAAAGGGAAGAAAATGAAGTGCAGAGTTCAACAAAGAGCTATGTTATTTAGTACTTTGCGAGATAAAGTTCTTAAATAGATCTCACAAGTATGGTTGTCCTTTTGCTTTCTACCCGTCTCTTTTTGCTATCTGTTTTCACACATAGACCAGAAGAGAGAAAGCCTTAATTGCAACTATTTAGAAGCAACCCATCTATCATATCCTGTCACTATCTGGAGAGTGTTATGAAGAATATTTCAGCATGAAATGCTAATGTAACTAGTGTTGTAATCACAATGAAAATGTTAATGATGATAATGCTGTTAACAATGATGATGATGATGGTGATGCTGTGAAAGAATGCCCTAAGAAAGCCATAACTCTGAAGGGTTTTACCATTAACAGGGAAGAAGAGATTTTCAACATCAGGCCACAAGCCTAATAGAAAGTTAATAATCTTGACTTTTTTCCTACGTTAACCAATTTATTTTAACTACATCTCAATTTTAACTGCCATTTTTAGGAGGACAATATTTTTCTGCCTTGGAAGGCTATTGCAAGGGAGAATTAACTTAATTTCTGAAGGCCTTTGTAATTTGAAGTTATCCTTAAATCATTCCTTTCAACCACTCTAGTAAGGAGATACATCCAATGCCATGCTTTAAGAGCCAATTAATTTTTAAAGTCAGAAAGATATAAAATAGGCATGTACCTGCCCCGAGAGAATTTTGTTTATTATTCTTCCTCATAGAAGGTCCCAAGGTTAGGTATATATGCCTATATAAAGGTATATGTACCTTCCTATCAAAATGTATTTAAAGTCACAAACTATAAATTAGTCTGAAAAAGGATGACACTATTTACTTCTCCTTGTCTAATCCTCAGTAATAGACTTTTATTCTGTTTGACCACAAACCATAAATAACTTCTTTTTCCTTTTACTTTATTATTGCACTTATCCATATAAACTCTGACAAAGACTCTTTCTTTTGGCCAAAAGTTTAGTGAGGCACCTCTGAGTTTTCTGTTTGACTAGTCTTGACCTTGGGCTTTCCCCCTCTGTCTGTAAAATTCATTTTGAGCAAGAATCCTGCTAAGTCTCTTGTTATCTGAGCACCCTGGGCATCTTATCACCCTGACCTGCCTTTAGCAATACTCCTCTCAAATAAGTTTAGCCAGAAACCCCTTATCCTTGATATTTCCTCTTAGTAATTTTCCATCCACTCACCCTCATTCTTCCTTTTGGTTGTAAGTCTTCAATTGTCCTTGTCAAAGTTAGACTTGAGTCCAATCTCTCTCCTCTACTGTGAGATCCCATTGCAGTCATTCCTAAAGCTATCTCCATGGCCCCATCTCAATAAAATTTGCCTTACCATCTTTAACAAGTGTCATGAATATTTTTTTTCTTTATCTCGAATGCACCAGTTATTGTAAAGCAAATGTTGCTGTGCCCTGTTTCCTTTTATATTCACAGGGCCTGGATCATGGTCAGTCCTCAAGGACTGGGCCTCAATACTCTTACCCTAATGCAACTCAGTTGAGAATTCTCCTAAGGTTCAAATTTTGAGAATCAATAGCGAGCCTCCACACTTCATTTACTGGCTATTCCAGAGTACATCTCAATAGCTTAATATTTTTTTCAAACAGGGAAAACTTATTTCTTAATGCTTTCTTCTATTGTCTAAAACAAGTTGTCCTTCACTAAGTCACACACGTCTTTCACATATTTTCAGCTTATTTTCCTAATTGCATTTGCAACCAATCCATGTGCACACAGCAACAGCATACCTTGACATTATTTTTAAATGCAAATTCATCTTGGTTTGAATACACAGCCACTATGAAAATTTCTATATTTGACACATAAATTCATGATTTTACTAAAAGAAATGAGTAAAAGAAAGAGGATGCTACTCACAGGGATGGAGAACCAAAGGTGGATCTTTAAAAAGTTGAATTTTATAAAATATAGGAAGAAGAACCCAAAATATAAGTAGACACAACTGCAGTCTGATGAGAAGAAAGTTACAACAACCATATGGAATAGAAGTTCTCATACTTCTGATTAAGAATGGCTGAATAAGAGAATTTTGATGAGGTGAAGAAAAGATGAGGTAGTTGTGGTGGGTAAATTTGGCAATTAATGATTACAAGAGAGGAGATGCAAGCTAAGGGAAAGGAGGTATTTTTGTCCACTAGACCTAGTTATAACCGCCACAGATCTCAACATTTTGGAGATGTAGTCTTTAATGAACTCCTCTGATGTAATTTAATTGTTTCAAATTGATTATTCACTGTTTTATATTTCTTGCTTAAATAAACCATACCAAAGTTTTCATTAAGCAGAGCTAACATTTCAACATGAAAACAACTGCAGAAAAAGAAAAGAATACACTGCATTCCTGAGTATAATAGTCACATTTGTTAAGTGTCTATTTGGATGAAAGCTGCTATACAATGTATGCCCATCATTTGCATACGTAGATTACATCTACAATTGGTTTGCAGAAGTTTCTTAAGAGATTTCAACCTCTTAATTATTTTCTCTGAGCCCCTTCTTGCAATAACCATTCATTATTGACAGCACTGTAATGCAATTCTTCTTTCAATAAAGGGCTTTATTGATTTAACTAACAAAACACAGTAACTCAGAGATCCATGAAGGAACTTCCCTAATGATAAAGATAAATAAAGCAAGAATAAAATTTCCTACAGATGATTTCAATGCAGGTATCAGCCAAAATATGTTTCTCATGTATTCAAAATATAAAGAGGGGTTTCCATATGCAGATGAATTGAAAGGGAAATGATACTCACTTCAGTTCCTACTTATTTACTTTTATTTCATACTGTGTTGTGCCTTCAGAGTCTACAGACACTACTAGTAGGAGAGGTGATTAGAAATGAAATCTCTTGGTACATGTTTGAGGTTGTTGAGTCAAAAAGCTCTCCAAGAGTGTTATTAGGAAAATTACACTCTTCTTGAACAGATCCCATTAATGAAAAAGCATCGAGCCCAGCAGGTGCTTCTAGTAGAGTGACAGACTCAGGAAAAAAGAGAGTAGGTCATATTAATAAAACCAGTTATTTTTTGTTTTAAGATTGGCTATAGAGAGCAAACAAAATTAAATGTTGATATTTCAAACCTTTCTACCAGTTTCTTTGTCTCCTAGAGTAAAATTTTTTGTTTCTCTTGCTATGAATGTGTACGTAAATCAAGTGAAGTTAGGGGAAATTAAAATATTCTCTGAGAGGGTAAGAATAAAAGAAGTGTATTTTTCACTAAAGAGATAGTTTCTGAAAGCTGTCTTTTTGATTGTTTATTTTTTGTCTTTTTTTAAAAAAAAGAATAAATAGGTAGAAACTGACAGAGACGAGTTAAAGTAGGGCAAACCTTTAAAATCATCATTCTCTTTAGTATAATTTATCTGTCTCAATTATTCTGAGATATTGTATTGAATGTACTCATGATTATACAATTTCACTTCAGAATTTTCACTTCTTACTGATAAAGCTTAATATCAACAATCACTTCCATATAAGCATTTAAGTTTTCCTTGGGAATTTAAATTGATATGCTCTACAACATAAGAATGACCTATATGGCTTAATTGAGTTTTACAACATGCAAATAAATTTGAATGAAAGTCAATATTAAAAATGCTGTAGCAGTTAAGAAACATAGGTTTAGATAATGATAAGAACACACTTACTTAATATTCTATGCAATTTAATTACATTTAGAAATCTTGGCAGAGCACTGTGGCTCACACCTGTAATCTGAGCACTTAGGGAGGCAGAAGCTGGAAGACAGCTTGAGCCCAGAATTTCAAGGCCAGACTGGGCAACACAGCGAGACCCCATTCTACACACACACACACACACACACACACACACACACACACACACATTTCAATTTAGAAAACTTTTTTCCCTTGAAGGTGCCCATGACTGGACTTCCATCTAATATAGGACATTCCATCTAATATAACTTCATGTAAATTAGTCTTCAATTTAAATAATCTCTTTTTATTCCCTAAATTTAGGAACTACAATATGTTGTTCAAATCCAGGGGAAAATAGGACTTATTTTGTCATAGTAATAAATAATGACGAATTTTTTAAATTAAAGGGAATTTAATTCTAGAAGTTAACCTTCAAATGCAACCAAATTTGAAGTTATGACAAAAAAAAATCTGTATCTAATGTGTTTATCTTTGGAGATGATGCTTTCATATGGTCTAGAAAAGAACTCATACACAAATTAATGTTCTATATTTGAAAATATTTTTCTTACTTCAATCCATGACATAATTCAAGAAAGAAAGACTGCAACCTAGCTTTCATATTTTGATTTAATAAGGATGTTTTTGTAATAAAAGCTAATAGAAGTCCTAGAATAAGCCAAAGGGCACCAGAAAGCCAACATGATCCCACTATTGCAGTTATAATTTTCTTGAGGGCAAGAATTATAGAGAATTTCTATTTATCTACTTTACATGGCCTTTAGCATAGGACCTTGCATATAAAAAACACTTAGCAAATATTTACTAAATGAATAGTTTTTGAGTTTATACTGGTTTTCTGTTGTTGGGTTTTTTTGTTGTTGCATGACAAATTAGTACAAATATAGCAACTTAAAACAACATACATTTATTACCTAACAATTTATGTGGATCAGGAATCTGACCATAGGTTAGCTGGATCTTTTATTCAGCATCCCATGTAGCTGCAATCATGGTCTCAACCAGGCTGTGTTCTCCTCCTGAGGCTTGACTGGGGAAGAATCTACTTTCAAGCTCTTTTAAGTTACAGGCAGAGTTTATATCCTTGCAGCTTTATGAAGTCACGTAGGCTTCTCTAGCAATGGCAGCTTACTTCAGCAAGCCCACAATGGAGGGCCTAATTCCTATTTTACAGGCTTCTGCATGATTATGTCATGTCCACTCAAGTTAATCTCTTTCTTGCTTAATTCAAAATCAGCTCATTTAGAGACCTTCATTGCATCTTCAAAATCCCTTAACCGTTTCCATATTCTGTTAGCTAGAAGCAATTCATAGTCCTACCTCCACTCGAAGAGTATGACGATCAAGGGTAGAAATCATGAGGGCCACTCCAGGGTCTGTCTGCTGCAGAGATGATCTGAGTCACATAAATAATACGAGCCTATAGTCAGACAGACATACCCACACTCTCATTATCTGTTTGACCTAGGACAAATCATTTAACCTGTGTAACCCTCAATTTCCTTAACTGTAAAAAGGAAGTGATAACAACATTTTACAATTGTTATCAAGATGTATAAAGTATTATGAATATGTAGGAATTCGTATATTGGTAATCATTTTTATAATTTAGCCACTGTGTGAGAAATCAAAAAGATTAGACCTGACTTTGTCTTAATTAAATTTATTGAATTTGTCAGACCTAAAATAAAGCAAACGTATCTGTCACTGATGCATTCTCACTCTTGCCCTCAGATTTTAGTTGAATATTACAGTAGGCCAATTGCACAACTGAAGAGAAGATAAGCTACTGTTTATCACTGGTTAACTGGTTTGATCAATAGATGGAGATAGAGATGATAGACACAGAGATAAATGTGTGTAAGTATATATGTCCGTATATGTATATATGTGTGTGTTTGAATATATTAATAATATCTAAACGTGGGGAGAGGGAAATATTGTTATCCTATTTTACTTCAGAAAACTGAAGCTATGACTCTAAGATAAACCAAATGGCCTGCCCCTTGTCACATGTAGTGAGAACAAGATAATTTAAGTCAAAAAAACTACTTTGAAATGATAACTCTACCGTTAAGCAAATTATTTAATTTCTCTCTGTGACTAATAATATCTCCATAGAGTTGTACAAGTGTTAATAGAAATAACATATGTAAAGCATTTGCATTAGCCTAAAACCCAATTACTATTAGCTATTATTATTATCATGATTATCATTCTTAGTAGTAATAGTAGTATCATAATTGTTTGGAATTGGGATTTCATTCCAAGGTCTAACCTATAATGATTATCTTTCCACTATGACATTACATAGTGCTAATTCTTCTTGAAACTAAAGGTGCACACTGTAGAGTCCCCAGCCCAGAGTTGCACCTGCTTAAGAAACTCTCTAAGGTAGCTGTAAACTGTTGAGCATACATTTTCCCAAGTAGAGCTAGAGGTCGCAGAATCTAACATAGAACAGGTGGAGTTTACAAAGACCTATAGCCTGGAAAAGTGCATTCCTGCTTAGACAATAAAATAGGGAATTGCAAATAGCCTCGTGTGCTCTTCGATTTAGCAACTGTCACAGACAAAGGCTAGGACTCTTCAGTGGCCTGACACCTGTTCAGTAGTCCTTCCTCTCCTTGTAATTATATTATATTTTCTAATACTTCAATAATTTTCACGGTTTTTCCCTGCAATCCACCTCTCTCTCTCTCTCTCTCTTTCTGTCTCCTCCCAGTTCCCACTTTCTTTCTCTCTCTCTCTCTTTCCTTAAACCAGTTAATATGTCTCTTAATAAAATCAAAATAATAAAATATTACCTCAAAACCCATCCATCTCAGTAACACAGTTCTTTAGAGGAAGAAAAACCAACCAACCCACATTAACTAAATATTGATTAGTCGTCTTCATGTATGTTAAATAGTTCATCACTCTACTACATTGATGGTAAATTTTACCATTATCTAGTAAAAGAGTACATTTTCTCTCTAGAATTTGCCCTAGAGATCAATTGTAATATCTTAACTTTCAGCTTTAAGTGTAAATAGAGAATAGTGTAGAACAGGTACAATCCAGAGGTCATATCTGTTGACTAGATATATCTGTTAACTAGAAACACAATGGACTATATCCATTTTTATTTCATTTATAATTTCTATAAATTAAAAAGAAAGATAACTTTATTCTCATCTGAAGATTGCAAACCCAGAATTTGAGTTTTCTTGTCTTCTTTCTAACAATTGTAAATCACCAATGTATCATCAGATTTTAGCTTTGGAAGGAATCTCGGAAATCATCCAGGCTGCCTCTTCATTTTCCAAATGTGTCAAGCAAAGCCTGGGGAGACTTAACAATTTGCCCACATTTCCTAGTTATTAGATCCTAGTGAAGGATGAAAAGTCAGGTTTTTCTGATTCCTAAATTCTATCTTGTTCCCATCAAGTTTCTTACCTTTTTAACAGAATTATTTTTCTTACTTCAATCCAGCTCACCCCCCCCTTTTTTTTTTTTTTTACCTTTGACAGTTTTATACCTATTACTTTTCACAGCACATCATCAGTGATGCATTTATTACTGCACATCTTGATGTTTTATAGTTGGCCTCAAATATTGAAGGCAGATGCATTTTGTAATGGTTTGTCAGTTTTTCAATAAAGGAAAAGACGGCAACTGAGGTATGTACCTGTTCTATTAAAAACAGGGCAGAAGGACTAACAAGTTTTAAACTACTTTTCATAGCTTATATTAAGAATCCTTGTCAGAATAAAGGGAAGTCAAATTCTGATTGATTAGAATTGTCTGTTACATCATTGTCCGCTGCCATAGACCAAGGGTCTTGTGTTAATGCTATTTGTGTGCTACTGAAGCCTGTCAAAATGTGATCACACAACTGCTGTTCTGCTGCCGCCTTCACAAAAATAACTTGACGCATTTTATAAGAGCTTCTCAGGGTGCAAAAATTTTTCAATAAAGAAAAAAATGTGACAGTGCCATGCAGTATTTCAAGAATACTGTTTTGTTTGCCTACTTATTTTTTTAGATACTGTCCTCAAATGTGTCTCTACTTTACCTGTGTATCATTTTCTCTAACTTAGTATCTTAATTATAAAGAATGTTGAGATCTGGCAAATGTATTCTATTGTTTCGTTATTGTTTTGTTTCTGGAAAGTATTTCTTAATGTGAAGAACAGAACATTATATGATGTTTTCCTATGTTTTTCTTTCTCTAACATTTTTTTTTCTTTGTAAAGGTTGTGAAAACTCTAATCAATAAGGAAAATCCTATTTTACACATAGTATTTAAGATACAGTTCAGGTAGCCCAACTCCATAGTTACTGTTTAAATTGCTTACACTGTCTTTGCTTAATTAGTTCCTGTTTTCTTTACTTGTAGTTTTTGCATTGAGTTTATAATACAGCAAATATCAAAGGGGCTGAAAGCTGCTAATAGTTGCTTAAAGATGTTCTTGCCAGAGTATTTTGTGTATTGTTACTAATATTAACTCCTGAAATTAACTTTATTACTGGCAAATATTTTTATGTGTCCAATTTATATCAATCAAGTCTTAGTGTTGATTTATCTCACCCTTTCAAAAAGTGTTTAATATTCATCAAATGAGAAGCAAATTTAGATAGCCATCTACCTACCCTAGCACTTTTAATATTTTTACAAACATACTTGCTTCCGGGGAAAAACTTATCTGCTAGTTGTAACTAAGCTATCTAGTTTAAAATATACAATTATAACCATGGATTGTATTATCTATTATGTTTACTCTAGGTAGAATTAAACCTCTTACAAAATTCTTCTGTAATACCTTTTTTGGAGGGGTTAGGGATGGAGTCTCACTCTGCTGCCCAGACTGGAGTGCAGTGTTGCAATCTCGGCTCACTGCAACCTCTGCCTCCCGTGTTCAAGCAATTTTCCTGCCTCAACTTACCAAGTAGCTGGGATTACAGGCATGGGTCACCACGCCTAGCTAACTTTTGTATTTTTAGTAAAGATGGGTTTCGACATGTTGACCAGGCTGGTCTCCAACTCCTGACCTCAGATGACCCATCTGCCTCGGCCTCCTAAAGTGCTGGGATTACAGGTGTGAGCCACTACCACACCTAACCTATACCTTTTTTTTTTTTTTTTTACCTTCTTTTTTCCACTTTGGCTTCAAAATTTTGATTCTAATAGTCAAAGAAATTCTACCTACAGCAAGGGCTTTTTAACATCACTTTATGAGGACAATGAAAAATTTTACTCAAATTAAATGAATGACAACCATACCATCAGAAAAACAATTTAAAAGAAAAAATATGCATATACTTAAATTAATATATTTAAAATAATATGCAAATAGTTACAGGTGTTTCTGTGTGTGTGTGTTTGTGTGTGTGTGAGAGAGAGAGAGATTTAGAAAATTCTCAAATCTATTTTCAGTTTCTCGGTAAGGAAACATGATAATCCTTAACTAGTATTGTTAAAATCATTCTTTCTATTCTGATCTAGTATGGATTTCACTACAGAAGTTTCAGTGCATCACCTCCCACTACAAACAGGTTTTAGTTTGTCCCAGACTATTTGCAATAGTATGAATATTTGTTATTTTAGGGATTTTATAAATTTTTGCAAACCTATTTGTTGAAAGGACAGAAATCAAGTGCCAATTCTTTAAAAGTTGATATGGAAGAATGACTCATTGAGAGAATGTCATTGTTCCTGTAACTTTCTCTCTGAATATATACTAACAGTGGACAGAAACGGGAATGGTGAGGCAGGGCTGGCATGACGCCACCTCTGAAGACAGGAGTGGGAGGGATTGACTGCCACTCTTGAATGGTGGCAAATAAACTTGCCTGATATTTTAGGATGAATGGCAGCAATATAGGCATCTTGGCAGACTTTCTGGTATATGGAACGTAAGAGGTGGCAGGGTGAAGATGATGTCTACTTATGCTGTTGGAAATTACAAAAGACCACAGTTTATGATCTAACTAAATACTTCTTTTAGGGGAACTTAGCATAAATGGGAGCCATTTTTTACCTTCAGTGTATCATGCTGGCTTCTCCTGGGAACTAGAGCCCAGCCAGACTTCATGCACGGTGGATGTTCATCCATGGCAACACATGGGAGTCCAGACACATATGTAATAGAAGTCAGAAACACAACCAGCTAAATCCACAAGGCTATGGAAGATGAGCTTTCTTCTCACTATTTGAAAATATGTTAGCCCTCCAGGTTTCTTGGACAACTGGGCAGGAAGGGGGCCTTACAAGAACATTACCATAATTCCAGAGATTTAGCAGAATTTAATTTGATTTAAAAATAAACTAAACAAATGGGACTCATTGAATGTAATTCTGGAACCAATATTATTCTTCCATCCTAAATATTCATTCATAGTCATCGTGTATGTCTGGTTCTTCCCTGACCCTGAGTAAAATCTTGGGCAGCCCTTAAAACTTACCTTCTAACTCTTAGACAATAAAAATTATTTCTTAGTGTTTAGTTATGGATCTAATTTCATTCACACAATTAGAATGTCCATAATATGCAATAATCAGAACTCTGAATTACATTTCAAATATATTTCTCTCCTTTCTTTAACTTCGACATGGTGTCAGTCACAGTCTTACTTGACTATTACTGTCATGAGGTAGATTCTGGTATATTCTGGACCAGGTAGATAATTAAAACAATCTCTTTTTCTCATGCTGTAGTGTTGTGGATCTCTAAATTCCTTCCCCCATGGCTGGAGATACTTTATGTTCTTCATTAATGTCTAAGACAGCCTAAGATTGGCTCTGTTTTGTCTATGGCCCAAATTTGGTCAACAAGAGACATACAGTCTTGATCTACTGTATCAGGAGTGGGAGTGTAGTTACTTTGCTAATGCAGCACTCTGTTCTATTGCTACAGAACATTTCAGCCAGCCTCTTGCTTCTAAACTTTTTTGAGAGGAGAGAGTGACTGGAGAAGGTATTGAGATATGCATCCAGTACCATCCAGTTCACTATGCTCCCAAACTGCAGGCACTGTAAATCAAGACCCACATACTTGATTTGAAGTGATGTAAAACATTGTCTCCCCTACCCCGTGTAAAACAAGTGCAAACTTCTTTAGGAAATCTAATTCCCAAATGTAGCCTTTGAGGTTGAGGTGGATATTGAGCTAAAGATTGCAAAATGAAGTTTTAGTCTCTTCATTTACATGTCTAGCACCTCAAATGGAATCCTGAAGCACTTACCAACTGATATTTTATTCTTGGTCTTGTAGGATCATTTTGGCATTCTGGTACACAGACAAATAAATAAATAAATACAATGTCATTCACACCTTAAGTTAGTAGAGCTATTCATATCAATTTTCTTCCTCCTAATATGTTATTCAAAATGGTGGCTTCCGGCTTCATTAATTGAAAAGCATGACTGAATATTGCTGCAGCTTTAACCTCAACTTTCTTATTCTATGTTTTTGTCAATTGTAAGCAGTATCCTTTCTTCCCTAGTCAGCATGCTCATCATCATCGTAGTTTTGCCTACTGTGATAATATTAAAGATGTCTCAAATTCCTTTGGCAGAGAGGTGCATTCGCTGTTGAGGTCTTTTATGGGCAGAATTATGCCTCCCCAAAATTCATATATTAAGGTTCTAACACCCGGTACCTCTGAATGTGACTATCTTGGCAGATAAAACCTTTAAAGAGGTAAAGCTAAATGACAATGAGGTCATTAGGGTGGGCTCTAATCCAGTATGACTGGTGTCATATAAGAAGAGATTAGGGGCCAGGTACGGTGGCTCACGCCTGTAATCCCAGCACTTTGCGAGGCTGAGGCCGGTGAATCACCTGAGGTCAGGAGTTGGAGAGCAGCCTGGCCAACATGGTGAAACCCTGTCTCTACTAAAAACAGAAAAATTAGTCCGAGCATGGTGGTGGGCGCCTGTAATCCCAGCTACTCGAGAGGCTGAGGCAGGAGAATCACTTGAACCCGAAAAGTGGAGGGTTGCAGTGAGCCAAGATCATGCCTTTGCACTCCAACCTGAGCAACACAGCGAGACTCTGTCTTAAAAAAAATAAAATAAAAAGAGAGTGAGATTAGGGCACAGCCAAGTGAAAAGGAAAGATGGCCTGAAGACACAGAGAGAAAATGACTTCTACAAGCCAGGGAGCGACTTCAGAAGAAAACAACCCTGCCAGCAACTCCATCACAGACTTCTGGCCTCCAGCATTGTGAAAAAATAAATTTCTGTTGTTTAAGCTATGCGGTCTGTGGTACTTTGTTATGGTAGCCCTAGCAAACAAATATAAGGTCCAAGCAGAAAACAGGATATGATGACATTTCCTATGCATGTCCATTAAAATTACCTTCTCAGTCTTCATGCTATAGAAACTCAGAAAGGGGTCCTATGTAACCATTTCAAACTCATTATTATGCAGTTCTGACAGTCTATGAATCATAGCAGTAATTATATACACCAATCTTCATTTAAAGAAAAAGGAAGACACTTTCTCATGAATAAGGTATTATCTTCAAAATGAGAAAAGAAATTAATACATGTTAAAATGCCTATTAAATTTAAAATATTTGTGTAAAATTTGTTTAAGCTGAAAAGGTGGAAGAAGGAAATGAAGGTTTAACAATTCAATTGCTATTTAAGTTTTGTGTAAATCATTCAATTGCAGTTTAAATTTTGTGTAATATGTAAACAGAGTTGAATGAGAATCTGCTTCCTTAATTCTGCATATTTGACTAATTACAGATGGCTAGATAGATCTAAATGAGCTTTTAGTTTTCATTTAAATATATTGTTTTGTGTGGACATGGTTCAACTTTACTTTCAACAAGTGAGATAAGGAAATCAGAATTTTTGATGTTTTTTAATAATAGAAAAATAAACCATATAAAAATAATTCATATAAACAAATAATTATCTAAAAGGTGTGTTTCATTTTCTAAGATGCTCAAAGATAACGTATCCAACGAAGTGATCAATTTAGGTCAAATTATGTTTAACCACAATAAAGCAATTATTTGTTTTAATCAAGAAAAATCTTATTAAAATTTCTCCCTAAGAATAAAGACAGCTATTCCTTTAAAATTTTTCATATAATTTAGAAAAAGACCTAGCTACATGATATAAGGTCTACTTATATTTATCCCATGAATAATATTAGTGAAGTTAAGGATCAAGAAAGTAATTAGCACCTAATCAATTTTCTCATATACATTTCTGCATCGCCTCTGTAGTAAAGGCATTTCATTTTTCTAATGGCATAAATATGATTAGAAGTCAAATAAATTATTTCACGTTCATTTCCAAAGACAAGACTTCTCTTTTGGACTTAGTGATTTTTGTCATAATTGATCCTCCGTAGGATCAATTGTTCTGTTAAGGTAACATTTGTTTAAGTGAGGTCAGACCTTTTAAAGATCCATGCATCTTCAATTTGATTTAAAGGTGGTTTTCTTTTCCAAAATGTAATGATTCTTAAGTAGCTAGCAGACATTTTTATAGATGTTGAAATAAAATATATGTACAACAGGCAGTTCAAGAATAAATAGTAACATGAGAACTGTAGAAATCTCTTGGATGGCAGCAGAACAATAAAGTGTATAAAGTTGAAATACACTGTTAGGAAGTACACAGTAACCAAATTTGAGAGGTTATAAAGTAGATGAATACATTTGTATACCTTAAGTTTTATGTGTACTTCAGGACAAATGCCACATCAGGATTGGTCTATCAGACATTACGATTTGTCATGATTTAACAGAACTCATGGCGATGAATTGTGCATATGTTATAAATGTGCTCATCTTGAGAAAACCCATCAAGATAGTGCAAAACCTGCCCATTATAAACCCTATGTAAGTTGAAACTAAGTCTTTTTTGCAAATTCTGGTGTCTATACTACACTACCAACAAAATACTTCTCCATTAATGATTTCTGTAATTTGTACTCCATTGTCTAGTGACTGGGTTCCCATCCTGTCTCCATGTTCACTTTCTTTGTTATCTAAAAGAGTTCTTAGGTGGACTTAAACAGCAGGACAAACTCATTTGGCCTGAACTTTTTAAAATTATTATTGCCTTTGTCTTGACCCTCATTGCCCAGGGTAGGTAATAACAATTAGGGTCCAGTAGTTATCTTGAAAACATCAACAATAATCATGCCTTAAGGAAGAGGGAACAAAAATGAGAAGGAGCTTCATTTCCTGCTTATATCATATAAATTAATGCCAGTACTGAAATTCCTACCTTCAGACCCTTTTATGTTCAGAAATAATAATAATAAACATCACTGTTTTCCAGGACTCTCAGTTGATGTGTAAATTCAATCAACATAATAGCTATATCATTTGCAAATAATGACCATTTTTCTTCATTTTCCCCATAGTTTTGCTACCTACATTGTATATGATTTTTGGTTTTTGTTTGTTTGTTTGTTTTTGAGATGGAGCCTTGCTCTGTCGCCCAGGGTGGAGTGCAGTGGCGCAATCTCAGCTCACGGCAACTTCTGCCTCCCTGGCTCAAATGATTCTCCTGCCTCAGCTGTACACAATCTTATTACATTGGCAACACTTTACAAATCATGTTAAATAATAACAGTGACAGCTTCTTGGATCTAAAACTAAATGAACATTTTTCTATGTCCCTAGGAGTCCTATCTGCCCTATATACAGGTCCCCAATATTTAATATATTCTAGTTCACATTCTGGTGGGCATCCTTAGAATTAACAGACCACTCAGTTTGTTGCCATATCCAAATTCTGAGCTTTGACTCTACCTTGCAGGGGCTACTCTTCATTCATTCTCAAAGTGATTGAAATGATTTCACTTTGACCCTGTTCCATTTGTAACTGCAGCAAATGTGAAGGAGAGTAATGCAGGGGATCATGCTGGAGAATGAGGTGTTACTTATAATAGCCGATCAATGGTCTGGAAGCTACATAGAATTCTATGACTATTTGAAGTTTAAAAATAAGGTTGCTGATATAAAATTAAAATCTGTGATATAAATGTGAAAAACTGTAATAACTAAGTGAGATAAAAGCTAGCATTTAGCCTTTTATTAAAAGTCTTTAGGAAATTATATGTGGTCATGAAAATATTATATTTCAAAAGGGCCTTTCAAAGGAAATACTTCAGAACTATCTTTGGGGGCACTTTTGTGATTATGAAAGAGAATTATTCCCTGCACCTAGCATGCACCTAGCATGGTAGAACAATGCACCTAGCATGGCAGAAATGGGAAAGTTATTTTTTTTTTACATGTAAGTGCTTCTAAGTTTATCAATAAGAACAAATATTAAAGAGCAAAACAGAAAAAACTCAATCAGATAATAAGTCCATTAAGAGTCATGTTTTGAAAAAATATGAGTTTCAGTATCTGATGTATTAAAACTCTCCATCAATAACTGTAAAATAAATATAATAGTAATTTTATTAGAAGTGAAGAAGTGTGAGTAAAATTCATAAGAACTAACAGAAATTACAAAAGACAGAGTAAGAAATGCCTGAAGCCATGGTTTGTTTGAAGAAGTGATCAAATGGCTGCAAATAATAAGAAAGTGTAATGGCTAACTACATATGGAGAAATATGACACATAAAGTATCCTTTGTGGTAGTTAGAAATTTGTTATATCAAAGACTGATTCACTTTTATTTCCATACAAATTCTCTTTCCTTGTCCTTCATAAGGACCTATGAGAAAAAGAACAGGACCTTGTAATCTTTAATATTAAAGAAACTCTATACCTGGGGTCAAAAAGAAAAACAGCTGTTAAACAAGAACTTAAAAACTGATTTCTCTCCTCTCAACTAGGAAAGAACTAAACTAGGCTGAAAATTAATGAGAAGAGCTGTAATAAGAATTAAGTGGTAGCTCATGCAGTGAGACGTCTTCTGCTCAAACTGACTCCATCCCACCACTACATTCAACTCTTGCCAGGAAAGGAAGGCAAAAAAGACACACGAAATATGAGCTCAGGAAACTTATTGGTTGAGCATAGAGTAACAGAATTGGATTCTGATTATTTGGGGAGATTTAGTCTTTCTACCTTGCTATCTCTCAGTATTGTGGCCTTGTCTGCAAGCTAGTTCTACATAAAGTTGAAGACAGCTACCACACATCCAGCCATCTTCAAATGCTCATTCAAAACAATGCCCACAGGAATGTGTTTTGTTCAGAAATTCTCATCCATCTCAAGAGAATTTTTTAAGTCCAATGCTAAAGCAATTTTTCTGAAGAATGAAACTACCAAAATAAGCTTAATTTAGGTCAGGTGCAATGGCTCATTCCTGCAATCTCAGCACTTTGAGAGGCTGAGGCAGAGATCACTTGAGGCCAGGAGTTCAAGACCAACCTGGGCAACAGAGCAAGATCCCATCTCCACTAAAAGTAAAACAACTAGTCGGGTGTGGTGGCATGTGCCTATAGACCTAGCTACTTGGGAAGCTGAGGCCAGTAGATCTCTTGAGCCCGAGAGTTTGAGGCTGCAGTGAGCTATGATCATGCCATTGCATTCCAGTGTGATTGACAAAGTGATACTCTGTCTTTTTGTTTAAAAAAAAAAAATAAGTGAGGGGTTAAGACAATAGAGCAAATGATGCACTGGGACATGTTCCAGGGCAAGAATAATAGTGTTCTGTTTGTTTTGTTTTTTCCAGTCAGGCACTAGTAGACAACAAAATGATATTAATATTGTTTACTCTAATTCTGTTCTTAACACAAAATCTTATAATTTGCCTTCCCTGGTGTTTGTCTATGGGAAGATCATATGTATAGGAAGATAATACGGAAGTATTAAAATCTTGGCTGTTTCACAGTTGTTTCGCTCTCTGAAGTAATACATTGGCTTGCTGATTTCACTAAAGTAAGAAAAGAGATGATGTTACAGCCAAAAATTCCTGAAACCAGTCATGTCAAACAAATCCCTTCCAAGGAAATTTTCTAGGATACTGTTTACAAGGTGGGAATAGAAAGTGACAATAAAAGTATAAATTGACTCGGCTTATCTCTATCTCTAACTTAAGTGTAAATTTTGAGATTATACTGTTTGGCCAGCTTCATGCTATAGGAAATTGAAGCTTTGATAAGATCTTTAGAGAAAGAGTGTGGATGTCATTGATTCTATATGTTATAAAAGCAGGAATATATGTCAGACACCACATGTCACTGAATCTAAAAAGTCATTAATTTAAAAATTACCATTATTTAATGGTATTTTAACCATTATTTCATTTACCACTAAGAAAATTCATGACCAAGTAAATCATGACATCATTGTCAAGAACTGTAAAGGATCTGAGATTTTATTCCACTCAAGTAAACCAAACAAATTAACTTTCTATAGTCTCACAAACGCTGGTAGAAGACATGAGGCCCCTTGGTCAGTAGGCAGAATATCAGCATTCTTGTGCCAATTTTCCAATTGATAATTCCCACTGGGCAAAGTAAAGAGGAGTATATGACAACTGTATACATCGTGAGCTGCATTACAGTGAAGAAATTGAGTTAATGGAACATGAATCTATTATAATGGGTAGTCAGATATTTTGTGGACATCTCAGGTAGGCAATTTTTAGGTCTCATTAGCAAAAACAAAATTACTCATGATGACAATGATTTCAAGTTTATGAGATTATTAAATAAGATAAAATGTATAAATGTATATGTAGGGTAATTGTCACATAATAAAAGTATTAAATAAATATTTGTTTTCTTTTTTTCTTGTCATGTTTTCTGCTGTGAAAAAGGCACTCTAGAAATGTCACACCCTAGCTCCCCAAATTCTACAATCACTAACTACTTAAAACCTGACCTCTTAATAGAGAAAGATGTTGCATTTGGAAATTAGATGTTGCAATTCAAAATATCTGAGTTACAGATGTTTCATAAATTAAATATTCACCTTATATGGGGTGACAAAAGAGCAGCAGAATTGATATATGTGAGGATACAAGTTCCTCAGTAAATGAAGAAAATATGGACAAAAGATGACCTAACATTGAATGAATAAAACTGGAATCATGAAGGACAGATGTCGCTTAACTATTTAGTATTTGGACGAGTCCAGGCTTGCAACCACCCGTATGACCTAGGCAATACATTTCCTTCCATAGACCTCTTCTACAAAATAGGACATGGAAAATGTTGGCCCAGATCCAAATTGGAACAGTTAGGGTATCAGTGAAATGCTGTCTTGGTGACAGGATGGATGAGGCAGCTACGTTGTGAGCAGCAGTTGTAGACTATGTGGGCTGTGGCTTTCACAGGAATTTGTCAGGCTAGGCTAGATTTCATGTGAGAAACTTGAAGCACACTTTGTGAGCCTGTCTACACGGGCTGGCACAAGTGTTTCTCACTGTTGCCGTAGGTCGGCTACACACATCGTCTTCTCTCACCTTTTGATTTGGAAGCCAACTGTCAGTTTTCGATGACTTCACCTGATAAAAACTGCCTAAGAATCATTTTATTCCACTGGGGATTTAGTTAGTGAAAGGGAAGCAGCTAACTATGCAATTTTAATGTTGAGGAAAGGGCAGTGCATAGCATTCTACCGGTTTTCATTACCTTTGGCAGTGTCTTGTGTTTGTGACATTGTGTGTGCTTGTGTATGTGTGTGTGCCCGGGGGCTTTTTGTTTTTGCTTTTGTTTTTGTTTTTGTTTTTTTCCTGCTCCTTTTCTTTTATTGCCATATTGACAGAAACCTGTGCCCTTTTGGACATACCCAGTCAAAATAGAGAGCAATCTAATTTGAAATGGCAATTTTAAAGAATAATTGGCTTGCAGAGACAGAAACCTCTAGTGGGAAAGAAAAAAGGAGTACAGACGATAAATGAACAGAGGTCTGAAAATTATTAACAAAAAAAGCCCTCTCCCTCTATGGTAATGCCCATTCTTCTCTTTGCCTGTTCTTCAGAGGTCATTTTAAAGCTCTCATCCTCTGTGAAGTCTTCCCTAAATGTTTCTAGCCATAACAATTCTTCTCACCCCTAAACTAGTGTATTACTTATGGTTTACAGGGTACATTTCACTCTTCATCATTTTTTAGTTATTCTGTGAATTAAACTGTGATTTTCTATGAAAAGAAATAATTGTCTTTTTAGAACTATTTTCTTGTGTGTCTTTGTACTAGATTAGGGACAGAGAGAACAACCACCACAAAATGTGGACCTTGTCCACATGAAGGTTACTTTTTATTGGAAGAAAACAGACAAATAATGAAATAAAATATATTCACATAGTCATAGGTGACACACAGAAATTATAACATGCTGATGTGATATAAATGGTGGGAGTGAGGACAGCATATTACCTTGGGAGATTAAGAAAAGCCTCTCACAGGAAGTACTATATGAGCTCAGCTCTAATGTATGAGAAGGAGCTAACCAGGTACCCACCTAGAAGACTGGACCAGGCAGATGGGACAAAAAATTACTAATTGGTTAACTGAATTTTGTTACCTTTAGGAAGAAAAGTATTTATCTCTGTCTCCACAATTTGGTCCCCATTATACTTCTTAGCTTTTTACCCTTGCCCCTAGCTCTTCAGTTTATCCTTTTAATCTCTCCAATTGTGTTTCCTTAACACTTTTCCTTACCTCCAGGAGTGGGTAAATAATATAGGAGTGATGCTGATCTAAAGAAAAATTAGAAGTGGAGAGGGTAGTGGGGAAAAATGGATGTTAATACAAAATTAATGAGCGAGAAATACACAAAGATCTGACCAAAAAAAAAGGAGGTTATCTCTGGATAACCTATGGAAGAGCAAAGTGATAGAGTTTTCTTGAAATCATTTTGCTCTTTCTATGGAAAGCAGAAGCATATTGTTCTATGTTTGAATAATATTGCTTTATGGAGATCAGAAATTAGCTCAAACTTTCTTTTCCAGCAAGAATGGCACTAAATTTTAACATTAAGGACATCACCCAATGAATTAGGACACAAAATTTGCTTTAAATGCTCTTTTGGGGGAGGGGACACCACACTTCTATTTAATTAAGAGAAAAATAAAAGGGCTAACTTTGGAATCCAAAACTTGTTATTTTATGCATTTTATTTACACTGTTATGCCATGAGTTCTTAGAGAATAGATTCCAACAGCTTAAGCCTCTTTCAACTGATTCTCAAAGTGTGTTTCTCAGGGTGGAGCAGGCTGATTCTTCAGGTCAACCTGGGTATCTTTCTATTTGGCTTCCTTCTTTTTCTGATTTTCCTTCACTCATTTTAGAAAGCTATCTTAGCTCTTAGAGTGCTTAATACAGCCAATACCTACATTAGTTCTCTTGGCAAGAGTCTTGGCTTTAACTTGCTTATTTACCAAGATGACAACAGCATCCTGGGTAACACTGTAGACTCTTCCAGTTTTGTCATGGTAACATATGCAGGCATTTCTTTCCGATCAGTGCTCATTCCCTTGATGTCTACAATATTTCTTTTCTTGTACACTCATAGGTATATGGCCAAAAGAAAACTTCCAAGTTTTCTAGAATGCCTAGAGAACATATAATGGGTATCTTTCTTCTTTCTTTTTGTGTTTATCATTTTGGTGGATTACTGGAAGATGGAAGTTCTAGCTGAAAGGAGCTCAAACATTTCATTGCATGTAAAAATAGCACCTAGTGTTTTATTATAATTTTGAGGGGAAGCACGTAGAAATACAGCCCTGAAGGATGTCCCACTTTAGAGAAGACAGGCCAAACAAGTTTGTCTGAAATGACTACCAATGCTCCCTGATCTTGTCTTCACAAGAAATCAGAAGTAACCACTGCCTGATTTAGCATCTTTGACTGATGTAACTGAGGATTCACATCCACTTCATACGGTGAAGTCTCTATAAGTGCCTCTCAGTGACTGACATTCTTATATTACCAAATAGTCTTTTTGTATGTGCCACTACCCTTCCTCTTGATTAATTCATTCAAGAATACTACACATACAGATATTTTAGTCAGCTCAGGAGAAATGGATCTGTGCTGTGGTGACTAAGTAGGAAAATAAGGTATCAGGAGGTGGTGCTGCCACTATAAAATCATTGCTTTTTGCTTGTTTTTTTTGTTTTTTGCTTTGTTGTTTGTTTCTTGTTTTTCCTGATTGATGAGGGTAATTGTTTTGTGTAACTTCAGATCTGGAAAGTCCTTTTAGAACATAGCTTAAATGCAACCCCTTTCAGGAAATATATTAAAAGCATACTTTAATATTTAAGTGAGAAAGTGGTTGAAGGATTTACATCACAATAAAATATCAGTTGAAAACATACTATGTTAGCCATAATTATTATTAAGAACTATTTAACTTAGCATTTCACATTTCATGTCCTCATTAAACTATTGTGGTCCTTACTCCCCTCTAGTTCTCCCATGTCCCTTAGGAGGGAGAAATGGTTAATAATATTTTCATTTTATTTCCTAGAATTATGAGAACTATTCATAATTCAAATTTGTTGAGAATGCTTAAAGTTGTTTCAAAGAACAAAAGAGAACATAAAAATGTTCTTAAGAATTTAAATATAGGCTCATTTTAAAAGCAAGCATGTTAAAAGGTTAAATGTATGTCTTAAAGAATGTTTCCCTCTTTATGTTTCTAGAAACCTTGACTTTTTAAAAGTAGTCCTAGGAACCTGGAACTACTGAACTGAAGAGGGCATTTGAGGTGTCAGGAGAGCAGATGTGAAAGCATAAAATCATGAAATAGCTGAACTATAAACATATGCGTTCAACATATGAGTTTAGACTGCACCCTGTAGGTGCACAGAGCCACAGCAAATAAACGTGAAAGCAACATATAATCACATTTGCTCTAAAAAAATTCTGGTGACAAAGTAGAAAATGCAATGTAGAGAATAAAGCTGCATGCAAAATTACATAGGAAAAACAGTCTAGGTTGGAAATAAAAATAAATTTTAAAGGTGGGAAATAAAGACATGAACTTCGCCAAAGGAGATGGTGCTAAGACTAGAGAAATATTTAAGAGATAAGATTAACAGAGAAAGGAATGTGGGACCCTCTCAGGACTCTGGTCATTTTTATTAGACAAGTATTTACTGATCATCCTTTGTGTGTATATTAATATTCACCTACAAGAATCAATTCATCAAGGAATCTTATATTATCAAGTGGACTTCTATAATAAAATATTGTTATGTAAGAAATTTTTTTTTTTTTTGAGACGGAGTCTCGCTCTGTCGCCCAGACTGGAGTGCAGTGGCCAGATCTCAGCTCACTGCAAGCTCCGCCTCCCGGGTTCGCGCCATTCTGCTGCCTCAGCCTCCCGAGTAGCTGGGACTACAGGCGCCCGCCACCTCGCCCGGCTAGTTTTTTGTACTTTTTAGTAGAGACGGGGTTTCACCGTGTTCGCCAGGATGGTCTCCATCTCCTGACCTCGTGATCTGCCCGCCTCGGCCTCCCAAAGCGCTGGGATTACAGGCTTGAGCCACCGCGCCCGGCCTATAAGGAAGTATTTTAATACACCAATATCTCATTTTTGTAAGACATGCATGTCTCTATGTAATTTAAAAGTGTTTAAGTAAAACCTTGCTCCCATCCTAAGGCTCCTGATGAATAATAGCTAGATGCTCATTGAGGTGCCTCACCCAAAACTGACTTCCAGTTGCTAAATAGCTAAATGATGCTGACCATGAGCGACCTACTTTGGCTTTAAATGTCTCTTCTAGAATTGTTTTTTAGTTCTCCTAAATGTTCTTTATCATTTCATTTGAATAATATGGTATCCCATAGTTTCCACTGCACATTAATAATTAAATTTTAATAGGCTGATATTAATTTTAACAGGCTTACAGCTATATAATAAAAATCTATTAACATCTGGTATTTCCTGAAATAACAGAGTCTGTTTCCCTTTTTTAACTGTGTATTTTCCAAACATACATAACGTGAAGATTAGTAGTATATAGTAAGTCAACACCTAACAAAACAATAATCCAAGAAATGCGCTTTGGAGACTACCACTAAAGAACTCTAAAGATGATTTGCTTATGAAAATGCCTGAACAAATAGAAGATAGTTGCTGCTAAATGTTCTCCAAGGAGAAATGTGTGTGTAGGTGTGTGTGTATATATGTGTAACTAGACAAATCATTTTATTATAGATTTCAATAGGGACAAAAAAACAGAACTGATTAATTTTAGTCTATAGTTAAGTTGCTCCTTATGTAGACTTTAATGTAAGATGTCATCTGTTATATAGTAAAAAATAATTTACTTATTTTATGAACTGTCAGATAATTATTACACTGATTACAGCTCAAAACAAGAAGAAAATTCTCATATTTATATGCATGTGTGTCTCAGCGTATGTATTTGCATGTATCCATGTATATAAATCCATATTGAAGTTTAACTATGAGAAAGTGGTAAAGATGAAAATACTGAAGCTCCTGTAATCACATTAAAGGCTTTAAAAGATTGGAAGAAAGCTGATGTTACAAGCTAGTGCTTTGACCCATGAAGGTGCTAGTTATATAAATAATGTTGAAAGATTTCTCCTTTTATACAAATAAAAGGATCAGTGATGCTAGAGGTTCCTGGTATGAGAGCCATAATATAGCAAGGCCATGAGCGAGGGATTGATATCAAGGGACTTTGACCAATTAAAACTGTAGCAATGTGGATGGACCAGACAGATCAAAGCATGCTATTTCAAAGGGCATTGGTGTAAGCTGGAAATGTAAGGACAAGAGTCATGAAGATCAAGGCTGCTGCCTTCTGACCAGCCTGTCTACTGCTGTCCTTTTGAGGCAGCCTAGATCTAAATTGAACCAAGTCTCCTTTAAGTGACCTTCTTATGCAAGAGAGCTAGAGCAGTCACTCTAACTTGGTTGTCTTAATTTTACCACTTCAGACTAAAGTTGGGCAAATGATTTAAGAAATTCACTTTTTTAAAAGACTCAATTTTAGGAAAATTTTGCATATGTTAAACATATTTTATATGCTAAATTAGCCTTTTAACAGATTTATCACAATGCAAAAATCACGTCTTCTCAAGTTCACTATTTTTACAGTGTGTTGAAAATGGCAATTTCTATTTTCTAGTCTGATTATAGTTAGAAAAGCAAAGAGAGATTTCAGAGACAGAAGAAAGAATCTTACAGTAATCAATAATGTCATCCTTAGGTAACGTATTCCTAGATGGGATATTCATACATATGATAACAACAATCATTTAACATTTCATACATTCTGAGAGTTAGAGTTTCGAAAATGGCTTAACTGGGTGTTTATGTCTCAGTGTTTCTCATGAAGCTGCAACTATATGTGACATCAGGTGTGTTATAGACTGGAAGTTTGTGTTCCTCCAAAATTCCTTCGTTGAAACTTTACTCCCTTTTCAGTGTGATGGTTTTAGAAAGTGTGGCCTTTGTGAAGTAATTAGGATATGGTATGGTCATAAGGATGGAGCCCTTATGAAAGGACTAATGCTCATATGAAAACAGACTACTACAAATAGGAATTGTGCCCTTATAAGAGTTATAAGAGTCACAGAGAGCTTGTGTCTCCTCTCTGCTCTCCTCCATGTGAGGATACAGCAAGAAATTGGCAGTCTGCAACCCAGAAGAGAACTCTCACCAGAGTCTGACCATGCTGGCACCCTTCTCTTGGACTTCTAGCCTCCAGAACTGTGACAAATAAATTTATGTTGTTTATAAGCCACTTGGTTTATGGTATTTTGTTAGAACAGCTCAAATGGACTAAGACGGGTGCTGCCATCTCAACGGTCAACGAAGAGAGGATCACTTCTAAATCCACTTACACGGCTCTTAGTTCTCAAGGATCTATGTCCAAACTCACTCATATACCTGTTGACAGGGTTCATATCTGCTTCCAAGTTCACTCATGTGGGACTCTCCACAGGCTGCTTTGGGACATGAAAACTGACTTCTCCCCGAATAAGCAAATATAATAAAAATTGAAAGAAACACTTAAGACAGAAGTCATAGAGTTTTTCATGCCTAATATCAGAATTGCCTACCCAACACTTTTTCTTGTATTCCATTCCTCAGAAATAAATTCATTTAAGTCCAGCTCATAGTCAAGGGGACAGGATTATACAAGGGCATTCATGCTGGGAGGTGAGGATCACTGGAACTATTTTTGTGGCTGCCTACCATTTAAAGAAAATAAAGTAATTGAGTCCTCAAAGAGTTAACTGATTTGACCAATAGAACATGAGTTTCTTGACAAATTAACATTTAAGTGCCTGTTTCTAGGATTAACATATAGCTGCTGAACATTTTTGAACGGTAATATTCTGGCATGATGTGAAATCCAATTGTAATAAATAACACCTAAATAAGTAAAATGTATGGGAATGAATTCAGTATCATAAACATAAGACAGTAATCTTTGAATTTATTATGATGAAAATTACAAAGTTTGTAAAGTTTAACAGCAGTACAATTATTAAATTATTTGCTACATAATGTAAGTTAGCGGTGGTATCCTTCCCCTACAAATATTGGCAGTTGAATGCAAACTATTTGTAGCTTGTTTGGTATTGGCATCAATTGTCCAGTATTTCCCTATCAAGAGATAAAACAGACAATTTTGAAATTGACACTTTAGCACCAAAATGGAAACAGAGTCCATCATATATATTTACAGTGTTTGAAAAAAGCATCTGGTTCAATTTCAGGTATTCCAAAGCAAGAATTTCTTGTAATTACAGACCTTAAGTTATAAAAGTATTCTTAGAAATCACGTGGTCTAATGGTAATTAAACTTATTTTTGAGTGCCTACTCTGGAGCAAGGAGAGGTTAGTCTAATAGCAAACATGAAATGCAAAAGTCCCTAAATGGAAGCATGATTAGCATGTTTGTGCAAACAGCAAAGATGCCCAGAGGACAGGTAATGCAGAGAGAGCAAAAGAAACTTGGAAGGGGATGAGACCAGAGTGTGTAGAAGGGGACAGCTCACACAGGTTCTTGTGATATCATTATGGAGCAAGCCAGAGAGGGCCTAAGTGATCAGATATCATTGAAGAGTCATAAGCACGAAAGTGAACTGTCTTGACTTATCTTTTTAAAAGCATTATTCAGGCTGTTCTGTTGAGAATAGACTGTATGGTAACAAGAGTATCAAAGAAGACCAATTGGGAAGTTATTGCAATAATGTAAGTAAGGAATGATAATGGTTTGGAACATGGTAGCTAACAGTGGGGCTAGTAGGAAATGATCAGAGTCTGGATGTATTTTTGAAAACAGAAGCAGTAGAACTTGTGTCACTTACAGACTGTGAGAAAAATAGAACAGTAAAAAATGAAATCAATTGTTTTATTTTAGTAGTAAAATATTTTCTTTAATTAAAATATTTAGAATAAGTAGGAACAGAATCAAACTGGTTAAGGAAGGGGTGATGAGCTCAGATCTCTCACCCACGTCACCCCTTTGCCCTTGATGTCATTCTGAGGGCCTAGACCTGTAGACCTCTTCAGAGAATTGTTTGAAAAACACTTGCAGTGCATACACATTTCTCAATCCATATTTTATTTTTTTTATTTTTTACTACAACTGAACTTAGTTTTTGTCTCAAACTTTTATTTCAAGTAATCATCAAAACCATGATCTTACTAAAACTCAGATAAACACTGTCATTTCAGGTATAGTAACTTTAATTTAGGTTAGTACTCTCTACAGCTTTTTGCATCCAGGGATTCGTTATTATTATTATTATCATTATTATTATACTTTAAGTTCTAGAATGCATGTGCAGAACGTGCAGGTTTATTACATAGGTATATACGTGCCTGGTGGTTTGCTGCACCCATCAACCTGTCATCTACATTAGGTATTTCTCCTAATGCTATCCCTCCCCTTGCCTCCCCCGACTGACAGGCCCCAGTGTGTGATGTTCCCCTCCCTGTGTCCATGTGTTCCATTGTTCAACTCCCACTTATAAGTGAGAACATGCGGCATTTGGTTTTGTGTTTCTGTGTTAGTTTGCTGAGAATGATGGTTTCCAGCTTCATCCATGTCCCAGCAAAGGACATGAACTCATTCTTTTTATGACTGGATAGTATTCCATGGTGTGTATGTGCCACATTTTCCTTATCCGGTCTGTCATTGATGGGCATTTGGGTTGGTTCCAAGTCTTTGCTATTGTGAATAGTGCTGCAATAAACATACATGTGCATGTGTCTTTATAATAGAAAGATTTACAATCCTTTGGATATATAGCTAGTAATGGGATTGCTGGGTCAAATATTTGAAGTAGCTCTATCAAGTTCCCTATAGCACTCAAGGTGGATAAAAATGTGGTTTCATTCTATTGTACTTCAGTAAATTAAAGGAGACAAAACAGTTGAAAGAGGCATACATATGTAGAACATATCTCAATAAGAACTGTTTATGAAAAACAGGTATTTCTGGTTCTAGATCATTGAGGAATCACCACACTGTCTTCCACAATGGTTGAACTAATTTACAATCCCACTAACAGTGTAAAAGTGTTCCTATTTCTCTACATCCTCTTCAGCATCTGTTGTTTCCTGACTTTTTAATGATCGCCATTCTAACTGGTGTGAGATGGTATCTCATTGTGGTTTTGATTGGCATTTCTCTAATGACCAGTGATGATGGACTTTTTTTCATATGTTTCTTGACCACATAAATGTCTTCTTTTGAGAAGTTTCTGTTCATGTCCTTCACCCACCTTTTGATGGGGTTGGTTTTTTTCTTGTAAACGTGTTTAAGTTCTTTGTAGATTCTGGATTAGCCCTTTGTCAGATGGATAGATTGCAAAAATGTTCTCCCATTCTGTAGGTTGCCTGTTCACTCTGATGAGAGTTTCTTTTGCTGTGCAGAAGTTCTTTTGTTTAATTATATCCCATTTGTCAATTTTGGCTTTTGTTGCCATTGTTTTTTGTGTTTTAGTCATGAAGTATTTGCCCATGCCTATGTCCTAAATGGAATTGCCTAGGTTTTCTTCCAGGGTTTTTATGGTTTTAGGTCTTACATTTAAGTCTTTAATCCATCTTGAGTTAATTTTTGTGCAAGGTGTAAGGAAGGGGTCCAGTTTCAGTTTTCTGCATACGACTAGCCAGTTTTCCCAACACCATTTATTAAATAGGGAATCCTTTCCCCATTGCTTCATTTTGTTAGGTTTGTCAAAAATCATATAGTTGTAGATGTGTGGTGTTATTTCTGAGGTTTCTGTTCTGTTCCATTGGTCTATATATCTGTTTTGGTACCAGTGCCATGCTGTTTTGATTACTATAGTCTTGTAGCATAGTTTGAAGTCAAGTAGCATGATGCCTCCAGCTTTGTTATTTATGCTTAGAATTTTCTTGGCTATATGAGCTCTTTCTTGGTTACATATGAAATTTAAAGTAGTTTTTTTTTTTTCTAATTCTGTAAAGAAAGGCAGTGGCAGCTTTATGGGAATAGCTTTGAGTCTATATATTAACTTTGGGCAGTATGGCCATTTTCACAATATTGATTCTTCCTATCCATGAGCATGGACTGTTTTTCCATTTGTCTGTGTCCTCTCTTATTTCCTTGAACAGTGATTTGTAGTTCCCCTTGAAGAGGTCCTTCACATCCCTTGTAAGTTGTAGCCCTAGGTATTTTATTCTCTTGGTAGCAATTGTGGACAGGAGTTCACTCATGATTTGACTCTCTGTTTGTCTATTATTGGTGTATAGGAATGCTTGTGATTTTTGCACATTGATTTTATATCCTGAGACCTTGCTGAAGTTGCTTATCAGCTTAAGGGGTTTTTGGTCTGAGGCAGTAGGGTTTTCTAAATGTACAATCATGTCATCTTCAAACAGAGACAATTTGACTTTCTCTCTTCCTATTTGAATACCTTTTATTTTTTTCTCCTGCCTGATTGCCCTGGCCAGAACTTCCAATACTATGTTGAATAGGAGTGGTGAGAGAGGAGTGGTGAGAGAGATTGTCTTGTGCTGGTTTTCAAAGGGAATGCTTCCAGCTTTTGCCCATTCAGTATGATATTGGCTGTGGGATTGTCATAAACAACTCTTATTATTTTGAGATATGTTCTACATATGTATGCCTCTTTCAACTGTTTTGTCTCCTTTAATTTACTGAAGCACAATAGAATGAAGCCACATTTTTATCCACCTTGAGGGCTATAGGGAATTTGACAGGGCTACTTCAAATCCCATTTGCCACTTAGAACTTGAGCGATTATCTAATTTATCAGCCAAAACTAGGACATGTTGTCATGGATAAATGTTACTGAAAAGCAGATGTAAATCAGAAATTCCTGGGCAAACTAAACTATACAATTATCTTACATCCAACTCTGATAACCATCTATCTTCTCTTGCTCTCATGCCACAGTGACACCCCAGAGCATTTGCAAGGCTGCCATTTTTAGGTTTAACAGACACTTCTGGAGAGCATGGCCTCCTTTATACTTTCAGAGGTCCAAACTTATCTGAGATTTTATTCTCCCAAACTTGGATGCTAAGGCTCAGGGTTGACATATCTGTGTTTTATTCTCCCAAACTTGGATGCTAAGGCACAGGGTTCACAAGTCAGAGCACAAAGCCTCTTCATTCACTGTGGTCTACTTTGACTTCCTGTCATTCTCATGTCTAAACCTCAGCCCAGAGTTTCAATCTCTTATAGTATGGGGACAACTTACCCAAAAAGTATTCTTCCAGAACTCCTAATTTTACCTGTGGACTGTGACTTAAGAGTCAAGCATGTACAGTTTCTATTCACCAGCTTTACTAACATGACCTTGTGACTCAAATGGGCACTTGCATGCGGTTACGGGGAAGAATAAGGTGAAGTAAAAACACAATAGAAATTTATATATAAAATCACGTAGCTAGATAATAGCAGAGTTGGGATGCCAAATTAGTTCTAATGCCTCTACTATTGGACTTGATTGTTTAGTGGTACCTTTAAAAAATCTGAATTGTTTAGTTCATGTTCTTGTTGCCTCCACACTCCTATCGAGTAATACTGTTTCATTTCTTAAATCTTTAAGCTTTATAATATGCATAACAGCTTGAGATAAACTCAGAGTGTCTACTTTCTCTCAATATATGCCATCTTCTTGATTTAATACACCACATTTTAAATTTATCTCACTCTATTTTAAAGGCCACTTACTATAAAATATGTAGAGAAATAATTCAATCAATTCGTTTAAGTGAAAAAAGGAAATCTTTATATAAGATAATATTGCTATACAAACTACAATGAATTCAAAAATCTATTTGATTCCAAAAATTATTGGAGTTTTATGATTTACTGAGTATAGTAAAATGTATCCACCATCTTACATTGAGTTTCAGAAGCTTAAATGTGTAAAAGGTTGAAATGTTTAAAATTGATGGCATCTTGGGATAGTTAAAGATTATACTATTCCATTTATAAAATGACTATTAACCAGTAGGGAACAATTCAGAACATGCTATGTTTCCAAGCTGAGGTAAATTGTAGCATGTAAGGCTAGAATACTGAAGACATAAATTAGCAACATAAAAAGGAAATAACCTATTTTGTGAATATGGAAAAATAATTTAAGTATAAACCTAAAGTTACATGTGTGTTCATATAAACCCCCTAATTCTGACTTAGAGTTTATCAAATTTAATTCAAAATATTTTATTGATTCTCTTTGAATCTACATATGCAATAGGATTAGGAAAAAAACAACTCGTTAAATTGAGCAACTGAATTTTCCTTAGGAGTAACTTAGTGAACCACTTATAATGCTAAAGAACAACAAAATTAAAAAGTAAATGAAAATATGCTCTTCCAAATCATTTACTTACTCATCTATTCATTTATTTGTCTTTTTTTAATATTGAGTATTGTTTAGGTTCTATTCTTGGAGGGCTAACGTAGTGAACAATACAAAGTACCCACACTCAGAATAACTTACAGTCTAATGAGGGGAGAAGTCCATTTAGATAAATTTAAAAACAGCTACTTAGAACTATAATATGAAGTACTTTTGAGCCATGTAAAAATAAAACGGGTAAGAGGATAAAGAACAAAAGAGGTAGAGAGTGGAGGGCGCTATTTCAAACGTCATAGATCTTGTTCCCTCAGGAAGAGCCTGAGTCAAGGGTAACTTTCAAATGATTTATTGAAGTGTTTTCAGGCCAAGGGGTGCAATGGAAGTGGATAAAGGAGAGGATAAAAACATAGCAAGAATATGTGGTATCAGCCAGAAAGTAGCTTCAGCCTAATTTCATAGAGAAGTTAGGGATATAAATTGCCTTGCAAACTTGACTTCATGTCTCTGTTAACTAGTGACTGACCAGTGCTTCTTGATTAAGTATTTTGAAGAAGAGAGTAGTTTCAGGAGCTTCCTTCTCACTTTCCTTCTAGCTCTCACTCCACAGATCAAGGAAAAAGTGTGAAGGTTCTGCCAATATAAATTCAGTGGACCCACTTTAAGGTGGACCTGAGCTCTGTTTATAACTTGATCTTATAATTCTGAGTTTAACAGGGAGGACACTTTAGATCCTTAAATATCAGTGCCAACTCAGATTCTGCATCCAAGAATCCTCTAAAACCCTGGTATTCTCCTTTCCCAAATGTGTAGCTACCCAAATAAATGGCCATCGGTCCTTCTTTAGAGGAGCTCAGGAGATCACTGCAGCTCAGTCCATGAGCTCTGGGACTGAGAAATGGCTCTTGTGGATCATGGATCATGACCTTCCTTTGGGGCAGGTGAGCTCCACTTCTTGTTTATTCTTGAACTTCTAATACGTAGGCATTAAGCAGTAAACTGTTGGCTTCTTATCTATCTTGCCCCAAGAATATGATAGATCTCATCACATCGTATCAAAAGCCACATGCCATTTGAATTAATTTTCAAGTATTTTCATATATTTCTCCAATTTTACATAATTAATGTTACTAAATAATATTCTTCATATTATAATTTTGACAATTAAAATTATATGTTAAAATGTTTAACATTTAAAATAACACTCTTCTGTGTAAAAAAAGAGAACTATTATGCATTAGGCACTGTGTTTGGCATTTTGTTAACTTAGAAATAGAAGTACTGCATTCAATTGCTGTGGTAATTTTGGAGCGCCAAAGACAAATTTTCTAAAACTCAGTTCTTCCAGTCTCTACTAAAAACATTTGCCCTATAATATCTTTCAGTTTTGAAGTTCCACATTAACATGAAATAGGTTTTGTTGGCAAATATAAAAGCCCTCTATAAATATCATTTACATAATTATGTTCTTTTGTGCGGAATGTCTTATGTGTGTAATATTTTAGAAACTATATGTGCATGCATATATGTGTGTGTTTAGATATATAGAGAGAAATTAATATATAAATTATAATGACTTAGAACATCGATAATATTTTACCAATAACGATTTTTAGCTCATACAATGTTACCTTCTTTTCACTTTTTAAAATTTACTATCCTGGTCCTAAAATATAAACTGTTTAAAAATTTTTTAAATTTAAATCTAGTCTTTCCAATACATGACATTTTTTGCTTCCATAAAGGCCTCCTTGTAAAAGCTACAAAAGACTCTAACACTTCAAATAGTTCCCTCAGATATTTCGAAAAGTGTAAATGAATTTTTTAATCTTCTGGCAGATTCATAATGCCCTGCAGATGTGTCCCTGGCTGAGAAAATCACATGGACGTCTATAAGAGGAATGCTATCCCCCAACAGCTGCTGGATTGCTTCCGGTGCCTAAAGTGCTGTTCCCAGCTGCCATTTCATCCTTCCTAGAGTGCTTTTATGTTACAAACTCCAAGTTAGTAGAGCTTCTCTTATTACAGCAGATCAGGAGCAGCTTTCTTCTGACAAACTCCACTGCATATGACCTGAGACTCAAATAAGAAAACAGCCACTGAGTCACTTTAAAAGTTACTTGTCAAAAGCAAAATTTCCCTGGGAGGAGAGAGACAGAGCCATGGAGAGAAGGCAGAGGAAGAAGTAGGGAGGGAAAGAGGAAGGGAATGAGAGACGTTTACACTGAAGCAATTTGTTTACTGTATATTTTATGAGTAGAATGTTTATTCACCCAGAAAAGCATGTATGCATAAGGAAATACCACTGAGGCATGTTCTTCAACAATATTTGTGCTGAGGAACCCCAAGGGCAGACAGAAAATGGAAATAATTCAATCTGAACATTGCTCAATAGTACAACTCAAAAATTTTCACCCATGAATCATGTCCTCTCATAAACTTAGTTTACAGTATCAGATTTTTAACATTAACTTAAAGTGCTCTACAACAGTATAGTTTAATTATGTGAATTAAAATAGCACAAGTACATATAGCACAAATATATCCTGAGCATGACACTGGTTATTTCCTATCACCTATCCTGTCCTATACATGTATTTAATGAGACGTGGCTTAATAGGTAAATTTTACTTGTTACCAGATGTCATTTTTTTCTACAAGCATCAGGCATTTTATTTCAGTACTTCATTTTTCAATTTCATTTTCTCATTATAAAATGTATTCATTTTAAAGATCTCCTACTTTAACAGGTATTCACTTCAGAGGACTTTTCTGGAACGGATTTTCTACCAGGAAGGTAATTTATCATATTGAGTACTGTCTCTCAAGCAAAAAAGGAAATTGGTAGATAATAAACATTCTCAATATACCCTCTGTATTTGCAAGTGCAGTCTTTAAAATAAGACAGATACAGCTGAAGCAGTTTAAATGGTGTATGATGCAGTGCCTAACATGTGTATACATTTAGTCCAAACTATCTTTCTTGGCATACTGTAGTAAAGCGTTTATAAAGTGTGAAACCTAGTCATGTTTTAAGATAACCTGAAGTTCCACTTTTATTTTACAACGCATATACCTATTATAATAACATTCTATTTTAAGAAATCCTTACATAAAAACACAGCTTTATAATATATATAATATTTTTTAATGTTAATATATTTACCAAAGCTTTCTAATATTTTTACAGTTAATGTTTTTTTCCTAAAAATTGATTTTAAAATCAAATTTTATGTATATATGCATTTTCAGGAAAAAAAGTCAAAGACTACATCTAACATGTAAGTTCATGAGAAAATTGGCATGTAACATGAGTCTTTTGGTATTGAGGTCTCATTTGAGGAGAAAATCTGTACCTCTTTCTGCATCTAAGTTCCAAATTATACTTTAGGAACATGTATTGAATGGGAAATTGGAAAACACATTTTACAAAAGCATTTTGATTGACTTCCTAAGCCTTCTTTGCCATTCTGGTTGTGCAGAAACTTCTGATACGTGGAGATAGTGACATCATATGTTGAACAGCCAAGGCCTTTCCAGAACTTCATTCATTCATGTAGCACAAACTCACCAAGTACCACTGTGGACCACAAACTTATTTTTAACGTGATATGAATTCAGCAGTTGTCAAAAACAGTCTTTTCTCCATGGTACTTAATTCTATTTGGATATTTTTTAGGTAAACAAATATTTCAGAGAGTGCCAAGAGCCATAAAGAATATTCCGTGTAAGGGATGGAGACTGACTTAGGGTTGTGGAATGGGGAGGGGTTTTAAAATATTTTGGTTAGAGAGAGGCTTGCTGAGAAAAGGACATATGAACACAGAATGACATCACAAAAAAGAGTGAATCATTCAAAGATCTCAAAAAGTGGTGTTCCAGGTAAGGGAAGAGAAGAATGGGTGGAGAGACAAGAAACTTAGACAACATCAGCTGGAATCTTGTGAATCATTATTTCTAGCTTTCGTTTATTCTAGCTGAAAAGGGAAAGCATTAAAGCTTTTAAGCAAGGAAGTAGCATGCTAAGATTTAAAATTGTTAAAGATCACATTACAGAGAAATATTGCGAGCATTCCAAGGAGCTATGAGCAAGTTGAAGGCAAGAATAATATCTAGAATCTATACTTTTGTATCTCCATTACCCAACGCAGCCCTAGACATGATGATACTCAATAAATGTTTGTATAATTGCTGATTTCAAAACAGTTATGAAATTGCAAGAGACAGAAGGCAATCTTAATCCTACCCCTGGTAGTGTTCTAGTTCTTTGAGAAAATATTTTAACTGTTGGTCTATTATTTGTAATAGGGAAAATATATTCTTTTATTACTTGTGTGTTATTTACCAAAGAATTTCATTTCTAGGAGTAAAATTCCAGTAACAGGTCATTACCACTGTCCACATTGTCCAAAAGGTAAATTTCCTTTATCTGGCAACAAAGCAGTTTCTTTATACCCACTGAAGCAGCATGATTTGTAAATATGATTTTCTAGAATATTTACTCATAATCCACAGATAACTTGGTATGTTCAATATATACTTTATTTAAAGGAATATAACAGTAATATAAAGGTTTCTATATTAAATCTTTCACTGTGTACACACGAAACAGTGAATAAAGACTACAAGAATTTCTCATAGGAATCATATAGTCAAAGCCTCTATCAAAATTAAAGGGTGATTTTATTTTGAAATTTTTTATTCGACTAAATGTTTTCAAACTTGGATCTAATTCCTGGTGAAACTGATAGCACATATTTAGAAACGATATATTTTTTAGCATAGTCGTTACACAGGCATTCTTTCTTCTGGGAGTGTTTTATACATGAGTCCCTTTTTCATGCTTCACTCATTTTCAATCACATTTCAGTTTCATTGTTTGGAGAATAAAGCCCTAATTCATTGACACATACAATTTACCACACTGATGTTTGGGTGGACATTATTTTTTCTCTTAAAATGCTCACATACACATACTACTGCAGCATCAACCGTCTTTGGAAAACAATCTAGTAATGATAGCTACCAGTTCTGTTATCTGTCAGAAACTTGATGGCTGCAGCTCGGCTGCCCTGCAGCATTCACTGTGTCATAGCTCTGTCCTTTTACTCTCTTCCTGTGTGTTAATTTGGTTACTGTGCTTCGGTTTTCAATTCACCCCAGTAGTCAGTTTATACAACAGACCAGGATCTTTCCAGTTTTTCTTTGTACTATGCAAGGTGAAAAAAAATACAAGTGACCTGATTCTTAGGATCAAAAATACAGAAAACTCTCAGGTATAGAAAAGTGTAGACATAGAGATGAAAATAATGGAAGACAGCAAAAGAAATATAATGAAGGAAAACACAATTTGGGAATACTTACCCCACCATTAATCCCTAACCTAATAAAAATTGATATATGTTAAAGGAGGTTCTCTAATCTAATCATATATGCAGTCACTTCAGTCCTGTTAAACATCTGTCTTGTGCCAGGCTTTACACTAGTGCTTAGATTAGAGTGATGAGCAGGACAGATTCCTATTTCTTAAGAAACTTAGATTTTCGTAGTAAATATATACTGGTAAAAATGTAATCCCAATGTAATGAGAGAAATGTTACCATGGGAGAAGTGTGAATTAATTAAATATTTTTTCAAGCTTTTTTGGGGCACCTTAAAAGAATATCTCAACCAGATTTGGGGGTCAATAAAGGTGCCTACAAAAAGTTATATTTAAACTGAAACCTTAAATATGAATAAGATTCTTGGCAGAAAGGGTTCTGGGCTAAAATTTCAGCATGTGCTGCATATCAGAGCCAAGAGATAACATAGCCTTTCTCAGGGAATACAAGCTTAGTCTGGCCGAAGGATGGAGGGTAAGAAATGAGTGAGAAAAGACAAGGGTGGAGAAGTAGACAGAAGGCAAGGGTACGTAAGTAGCAGGGAGCTCTATCAAATCATGTAGGGAATTTGACCAAATTCTGTGGTCAATGGGAAGTCACTGAAATGTTTATGCAAAATCACTCAGAAGGTTGAATTTGAGATGAATTGAAAGGAGTTAAAAATATGACAATTACGGAAATGGTATTAGGAAGTTTCTGTAGTAGCTAGCCAAGAGAAAAGCTAACCTATTCATATTGAGACTGGAGAAAAGTCAATAGGTTGGACAGATATTTAGGAGAGAGAACAAATCTTATTCTCCCAGGCAATTCATGAAATGTTGGAAGAATGAAAAGTTAAGAATGATTTCCAGTCTCCTGACTCAAGCAGTTGCTGTCATTGCTGATGGGTAACACAAGCAGTCAGTAAATATCAGACCAAGAGTCTGAACAGCATATGCTATTCCCCTGGTTACTCAGGGTATGTTTTAGAGTTTCTAATTGTTCCAGAAATCTAAACCCTTGTGACTTACTGTTATGGACTGAATCATGCTCCTACAAAATTCAGATATCTATCTCCCAGTGTGACTTTATTTGGAGACAAGGCCTTTAAAGAGGTAATTAAGGTTGAAGAGGTGATAAGAGTGGGCCCTAATTCAATATGATCGGTGTCTTCATAAGAGGAGATTAGGACATTTAGTGACAACAGGGATGCACACATACGAAGAAAATGCGATGCAAGAACATGTTGAAAGGAGAGTCATCTGCAAGTCAAGGAAAGAGGCCTCAAGAGAAACCAACCTTACGGACACTTTGGTCTTAGACTTCCAGCCTCCAGAACTGTGAGAAAACAAATCTCTGTTGTTTAAACCACCCAGTATCTGCAACATTTTGTTATGGCATTCCTAACAAATTAATATACCTATACTCCCTAAAGCAAAATTCATCTAAATAGCAAATTCACCATAAGCATATCAAAAATGAATCATATTGGTCAGAGATCCTGTTAAAGTTCAGGTTTAAAATAAATATTAAAAATACAGCTTTCGCCTGGGTATGGTGATTCATGCCTGTAATCCCAATGATTTGGGAGGATGACATGGGCAGATCGCTTGAGCCTAGCCTGGGCAACATGGCAAAACCCTGTCTATACAAAAAATACAAAAATTAGCCTGGCACACATCTGTAGTTCCAGCTACTTGGGAGGCTGAGGTAGGAGGATCTCTTAAGTGAGGTGAAGGTTGCAGGAAGCCAAGGTCACACCACTGCACTCTAGCCTGGGTGTCGTTCTGTCTCAAAACAAAACAAAACAAAACAAGCAAACAACAACAACAAAAATCCTTTTAAGGATGAATAGCAAACATATATTAACTATATATCAGTAATATAACAAATATTCTTTCTCAGTTAATGTCATTGTAAGTAAATTCAGCATTTGTTCAGGTCAATGGAAAATGTCCCAAGAAATTAATTATAACAAATTAGTTTATTTAACACACTAAACTCATTCAATTAATAATTCATCCAGTGGTTATTGCATGGGTGGGCTTGAGGATGGTGTCTCCTCCATCTCCATCAGCTCCCTATCATCTATATTCTGTGGAAAAATAATGGGCTTCCCAAATAAACTCAGTCATAAGTCAAGTCGACTAACCCATTTTCCAAAAAGATTGCTGTCCCTAAAATTCTGTTTCATAAAGTTTCTTGTACTGCTATTAATCTTCTGCAGGTTTTTAATGTTTTCTTGGTTTCCTGGTTATCTGTAGCAGTTTCAAGGCTATATTGGGAAATTAAATGAATGGCCCAGCAGTTTATCAATTTTCACTGGGCTGTAATTATTTACACAAGTGATTTCTACTTTCATAAATTCATAACATTATGTAAATTAAACCTCACATATTATAATATTTTTTCAAAAGTTATGTACAGTATCTAGGATTGTCTACATTATTTGCACTATTTGCTATAATCAAGTAAAAGTAACAGTTGTACTCTCTGAAATCAGAAGTGTTGAATTTACGAATAACCTTGCTCTGAGACTATTTTGAAGATAAGCATTAGTAAAATTTGAAGAGGCTGTTTTTTAAATAAATTGCATATATAAACATCAAATATTTTGGGGTTAGTTACCTATTATTATGTGTAAATAAAATAGCAAATGATGAAAAAACTCCTTTGCTGTACTCCTATAATATGTTTTGCCATTTTAGAACATTTTCTATGTTTTAATTTTCATACAGTTATTTGCAGTTGCCTTCTATTCCCTAATATATTATAGAAACTAGAAAATAGCCTTGTGTTATTTGCTTTGATTCCTACACAGTGCCATTCAAAATGGTACATACACAATATACATTTCTAGATTAAACAAAACCAATTATACCACCACATATAGAATTACTGAAAATCACATTTTTTGTAGAGAGCCTGGTGATTCCAGAGAGACTAAGGAACATACTAGGCATTATTCCTGTCAATGCAAAAATGAAACATGTGCTCCAACTAGACTTCATCATTGATGTAAATCTTACCAGATGGCTATTACTAACAAAGAAAATAAGCTTAAATTGCATTGAAGGAAAAATCCACAAGGAGGTTTTATTCTTTTTAATTATTAACATCAAAGGGCGAATTCAGCGGTATTAATCCAGGTTTGAAAGAGAAGGCACACTACCTTTGGAAATACAGTTCCACGGGGATCAATTTATAAAACCAATACAACTGAAAATGCAACACTGTTTAACAAGTCTAAAGAAAAAAATAGTTTAAAACTGCTGCATAATCTAGTCATCTAGTCTTTTTCTGAATTATTATTTCAATAGGCTCATAGAAAATATATTTATGGCTCAAAACTACTGTTTGATGGTGATAAGAATTTCTGTTCTCTTCCACATCATATGTATCATAAAGGATCTTTCCCCATGTCTAATCCATTGAGTGATTCGGGTTATGTGTCTGTGTGTGTGCACCCATGCCATGGTGGTAGAAGTGAAAAGGTGTCAAAAGACAAAAAGGAAAAAGATGCAAAAAGTATTTTACTGCCATTGTAAATGTTGTATAATGACATCTTTGAAATACAGAAGTTACAGTTATTTAATATGCAAACCAAAATGGAAATAGCGTGTCAATCCAAAAGGGAATTTATGAGTGCTTTGGTTTTGAAATTTAGATTCCTAAGATACAGAGTAGACTCTGAAATATTGGTCCCTACACACCCAGATGTCAGTTTTTTGGGGTTTTTTTGTTTGCTTGTTTTTGTTTTGTCCCTCATAGTCAGTTGAAGAGCAAAGAAAGCACAAAATAGAACCAGGGATAGAGCTTGCCTGAAATGGAATACTGGAAGGAATTTTTTAATGAAGAAAAATAAGAGCAAATCACAGACTGAAGCCACAGTGAATATCGATGGGTTTTCATGAGACAAAAAGGAAACTCTATTGACCTTTGAGCCTTTGAGCTAGTTGTTACTGAAGAATGTGTGAAGAAGTGTTTCTCAGAGTCAGGAGATGGAAAGCAAAATCAAGGTTATAGGACTTAGGAGACTGCTCATGAGCCGTCAGACACCATACAGATTACATGTATTTTCAAATACCAAATTCCTACTACTCCCAGAAATCTGGACAGACTCGTTCTTTAGTAAATATAATATTACTTTAACCTATAGACTATCTATTGTAATAATTCACAAGATTTTTTAATGATGTGAAATAAATTTCCAGTTTTGTTTCTAAAAACTGCATACTGTCAGGTAAACAATATGCATAGGCCTCATGTTAATATTCATTTGAATTGATACAACTGAATATTACATAATGCGTAAGATTTTCCAACATCTAAATGCTCTATATTTCTTCATCTTTTGTGAGTATTAGGACCTTACAAGAACAGTGTCATCTAAGCAAACAGTAACAATTTCAATACAAGAAGATAGTGCCCTAAAATAAGAGTACAGCTAATTAACCATCACTTGAATATTTAGGACAAGAAAGTAGAATACATTAATTTAACAAAACTAATGTGCGATGGTGTTCTCTTTTTACTGTAGTATATGTGTTCTATTTAAGACTGGAGCTATGAACATGAAATTCACTAATTTAATTATAAGTTACTGTTAAAAATTTAACACAAACATGACCTAAAGAAACTGAAAAGCATTTTCAGTTGCTAAGATTAAAAATTTTTAAGCGTATGGTGGCTAGTGCCTGAGTTCCACCTAAGTGGGAGGCTGAGGCAAGAGGATTGCTTGAATCCAGGAATTAGAGGCCGTAGTCCACTATGATTGCACCTTTGAATAGCCACTGTATTCCAGCCTGGAATTCTTTTTAATTTTTGCCACTATCACACAGCTGTACAGCTGGCATATATTTTTTTTCAATGACATGGGGCAACCTCACAGATTGAAGAGTTTTTCTTACATGGATAGTAGACGTTAGAATCACATTGCCACACTATTTCCTCTAAGTAGCATGATGCTTTTCCTTCTTGCAAACAAACCAGGTGATAATTTGAAAATTTTGTACCTATCTTGGCACCTGTAACATGTGTCACAAAGTTTAAATAACAATATACTACCAGTTTGTTATCTCTCTAGCTTGCATCAAATACTCGTGTTTATGGTGCCTCTTACATTAGTGCTAACATCAATACAAGATCCAGGGTATACACACGCATGATACATATGAAGGGATAGTTTTGTTTTCATAAGTAAATGCTAAATTTCAATGCCTTTCACTATTTAATTAGATTTTTTCAAGGATTCACAAAGGAGATTCACAACTTCCATCAAATGTTTGAAAATGATTCGGAGTATTTTCTTTCTTTCTTTTTTTTTTTTTTTTTGTTGTTTTTTTTTTTAATAACTTAGCTTCTAAGCTTTAACTTTTCCCTTTTGGCATGGTTAATTTGGGGTCCCGACATTCTATTTTTTCCTTGTCCTTTCCCCCCTATTTAAAAGGATCTTTCAAATAAAGTATTTTCAATGAAAATGAATCTGTGGTATTGGGTTTTGTCTGAAGGAGCATTTTCTTTCACAGGAAAATTCTGCACTTGCAATTTTTCTCCTAAATAATTGTACTTTGAGATTTACTTCAGAGATCTGGACATTTTCTTCCAAAGTTATCTTTTTAGGAGAACTACTGAATTTATGTGAGTAATAGAACGTTCTATTCCAATTGTAACTCTGGAATGCACAAAAAGCATACAGTTTTATTCCTTTTGTTATGATAGAATAAAATATAACAGTGTTTCATTAGTTAATATAGCCAGCTGTAGTATCGACACGCAATTGAAAGGCAGTACAATTTCTGTGATTTCTCTATCAAAATAGAATTTTTTGAATTTACTGTTTCTCACTTGTCTCAGTGTAAAATTGTTTTGACTTACTTGAAAATAAGAATTCTCTTCATCAACACGAACATGCTTCTCATTGCTCTTCAACACCCACTACTGGCACGGCCAAGCTATTTTACCTTGCTCTCACCAAAATACATTCTCTTCTACCTCCGACCTTGATTAGCATTCTCTTTCCCTTTGAGAATGTACCAAATATTCTCTAGGCACCCAAACATCACTCCTGTTATAGCCCACACATATAGGTGACATACTATTTCAGTGAGTTTACTAATAAGCAAATCAGGAAACATTCTTATGGATGAATATTGACATTATCTAATCCTTTTATGTTATATATATAGAAACATTGAAACTATTGAATAAAACCTTGTATATAAGTTTGAAGTTTCTTAGAGAAACAGCTTGATAAAGAAAATTGCTAGCAATTTACTGTTTATTAAATACTGTGTTGGAAATTATAGAGGCAAAAATGATTTAACTTTAAAGCAAAATATTGGGTAAAATACAAATGCATTTATGTGACTGTGTCTCAGTTATTATCATGCCAATTTAAATTGCTAGCTGTTCTGAGCTCAGCTGTTCCTTTTGACTTTAGTCCAGTTACACCCAAGGCAGCCTCAGAATGAGAGCTCCCAACTCTGGGGGAGCTGGCCTCATTAGTCTTCAGAATTTTTTGACATACTTAAAATTCACTCTGGGAGATCTCAGGAAATTTTCTAAGAACAATTTTGCAGAATAGTTGATTCCAGCACGTCCGATCTTTTGCTATAACTACTCTCTTTCCTCAGATGAAAGATGAGCCTTAAGATTTGGGGGGTTGCCAGACAGGAGGCATTCACAGAGATATGGAATGCAGAGAAGAAGAATTGCAGGAACTGAGTGGAAATGAGCGGCTGGAGGGTTTGTCCGTGAGGGTGCCAAGTTTGTTTGGGCAGAAAGTAGTGGTGAGAGGTCAGAGAAATAAAAAAGAGGAGGAATAAGGCCCAGAAGAGAATAGGGTTGCTGATTGATAGCACACCAACTAAAATGATGGTACTTGGGGGGCTTTAAAGCAGAGCAGATGTTAGAATAATGAAAGCATTTTGACTCCAGAAATAATCCACACACTCAGATGAGGAGGGGAAAACTTAGTGTGTGATAACTTCGACGAGATAGAACTTGGGACTTCACATATTAGAGACTTCAAAATCTCTCTGTTTAAGGGCATATGAACTGAATCTTAATTCACGTTGGCAGGTTGAAGGTAGAGAGGCACCTATTTCAAAAACTGTGAATACTGTGAATACGTGGGTTCTAAAAAGTAATTCCATTAATTAACTCAACAAAAAATACTGTCCTCATCCAGCACTTCCATGTGTCAGACTCTGCACTGCCTGCAGGAAGAAATATGTTGATGCTGGCTCCCTGAGAACGGCTCCATTGAGCATCTTTTTAAAGGTCGTTGTGTTATATTTCTCTTCTAGTGTTCCTAAGCCTTCAGTAAAATCTTGTTAAACATTACAACCTGTTCTCAGTGATTCCTGTGGGGAACTGAAGAGGCAGCTCACTGCCCAAAATTAGAAGCAAGCAGTTCGGACCAGTAGCAGCTGCCTTTGAGAAGTTAGACTGAACACAGAGGATGACATGACATGCTACAAGGGCCTGGTAAACCGTGAGCAGAAGGATTCTAGGTCAAAGTGGTTGCTGGATGTGGCAAACAGTGACCTGAACAGATATATATGCATTCCCTGGAGAATGCCAGAAGGTCAAAAGTAGTATAGTCTGGTAGAAGCCCAAATAGAGTGTAGTCAGGTGAAACTTCAGCTATCTGCTGTGCATTAGAGGGAAGGATTATGACACATCATCTACTATATCCTAGGATATTTCATTAGCATTATTATTAGAGTAACAACTATGTATTTAATTAAACATATTGTGAATGCATCATCCTTTTTTAAAAAGAGTAAATACATCCAAGATTTGTTTTTATTTTGGTGTATTTGATTAGTTTAAAATTCTATGGCTTAAAAAATGTAAAGGCTATACAGGTCTCAAACTAAGTAATTTTAATTATGTATTCACCTATTAATTATAACTTCTAAAATCTACTAATTCATAGCTAACTCCTTTTCTCAGTAACATCTAGACTATTATTTCTCAAATGCCTGAATAGTCTCATGGACTTTGGTCATTCACCTGCAGGAAAACTAATGCAACTCAGTAGCAAATCTAGAAATGAATCTGACCATCATTCTCAGACTATATATGAACCAGGGCTTTGAGTAGATTGGCAAGTGAGGGAGAGGAAACAAGAAGAGGCAATGAAATGAAGAAGTGAGCGAATTGTAATGATAATACAATAGGGAGACTTCCCTACCCCTTTTTCTCCATTTTGAACACAAATACCACTCTTAAGTGCATATTAAGCATGAATGGACTCTACGCTAGATATACCTACACATGCTGACACACACACAGAAAATCATTTAATGTATATATCCCTCATCTCTTGAAAAGAAGTCATATCTCCCTGAAGGCCTATAGTCTATATATTACCTCAGAAGGAATAAAACTTCAGAAGAATTCTTTCAGTTATGCTTAAGAAAATATAATATGAGAATTCTTACCTAAAATTTTATTGGTAAGGACCTCAGTACTATATATATATATAGTGCTGAGTTATATAGTACTATATAACTGAAATTATATATATGTAACTAGATATAGTGCTTCAAGAACATATATTGCATTTAAAATATGAAAATACTATACCTTTATTCCTATCATATGTTTATTAATTTTATATTTCAAGGTACATCTTCTAAATTATATTTTAGGAATCTCACAAAGTAAGAAATTAAGAAATTAAAGACTGAGAGATTTCTATATTTATAAAAATATGATCCAATTATAGTATAACTTTAATGTAAATGAGAGTTGCTTTACAGACACTAAAAATAAAAATTGCTGGTGACTTTTTAAAAAATCTCATAGTTATTACACAGTGTCTAGGATCTTATGTTGTGGCAGATTTACTATTATTTTAAATTAATAGAATATAGTTAGATCTTTGTAGTACTATGAATTACATTTTAACTGAAATTTGTTCTGAGATTCAATGTAATTGCAATTTTTGCCAGCAGTAGTATAAATTGTGTAGCTTTAAAAGTTATGAATGTTAAATTTACTCCTTAAATTTCTTTTCATCTAATTTACCTCAGCAAGTCACAAGGTGGTTACGTACATTTCCTTTCACTTACAAATATTGAATTCATTCAAAAATGTTTATCTGAGTTGGGTCAGAAGAAAATGGATTCAACAAGTGTAAGAAGTGAATGAATGAATAAATAATTAAATATTCTTTCCAATTGATAGTGACTTTTTCTAAACAGAGATACATACATCTAATTTTAATTGCATTTTTCCATGACAACTAAGACGTTTAACCTCAAACCTTTGTTGAGAAATAAAATGTATTTATGTTTTAACTATTTATTATACTACCCCCTTTGATTTCTAATGTATAATTTCACAAATAGCTTACATTATACTTCATCAATTAACACAAAAATATACTCCTGGTTCCTTATAATTACACTGTGTAATTACATGCTTATCATATTTCATCATTCAATTTGTGAATATCCCAAATACTAGCTTTTTGTTCCATTGGTTAGGAAAGAAAACATTATATACAATGTAGCTTACATACACAAAGGTTCTTATTGAATCTGATGTTTCAAATAGCACACTTGACAATTTTATTGTTGTCAGTGATAAGAGTGCAACTCAAATAAAACAAATGTCCTTTGCTGTCAAAGACAAGGATATCTCATGTCCTGAATGCCATCACAGACAGGAAATTGTTTGCACTGGCTTTAAACAGAAATTTCAAGAAGGTAAAGGGAAAGTCTTCTTGACCAACTGCATTCTTCAAAAACTGTCCATCAATCACAGCGGGAAAAAAGTCTTTAGATTAGATGTTACTTCTTTTAACAGATGCATGTGGCTATGCCAACTATTCTCCATGCAAGAAAAATCCAGGGATTTTAATAATCAAAAGAGCATATTCTGAGAAACTTACTGAGTTTCATCTATTTTGTTGAATTACAGTTAATTAAGTCACATAATAAAATGAAACTATGTTGAAACATGCATGTTAACTATAATTTTAGATTACATTGCTTAAACACATCAGCAAAATGTGTGAAAGTTTAAAATAAATAAATCTTGATTGTTCTAATTTTTAAAACATATAGTTTATAATGCATGCATTTAAATGAAAAAATCAGTGGGATAAATAAACCACACAAATATTTGAAAGATCACATACTAGAAATACAGTTTGGGGTATGTTCTCCTCAAATTCAGTGTTACCAATATCTTACTCAGTTATCTGTGTTACAATCTCAGTTGACTGGCAACTAATAATCCAGGTACGTTGGCTTCCAGAGTAACAAGTCCTTTTATTGCAGTTTCTTTCCTTTGCACCTTGCCACAGTCTTTTTTTTTCTATTAAGAGACACTTTTGCAAGTGTGTTCAGCACAGTTTGGAGAGGAAAAGTCTTCAATTTTCAATTGCCTCTGGGATGAGGTAAGAAAATTAATTAAATGTATTATTCTATATACTGATTGGAAGACATCAATGTCATTATTTATATTTCTCAAAGTATTGCTACCTATCACAAAGGCAAATCTGATTTAGGAAATAAATCCCAGCCCATGAGAAATGGGATTAAAAAGTAGTTGCTCACAAATGATTAGAATTTAATCAATAATTCTTGATAATCCATCTTACCAGTAAGTTATTGTAGAACTCATATATATTTCATGATAAAAAGATATAAAGTAAAACAGGATGAAATATCATTATTTTTTTCTCTTAAATTAATAGAATAAGAACATAAAGATTTAAGAGGCATTTGTGTGTTTGGGACTCAGTGTGAGTGAGGTGTTAGATGAATTGGCTAACAAAGAGCCTGTGCTTAAACCTGTAACTGAACTGGAAAAATATTGTCACTAATGGAAAAAAGGGCAGAGGCTTTACATCTTTCCCATATTCCATCTTGCTGTGAAGTCAATGGGGCGAGAAATATAGGCAAGTACAGAACAGAGATTCATGGCTGAGAACTCACTGAGAAACAGTTTAACATCTTAGAAAGAACAGAGAAGGCATTCCCAGTCATTAATTATCAAAAAGTCACAATAAAAAGCATTGCATTGAGCCTGCTATCCACCAAACTCGTAGCATTTAGCTGGAGGCAATATTATGTAGTACTCTGAGATGGAATTTGGGTGTCAGACAACATAGGCTCTTTTTTTGGATCTGTCACTCCAGTGTTTTGTAACTTTGGCAAACCCAATTAATAATCTTTCTTGGCTTTCATTTATCCTTATTGACAAATGAAGCTAATACCTACAATACTGAAGTACACCTATGCCTGCAAGTCAATTTCTGCTGCTTTCGACACTGCACTGATGAACCTTAAATATTGACTTACAATAACTTCCTTCAAGTCACCAATTGATTAAATCACCATGGTACTCCATTAGTTACTGATAGTCTTCTTAAGATCTTAAAGTAAAGATCTGTTTAAAGTGATGACTTTGAAAGTTTTACAGTAAGTCAAAAGCTGTATACTTGCCAATTCCTGTAAGTAAAGGAAAAAAGATCTATGATTTGAACAAAAAAGATAAATTCTACCTAACATGACCATATTAGGTGAGCAAGTTCAAACTGCCCAAGAAAACTGACAGGAAGAGTAGATAGCATGTCCTTGTATATTCAGATGAAAGTATTTGAATGGTACTTTGACTGGAATTTCTTTCCCTATGGTGCTGACAGAACTTTGTGTAACATTCATATAAAATTTCTGGATATTTATGTCTGTAATGAAAGATATTTCTTATGAAAACAATAAATACCTCATTCTACATTTAGGACAGGTGACTTGTTCTTGCAATGAGTATCTAAGGATCATTCCTAATTTTTCTAATTCATTATAATAATTCTAATAAAGAAAAAGATGAATATAAAATTAAGATATATTTTATTATTAAGTATTGAAAAACTAAAAAAGCAAAGTAATTCATATTACTATAGTCAGACTTACTCTTGCAAATACGTTTTAAGTAATAAAACTGACTAATCTATGCAGTTCAGATGCCCATTGGCCTTCTTTCTATTTCTTAACCACCTCCCAGGCTTTGTGAAAACACCTTTGCAAAAACTATAACAGTGAGAAAATTATGAGAGCGAGAGAGATCTGATCTAACCCACCCCATCTTGCCTCTAACCTCCAGAGTATCCTTTTTTATTCCTGGGCATAGACTGAACTCACTTTAGGAGAAATTTAGATTATAGTTTAATTTGAAACTAAGATGGTAACAGCTCTTTCTTGAAATGAACCCCTTTTTGCCTGGGGACCAGACTTCCTTTATAAGACACAGAGAGAGATCACATTTCAATGGCTAGTTTTCTATCTTTTCTTTCTCTATTCCAACTCTAAATCTACCTTCCCTTAAAAAAGTGGAGTAGGGGAGGGGGAGAGAAAGTTTAGATTGCCCTTCCTGTTGCCCATTGCCCATCCTTTATCCCACCAAATATTGCCAAGAGCCTCAGCAATTGATACTGTTTACTACCAAGGGACTTATTTCGGATAATGCCCAAAGGTAAATTGGTTCAAGATAATGAACCTTGAATGCTCTCTTGAGGTGTCTGTGCATTTAACAGTAGATAATTCATGCCATTAAAGGTATTTGATCAAAAATTTGGCAGTATCATGTCTGTGTTTTGCAAAGAAACTTAATGGAAATTGAGAGAATAGAGCTACACAGAGACTGGAAAAGTCAAGAAGCTATTTTAACCGTTTAGACTACAGATGTTGAGTTTCTCACTTACTGCAATATCAGTAAGGTTGTAATCAGAAAAGACAAATTTGAGAGATATTTCAGGAATAATCTTTAAGAGACTCAATGAAAATTAAGGGGCAGGCAAATGTAAAGGATGACTTTCTTGTTTCTATCTTGAGTCATAACTTGGATGGTGCTGACATGCACTGATGGAGAGTCAGAAGAGCAGATTTGGCTGTGAATGGAGAGAGGACAATGAGTTCAAGGAAGAAGAGAGATGAAACAACAGCTATAATCAGTCTAAAACTAGGTAGGCATGCTCAGGCTATAAAACCCAGGATTTACCACAAAGAATATGAGTTCATCTTCTCACACATTAACCAATCAGAAGAATTTGATTGTAGGCTTTCTTGAAAGTGTGGCACACAGCTGTGCCAGTAAACTGGTAGGAATCTTTAAAAACTCTTTTTAAACCCTTATGATACTAAGTTTTATTTCCAAAGGTATTAACAATCTCTCTTTCCTTCCACTTTGTCCCAGTGTTACCACACCGCCACACTGCTCACCTGTCATTGCATTTCCTCCAAGCTTTGACGCATTTCCAGCCATGACTAGTCATTTGGAAAGTATCATCCATCATTCACTAACTGAATTATTGAGATGAGCAGTTTGCCTAGAACCCTACTAGATAATGTGTTTAAAAAATATATATATATATCATAGATTTGACAGTTATCAACTTATGTAAATACTATAAAAAGTGATAAAATTAGTGGAAGATACAGAAGAAACTTCGCTAAATCCAGTTGGATCCAATGTGGGAGGAAAGAACACAAGGGGCTAAATACTAGGAGGCCAGGGCCATTGGTGATTACCAAACTAGATAAAATAGAAAAAATTTTGCTCAAAGATTGGATTTTTTTTTTTTTTTTTTTTTTTTTTTTTTTTTTTGAGACGGAGTCTCGCTCTGTCGCCCAGGCTGGAGTGCAGTGGCCGGATCTCAGCTCACTGCAAGCTCCGCCTCCCGGGTTTACGCCATTCTCTGGCCTCAGCCTCCTGAGTAGCTGGTACTACAGGCGCCCGCCACCTCGCCCGGCTAGTTTTTTGTATTTTTTAGTACAGACAGGGTTTCACTGGGTTAGCCAGCATGGTCTCGATCTCCTGACCTCGTGATCCGCCCATCTCGGCCTCCCAAAGTATTGGGACTGCAGGCTTGAGCCACTGCGCCCGGCCTAGAATTTTATTAAATTAAATCTGAAAGATCAATACAGCAGTGTTAATATACAATGATAACCTTATTTTATTCACAGTTAAAAGTGAACATTATCAAGCCACATTCAACTTATTATTAAATTTTAATGTTCAAAAAATGTATTTTCAAATGTCCTTATCTTTGTCAAAGATACCTTTACATTTCGGAATGTGAAATAAGACCATATTGATAATCATTAAAATAAATTCAATCGAATCCAAGTAAAGTTTGAAATGCAAACTACTTCACAGACCATGTTAGAAAAAGAAGTCATGTAAATTACAGACCTTAGCATATTAACAGTCAAATTAAGTGAACTTCTATTTATAATTATAAACCTGCACATTGAAATCATTATGGGAATTTTTCATAAGTCCAGATGTGGGGTACCTAACTAAATTATATATTAATAATAAATTTTACTTTGCTATATATCAAAATAATGGGAAAAATGAGCTTGCTTGGTTAGCAAATGTTTAGCACACATTCTTGAATCTGTGTTGTCTTTCTGTCTCTCTCTCCCTGCCTACTCTGTCTCTCTCTCACACACACACAAACACACACACACAAACACAGAGGCTATTCATCTTTCAAGGTGCTTTATAGATTCAGTAGTCTATGTTTTGTAGTTTATTGATCATAATGTCATAAACGATCTACAATTTCTGGAATAATTACATTATGCCTGGTTTGTTTTTTCCTTGTCATTAATATTTTACACAGAATATTATCCTTTGACTTTTTTTAACCCAATAACTATTCAACAATTAGTATATTATCTGAACATCCAAAGTGATATTTTTAGATTTCTGCAATATCAAAAAGCACAGAAAAAAATCGCAAAAGTGTCTTAAAGGCAAAATCTACTTCATGGTCTCATGAACAACAAAACAAAGTACTATGCTTTGCACTTAGAAGATATTCAATAAATGTTTATGTGGTTTAATAGCATGGAGTGAAGGGAAGATACTGTAATTTCATAAGATCTTTAAAAAGTAATTTGGTTTAATGTGAAGAAAATTATGCATAGAATACTGCCATCAATTTTGGAAAGAGGAAAAATGTATTTGCGTACATTATTCAAAAATGGAGAAATGAACCTAAAACAAACAAGCAAAACCAGCTTTCAGATCAAAGGAAATAAGAGTCAAAAGAATTATATAAATATTTTCCATAACTACTAAACAGAAGTTGTTTTTAAATTTTAAAATTCTAACAAGTTAATAAAAAATAGGCACCGCTTGTATAGAATTAATACAAATAACTACATTGGGAGGAGATATTTATTTCAAGTGAGTGTTAAAACAGAGTAAATTGGTTGTTTATTCCCAATGTGATATACACTAAGAAAAAAATTAGAAAAGTCCTCAAATTGTTTTCAGTAATCAGACTTTTGAGTACTACTATGGTTTTCCTGAATGTGCTACACAGGACAAAGCAAATAAATAATAATGATATCATTAAGAATTGGAATTTTGAACATAAGAAAAAGGAGACACACATGTGAGAGGAATTTGGTTAAGAAAAAAATCCTGGATTCCTGAATTTGCTAAATTTGACTTGGAGTATAAACGTGAATATATGGTATATTGTATATATTTTTTAAATATGTGATACTTCTGTTCACTAAAAGAGTGAACTGAGCAGTACTTATTGTACCTGGGCAGCAGAAACAAGAATTCTTTCATCCAGATTTTTGTCTCCAAATAGCATTTCTCACAAAGGAACTAGGGTCCTTAAAAAAATTTTAGATTTCAAGCTGGTACAGCAAATATACATGTTGCATCTAGAACATATTGTCAAACCAGACAGTAAGAATACAAAGACTGCTGTGATCATAATAAAAAGGACTCAGGAGCCAACTGAGAGAAACTCACACTATCCAAAGCTGGCAAGTTTGAACACCAATAAGAATTACAATTTTACTTAGTTAAGACAAATTAGGTGTTTAAAATCCATAAGCTCTTAATAACATATATTTTTACAAAACAAAATTGATCAATCTGCAAGGATACTGGGAGCCAACTCATTATTTTGAATACTGGTAAATAAGAAAATTACCAATACATTTATATTGCAGTTCTATTCTATATGCTCTGAACTCAGCAAAACAAATATTTGATGGAAGATAATTTTTTATTCATCAAAGTAGTTCAGATAATAATTAAAGTTATTTAATTATAATATCACCCTTTTATAACCCTTTATGAAATAATGGATCTAGCAGTAATCATCAATGGCTACTAAATTCACAAAAACAGAAACAGTCAGATATTAAAGGCCTTTTATTGGAAATATAATAGTAGCTGTCAAATATTTTTGCTACACAAATTCAAGCCTCAGTCTGATCAATTTATGAGAAAAGGAGCAGTGGACCCATTCAGAAATACCACAAGAATGCGATCAGGGCACGGTGGCTCACACCTGTAATCCCAGCACTTTGGGAGGCCAAGGCAGGCGTATCACTTGAAGTCAGGAGATGGAGACCAGCCTGGCCAACGTGGTGAAACCCCATCTCTGCAGAGAATACAAAAATTAGCCTAGCGTGTGGTGGTGCATGCCTGCAATTCCAGCTACTCGGGAGGTTGAGGCAGGAGGATCACTTGAACCTGGGAGGAGGAGGTTAGCCTGGGCAACAGAGCGAGAATCTGTCCCAAAAAACAAAAACAAAACAAACAAACAAAAAAATAATGCAATCAGCAAGATATAGACTAGGGGAAACTATAACACAACCTTCAAGATTTTTTCAACAAATAATTGCACAAAAAAAAACAAAAAAAACACAAAACAGTGACTTGGAGATAGGAACTAAAGATTAATAGAAACTTAAGAAATGTGTTCACTAATTGCTATATATATAATTGGTCGGGCACCTGATTTGAGTAATTAATTTCTTAAAAAGACTGAGAATTGTGGAAATTTAAACAATTTTTGTATATCAAAAAAAAATTACGGAATTTTTGTCAGCATTCCGTGTGTCATAAGAGGGGTAATATTTTTAAATGAGTTATCTTTTAGAGATATATTCAAAATGCTTAAAAGTGATATGATGTCTGGTGTTTTCACCAAACTAATCCAGGAGAAAGGAAGAGAAATAGCATGGTAGTATAGATAAAATAATTAGACCGAATTAATAATTATGGAAGCTGGATGATGTAAATCTGGGGATGAATTATATAATTTCTCATATTTTGTACACATCTAAAATTTTCATAATAAAAACATTTGAAATACTAAAAAAATTAAAGTAAAAAATAAAACAAAACAATTGCCTGCGTCTTGAAAGCCCCATGTAACCAGAACAAAAATAAAAAAGGAAGAGAATGGCCCCGGGAAAATGTTCAAGGAACAATCCATTTCCCATGTCCTCTCCTAGTACGTCGTGGGTCAAAGCCCTCAAGTTTTGCTATCTTTTGCACCTTCTGCCTGAAGGAATGATGCAGTCAATGAAGCTAAAGAATTGAAATGAAAAAAAAAAAAAAGACAGAATACAAAGACATTTTTAAGATCATGAGCTATCGAATTGACCATCTGTATCTCAGGATAAAATGTTTAGTAAAAACAATAAAAACCAAAGATGGAATCTGTAATCATTATTTGCCCACATTCTTATCTGAAAAGTAGCACTAGGGAAGGAACAATATAAAAATAGATCTACATTTGGTTTTTATTCATTCAGTAGCATTTCATATACATGAAAACCAACAAAGCTACTAAAATCAGGAGTGGTCATTTTTTCATCGATCAAAGTGGACAGTTAAGAGAAGACACTCTCTGAAGTCTATGCATCAGTAAACAGATGTTCAAGCATATCATATAAATTTATAAAGTTAAATGTGCACCAATATTAAAGTCGAGATAGCAGATTTAGAAAGTTTATTAGGAAACAAGTAAACAAAAGCAGAATCTGTGAAATAAGCAAAACACTAATAAAATAAAAATGACAGAAGTATGACACATGATACATATAGAACATACTATTATGATGGCAGAAGATACTGCTATAACATGCTACTTACATTTCTTTTTAAGAGATCATGAAACATTTATAAAAATTGATCAAGTGAAATGCTCAATAAGTCGCAAAGTAATTTTTGAACTACAGATTATATTAGCTAAAAACTATGTAATCATTCTAAATAGTGTTAAAATTCAGGAAAGAAACAAAAATATGTAATGGGACAGGTGCAGTGGCTCACACCTGGAATCTCAGCACTTTGGGAGGCCGATGCAAGCATATCACTTAAGTTCAGGAGTTCAAGACCAGCCTGGCCGATATGGCGAAACCCAGTCTCTATTACAAAAACACAAAATTTAGCCAGGTGTAGTGGAACACGCCTGTAGTCTCGGTTACTCAAGAGGCTGAGGCATGAGAATCACTTGGACCCAGGAAGTGGAGGTTGCAGTGAGTCAAGATCACGCCACTGCACTAGGGCCTGGGCAATAGAGCAAGATGACTCTGTCTCAAAAGTAATAATTATTATAATTATAATAATATTTAATGTTATTTCAAACATTTTAAACTCAAATCAAAAAGTACATAAAACATAAATGGCTAATTCTTTTTAAAATTATTGCAGCAGTAGTCGGGACCGTTCACGAACATTCCATTTATTTTTTATTGGTAGGCACATGGTCTATTTCTCCTCTGATATTTCCATGTCAATAAGCATGAAGATGTCAATTCTTTCCAGTTTATTTACAAATAAAATGACATCCCTTTAAAAAAATCCAACGTTTTAATGGAATCAGAAAAACTTATTTTAATGAATGAAGTACCTTTACAGAAGAGAAAAAAAAATGACAAAAATAGATTTTTTTTTTTTTTTAACTGTGGTAGAATATTCCAGAAAAGCTTCTAGAAAGGCAGAGTAAACCGGTGAGGTACTGAGAACAGATATAGGTGAGTGAAGCAATGAACAGAAGAGAGATTGCAGAAACAGACTGATATTATATATAAATAAGAATTGCATCCATTATTAAGTTGGCCTTTGAATTTAGTAGGAAGTATGCAGTTTACTTAACAAATAGTTTGAAGATAATGTTTAGAATTAGTCAGAAAAAAAGTAGTGAAATCCATACTTCATGCCTACATAACAAAAATTCTAGTAGCTTAAATAGTCTAATATATGAAAGATATTAATGATATGCTTTTATTAGTTTGGAAGTAATTTCTAAGTATGATACAAAACACAGAAGTTATAATCAATAAAAACTTAAAAGTTAAAATAAAGAAAATATTTTTAATTTAGAAAAAAACAGTAGCTTAACATTCTCAATATATAAATTACTCCTAAAAATCAAAAGGAAAATATAAATGATCCAATAGAAAACACAGTCGAAGTTTGTTTAGAGGTTTCTCACAGAGAAAAGAATAAAAGTGGCCACTAATCATATATGAAAATCTGTTCAAACATAATATTCTGTTAAGAAATTGATATCTATTTTTCATTGCACAGATAAATTTTAAAATTTGTACATTTATTTTTTATAAAGTAAGTTGGTGAATTCGTTGAGTAAAAATTTGTGGAACCTTAATGAAAGGTAATTTTTCATTGCCTATCACTTCAAGGAATTTATTCTTTAAAAATATTCCTATATGTTTACAAAGACATGTGTACAAGCTATACACTTGTTTTTAAATAAATTAGATTAGAAACCATATAAATGCCCAACAAAATATGTAAATGGTACACAAATTATGTTTCTTCTATATTCAGCAATACTATGTAGTAATTTTAAAAATAGTATAGCTATTCTAAATACGGGTTTCTCTGCATGTATTAGTAAGTTAAAAAATCAAGTTGTAGAAAAAACTTAAAATTATCATTTATTTTATTATTTTTATAAAAACGAATCAGACATAATGTGTGTGAAAGCATATGTGTATGTATGTATTCATGTTTGTGTTTAAATTCATAGAATATGTCGGAAAACATTTGCAGAAAACTGAAAAAGGTTACAGTTAGTAGTAAAGAAAGGCTACTTTCTATTTTAAGTTTTTGCATCTACATGGTTTAAATTTTTCATAATAAAATGTATGTAAAATAAGTGGAATTATCTAGATTTTTTCAAAATCCAAAAGGCCTAGCATCAAGACTAGGTCTGGTAACTACCATTACGGTTACTTTGAGACTCAGTTTTCATATGAGCAATAGGGATTAAATAGAAGTGGCTCATTCTCAGGGTCTCTGAAAAATAAAATCCTTACAAAAACTGCAAAAAAAAAGTCAAGCAAACTTAATATATTATTATTATTTTTATATTCCTATGACCCTTTGGTTCTATCAGTGGTGTATCATATTGCCCACAGGATAATACGATACATAGATAGATAATGCTCCTCTGCCCTTCAGAAAACCTGAACAAATCAGCCTTATCTACAAAAACAGTCTATGTTGGCAGTACTTATCAAATACATATTAGAATGAAGTTCTGTCTCTAAAGAAGCTTCATGTACCTTGAAATCACATTTTACCTTTATAAGTAAAATGTACATTTTTAACTAAAACTACCTGGTTTCTCCCTTTGGAGAGACAAAAAAAAAAAAAAAAAAAAAGAAGCAACTAAATTTCTTGGAATAGTTTTCACACATCGTAGAATGTTAAATAAATGCCAATTGATTTCTCCTCACTTGATTGTCTTTATGTCAAGGTAAGTCTAGCCAGTCTCACCTATAACTTACTCATTTCCCTAAGCTTTAACAGACTGATTCTTCTTAATAGAACAATTATGCCCATGTAACTAAATCAATCATTCTTCATGAGGCATAGGGTTGCATTTACTCATCTGGATCAGGAAGGCTGAGGATAATGGTTCATTAAGAAGCAAGCTTTTCCTAGCCACAAAAAAATCATGAGGCTTATTGGCAAAGAATCAGTTTTTACTCATTGTTTGAGTAAGAAGGAAAATCTTAAGAGGGTCAATTTGTTTATAATTGGCTTGGAACACTGCCCTTTCCTTTAAAGCCCCATAGTGACAGAATTGCTTATTTTTACTTCAGAATAATTATTTTAAATTAGGACCATACATTTATGGGATTACTGACACTGGAAATCTTTTATGAAAAACAAACAAAATCATCTCTGATTATCAAATTTTAGATAACATCATATTAATAACCTAAAGCTGTTTTGAAATAAAAAAAACGTGTCTTTATGTTAAGTCATATTCAAAATATGGAGAAAAGAGTAACTTAACATTTAGAACAGGATCTAAATGATTTCTCTCTTTCCCATCCTAAGCAGCATATTTGAATTGATGACTTGCCAAATTCACATAAAAAAAAAAAAATCTGTTACTCCCATTTGAACTTGGTCATTTGCAATAAGAAAAATAAGTATGTGACTCTAGAAAAAAAGGTGACGGTGAAAATGTTTCTTGTCTCTAAGAAGTTCATCTCTAAGGTTCCTGCTAGCTATGAAATACCATGAACATGAACCAAAGACAACTAGACTGCAGAGATGTGAAAATAACTTTCTGATTACTTACCAAGAGAAGAGTGTGTATGAGAACTGACATACAACTCTACAGAAGCACATAAAAGTCAAGCTCTTCTTTCCCCAGACCAGAAAATGCCCCAGTCTGTAGTGATAGCCTGTTTGGGGAACACTTTCTCTTTGATTGCGCTTTCCTCTTTTGCAAGCTAGTATCACTTGGAAGTGGCAGCACAATGCCTAGGAGCACTTTCTCAGCGAGGCATTTACTTATGGAGAGAAGGGCTAATAATACCAATGGGAACAGTTGGTGGGAGATTTGCATCTCACCTCGGTGTATTAGCCTGATAGAATCAGCTTCCCCTGTTTCTCAAACTGTCCTGCACCTGACAAAGTGACCTACATTTTGGCAGCCCTTCCTTCAGTGCAAACCTTCTAGCAAAAAAGCAAATGCCCTTTGAATCCCAGGCAGAAAACCAACAACAAAAAAAATTCAAAGATGCCATAATGGTAACTTTCATATTTTTTTTTCCATTGTATATTAAAATTGGTATAGTTAGGAAAAATAAAAAAATTGAATGAACTCTGTAGCAATTAAAAGAGAATAGCCTTTTTATTAGCTCAAGTCTTTTTAACAATAATCCCTACCAGAAGTTATTAGCCAATACCTATTCTTTATTAATGAACTCTTACTGTTATGCCTCATGAATGGTGTCTTATCAAAAACTGCATTTCTAAGCCACTCATTTATGCTTTTAAATTGTTTTCAAAAATATTTCTTTACTGTCCCAATAAATTCTTTTTTTATATAATTTCATAAATAAAAAAGTGACACACAGATGGTAAATATAGGACCATAATTTTGTGGGTGAGAAAGCTAAATCCTATGTGCAAGTTAGGGATTTTAGAATCCCAGCTGTTGATTCAGCTGCCGCAGCAAAATCTCCCAAATGTGGTATTAGTGGGAGCTACTAGGTGCTGAGCTCGCTCTACCCTCCTGTTTCCAAGAGTGACCTGAGGTGACCTCAATTTGAAAACCAACTTATTTACAAAGTATCTATTGCCTGAAGAACAGGATTATATCACCTTTCCACAAATTGGACTCACACAAATCCAGGGTCAACTCCAAGGAAAAAATAAATCACTTGTCCAAGTCATACAGAAAGCCATATAACAGCTATTACTAAGGACCTCAAGCTGAAATCCCTCAAGAATATAAGGTCTGTGAAAGTGGGGACTTGTCTGTTTTGTCCTATGTTCTATCCCCTGTGTTGATTAACAATGCCTTAAAATAATCTGTCTAAAATTGGGAAGCTGGGAGATCTATTGCTCATTTTCAGGACAAACCAAAGAATTGTTCACTGCTGTGGTTTGGTCCACTTCTGGGTGTAGCACCCTAGTTGACCTGCAGAAGCTGCAGACACACAGGTGCAAGTGTGGTACTCAATTTCAAGGTGGCATGTTGTAATACGTTGTAACAGCTCTGAAATCTGATCATCTTACAATCAGTAGAATTTTACTATTCACTATTGATCAGTTCTGACACAGTGGTCATTGTGCTTGTCATTATTTGGTTGCTCCTCCTATGACGTGACTGGAAAATTTCCTCCCTAAACATTTCAATGAATAAACCATTTAAGGATCTTTTGAAGAAAGAATATGCATCCTGATTGTTGCCTATCTTTCGAAAAGATCAAGAAAGTAACTTATAGGAAGGATATCAGGTACTTGGAAGAAAATCCTATCAACAGTAATAGAACATTTTAAGAAATATCCCATTACTAATGTTCTTCATGACACAGAACAGGAAAGTATGTAGAAAAATTCAGACATCAATGACACCGAGTCTCAGGAATTCAGTTATATTACACTGAATATGAAGACATTTTAGAACTGCATTAACAAATGTACTTCACTTGCAGCTTTCATTTTTATGTATGTAGTAGAATGCTTAAAAATTACATAAATAAATTTAAAAGAATTTCTTCCATAATAAAAAAAATAAAAACTAGAAGTGATAAAAATAAACATTAGGATTATATCACAGTATAATTGGCAACAGGTTTTTTTTTCTTTCTTTCTTAGTGGTGCATAGAGGTGTGGTTTTTAACCATTAGCATCTTAGATTCCATAAAATACAGTATATCAGTTCAATTCTCACCACAACCCTGTGAATAAGTAATAGTTTCCCATTATCTTTCTTCTTAAAGCTTTGAAGGGTCAGAAAGAGAAGTTTGTCAGTAGGGAAAGAAGTAAGAGAAAGAGAAAAGAATCCAATTATATCCATTACCTAAAAATAGGCAGCCCGCCCAAGGAAGCTAGGAAAACCAGAAAAAGCCTTATCTTTGAATGAATATTAAACTGTCCATTAATACAGAAACCAGAGACTTTCATGCCATGAATCAAGATGTAGTTTGCTATTTACAGTCGCCAAACACTTGCTATTAACAAAGAGTGAATTTAAAAGTCATAGGTATTGCCTGAGTTTTCATCAAAGATTAATGAAAAGTCTTTTCTGTTTCAGCAGTGGGACAAAAAGACAGTGAGAAGACAAAAATAAAGTTGCTTTTAGGATTATTTTCCATACATTTTTCCTGTTCAGTGTACCTACTACACATGGAGTAAGCTCCTGTAAGAAAGTCCTAGTGTAATTAATGTAGTTGTCTTGCATATGTTTTCTTTATATGTAGATGCAAGATGCACATAGAAATAGGTAACACAGAAATATAGATATATAGGTACAGATATAGATTTTCCCCCCAACAGACCACATTCCTGAATGGTTTTTGTAGGTGATTGGGCAGGGCCTGGTGACAGTTTTGCAACAGGATATAGGGATAAAGAACCAGCATGCAGGGAACTGGAGACCTTCCTTTCTCCCAATAGTATCTGAAAAATTAAACAGAGTATTGGCCAGGTGCAATGCCTGACACCTGTAATCCCAGCACTTTTAGAGGCAAAGATGGGAGGATCCATTGAGTTCAAATGTTTGAGACTAGACTGGGCAACATGGCAAGACCTGTGTCTACAAAAAATTACCAAATTAGCCAGGTAGGGTGGCTTGAGGTTGCAGTGAGCCGTGATGGAACCACTGCACTCCAGCCTGAGCAACAGAGTGAGACCCTGTCTTAAAAAAGAAAAAGAAGAAAAGGAGGAGGAGGTGAGAAATAGAAGAAGGAGGAAGGAGGAGGAGGAGGAAGAAAGAAGAAAGAATAGGAGGAAGAGGAAGAAGAGGCAGCCACAGAGGCAGTGGCAGCAGCAGCAGGGGAGGAGGAGGAGGAGAAGGAGATTTCATTGTTGTTTCTTTGTTCTGCTCCTACCCCCAAATCCATCATGCAAGTCTGTGTTTATCTCAGATTCTGCTGTTTCTCTCTCAGAAACCAGTGCTCTCACACCGGAGGCTGATTGCAAAGTCTTTCTAGAGCAGTTCACTGACTTGAGCCTAAGGATAAAAGTCATTGTTGTCAGCCTATTTGTTTACAAGAGAAATAAAGAGGCAGTTACAAGGCTGTTTAATGAATCACTGTTCTCATTACTCCCTGGCCCATTCCCTTGCACAAGTTAGTTCTGACTTTCAAGTCTCTAGAAAAGATCTATGCTTATATCTAGTGCCCAGGGCCACAGTTTTCTCTTTTCTTTATCCTTCAGTCTTATTTTTATTTCATTCTTTAGAAATTCTTTTAACTTTTGTTATTCTGAAGGAAAGTTTTCTTGATTTCTAATGACAATATTACTTCTTTGTTGTTTTTAAGGTTTTTCTGTAATTGAAGCAGAATCCTCAGAAAAGAGGAAATAGATAACTGAGCTTAGTATTCAGACTCTTTCAAATGGTTGGATTCAGCCAGAGAGATGTTTCGTTTTTTTCTTTTCTTTTCTTTTCTTTTCTTTTTTTTTTTTTTTTTTTTTTTTTTTTTTTTTTTTTTTTTTTTTGAGCCATAGTCTCACTCTGTCGCCCAGGCAGGAGTGCAGTGGCACCATCTCGGCTCACTGCATCCTCCACCTCCCGAGTTCAAGCAATTCCATATAGAAACAGCAAAATTTAATCTATGATGTATCAAGTGGCAAGTTTAAGCTAAGCCACATGTAAATGGAAGTTATGTGGAAATAGAAAAGCCCCTCAGAGAGGAAGTGTTTCCAAAGAGACAAAAGGTTTGGTTCTAGTTCCATGTCTTCCAGCTCCGTCCTGTAACCCACCTGAACTGTCAGGTTCCCCTCTATAGTTTTTTGGAAAGAGATTAAAAAAAAAATGAAAACTCAAACCAATGATGTTCTCAAGTGATAAATAGAAAAGTCATTTTATTTTATTTTATTTTATTTTATTTCTTTTGAGAGCGAGTCTCGGTCTGTCACCCAGGCTGGAGTACAGTGGCGCAATCTTGGCTCACTGCAACCTCCGCCTCCCAGGCTCAAGTGATTCTTGTGCCTCAGCCTCCCAAGTAGCTGGGATTACAGGAGCACGCCACCACACCCAGCTAATTTTTGTATTTTTAGTAGAGGTGGGGTTTCACCATGTTGACCAGGCTGATCTCAAACTCCTAACCTCAGATGGTCTGCCCGCCTCAGTCTCCCAAAGTGCTGGGATTACAGGCGGGAGACACCATGACCGGCCCAGAGAGACACTTTTCAAACAATGTCAGTAATTATTAATAATATACTAAATGGATCTTTGTCAGAATTTGAATGGTTGTTCTTTAGATTCAGCTTAAATAATTCAAATATTTTCAAGCTTTTCATTTTTGTGTGTGTGCAGAAATATTGGCATGAAATAGAGTTATTTTTCATCTTCCAAGAACTGGAAAAAAATTTAAAATGCCTTTTCTGGCTGAGCACAGTGGCTCATGCCTGTAATTCCAGCATTTTGAGAGGCCAAGGCAGGCGGATCACTTGAGGTCAGGAGTTTGAGACCAGCCTGGCCAACATGGTGAAATCCTGCCTCTACTAAAAATACAAAAATTGGCCAAGCCTAGTGGCACAAGCCTGTAATTCCAGCTACTTGGGAGGCCGAGGCACAAGAAACACTTGAGCCTGGGAGGCTCACTTGCAGTGAGCCAAGATTGTACCACTGCACTCCAGCCTGGGTGACAGAGCGAGACTCTCTCTCAAAAGAAATAAAATAAAATAAAATAAAATAAAATAAAATAAAATAAATGACTTTTCTGTTTATCACTTCAGAACATCACTTTTTGTGTTTTCATTTTTTGTTTTTAATCTCTTTCCAAAAAACTATAGAGGGGAACCTGACAGTTTAGGTGGGTTACAGGATGGAGCTGGAAAATAGGGAACTGGAATCACACCCTTTGTCTCTTTGGAAACACTTCCTCTCTGAGGGGCTTTTCTATTCCCCCATGACTTCCATTTACATGTGGCTTAACTTAAACTTGCCACCTGATACATCACAGACTGAATTTTACTGTTTCTATATTATTCATTTCATTTTCCTCTGTCTCTTGAAAAAGACTTCTCATATGAGATTAGAAGTAGTTGTGGCACACGATGAATAATAGACCAAAAATCAGAAGATCTTATTAGCCAAGATCTTATTAGGTCAAGTGTGAGGTTTGGCCTTTGACTTGAGGTTGTATATGTTGGCATACTTCTGGTGTGTTGTGTCCCATTTCCCTTGATTTTTCCCTTAGGGTGAGCTGCTGCATGGGCTGTGGCCTGTTAGCATTTGATAGGTGAGCATGCGCAGTGTGTTTACTGGAGTTACATGCATGCTTATCTGAGACAGTCTTCCCATACCAGTCAGATGCCCCTGGAAGATCATATACTAGCTAAACTCTGCCATTTTGCCTCTTAGTGTGCATGCTTGAGCTCATTTACCCAACTCCTGAGATCTTAGGAAGCTGCCGATCACTAGTTTCAGGTGTGTCCTATCTGTAGGGAGACTGCCTTTCCCTGGTGCTGGCTGCAACCTATTATTATTTTAGAGAGGCAGTGTGACAACGGCCTGACCATCACCTGATGGTTGCCTGACTTTCCTGGTGCGGTGTGGGGGCCTCCCCTGCCCTGTTACTGTCTGAATAACCACTAAAACAATCTCAGTTCAAAATCTAACCAGATGTTCAGCTTGTCTTTAAACCTCTAAGACTCCTTCATTTCCAATAAAATGACATTAATAAGAAATTTCACGGAGTTGTCGGGATCACATGTGCATTTTTTAAATGGGAAAGCATTATAAAATCTATATAAAACTTAGTTGTTACTAAATGGAAAACATCATCTTTTATAGTGAGAGTTGACATCATCTGGCCATAAGCTTAATTTAAAATGAATTATAAACATTTTTTCACATCTAGTAATTTATTCTTTCTCAATTTGGATATAATAGGACACAATTCAAAATATGCATTCACCACCTTAGGAAAATATACCTGTCATTTTTCTGAAATCAATGCTACTGTTTCTCACTAGCAAGCTAAGTGGAAAAGGTATATACAGGTCAAATGTAGCAGGTTAGACTGTAAAAAAAAATTATACATAACTCTCGACCTGACGGAGGGTATTCACTTTCCCTAAAACAATCTTTTAACCACTGAAAAGTAAACTTCAAATTTCAGAAGTTCAGTTCAATTTAAGCACCCCCAAAATTTGGCTGTTGATCCAAATGTTATTTGAAACTTTATAGCACATATAACTATACTGAAAATTGTATTAAAACAGGATGACTGTCTGGTACTATTTTCACGCATTTTGCCTTTTTATATAACCATAGCAGAGGGTCAGAAACATACGTAAAAATAATTTATGAAAATAAGCCACATTTTTTGGAAATATAGGACAGGACTAAAATTGGATCATGCTCATCATGTATAAAGTTCAAATTGTTTTAAATACATTCCCACACAGCAGTTCAAGAAAGTGAAAAGTAAATGGTTCAGGTGATGGTTTTCTCTTTAAGGTGTGAAAGCAGATAATACAGCGATGTAAAGAAAGCCACCAATTTCTTCACATATAGTAAGACAAGAATTGTTATTCCATATGTAGAATACTGGAGAGTATGTATATGAAATATCCATCTTCCTATTGGCTGATAAAGGTTTACTTAATCAAAGACTATAAAATTCTCGAGGATGGGAGCTGTGGTGGCTCAGGCCGGTGTCCTGGTGCATAAGGAAGTGAGACTACATGTTCAAGGCCAACATGGGCAACATTATAAACCTCTCATCCATTTTTAAAAAAAAAAAAAAAAAAAGGCCAGTCACAATGGCTCATACCTGGAATCCCAGCACTTTGCAGGGCCAAGGCGGGTGGATTGCAAGGTCAGGAGTTTGAGACCAGCCTGACCAATATGGTGAAACCCCGTCTCTACTAAAAATACAAAACAATTAGCTGGACATGGTGGCACACGCCTGTAATCCCAGCTACTCGGGGGGCTGAGGCAGGAGAATCGCTTGAACCCAGGATGCAAAGGTTGCAGTGAGCCGAGATCACGCCACTGCACTTCAACCTGGGTAACAGAGTGAGATTCCATCTCAATAAATAAATAAATTAATTAATTAATTACAATAAAATAAAATTCTTGAGGATACAAATTGTACTATATTTGAAAAGACATCCGCTAATTTGAGTTTTATCTCCATTTAAGGTCAATGAATTTGCAGCTATGGGATATAAATTTTTTAATTGCCCTCCCTTTTCCAAATAGTGTTCCACAGCACAAGTAGATGTTACTATCAGCGACTTTATTTTAAAACATGTAAAAGAATAACACAATTTTCAAAACCTGAAAAGTATTCCGAATTTGTATGTGAACTATACCATTGTCTCATTCCCTAAAGAAAAGAGAAAGAGCAAATAGTATTTTTTGATGTCTACTCTGTGTCAAGTCTTGTTTTCTTATACTATTTCATTTGCCATCATTGTAGTCTTGATTAAAAAAAAAAAAAAAAAAAGGACTGGGGGGTTATGCATATAAATGATAAGTATTGTTAAAATATCTGTGGAGTAGGGAAAGTGAAGTGTGAACACAGAGCCTGGAACTTAAAATCAAGCTTTATTTCCTTTTATTTGAAGTACATTTTGGCGTATTCATGCCTATGGCCTCTTTATGCATATGTGTCTGTATTACTTACCAATCCAAAAGGAGAGGAGTGGGGAGGGAGACAAGAAAAAAAAAGAAGGGGTGGGAGGGAGGGAAAAGAGAAAAAGAGAGAGAGAGAAATTCATACAGTTGATGGAGCTCAATTTACTTAATTAAATGTTATGAATTAGTGTTATATTCAACTTTATATGACAAAACAAACAAACAGGCCTACAGGATTTAAACAAAAACTGTAATTCACTCTGGCAGTCCAGAGTGGAGCTAGCAGCACTGCAGTTATCAGGGGTCCAAGTTTTCTCACCCTGTTGCACCAACATCCTTCTGAGGTCTTGAGTTTGAATGCTAACTTGGGATCCAAAAAGTCTCAAGCCTAAAATTTTATATTATGGATTTTCATTTCCATAAAAGAGTATACGTACCTAACCATCTTTTATTTCAAAGAGATTTCTTCACAAATCAAGTTTCCAGGGTGCCAGACTATATATTTTGATGACCAACTAATTCAATAATACTTCTTATTTGAGTTGGAAACTGAAAACGGGCCATCCTGAAATGCAAATTCACAAAGTGCTACCAACCAGATGAAATATAATCCGTACTCAAATACTTCAGTCTTTTAGGCAGACTGGTGGCAAATACTATCTGACACTTACACATTTTACTTCTGAGTCATTTTACACAGCTCAATCCAAAAGTGTTTTTTCTGCCATAAATTTTAAAACTAGTGCTTTTTTTAAACAGAAGGATACATCAATGAATGAAGAAATTCAAACTAGCTTTTCTAAAATCATGTAAAGCAAAGCATTCATGGAACACAGACAGAAATAACCTCATGCCATGTAGTCTTAATGCAGAAAGCACACTCTACCTATAAGACCACAGCATGCTTTTAGAAATCCACTGAGATATATTTCCTTACGGCATATTCCTTAAGGCATATTTTAAATGAGCATTTTGCCCAAAATGTGAGGGTAGTACAAATTATATTCCATGGAATAATTCCTCAGTGGTATTCCAACTTTCGAAGTAGTTCAGTATAATTTATATTTATAAGCTTCACTTAAAGATAAGGAAATTACCTGGATATTTTTATTTATTGACTCAGCATTGCTGCAGTCCTGAGACGCAGTTGGCTGTCACTCTCTTAGCACTAAGAAAAAGGGACCCTAAGATTTAAGATAGTGAATGTAGAACCAGAGCCAGCTATTATGAGACCATGAGAATGTCTCATCCTTGGTTTTTATTCATACCGTTACCAAACATTAAAAAGTAACTTAGGCCGGGCGCGGTGGCTCACACCTGTAATCCCAGCACTTTGGGAGGGCGAGGCAGATGGATCACCCGAGGTCAGGAGTTCAAGACCAACCTGACCAACATGGAGAAACCCCGTCTCTACTAAAAATACAAAATTAACTGGAGTGTTGGCACATGCCTGTAATCCCAGCTACTCGGGAGACTGAGGCAGGAGAATCACTTGAACCTGGGAGGCAGAGGTTGTGGTGAGTCGAGATTGTGCCATTGCACTCCAACCTTGGCAAAAAGAGCAAAACTCCGTCTCAAAAATAATAATAATAATAAAATTAAAGAGAAAAAAATAGCTTAAGGACTAAATGCCATTGCTATTTTCCACCAAGTTTAATAGGTTCCTTTATATCATTGTAGAAAGAATCAAATGCTATATGCAAGGGCCTGCTTCAAGAGACTGTGAATTTCAGTTACTTACCATTGTAAATGCAATTATTAAAACCATCATCTTACCTTAAAATTTGCTTAATTATGTTCACTAGATTGTTTTTTAAATAAAAAAATTAATTTTGTTAACTATTGATGAACACAGTCTTCTGAGGAAAGTGGAAATAATCCTTGTCATCCTCATTCCAAAAACTTTCTTCATGTTGAATTCAGTTACATAAGATTAAAAACTAGTTGAGAAATTATATAACAAGAAAAAAATGTTTTCTTTTTCTATTTTGATAACTGATGTCTTCTTTGCACAACCCTAGAAATTCTACTGGAGTACATGACTTAATTTGACACCTGTCAGAGACAGCCAGCCCCACCAATTAACAGCAAATCTCTTTTGCTGCTAAATCCTGGCAGCCAACCTGTATTTCTGTAGAAAAGAGCCTCTGGAAATCTCATGAACTGCTTTTTCCTCAAAAGGCATGAGAAATGAACCTCTATATTAACAGAAAGATAATATTAAACAGCTGCTCAGAATCTCTTTCCAAAAGCACTTGATTTCTATAATAAACAGAATTAAATTGTGTCCATTTCTGGTCCTAAACAACAGGACTGGGCTTAAAAATGTAGCCCAGGCACATAAAATGCCACTGTAAAATTCAGCTTCTATCATAAATAGGGTAGTCTAGGGAAATTCCAGATTGAAATCGTGAGCCAAAGCTTATTAACCAACCACTTTAAAATGACATAGACAAGTTTTGTTTTAATTATTTTTTTTTAATTCCTGCAAGCCAAATGTTTTAAAAACTCACTTTTCATTTGAAAAAACAATGAGGTTTTTCTTTCTGATTTTTTTTTTTTTTTTTTTTTTGCCTTTCTAATTTGGATGAAGATAAAATTAAAATTGCCATTTTTGTTTAAATGCCAACTCCTGTCATTGTGCCCAAATGGCTTTACTCTGTGTACCAGCCCTATCAATTAAAATCCACAAGTAGAAGGGTCCAGGAGATTTAGTACTTTGCCTGCTGCGCGGCCGGTGAGCAGAGGAGAGAATTTCTTTTCTTTCATGCGTAATCCCTGACGACTCCAGGACTGCACGCAAACTCTGGTGAGGATAGTTGGATTATTTCCAGACTCCTTACACCTCCCCAAAGCCCTTAGAAGCTCGGTTGTTTTGTTCTGTGTGCCCTGAAGACATCAGAGCGGGGCTCTTGGATCTATACCACATAGGACGCAATTCCTTTGGTCCATTTGTTTTAAGTACTCCCTCTTCTAATGCTTGAATGAAAAATAAAAGCACTAAAAACCAGAGGAAATCAGGGCAGAAAGTCCAGAAGAAATATCTGAACGGCAAGAGACCTGAAGGGCAGACATTTTGGGAAGCTTCTCCTTTTTTCCTTTAATTGTGACTAGATTCTACCCTGAACAGCAAGAGAAATAACAATAGTAACTTGAGCTTATAAACCTCTCTAAATGTTATGCCTCTCAGATTCCTAATTCAGGTATAAGGGCCAGATAGAAGCTAAGGAAAAATACCCTGAATGAGGCCCTGGCCATTCAGAGACAAGCACTGCACTGGAAAATAGCCAGTTTACTAACTTGAGTAAGCTGACCAAGTGACAAGATTGGCTTTGTCATGATCTACTGGCTTAAATGGTTAAAAACTGTTTTAGACAATCCTAACTTCACTGAAAATGTGCACGATTCATTCAGTAAGTAATCTGGGCTTGATCAGCGATGAGAACAGACATTAACAATGAAAACAAATCATAGCAAATGTTTACAAGAGTATTTTTTAAAATATAAATTTACTTCCATAAAATGTATATGTATTATAGAAACAAACAAACGAACACAATTGGCCGGGTGTTGTGGCTGACGCCTGTAATCCCAGCACTTTGGGAGGCCGAGGCGGGTGGATCACCTGAAGTCAGGAGTTCAAGATCAGCCTGACCAACATGGAGGAAACCTGTCTCTACTAAAAATACAAAAAATTAGCCAAGTGTGGTGGAGGGTGCCTGTAATCCCAGCCACTTAGGTGGCTGAGGCAAGAGAATCTCTTGAACCTAGGAGGCAGAGGTTGCACTGAGCCGAGATTGTGCCATTGCACTCCAGCCTGGGCAACAAGAGTGAAACTCTGCCTCAAAAAAAAAAAAAAAAAAAAAGAAAGAAAAGAAATAACAGAAACATTAATAAGTGTTTGGACTTTCCAGATTACTGAACAAAGAATACAAATTTCAGCCTCAAACTATTAACAATTATTTTATTTTATATAATTTTTTTATAGACCATGAGTCTTGCTATATTGTCCAGACTGGTCTTGGACACCTGGCCTCATGCGATCCTCCCACCTCAGCCTCACAAAGTGCTGGGATTACAGGTATGAGCTACCATGCCTGACCTATTTTAAACAGTAAGAAATAATGTTCTGAAAGTCATATGTATGATATATACTCCTTTATATAAGTTAGTAAAATTGAGGATTTTTTCTTGATAATGAAATTTTTAGTAGAAATACCTTGAAATTTTCTTTTGAAAAGAGAAAAATACTGTGAGACTATTTCAAAAGTTTTCCTTGGGTGACATTGAGAATCCCAAAATCTATTTTTTTTTTTTCCATTTTTGGATGCTTGGAAAATATTTCACCAAATAAGTATAAAATGAAAGTGTGAAAACTTACAGATTATAAGCTCTCTAAACAAGGAAATATTAAAACACACACACGAAAACCCTTAACTGTCTGCACTGAGTTACTTTCTTGAAGGAAGTTCTGAAAGTCCAACGGAGAGATTTATTTATTTATCCCTGAGTTACTTATTTACAGTACATTACATGAATGAGCTTTCATTCTCGTGGAGAAGCTTAAAGGATCGCATAATTTGAAGTCAGACAAGGTTTCATGACACAGACCCTCAAAGCATAACCAAATGTTAAGCTAGTCCCAGCAAATGAGGCACGAATGTTGCTGAGTGAATAAAAGTGATCAATGATAGTAAAATTAGAGAGAAAAACTGTTTTTAAAAAACACAATTTTGATGTCATTATAAAAAAATATACTTGCTTAGAAATGAGGGATCCTTATTTTAATTTACTGTCTAATAATAATGAAAGAGCTTAAGGAGATTTCCTGGTTCTTTCTGGCCACTAATATTTTCTCTGCATTCCTTATTCAGTGGCTAGTAGCCAGAAAAGGTGAAAAACTAAAATGAAAATGAGTCATTGGTTTTCTAGTCAACATGTTCCAAGTTGGCGAATTGTTTCCAGATCAGGCTTCTAGTTGTGTTTTAGAATGTTTTTCTGGCTAAAGCCTATTAAAAAATGCAGTGTCAACTATTGCCTTTATTTTCACTTTTTTATTTACTTTTCCTCCTGGAGAACATTTTTTAAATCAATTACTTACAAACAGTAATAACAAGTAAAATTTTATTTGCAAATATATTAGTAACATATTATAGATATATGGAGTAGAATATTACTTACAAACAGTAAATAACACCCATTTTAAGCATATAGCTCTGAGTTTGGCAAATGGATACTGAAATGTAACCACCACCACAATCAAGATATAAAACATTTTCATCACCCTGAAGTAATCCTTTGTTCACCTTCCTATTTGATTCATCCCACAACTCCCGGTCATCTTTTTCTCCTCTAAATATAAAATCAAAAGCCAACATTTATACTGAATCTTTTTTTAACCTGACAAAAGCTAACATTTGTGTTCTAAAGTTCTAGATTGAATTTTCTTCATCTCGGCTTCTCTACTATCTTCTTGAATTTGTCTTTTCATAACAGTTGACCACGGTCTTCACAAAGTTAAACTTATTCCACATTTGGCCAAACTTCCTGATATGTGTCTGACAGTACAATATTGTGAAATCTCAACTGCATGTCTCTTTAGGAAAAAAATCACTTAAATATTGATATTCATGTACCTCAATACCATTAAGAATTTACTTTGTGATGGTCTCAGAATATGTTGTTAAATAAGTTAGATAAACTCTCTGGCTTCATGTAGATTAAAATCTAAGTCGAATAAATTTACTATAAACCAGACCAAATATCTCTAATTTTATTAAACCTAATGTATTATATACAACTTTAACACCACAAAAATAACAAAACTGCTTCAGCTAAACAGAAACTCCATGTATTTTACATGTATACAATTAAATGTATATGAACAATAACATAATTGTATATTTAATGAATTTTTTCCATTTTTTGATCTATTGACTTCATTAAATAATTGGATGTTTGAAGAATTACATTATCTACATACATATACAAGATAACAGTTTTGAAAACTGGTACCAAGAATCTTTTCTTCCATTAAAAATAATTAACACAATACATTATATGACAGCAAAACTCTTCTGCTAACATCAATTCATATTCCTTTCAGTGTCTGTCACCTTACTCATCAATCTGACAGCTAAAATGATTCTTACACTCTTCTGTTATTTCTCATAATTCTGTGACACCTTAAACAAACCTTTTGAAGTCTAAATTTTTATACAAATGTATTTCTTCTCTGAGTTAAATCCATCTCTATAAAATATAGAAACGGCTTAACTGAATGTGTGTGCAAGCTAGAGAGCAAAACAGCACAGTCTCTATTATATGTTACTCGATGAAATAGAAATGAATGATGAACTGAATGAAAAAATATACAAGCAAAAATGGCATGCAGCCAGAGAGCTGGTAAATGGAAGGTTGCAATTAAGCAGGCACCTAGTGGAATAGAGGAAATTAGACTGCTGCTGCTGTGTTTCTGCTGCCAGCACAGAGTGCTTTTTAACTCAAAATAGTCAACAGCCTACCAAGAGGACTGTAATTATATATTTTTAATTTTATTTCACAGGGTATGATTGCAGACAAGATAGAAACAACAAAAATTGAGAAAACTGCCACTATTAATGATACTAAGTTTTGTTAAGTATATATCTATGTGAGAAAAGTTATCAAAGTTTAACTTAAAAGTTGGATTGTGTATTTATTTTAATTCCAGTCATGTGGCATTCAGTCAAGTCTCCAAGATAGAAATCAAAAGGTAAATATGTGAAGGATTTCATTGCCAGTATCCTGCACAAGAACATCTGGCATCGTAATCCTAAAATAACATATATGAAGAGCAAATGCCTTGAGCTGAATAAATAAATTCAAAGCATCTCAGGCTAGAGCATCTACATTTTGAATTAACTCTGTTTCTTAGCAACTTTGATTGAGGGCCAGCTTTCTGGAAAATATACAATTCAAGGAAATTTTCAGAGGACTTATCTATTAGCTGCCTCTTCCTTTTATACACTGTCCTCTTACCAACCTTTCCAACTGCCAATGTGTCTACAACCCCCATTCAGTTACCATGAGCTTTCCTGATTCTAGTTCCCCACAATAGCTCCCAGTTTATTAGTCTTTGTGCCAGAAGCAAATCTGACAACTTAAATCTCAATCACTAAATGAATAATGTCTTTATCTGCTACTGGTTCTAAAGAACATCCACTTCTATCAGGTAATATTACAACTGCAATCTACGTGGTAAAGGAAAATAGTGACAAAACTTCAGGAAGTTGGAGAAAAAAAGTTCCAGAAATTAATGCCTCATCTGGTGTGATAGCTAGATACCAAATGTCAGATCATGACGACATAGCTGATTATCCCTTTCTCTTTCATTTCTACCCACAGATTGTGTTATAGGTCTGTCTGCTTCCTTTTCCACTGCTGCTACCAATTATAACACTAACTGCTCTAGATCGGTCATTCTGACTCAATTCTCTATTTGTTTTTATTTTTAATTGTTGTGGGTACATAATTGCTGTATATATGTATGGGGTACATGAGATGTTTGGATGCAGGTATGATATTCTTAATAATCACATCATGGAAAATAGGGTATCCATCCCCTCAACAATTTATTGATTGTGTTATCAACAGTCAAATTATACTACTTTCATTATTTTTAAGTGTACAGTCAAATTATCATTGACTATAGTCACCTCATTGTGCTGTCGAATACTAGGCCTTATTTATTCATTCTAACTATTTTTTGGTACCCGTTAATCATCCCTACTTCCCCCAAGAACCCCCACTATTCTTCCCCGCTCTGGTAATCATCCTTCTGTTCTCTATCTCAATGGGTTTAATGTTTTGATTTTTCAATCCCACAAATAAGTGAAAACATGCGATGTTTGTCTTTCTGTGCCTGGCTTATTTCACTTAATATAATGATCTCCAGTTCCATCCATGCTGTTGCAGATGATTGAATCTCATTCTTTTTGATGGCTGAAAAGTACTCCATTGTGTATAAGTACTCTATTTTCTTTATTCTTTCATCTGCTGATGGACACTTAGGTTGCTTTCATATCTTGGCTATTGTAAACAGAGCTGCAGCCAATATAAGAGTGCAGATAACTCTTGAATATACTGATTTCCTTTTGAGGGTTATATATCTAGGAGTGAAATTGCTGAATTATATGGTAGCTGTATTTCTGACAACATACCCTTTAAAAATAGGTTGAGTAAGTCAGTTGACTGCCATCAAATGGCCCTCTGCCTACTGAGACTGTCATGAGAAACTGCATGAAGTACAGCTACTGGGTAAATAGGCTCTCAACAAATATTTCACAACTAGAAGAGTGAAGAGGCTTGCAAATCAATATGATTGAGATATGAAACTATCCTACATATGGAAAGATTGTGAAGAAACTTTCGTAGTTACTGGGAAGTGTTTAGAATTGTGACTTGTTTGCTGAAAACTGGACATAATTAAGTGTGGGCTATTGAATAACTATTGTCCAAAAAATAAAGAAAAAAAAAACTGGCTTTAGGCAGTAAAAGTACTTTTATTATAATTCATTCACCCAATTTGCTATGGAGCAATTAAAATTATATAATTTTAGATATGGAAGACACTTTAGGGATGAGGTAGCTAAATTCTTTCATTTAAAATATGATGAAACAGAGTCCTTAAGGAATAAAGCCATTTACATAGTCTAAAACAAGTTAAAACCAGAAGATTCAATCTCATGTCTCCCAGTTTTCAATGCAGTATCTTTCCTTGACAGCAATGAAAACTGAAGATTTTTTTCATGCTGATCAATTCAGGGAAATTAAAATGATTATTGGCGACACATTTTTCTTCATTCAAAAGTAAAATAATTGTATTAAGACTATAAAGGGAAAGAGTATATTCTGTATATTAGATTGCTAACACAGGGTATTTCTGAGGAGTTAGGTGACTGGGAAATTTCACTTTCTATTTGGCATATATAGTCAAAGTATTCCAAAGTCATGCAGCCTTCCCAAGTGAGCCTTTAGTAATATCCTAATGAAGTCAATTCAAGCCTCCATCCCATGAAACTGGAACAGGTTTATTCGTATTTCTGAGACTTCCTGAGATGACAAACAATAGGGGCATGCAGAAGGGATACTTATACTTGCCAAGATATTTTACTCTGAACCCCTGCTACTGGTTCATTTTTTGATTACGCAGTTAAACCCCAATGCTTCCATAGGCTGCTCTAGTTTTCTGTGGGTCATTTTATTCCAAAACCTTTTTTTTAGTTTTTACTATGCCTAGCAGTGGTCTAAGACCTTTATACACATTAACTGATTTAATCTTGACCATAACTCTATGGATTCAGTACATTTTGCTCCCATTTTGGAGCTTAGGTAAATGAAGCACTGAGAGGCTGGTAGTCATGTGTTAGAGTCAGTATTTGCACTTACGTAAGCTTGGCTGCCAAACCTGTGTTCTTAAATGTCTGCATTTTAAAATACAATGAACATAACATTATTGTGTGAATCTTTTAATAAATCCATGGTATACTAAAGGATAATTGCAACAGAACAAAAATATAAAGATTAAAAGCTAAATGGCGGCCACTATTGTTACTAAATTTCTAGCTATCTCTGACACAAAGAATTTCTTACTTTCCTTTTTTTGTTTCCCAGTTTATCACATTATTGCTCCCCTTTTAGGGAATCTCTTACCCATTTCCCTTCTTCCTTTGAATCTTTGAGGCAACCCAACATCTTACCTCCTGAGTGTTCAATAGATAAATGAAAACTCAAATTTTCTGTCATTATTTTAAATAAATAATACCTAGTTTTTTTTTGTCACCTCTCCATAGTGGCCCGAGCTTTGACCTTCACTACCAAAAGACCTACCAATGGGAGCTCATTCTTAAACAATTCATTTATCTTGATCAATTCCAATTTTTCTTCCAAAATGAAGATGCAAATATAGTTAGATTTTTTTTTTTTTTTTTTTTGGTGGCTTTTATTTTAGGTTCAGGTATACATGTACAGGTTTGTTAGATAGGTAAATTATGTGTCACAGGAGTTGGATATACAAACTATTTTGTCACCCAGGTGATAAGTGTAGTAACTGATGGGTAGTTTTTTCACCCTCACCCTCCTCCAACCTTCAACCTTCAAGTAGGCCCTGGTATCTATTGTTCCCTCTTTGTGTCCATTTGTACTCAATATTTAGCTTCCATGTATAAGTGATAACATGAGGTGTTTTGTTTTCTGCTCTTGTATTAGTTTGCTTAAGATGATGGCCTCCAGCTCCATATGTTGCTGTAAAGGACATGATCTTGTTCTTTTTTATCACTGCATAGTATTCCATGGTGTATATATTATTATTTTGTAATCCAGTCTGCCATTTGTTGTCATTTAGTTTGATTCCATGTATTTGCTATTGTAAATAGTACTGCAGTGAATTTGTGTGAATGTCTTAATGGTAGAACAATTTTTATTCCTTTGGGTATATAACCAATAATGGATTGCTAGTTTGAATGGTGATTATATTCTAAGTTCTTTGAGAAATCACCAAGATGTTTCTCATAGTAGTTGAACTACTTTACATCCCATCAACAGTGTATAAGTGCTCCCTTTTCTCTGCAACCTCACCAGCATCTGTTATTTTTTGACTTTTTAATAATAGTCATTCTGACTGGTTTCAGATAGTATGTCTTGTGGCTTTGATTTGTATTTCTCTGATGATTAGTGATGTTGAACATTCTTTCATATGCTTGTTGGTCACGTGTATGTCTTCTTTGGAAAAGTGTCTGTTCATGTTCTTTGCCCACTTTTTAATGGGGTTGTTTGGTTTTTGCTTGTAAATTTGTTTAAGTTCCTTATAGATGCTGAATATTAGACCTTTGTCAGATGCATAGTTTGCAAATATTTTCTCCCTTTATGTAGGTCGTCTGTTTATTCTGTTGATAGGTTCTTTTGCCATGCAGAAGCTCTTTAGTTTAATTAAAGTTAGTTAATTAATTAGTTACTTAGTTCCCACTTGTAATTTTTTTTTTTTAATGTTGCAATTGCTTTTGGTGTCTTTATCATGAAATCTTTGCCAGAGCCTATGTCAAAAATGGTATTTCCCAGGTTTTCTTCTAGGGTTTTTGCAGTTTTAGATTTTATATTTAAGTATTTAATCCATCTTGAGTTGATTCTTGTATATGTTGAAAGGAAGAAGTACAGTTCCAATCTTCTGCATATGGCTAGCCTTAATAATGGTTGAAATGCTATTCAACTATTTTTGTTTTTTTGAGACAGAATCTCACTCTGTTGCCCAGGCTGGAGTGAAGTGGTGCAATCCCGTCTCACTGCAAGCTCCGCTTCCCAGGTTCTCACCATTCTCCTGCCTCAACTTTCCCAGCAGCTGGGACTACAAGTGCACACTGCCACACCTGGCTAATTTTTGGTATTTTTAGTAGAGAGGGGGTTTCACTGTGTTAGTCAGGATGGTTTTGATCTCCTGACCTTGTGATCCACCTGCCTTGGCATCCTAAAGTGCTGGGATTACAGGCATGAGCCACCGTGCCCAGCTGCTATTCAACCATTTATTGGATAGCACCATTTATTGAATAGGGAGTCCTCTCCCCATTGCTTGTTTTTGTCAACTTTATCAAAGATTAGACAGTTGTAGGTATATGGCTTTATTTCTGGGCTCTCTATTCTGTCGCATTGGTCTGTGTGTCTGCTTTTGTACCAGTATCATGCTGTTTAGGTTACTGTAACCTTTTAGTATAGTTTGAAGTGGGGTAAGGTGATGCCTCTAGTTTTGTTTGTTTGTTTTGTTTTTTTTTTTTTTTTGTTTGTTTTTTTTTTTTGCTTACGATTTATTTGGCTATTTGGGACCTTTTTTGGCTTCATGTGAATTTTAGAATAGTTTTTTCTATTTCTGTGAAAAATGGCGTTGGTAGTTCGATAGGAACTGCAATGAATCTGTAGATAGCTTTGGGCAGCATAGCCATTTTAACAGTATTGATTCTTTCAATCCATGACCATAGAGTGTTTTCATTTGTTTGTGTTGTTTCTGATTTCTCTGAGCAGTCTTTTGTAATTCTATGACAAATCATAACCAACATTGTACTGAATGGGCAAAAGCTGGAAGCATTTCCACTGAGAACCTGGACAAGACAAGGATGCTCACTCTCACCACTCCTATGCAGTGTAATACTGGAAGTCTTCGTCAGAGCAATTAGGTAAGATAAAGAAATAAAAGGCATTCCAATAGGAAGAGAGGAAGTCACACTACCCCAGTTTGAAGACAATATTGTTTTGTACCTAGAAAACCCCATAGTCTTTGCCCAAAAGTTCCTAGACATGATAACTTCAGCAAAGTTTCAGGATACAAAGTCAATGTACAAAAATCTGTAGCACTTCTATATACAACGTCCAACCTGAGAGCCAAATGAAGAATGCAATCCCATTCACAACAGCCACAAAAAATAAAAAATAAAATAAAATACCTAGGAATACAGCTAATCAGGAAGGTAAAATATCTGTATAGTTAGATATTGTTTGACTTTTTTTTCTTACCATTGCATGTATTTTACAAAAAGAACATCTTATGTTTTGAAATTAAAAGTTACTCTAACAGTATAGTTTGTTTTATACTTAATTTTTAAAGTATCAATATAAAAACTGACTCTATTTTCTAGATATTAAATGTAATACAGCAACGTATTTGAGAACTCAAATAGTAAAGGTTCCTTTCTACTTTTTCTTGCTGACTATAAATGGACTCCACTATAAATCTAGGTGGCCTCATGTCTATTAAGCTATGGAAAATTGCCCTGTAATGAGGAATCAAAAAGGAAAAAACACCATCTATACAAATTACTTTAATATAATAATTATAAATTATTATTATCACCTATTATGTAATCATTATTTGCACTATTAAAAATTAACCATCTATGATAATTTGAGATGTTTTTCACTTTTTGAATTACTAACTCGGAATTGGATGAAAATTACAGACCCTTTAGGGAGAAAAATGTACACATATACATACAAAAAGAATTTTTTATAAAATAACAGAAAGTTGACCCAACAGGAAGAGATCCAAAGGGGTACCTTTGATCCCTAAATTGAAATAATAAAATGTGATATTCGAAATGCATATTTTGGGAAGACGCTGTGGCAGTTCCTCAAGGATTTAGAACCAGAAATACCATTTGACCCAGCAATCCCATTACTGGGTATATACCCAAAGGATTATAAATCATTCTACTATAAAGACACATGCACACATATGTTTATTGTAGCACTGTTCACAATAGCAAAGACTTGGAACCAACCCAAGTGCCCATGAATGATAGACTGGATAAAGAAAATGTGGCACATATACAACATGGAATACTGTGCAGCCATAAAAAAGAATGAGTTCATGTCCTTTGCAGGGACATTGATGAAGCTGGAAACTGTCATTCTCAGCAAACTAACACAGAAACCGAAAACCAAACACTGCATGTTCTCACTCGTAAGTGGGAGCTGAACAATGAGAACACATGGACACAGGGAGGGGAACATCACATACCATGGCCTGTTGGGGGGTTCGGGGTTAGGGAAGGAATAGCATGAGGAGAAATACCTAATGCAGATGACATTAATGGGTGCAGCAAACCACCGTGGCACATATATACCTATGTAACAAACCTGCAGGTTCTGCACATGTATCCCAGAACGTAAAGTACAATTTTAAAAAATGCATATTTTGTACAGATATTAATCCTGTTTTTACTAATGTTAAATGGTAAACTTAGGCACATTTAAAGTTTAAATAGTTTATTTGAGTAAACAGTGATTCATGACCCCAGCAGCGTCGGACCACAAGTGGTTGGGCTATACCCAGGGGGAGCCTTTTATAAGGTGCTTCCCACAGAAACAAGGCAAAGAACATACTTTTGACTGGTTCAAATCGAAATTCCCTAGTTAGAGACTAGTTTGACAGTTTCTCATTGTTTAAACTTAAATTCCCTTTTACTTTTTGCCTTGACTTGGACTTCTTTTTGCTTAAATAGGAACCCAAGGCACTAGAACAGTCTCAGGGTAATGGCTTCCCAATTATGTTTTCTTAACACTAAGGAATTTTGTTTTTAATTTGGAATATACAGTTGATCTTTGAACAACACAAATTTGAACTGTGCAAGTCCACTTATACGTGAATATTTTTCAGCCAAACCCAGTATTCACAGGATACAAACCTGCTTATAGAGAGGACCAGCTTTTCATACCTGTGGGTTTCACAGGGCCAACTACAGATGATTGTGTGTGGATTTGGGTATATGTAGAGTCCTGGAACCAGTTTGCGCTTACCAAAGGATGTCTGTGTTACCATATTTAATTATATGTTGGTCATCGCCATTTGTAAGATGCCCCATTATTTTATGTTTAAAGATAAAAATCATTACATTTTAATTGTAGGGTGTCATTAATGGTAAAATGTCTCCAGGTTTCAGAGATGTTGAAAATGTAAAAAGTGCATCTTAGAATCAATAAATTATGGTATTTCTTTTTACTTTAGACATGAGAAATTGCTTTTACTTCAGACAAATGAATATATAAAATATATTAGGTCTTATAATATCTGCCATTTCTCTCTATTATTTTCCAAGAACTGAATTCACCTTCCTCAAGTAACTCACACATTTGTATCTAATTTTATTGCAGATCTGTTATTTCTAAAAGAGAATCTTAACATCGCTGACCTTATCCTATAAACTTTTGACCTCCTTCTTGTTTAAAATGATATCTCAAGACCTGAGCCTACCCACTCTAGCCAGTACTATAAATAGAGCAGAATCCAAGCAGCCTGCAATTTCTAGAATCAATCATAATCATTCTCTGATTTCTTAGATATCGAATCTTACCTTCTGATATATTTCAATCAGGTCTTCAGAGTCTAGAACTGAGGCGTCTGGAAGACCATTCATACTTGTGGGTTTTTTTTGTTTTGTTTTGTTATTTTTTTTGGTTCTGCCTCCCTTAATCAATGTTATGTTGATGTAAAAGTCTCCTGTATCTTTGATCCGAACACTTGCTTCAAACCTGTCCTAAGACTATCCTTCTTATCCACCTTTGCCAGAGGTACCAACAATGCCAACAAATAACTGTTAGACTGGCAAGGTTTTCCATCTGGGACATAGTTTTTGGATCTGATAGCTCTTCCTCCTCATTTCCTCATAAGATGTATTTTATATCATTATCTTTATTGACAGAAACCAAATGTCAAAAGTCAGTGAGCCAAGAGAGAGCTAAGAAAGATTAGAAACCTTTAGGTATTGAAGACACAAAGCCATATCAACTTTCTGCTAGTTCTGCTAGAAAGAAACCATAGGTGGAAATGCTGATGGGAGTTAGGCTTATTCGTGTTTCAAAATTTTTAATTTACCAAGCGTCCTGGGAAGTCATTTGACTGATGAGGCCTATTCAACTCATCAGATGTGTGAACAAAATAAAACATTTATTTTAATCTTTGAATAAACATTTATATCTTTGGACAAAGATGGAGAATGATTAATTAGTTAGATCATTACCTTTGAATGTGTTTAGAAACTGAAAATATATTAAAGGATGTGGACACTAGATTTTCTGAAGGACTATTTGAATAATGGCTGAAAGATTTTGATGTATCCAAGTAAAACTAAAACCCACAAATTATAGTCAAATTCATAGATGCAAAAAGGTTTTCAAAGTATTAACATTTAACATGGACAACCAAATAAAAGCAAATATATATAACTTCCTAACATCACATTTATCTAATAATGGAAATACGTTAAGAATTTTCAGGGTTGAGTGGTTTCAGTGCCAATACAGTACAGAATTTTTGTATATGCTATATCACTAACTTACATAATCCCAGCTTTTACATGCATGTGTATGTTTTACAGTTTGAAAAGCAGTAGTATTTGTCAAGTATATATATTTGTTATCACACACACATGCACATACAGCTTATCCTCATTGCTCACAGATTTTATATTTGTGAATACACAAATATAAATTTGGGGCAAATTTATTTTTAGCCCCAAATCAATATTCATGTCACTTCTGCTGCCATTCACAGACATGCTCATCTACAGGGAAGCAAAAAATTGGGGCTACCCAATGCTCACATTCCCAGCAGATTTTGAACAAGTTCATACTCTGCCTTCTTGTTTCAGTTCTCACACTGTAAACCAGTGTACTTTTTGAGGTCTGTCTAGTGTTACATTGTTTGCATTTTTGTGCTGTTCATTGGTAATTTTGCTGTTTAAAATGGCCCCCAACAGAGTGCCCAAGTGCTATCTAGTATTTCTAAGTGCCAGAAGGCTATGATGTGACTTACAGAGAAAAGGCATGTTAGATTAGCTTTGCTCAGGCATGAGTTATAACGCTGTTGACCAAGAGTTCAATGTTATTGAATCAACAATATATATTAAATAAGGCATCTTTAATTTTTTTTTTTTTTTTTTTTTTTTGAGACGGAGTATCGCTCTGTCGCCCAGGCTGGAGTGCAGTGGCGCAATCTCGGCTCACTGCAAGCTCCGCCTCCCGGGTTCACGCCATTCTCCTACCTCAGCCTCCCGAGTAGCTGGGACTACAGGCGCCCGCCACTGCGCCCGGCTAATTTTTTTCTATTTTTTAGTAGAGACGGGGTTTCACCATGGTCTCGATCTCCTGACCTTGTGATCCGCCCGCCTCGGCCTCCCAAAGTGCTGGGATTACAGGCGTGAGCCACCGCGCCCGGCCAAGGCATCTTTAAAGAGAAACACACACAAAGCAAGGTTGTGTATTGATTGGTTGATGAAACTATTGTGACCAGAGGCTCACAGGAACCTATATCTTTATTTTCTCTAAAGGCAATTGCTTAGCACTCCGTAATTCAGTGTTTTCAGTGACTTTATAAACTATAACTACTGTAATTAACAAGAATCAACTGTCTATATAACATGGGATGCCACATTTAGATGACAACTGTTTTGGCTTAGTTTCCTTTTGTCCAAAACCTCTTTCTATTTGGTGGTGGAAATTCCCCTATTGTTTAAGTCTTGATTGGAGTACAAGTTGGCAAGCTGAAGGGAATCAGATACTGTCTCTCCACACTCCTGGAAGTAAAGATGCAGGCACTTGACCTAGATTCAGCTGATTAAATGCTGCTACCTAGGACACTGAATGTTGAGCTTGGGGTGTAAAGACAAAGGCTCACTTCCTAAAAAAAATATATTTATTCCCATTGGCAGCTTGCAGCAGCAGCAGTGTTTGGCCATGGAGATCACACTAGACAACTTTACAATGTGACCAGAGCTCAGAATGTTGATACTGATGCTTTCTTGTTTCCTTTGCATTTTCTGAACCTGATTCTCTCTAGTCTTCCCATCAAATCTGTGAGTGACAGCCCCATACACTTCCAATAAATTATTTTTCTTATAACTTAGCCAGATCTTGTGTTTGTGCCTTGCAACCCAGAATCCAGATGGATACAAGTATCATATGCCAAGTGTTATGCCAAACACTGTCAAATTATATTAAAAATCTATATTTTATGATTCTTGGAGTATTACAAAAAATATAAAACCTATGTGAAGTAAACATATTTCCCTTAAAGGACTTGTCATCTTTTGTCTGCCCTTTACCTAATATTTTATCTAAATTATAGAGGAGAAAGCCAGAATTTTTTAAAGATTTTTAAAATATTTTAAATATTAATATATATTTGACAGAGCTATTAAAATATATGTTAAAGGCTTCGAGTTACATAAAATTAGGATCTGGACTTAATCAATTATTTTACTCATAAATTGGTCTTAATTTTTACTCCTTAGAGCTTTCACGAAATGTTATTTTTCTACAATCATTCTGAACTTTAGGGTTGACATTTTCTCTGCAGAAATATTTTGAAATTATTATCTGTAATTGAATTGCCTTTCAACTCCATCAAAACATGTAAATATATATTTAAATAAGAATTAAAAGTTAATGAAGCCAAGCAGCTATTCTATAGATGTTTCTTACAAATATAAGTTTAAGAAATCTGATAAATTATGAATATTGATTAGCCACATATAATTCAGTATTTACAGGGTAATTTTCCCGGCATATAGGAATAAATGCTTTGCTTACAATTTATTTCCTATTGGCTGCCTATTAAGTATAGAAAGCCAACAAAGATATTCAGGCTTCTAGTTAATCCTTCCACCTCCTGTACAAACTATTCAGTCCTATAGTGCTTTGGTTTTGTTTTATTTCATTTTCACATTCAATTTCAAAAGTGTTGAATAATAGAACTGTTTTCGCAGATTATATTACTCAAAAATGTTTAGATATACTTGCAATTTCTCTCACTTCCTAAAAAAGATGATTCCCAGTCCCACATGTTGAAGTGTTAAAGGCCCCAGGGGGAAGAAATAAGAGTTTTGTTACTCTCAGATTAAGCCCATCCCTGAAAGCAGTAAGAAACACTCCTCACATGCTGGAAATGCAACTGTTGAATTCAAGAAAGTACAGCCATCAGCTCCACCTGAGAAGCACAGACACAGGCCAAAAAGAACCTCTCGGGGTGCTTAATGTCTTGGCAGCTTCTAAATGCCCATCCCTGGGTATTCCTAAACCAGACAGGCAAACCAGGCCATCACAGAAATATGTAAACATGTTATCTGTTCAAATAAAATCTGTTAAAGTTAAAAAGGAAATATACAGCCATTACACAGTGACCGGTGAAATTAGCATTGCTCGGCACAGTGGCTCATACCTGTAATCTCAGCACTGTGGGAGGCGGAAGTGGTCGGATCACTTGAGGTCTGGAGTTCTAAATTACCCTGGCCAACATGGTGAAACCCCATCTCTACTGAAAAAATACAAAAACTTAGCTGGGCATGGTGGCAGCACCTGTAATCCTAGCTACTTAGGAGGCTGAGGCAGGAGAATCTCTTGAATCCGGGAGGCAGAGGTTGCAGTAAGCCAAAATTGCACAACTGCCCTCCAGTCTGGGCAACAGAATGAAACTCAGTCTAAAAAATAATAATAATAATAATAATAATAATAATAGCAAGACAGAAAAGCCAGAGGGCCAAAAAGATACTCTGCATCCTATCATCTACACTCTCCAAAAAATTACCCCCTTTCTTTGGGGATGTTTTTAGAAACATATTCCTAGAAATATGTCTGAATTCCAACACTTAGTTTTTTATATCAGGATTTTGGAACTATTTTTCCAATTTTTTTCAACCGTCCCTTAAGATTATGAGCAATTTTATAGGGAAGATAGTTAGATAATAGTATATATTCCCTGTACAGTGTCACCTGCTATTTTATCTACTTTCCTACAGTAACTACCAGTTAATTCAAGTTCTTGATTCTCTACTCACTAACGTGGCCAATTTTCTGCATAACATATGCAGAAAAGTAGCAAAGCATGCATTCAATTTGAAATAAAATTAAATTCTCGGCTATTATGTGAATTTAGAGATCTCAAAACTACAATTTTTTGTTTCTATTGGATAGTTATGTTCTCTAACATAAAATTGAATCTCAAAGGCACTGTGGCACTATCAACTTTCCTACATAGCTTGTAATGAGAAATTGACATTAGGTTGATGGGGATAATAATTCCATTTTTACAGCAATAAAAGGTACTCTTTTTCTAGAAAGAAAGCAATTTCTAAAAGCAAAGTAATCATGTAACTATTGATTTACCATCAAAAATGTATGTCTACCTGGTAGTGAAAATAAAATTTAGAGATTTAAAACAACACTGCACAAATTTATAATTATTTTCCTCCTTCATCTCAATAGCTTTTAACTGTGTCTTATCTCTATCCTGAGATTAATTGATATTTTTTACACTTGGAGAACGATTGACTTTTAAATTTTTTCCTGACACTATCTAATATTGCTTTGATCTACTAAACTCTACTCTGAACCACTGCAAAGATACCTCTGTCCTCATAATTCCATTTACAACCTTCTTCATTACCTGTAATATTTCAATAAGAAATGTTGTCCATGGCCTTATGCTTCTCATCTGGACTTTAAAAATATTCCCAATAAGCAAGCTCTTTATTATTATAAATGAGAAATTTAAAAGATGAAGAATTAACTGCATTGCTACTCTTTTTCCTCTAGATTCCTAAGACATCACAAGTTGCCTTCCGGATGAGAAACAGATGAATGGATTATTAAAGTCTCAAGACAGAAAGGAGCTTATTTTCTCCTCTCTAAGCTACTCACTCTCATCATCTTGTAATTAATGAATGAATTACATTGAACGACAACATGTAATGTTAAAAAGAAAACATATTTGTCATTGTTGTTGTTGTTTTAGAAATTGGCAAGCTAAAATTTACATGAAAAGCCAAAGAACTCAGAACGGAAAAACTAAGTTGGGGGATTTATAATACCTGATTTCAAAACTTACTAAAGGCCAAGAGTAATCAAAATATTGAGTACTAAGCTCTGATTTTTTTTTTTATCTTGCCCCAATTCCTAAGGGGTCTGGGGAGTCATGCCCTACAAACCATAAATTCTCATCAGATGCATTTTATTTAACCCTATATATTGTGACTTACTTTCCAATCTGACTCTGGCATAACATTATGTGACAAAGAAGAAAGTCAAAATATTTTATCCCCAAACATGTTTCTTTGACATATTTTGAAATGGTCCTGCAAAGCTGTCCTCTGTGGGAGAGAAACTGCATCTGTAAAGATCTCTATTAACATGGCTAGATCTTTTTCTTCCAGACTCTCCCAATCCTAAAGAGATGAACTAAGAGTCTAGCACCTTTAAAAATCTGAATAGGAAACATTCGTCATCTGCTATCTCTAAGGCAGCCACTATAAGACTTCAAAAGAACTTTGGTCTCCACAATATTTTATCTTAACCTGAACATTTTCTTTCTGTGAATGCCAGGTCTTTAGACAAACTCAACCAATTGCCAATCAAAAAATGTTTAAATCTTTATATTTACCTATAGCCTGAAACCCACCTCCCCACCCCCTCAGGCCCCCCATACCCCACATACCCCCACTCCTGTTGCTTTGAGTTCTCCTGCCTTTCTTAACCAAACCAATGTATTTCTTAAATGTATTTGATTGATGTCTCATGCCTCCCTAAAATATATAAAAACCAAGCTGTACCCCTACCAACTTGGGCACATGTTCTCAGGACCTCCTGAGGGCTGTGTCACAGACTATGGTCACTCATATTTGGCTCAGAATAAATCTCTTAAAATATTTTATAGAGTTTGACTCTTTTGTTAACAACAGTTTGGAATGGGCATAAAGACAGAAAAAAAATCATAACAATGAGACAGAATAGAGTCCGGAAATACACTCAAACATGTAAGATCAATTGCTTTTCAACATAAATATTAAGACAGTTCAGTGGGTTTTCTAAGTCAGATGATCCATTGATAAATCCTAGAGAACCAAACAGTGTAACTCTGAACATTTCTAATTTCTTTTAATGCTTCAATTTTCTATCTGAAGAATAGAAAAATACTAATACATATTTTACAAGATTTTCTTAAAAGAGGCTAATAGTGACATATTTAATTTTTTAGCACACTGGTACATTTGCTATTCATTTAACACATTTATTGATACCTATTATTGATGCCTATGCTTTTCTCAGACCTGAAAATACATTCTTGTGACTAACCCCATAGATAATCCCTGTTAAACTGCAGATTCAAACTAGAACAAAAAACAAATTCTTAAAACTCCAAATAAATTCTGTGTTAAAAAACTGAAAGACACAATAATGAAAAGATAGTTACTTAAGATAGAGGATTCAAGGAAATTCTGTTTATAGAGGAAAATTTAAACCAGCATCTAAATCACAAAAGGATCAAGATAAGAGAAGATCAAAGAGAAATTCATTCCAGGTAGAAGGAACAAGACCAGAGTTATCTTGGTGTGTTTTAGAAACATAAAGAAGCCTAAGTTGATGAAGCAGGGAGAACAAGTTGGAGAGTGATAAGAAATAAAAGTCACAGAATAGACAGGTCTCTGCAAACCATTATAAAGAATATAGGTTTTATCCTAAATGTAATTGGAACCATTGGAGGGTTTAGTAGAGAAATGACAAATTGGATGTATGTTTTACAAAGGTCACTGTGGCCTCACGGAACATTAATTATGGTAGGTCAAGAATAGAGACTAGCTGCAGGCTACAAGGTTGTTCAAAAAAGAGGTGTGTTGGCCTTCACTTCCCGGTTGTAATGTAGATGGTGAACAAATGTGCCGGACATTCTTGTGGCTAACCCTATAGATAATTCCTGCTCCCTTTTCCCTTGCTATCTCCTCAAATAAAGGTTGGAAAAGTTAAACTTTTACTTTTTCTAACTCCCTTAAAGCAAGGAATAGCTATCTGCCACAGATATGGCCAAAGAGAAACAGAAGCCTGTTGGGGGTTTTTTGAGAAGCTTTTAGCTTCCTGATAAAGGGGATACTCCTTGTTAATGCAGATGTAAAGCCACAACTGCAGAAGCTCTTCTGGTCATGAGGAAATCTGATAAGCAAGAAAAATGTCTGAAATAGCCATTTTGTTGATGCAGGAAAATAAAGCGTATTGGAAAGTGAAGTAGAATTATTTAAATAATTAAAAGGGGAAAGGGAAGCAGGTAGAAAATAAGAGATTGGATGAGATGCTAAAGTCATCCTGAAAAAGGGAGTGAAATGAATGGAGGTTTATAGATAACTGCTACAAAGAGATGCCACAGGAGACAGAGCCTAATTATGACTTTAAAGAAGGTGAAAATTTTATATGCACAGGGAGGAGAAATATTTTGAAAAAAAAAAGTATAAAGCAAGAATAACATCTGTTCTCACCTCAGATATTGTTGTATATGGGGATGTTAGACAGAAAGAGAGGGAAAGAGAAAAAAAAAAGATTTCCCTCAAGAAAGTGGCTAGAAAGTAAGGTCAATGAGACATAGCCAGTTTGCACTGGCATAAGAGTGTGAAGGGCAGGTTTAGGGAAGAGGGTCAGAATATAGGGATTTTTGCTGTTGACAGACTGTTTAAATCCAAGAGAAAAAGATTGATAAAGCAGAGATTAGCAAGAGAAAGAAACTGGGCAAGGTGTGCAGAGAAGTAAGCAGAAGTAAATCAAGGAGATGATTGATAATCTAGAGTGCTTTGGTTCTAATGGTACCTGGAATGAACAGGGACAGATGCATTTATTTCTCATAATTAGGTGAAGTGAAAACTCTATCACATGGCACCATGAACAACTCTTCTTCCCTATGGGTATCAGTGATACAGTAGTGTGGAAGGAGTCCAAGCTTCTCAATGGGCTTACATTATTTATTTATTTAATCAGTATCATCAAGTATTTATATTATGTGAAGCTCTTTTAGGTTGATAAAAGAGGATGGAGAAAAGCAAAGTCTCTTCCCTAAAAGAGCTCACAGGACAATGAGGAAGGACTGACAATAAAGACATAAAAAATATAGCTACTATATTAAGTGATGGTAACTTAATACAAATCAAGCAAGGTAAAGTAGATAGAGAATTTCAGGGAGTTGTGCTGCCTCCTCTCTGAGGTGGTGATGGTTGATAATTGGGTGAGGGGTAAGCTGTGCAAATGTCTTGGTAAAAAGCACAATGAAAACAGTAAGCACCAAAGCCCTGAGATGGGAACATGTTTTGCATGCTCGAGAAACTGAAGGGGAGTAATAGATCACAAAAATGCCAAGGAAGCCAGATCATTAGACTGGATAAGGACTTCAGATTTTTGCTTTGTGGAGATGGATCATCACTAGAAGGCTTTGTAGGGGAGTGACATAATCTGATGTGTTAACAAGAACTCTCTGGTTGGATGAGACTAACCTCTAATAAGACAAGGGTGATAATTATGAGGCTACTGCAGCAATCCAAGTAAGAAATGCTGGTGTTTGGATGAGAATGGTTTCAATGAAAGTGGTAAGAATTAGTGAGATTCTATATTGTCTTTCAAAAATAGAGATGATAGAATTTGCTATTGATTTGGATGTAGGGTGGGAAACCTTGACATAGTCAAGGTTTTTGGCTGAGCAGTGTGGATAACAGAATTGACTGTTACTGCCAGGGAGGATTGAGGAGGGAGAGGGAAGTAAATATGAGAAGGGAAATCAGGAACTCAATTTTTGTTGTTATCTGTTTGAAAAATCTAAGTGGAGATGTTGCATGGAAATTTGACATACATGTCTGGGGTTTGTAGAAATGGTTCAGGCCACAGATACAAACTTAGAATCATCAGAAATATTGATGTCATTTGAAGCCATATGTCCTGATGAGATCACTGGAGGTGGGCAGCTAGATTGACAGGATTAAAGCCTTTAGATTAAGCCCTGAGCACTCCAACTTGGAAACATTAGAGAAAGTAGAACAAGCAGAACAGACTGAGAAGTAACAGCCCATGAGGTAGAGGAGAAACAAGAGATAATTCTGTCCTGGAAGTCAGGAGAAGAAAGTGTTTTAAAGAGAAGAGGTTGGTCGTCTATTTCAAATGTAGATGATGGATGAAGTCTGCATCTAACCACATGAAGGTCACTTGTGTTATCCTAAGCTTCCAGGAGCATAAAATGCTATGAAGCCATTTTCATTCTAGAGACTGTAGGGTGACTGCTGGGCAACGAGTTGTCTCATATGAAGTAGGAACCCAGGGACCTCCTCTTTCCTAAGTTCATTGCAGCAAGATACCCCATCCTATTCATAATGAAGGGATCATGACCAGTGAAATGATCGGTTTTATACTCTGTCCTTGAAATCTCACATTCAAACATCAGACCACTAATTTTACCATTCAGAGTGAGTTCTGCCCCAGCCACACCCTCCCAGGGCTATGACAAATTCCAGCATCTGTGAAAAAATGATGGAGATTGGATTAAATGACATTAGAGGCATCTTAATTAAGAGAATACATTGCAGAGAGAGTGGAAGAGTAATGTGATTTCAGAGTTATTGGAGTAAATGAATCATAATCGTTCAAGGTACTTTTCATAGTTTATACAGTCTTTTTATAATTCAAAAATTAGTTATCTCATTGCTATCAGTTGAAGATGCTACCTCCCACAAGACTTTTAATTTCCTGAGGGCAGGTTTCATTCATATGTATATCTTCAAATGTTGGCATAATGCTTGGCCAATAGGTTTTATTCTTAATAAATGTGTTTTATATGAAGTTACCAAAACCCAGCCTCATCTAGTGTGTGAATAATTGCCCTATTCTAATGCTTTATGGTTCACTCATGGTTTTATAGGTCTGAGATCCAGACTATCTCCTAATATTTCTAGTTACAGAATCTTAACTTGCTTATATTGAACCATATCTCCATAATACACTTCCTGTTGTTACCAGATTCATTTCCTGTTACCCGTATTTAGATCAATGTCCTTCAAACACTGTGTCTTTATAACAACACCATGAAGGAAACAGGGGAAGACATGTTTCACCATTTGATGCTAGAACGTTTAGAAACATCATGCTCAGCATGGTATTGAAAAGCAAAGAACAGTACATTATTTTCTCTCTGTTTTTTAAGGTTGAGGCCATTTGCTTTCGATTCAAAGGATAAAAGAATTGTGCTCTTTATAGGGTTACATGAGACCAAGGAAAGATTAACTATGAAGCTAATTTAGTAGCTTAAACTTCAGGGTCCTCACTAAATCACACCAGTGCCAAGGTCCTAGGAGTAGCCCCAGTAGTTGTATGTTTGTAATTCAGTATTTTATTTCTTTTAGAAAGCTTCCACATTTTTATAAGATTTAGGAACTACAAAATCTGTATGCACGCTGACTAAAATTCTTTCATTTGATAGACAGATTAAAAAAAACCTTGTCACACAACACAAAGTACCATTAATTAGTATTTGTTGGATAAATCTACCTCACAATAGAAAGACACTTTATTTTTTTAAATTTTATTTATTTATTTATTTATTTATTTATTTATTTATTTATTGAGATGGAGTCTTGCTCTGTTGCCCAGGCTGGAGTGCAGTGGCCTGATCTTGGCTCACTGCAATCTCCATCTCCCAGGTTCAAGCGATTCTCCTGCTTCAGACTCCTGAGTAACTGGGATTATGGGCATGCGCCACCATGCCTGGCTAATTTTTGTATTTTTAGTAGAGTCGGGATTTTACCATGTTGGTCAGGCTGGTCTTGGAACTCCTGACCTCATGATCTGCCTGCCTCGGCCTCCCAAAGTGCTGGGATTACAGGCATGAACCACCGCACCCAGCTCAAAGATTTTTTTTTTAAATGTATAATATTTGTTCTGTTGAACACAAAAAATACTATCTTTGTAAGGATAGCAGAAAATGAAATGTATTATGATCAAAATAAAAATCAATGCTGCAGGTTTATTTATAATATTCTAAATATTTTCAAAATTAATTCAGGACTACTGTCCCATTTTAACCTATCAGGTCTCTTTGAGTAAGAAACTATGACCCTCAGTTGTAACAATATATAGGTTTTATGTTTTGATATATCAGCCTTCAGTCTTACAATCTTTGACAATAGATCTTAGGAAGAATATTTAAATTGACATTCTTTATGAGTTCTTAATATTAGTGTTTGTTTAAGACTTACCAAATAACTTCTATGAAAATCTGTATCTTTGTCAATGTGCCTGTAAAATATGCTAACTCATTTTATGGGGAACCTTTCATTTTTGAGACAAAAGATTAAGTGAAACTCACATCTGCCTGCTCTGCCGGCAGTGACTTGTCAATCTTCCAAGTACTCACCAATCCTCCTCTGACCATCCTGTAATTTGAAAGTGGTCACAGGAACTAAGACAGAGCTTCTCTAAATATTGTTCAGTTTGTTCAGGGAAGATAAACTAAAATGAGTTTTCAAAAAAAGTGTTTGTGGTTTCTGTGTTTTTTAATTCAATCTGTTTTTCTCCATATTCTCCCAAACTTAAAACAAACAAGTGTAATTCAGTTTCATTCTGACTCTTTTTCCAAATATTATCTGTCTCTGCATCTCTGCATTTATTTTTCTTTCTCAATTCCACAGTTGTTATATGAAGTAGGATTGCAAGCTCAAAATGAAGAGAATCTAATTCTTGTTTTGTGTGAAGTTCTTGTGCAGATAAGTAAACCTCCTGTCCACATAGGGAATTAGATGTCTATAAAGCTTGTGCATGATGGAGGCCCTTTCCCTTCAGTTATAGCTTATTGCTTCACCTATTGACTTGAGCATATTAATTCTCATGCATTTAATTTCTTGCATTGATGAGAGAGAGGTTGAAAAGCATAAAATTTAAAACTGCTTGCACACATAAAGTGTAAGTATGCCAGTCCCTCTTACTCTTTTCTCTCTCTCTTCACCATTTTATTCAAAGCCTAGGAAACTAGGAAGAGAAAGAACATGTTATAAATAGAAAACACAGCACATCCATGGGTTGTCCCTTTGTCTTCGAAAAATGTAAGAGAAGCATGAAGTTAGTTTCCTATTAGTCCCCATAGACCAAAGTGATGACTAGAGACAAATATGTCCCTTGCAACACATTACAGAATTTCTGGCTCTCACTTCAACCTTCTTTTTGACTATGAACAAAATTAAATTTTTCTTGGTTATTACTCAATTGTCAAAATGTTGAAATTATAAATGAAAACTTTTGAACATTTGTGAAATATATTACTGATCATTTTCATAGATAACTCTGTATTGCAAATGGCAACATCTATGAATCTTCAATCTTTCCACACCTTTTTTTTTTTTTTTTTGCAATGTGGCTCTCTCTTCTGCTTTCTGAAAAACCACTTAGAAATTTTAGTTTAGAAAACTAAATTTGCTCAAAGCAGCAAAAAAGATATTGGTAGAGATGGGCTTATAAGAGGTGTTATCAAAGCTATGAAACTTAATAAATAATATCAAAACTTAGTAGGGGAAAAGATTTGAGTCAGCTATTATGGCAATTTATACCACATTACCCACAATGCCCAGTACTTCGAATAGTATTTAAGAAGTCATCATGATTACAAAGGAAAGAATACAAAGAAAACCTTAACAACTATTCAATCTAAATCTCAAAATCAAATTTGTGATAATCACCTATTAAGTTGTGCTGAGAAGTGCTTTTCCATGCTGTTTGTAAATAAATAAAGAAAAGAACATGAAACGAAAGTAATTTTGTCACACAATAAGGGATTGCATTTTAGTGCAAAAACAGGTCTCTGCAGGGCCATCAGACAGCTTCCTGGAGTGGCATAATTAAGTTTGAGATTGCTGGAGGGAACTGCAATGGTATTTTAGTTTATAGCTTCAAAACCAAGGGGATCCATTAAAACGAAATAAGTGAAATTGTACTAGCTCCTTGTAGGCCAAGTACCTGAGTAACATCACCATCATCAAGGTAACATGCTTAAATTATGCCAGACTACATTTAATAACAGCACAATCTCAGACAGTCTTTCTGCCACACAGGGATAAAACAATACTCTAAGGAAAGGGATCTGACAGAAAATGAGCCAGGAAAGGAGAAACAATTAATTAAAGAGTCATTTGGGAGCTGATAAACAGTCATGAGAAAGTCACTAAAATCTGATATTAAATGTGATTTAGCTGAATTAGTTTAGAAGATAATTTCACATTGTGATTTCCAGACATTCTGACACCAAAAGTCAGAGTTTTCTCATCTCCAATGGGAGATAGGGGACACAGCAATATGGCATGATAAGTATTGACCCCAGATGACAAACTCTTAGTAACATAAGCAGTACTCAGTTTCTTCTGAGAATCACTAAGTTTCAAATGAGCTATATTATTATATAACCTAAATGGTGTGGAACACATGTGAAATATTAAGCAGGCATGATTTTGTTCTTTTAATAGTGGAAATGATGGAGATTAAAATGGTTCAGCTGAAAACTAGATACTGTTACAGTCCACCTATTATCTATGGCACTGAGAAAAACAGGAATATTTCACGTAAAAAAAAGAATTATTGTATTAGGGTTCTCTAGAGGGACAGAACTATTAACAGAACAATTAATAGAATTGATGTATATATAAAGGGGAGTTTATTAAAGAGTGTTAATTCCCATGATCACAAGGTCCCACAATGGGCCATCTCCAAGCTGAGGAGAAAGGAAGTCAGTCCAAGTCCCAAAGTTGAAGAACTTGGAGTCCAATGTTTGAGGGCAGGAAGCATCTAGCACCAGAGAAAGATGTAGGCTGGGAGGCTAGGCCAGTCTAGTCTTTTCACGATCTTCTGCCTGCTTTTATTCTAGCTGTGCTGGCAGCTGATTAGATTGTGCCCACCCAGATTAAGGGTGAGTCTGCCTTTCCCAGTCCACTGACTCAAATGTTAATCTCCTTTGGCAATACCCTCACAGACACACCCAGGAACAATACTATGCATCCTTCAGTCCAATCAAGTTGACACTCAGTATTAACCATCACAAGTTTACCCCTTGTCAACTTGAACTCATACACATTTCCTAAAATCATATATAATCTTCAAATAAAGACAATAATAAGGTCATAATTTTGCCTAACAAAATACAAGTATCCTTTGTACCACCAGAAATGCACCAATCCACAACCCAAATGCTATTACACAAAGTTAACAACACTTAAATGCTGATATGAAGTCAATAAATATTATATCACATGATAAAGGAAAAAAAGGAAATAAAATGAAGATGTTTTCTTAGTACAAGTGTATACATGCACAAACAAGTTTTTAACAAAAGAAGGAGGAAATACTCATGACAGTTATGGTCCACATTTCTGCAATTTGTCACATGTTCGTAGCTGGTATTAATGACTACCTTCTTCTACTACCCATTCTGTATTCCCTCTGCCTTCAGTAAGCACCTCAGCAGGTTGTGGGTTTTTTCTTTCCTGGTGGAATGACCCAAACCTTCATTTTTGACAGATCTAGGCCACTTGTAGTCCTGCTTGGACTGGGCTGCTGTAGCTTGCCATTGACCTTAATCACAGGGCATGGTAATTCTAAGAGACGCCCTAATGGATCTCCTGTATACTATGCATACTCTTCCTTACCTCCATTGTGGAGTAATAGGCTGATTTCATCTTGATAGTCCAGGACAATCACCCCAGCCAACACAGTTACTCCTTCTTAGCCTGTTGACTTACAGGTAGGAGGAGCCCAAACTCTCCAGGTGGCAATCTTAACTCCCAGTTTAATGAAATTGTTCTTGTGTCTCCTAGTGACAGTGTTCCTCCCTCTGGAACTAATACCTCTAGGCCAGCAGAACATAATGTCACAGGAACAGGAAGCAAAAATTTTGCTAGTGGGTTACTAGGGGTGATGGTGAGTGGTGCCACTTCCACTTCCACCCCTTGATTTCTGGACCCGTGAATCCTGGCTATGGGAGAAAGAGTACCATGTATTGGACACTGCTTCAGAGCATACAGGATATTCTGGAGAATTTTGCCCCCACCCTGCAAAGTATTGTTGCCTAGTTTGCATTGTCATTGTAACTTCAAAAGGCCATTCCACAGTTCTATCAATCCAGCTTCTTCAGGATGATGGGGAACATAGTAAGACCCATGAATTCCATGAGCATGAGCCTAGTGTGTTTGCTACTTCTCACTCACTGGATCCAGTCAGCATAATGTCATCAGTGTTGTCCATGAAAAGAGTTGAACTCTACAAAATATTTGAAGAGATTTATTCTGAGCCAAATATGAGTGGCCATGGCCCATGACACAGCAGTTAGGAGGCCCTGAGAACATGTTACCAAGGTGGTTGGGGAACAGCTTGGTTTCATACATTTAAGAGAGGTATGAGACATTTAAGAAATACATTGGTTTGGTCCAGAAAGGTAAGACGAATCAAAGTGGGGGCTTCCAGGCTATAGGTGAATTTAAACATTTCCTGATGGACAATTTGTTGAGTTTGGCTAAAGATCTGGGATTGATAGAAAGGGAATGTTCAGGTTAAGATAAAAGATTGTGGAGACCAAGGTTCTTTTGAAGCCTTATACTGGCTGCCCTTACAGACAACAGATGACAAATATTTCCTTTTCAGATCTTAGTTAATCTCTTTAGGATTGAGAGGGTCTGGAAGAAAAAAATCTGGCAATGTTAATAGAGATTTTTTACAAATGCAAATTTCCCCCAACAAAGAACAGCTTTGCAGGACCACTTCAAAATATATCAAAGAAACATGTTTTGGGGATAAAATATTTTGATTTTCTTCTTTGTCTAGTAATGTTGTGCCAGAGTCAGGTTGGTTACGACATATAGGGTTAAATAAAACTCATCTGATGAGAATTTATGGTTTGTAGGGCATGACTCCCCAGACAGCTTAGATGAGAATTTGGGCGAGTTAAAAAAAATCAGAGTTTAGTCCTCAATGTAATGGACCAGTGTGATATCTTGTGGAAGGGAAAATTGATCGAGGTCTCTCTGAACAAGGCTATGACACAAAGCTGAAGAGCTGATATACCCCTGAGGTAGGAGAGGAAAGCTATATTGCTGTCCTTGCCAACTGAAGGCAAACTGCTTCTGGTGGGCCTTATAGACAGGAATGGAGAAAAAGGCATTTGACAAATAAAGGGCTGCATATCAGGTACCAAGAAATGTGTTAATTTGCTCAAGCAATGAAACCACATCTGGTACAGCAGCTGCAATTGGAGTCACCACTTGGTTAAGCTTACAATAATCCACTGTCATTCTCCAAGATCCACGTCTTCTGCACAGGACAAATAGGAGAGTGGAATGGGGATGTGGTGGGGATCACCACCCCTGTGTCTTTCAAGTCCTTGATGGTGTCACTAATCTCCACAATCTCTCCAACGATGCGATATTGTTTTTGATTTACTATTTTTCTAGGTAGAGTCAGCTCTAATCCTTCTATTTGGCCTTTCCCACCATAATAGTCTTCACCCTACAAGTCAGGGAGCTAATGTGGGGGTTCTGCCAGCTGCTAAGTATGCATTCTGGCACAGGGGAAATAACCGCAGATGAGTCCAAGGACCCACTGGGCCCCCTATAAGTTGAACCTGAGCTAGAACTCCATTAATTACCTGACCTCCATAACCCCCCACCTTACTGGAGGACCACAATGACATTTTGGGTCCCCTGGAATCAACGTCAGCTCAGAGCCAGTGTCCAGTAATCCCTGAAATTTCTGTGAAATTTCTGATTATTTCCCTTTCCCCAATGCACAGTTACCCTGGTAAAACGCTAAAGGTCTCTTTGGGGAAGGATGGGAGAAAGATTAACAGCATAAATTGTTGGTAATGTAGTGGGCTCCTTCCTCAAGGGGAAGGAGCCTCCCCTTCATGCAAAGGGTTCTGTAAACTGCCTCTAGTCTGGAAATTGATTGAGGAGCCATGATTCTCTGTTTTTATACTTCAAATTAGTCTTTTGTCCACTCAGCCTGGAAGTATTCTGTTTATTTAAATTAAGTAGGAATGCAGTAAATTTCCTATCAATTTCACTTCTAGGATCACCGTGTTCAACTAGCCAATGCCAGAGCTCTACGTAAATCAAACTGTTCTGATTGCTGCTTCGCCTCTGTTGGCCTTGATGGTAGCCATGCCCACTGTGCCTTTGATGGATGAGTGTCACCACTTGGTTCCTGCCACCTTGGGTTCCAATTATTCCCATTGCATTTATATTTGGTAGTTGAGTGACTACGGTTCCCACTGTTAGATATGGCATATGGAGAAAAGCAATACATACAGAACTCTTCAAAGATGCAGGTGCTGCCCTCACAAATCTGTTTTCCAAAGCATTGGTAAAGGGTACATCTTCTGGACCTTCACAGCTAGGATAAGTAGGCCTAAAGTGACTAATCTACTCCAGCATCCCAATCTCCCTAAGCCTTTGGATCCCTTCCTCTACATTAAACCAAGGGAGGAAATCAGGCATTTCCAGTTCACTCACAGTGAGCCATCTCTTAATCCATATTTCAGCTAATGGAGCAAATAAACTATTAGAACCTTTATTAACTCCCTGAGCTGCAACATAAAATGTAGAGTCCCTACTTAGTGGGCCCAAATCAATAAATTCAGCCTGATCCAACTGTATATTCCTTCTACCATTATCTCATACCCTTAATATTCATTCTCATACCTGTTCTCCAGATTTCTGTTTATATAAATTGGAAAACTCAAGCAATTATTTTCAAGTATAGTATACCTCCTTGTGGGTCACACTCTGAACCTCACCTCTAGGGGCCTGCCAAAACTTTAATTATAAGTCTAGAAGCAAACAGGGGTGTTGGGGGGCAGCAGGGGGGAGGATCCTGAGGAGAATCAACATTATCTTGCCTAGTAACTGCCTCAGGGGAGGCCATCACTCTTGCCTCAGGCAAGGCAGGATTCATCTCCTCAGACAAAGATGGAAAGGCTAATGGCAGCATGAGTTGGGGAGGGGATGTTGCCACTACTGGGGATGGAGAAGCTGTTCCTTCTGGCAGAAAAGTTTCATCAGAGTTTACCAGCTCAGTGTGTCCAGCTTCATCAGGGTCCTCCCACATATCCCAATTCCAAGTTGCAAGGTCCCATTCTTTTCCAATCAATGCTGTCACTTTAATAGTAGACACCTGGCAAGGCTGTGCATGCACCTTTTGTTAAAGGTCAACCACTCACATGGTAAGAGTCTGTGTCTGATTTTCCAAATTTCAGCTCTTTCTCTGTGGGAGATAAGACTCACTCAGGGCAATCTTAGCAGATTTGAGGCTCAGTATCTGCTTCTGAAGCCAGGAGTTAGAATCCCTGAGTTCATAATTTTCTTTCATCACTTTCTCCAGTGATCTTAAGAGCAACCAATCAACTTCATTATGTTCCTTCGTTCTCCACATATAGTCAAAGGTATTATGTATTAAGTCACTAAACTCCTTGTCTTTCATGAGCAGTGAATCAAGAGTGTCAAATGCATTTATTTTGCATAATAACTCTCTAAATTGTTCATGCCGAGGACTATCATTGTTCTCCATACTATTAGAATTAGAGTCCTTAGCATTTTTAAGTCTAATCACATTAAGAAGCCAACTTCAGAAACCTGAAAACCAACAAAAAGGCCTCCATTTTTAATATTCTTTTCCTCTAGAACCACTCCTGGTACCAAAATCTGTATTAGTCAGGATTCTCTAGAGGGACAGAGCTAATAGGATTGATGTATATACAAAGGGGAGTTTATTAAGGCATATTAACTCACATGATCACAAGGTCCCACAATAGGCCATCTGCAAGCCAAGGAGCAAGGGCAAGGAAGCCAGTCAAAGTCTCAAAGCTTAAGAGCTTGGAGTTCAATGTTTGAGGGCATGGAGCATCCAGAACTGGAGAAAGACGTAGGCAGAGAGGCTAAGCCAGTCTAGTCTTTTCACATTCTTCTGCCTGCTTTTTATTCTGGCCATGCTGGCAGCTGATTAGATTGTGCCCACCCAGATTAAGGGTGAGTCTACTTTTCCCAGTCCACTGACTCAAATGTTAATCTCCATTGGCAACACCCTCCAGACACACCCAGGAACAATACTTTGCATCCTCCAATCCAATCAAGTTGACACTCAGTATTAACCACCACAATTATCAATCATAGTACTTACTGCTTGGATTCTATTAAGCAGTATAACTCATATGATGACAAAACTGGACTTCAGACATGAATAAAGTAAAATCTCTCTTTTTTTTTTTTTTTCCTCCCACTTAGGGGAAGGTAGGTTAGGAAAAGACATAGAGACCATCTTCCCCATCCCTGTACAGAAGCTCATGTAGGTCCCAAAGTTTTTTTGGCACATTGTTAGAGAATATATCACAATATGATCACTTTAATTTGCAAACACGTTTCAGTCCAGTAATTAGAATGTCCATTACAAGATAGATCCTCAAAGTATTCCAACCTTGATGTAGCCTTAAATCTCTTTTTTCTCCAATTAGATGCTTGAGGAAAATGGGTTAAGGTGGCATCTGGTGCCTCTACTATCTACTTTCTGGAGTTCCCTTTCTTCTGCACTTGCAAGCTGTTGTTTGGCTCTGTACCACATTTAGTTTGGGTGGCTTTGTGCTATCTGGACAGAGTAGATCAGTGAAGCTGATATTTTTCATAAACTTGCCAGATGATTAAAACCTACTCTCTGTCTCATGATTTTGATTATAGGAGCTTGCTAATAGTTCCTTGCTCCTCCCCTTGTCTGAAATGCTCTTGTCTTGGGCGTATCAGTGTCTACAACTTGTGGATTCTTCTGACCCTTCCCTAGTCCAAGGGCATCCAGCAATACACTTGCAGCCCTTATCCCTCCTGAGATCCCAGATGGACAGGTCCAAGAAGATCCCGTACCACATAGCCCACATCTAATTTACCAGAAACAATCAGCACACACATCCTGTGTCCTGATAAGCTAGAAGAAAGTGAACCAGTCTCAACATAGTAGCATCTCCTGGCTCAGCCACCAGCACTGTTAGACCTTCTCTCTTCTCCTGGACTTCCTGGGAAGGAAAGACCTCAGAACACTAACTGCTTTACCTTCCTTTGCTGGGATCAGGCACTTATCCTCAAGGTTTTTTGACTATTTCAAAGATCTTCAACTGGGTGCCTAGAAGCCCACCCTCTTCAATATTGGGACTGGAAAGTAAACCCCTGCCTAATGTCTCTCCCCTAAAAGAGGATGCAACAGCCTGCATGTGAAGTGCACTCTCCAAAGCGATGGTTTTAATAACCCCTTTCTTAAAACCTTCTCTTTAGACCATGATTCTCTTGCAAATTTCCTAAGTACGTGAGAGAGTTCAGGAATTAAGAGTTTCAACCAGTTTCTTTTAAAGCCTCCATACATCAACTATTCTCACAGGATATTTGGTGTCCAATAACAACAAAATGGAGCCTAAGTTGAAACTGAAGCAGGAAGAATCCCACCCAATCACACTACCTACAGTCATAAATGACATGTTATCTTTGATTAGAGATAAGCTTATTGAGCTTACTAAATTAAATCATTGAAATGCACAAATGAAATATATGGCTTTCAGGAATGTCACTTGGGTAGAGTTGAATGCCTTGGAAATGAAGTGAAACTAGTCTTTATTTGAGCAAAGCCTGTCAAAACCAATAGTGTTCCTGGATTGTAAAGACCAAAATAACATATCGCCACTATTCATTAAAAGGCAGAATGATTCATATATTTAGTGAAACATTTAAAAAAGAGGAGAAATTAGATCTTTGCCTGCAAAAAAGTAGAAAGCTGAAATTTCAGGGGATCTTAAGGTTTAAGGGGGTCATGGATAATCAAATTTTAGAACAGGATCATACCAAATGGGCCACTTCCCCCCAAAATATCATGCAGGTATGCACACACATGCACACACACAAAAACATGGGGACAAATGCTTAAATTATTGCATGAAATTTCAGAACTTCACAGATATCCTGAAGCTGTGAACCCTAAAGCACCTCTCAGGGACACGGACAGTCACAGGTTTCTTCGAACCAGGTTGCTACCTTGAGGAGCACTTTCTGTGTTATATAATTCTGTGGTCACATCCTCTGCCAGACAAACTTCATTAGTGGAGCCCCTTAGTAGAGTTAAAAATAGAAATATTTCTCACTGACAGTATAAACAGATTCCTTCTGGGTTGTCCTGCTGTCTATATACAGTGTCAATCTGGATTTTATTTCAACCTCCAACTTTAGTTTAGTTTATATATATATAAAACTGTACAGAAAAAAATACAGAAAAATGAAAATACAAAATAGGGAGAAAGAAGTTACAGAAATGCCTACCCTAAACATTACTTTTGTTGCTCAATTCAATAAATGTATTGAAATTTAAAAATGTACATTTTTATAAAGAAAGTGTAAATTAACTTTTTCTATTGTTGCTGAATAATGGGGGAAACAGAGTATAATTCCTGACCTCCATTTTCTATTTCTCACAACAGCCACACTATTCCTTGACTACATCAGCTGCTCACCACATTTGCAGATTAAGCATGGAAATTTCAGTAGAAATTACTGTCTCACTTGCTTACTTCTCAGTTGTAATTAAAGGGAATTAAACAAATGAGCAAATAGGAAGATTGATCTGTGGACAAAAGAAAGTAAATTGCTGAAAGGAGAAAGATCAGATGATTAACTTTCTTTAATGTCATGCCACTTTTTACCTCTTTGCAAAATTTTTATGTCAAATGACAATTATCTTGCATAATAAAAATTTTCTTCATAACTTATGCACATGCATTTATATGTATATATACACACATATGTATGATAGTGCTTGATATCACTGTGCTAAGCACCTATGAGGATCTCATTAATATTTTCATTTTTTAACATGTACTAATTAGAAATTCAATTAGAAAGATAAAACATTTGAAAATTAAATGATGCATTCTCTTTATGATGATGAAAATGCTTTACCAGTTAACACTGAGTTGATCCAATTTATTGGTTAGTTTAAATTTTAAAATCTCCTCAGTCTCATAAATATTTTAATCATGGCAAAACAATAATTTTGAATATATCTACAAATAACCATACACAATATTTAGGGTGCTATACTTCTCTCACATTAAATCTAGACTTGAAAACTGTACCTATTCAGGAAAACATCCAATGAATAGGTCCTCTGGCAGTTGGTCTCAGGTTGAAGTTTTTACTATGCTACAAGTAAAACCAGATTACTTTAGGCCCCTGGTGACTAAGAGAATATTATAGCCTGAGAACAATAACATACTAAAGGATATAGCCAAGGGATAGGTGAAGACTGATATATGTGTATATATATACATTAGAATATTGATGACCTCTGAGATTTTATAGACCTCTGACAGTGGATATAGAGCAGTGCTATCAAAACAATTTTCCATTTTTATAAAAAATACTTTGTAATAAATGCTTTACCACCTGAAATGAAGATCATGGATGTAAAGGTCTACCTACACATAGCTTTTTGAAAGAGTCTATATAATGCCTTATCTGAAATTTAATTTAAGTATAAATAACAAGACAGCAGTTCATTAAGAAGAAATCTGAAGTTTGTTATGTATATTCAGGTGTGACTACATGAGAAGATTGCATGAAACAGTCAGATGCTGACCTCTATCTGTATAATCACACAAGTTAAAAACTACAAATGCTGCTTGACTCAAGTGTTATGGACTCAAATTCTATCAGCAACTTGCTATCACTGAAAAGATTTTCAGAAAGGGTGGTTGATACTAGATAATGATGGAAAGCAATAAACAAAATAAAGTGCAATAATTACTCAATATAAATAGCAATTGTATTTCTGGAAAATATGCAAAAATACTTTACTCTTCTGTCTGTCTATCTACTCTCTATATAAATCAGAATTTGGATTATGTTCAAGTAGATATGAACAGTTTCTGGTTAATACCCTATGTATCATTTGAAAATCATTCGCGACAATGGACGATTGCATGTATCACGTTTCTGATCCCTACTTACTAAAATGGCTAGTAGCACACACTCCCAAACATCATGACAAGGGAAAAATGCCCCCATATATTATCTATATGCCCATAAAGAGTGGATATATGGACATTTAAATGTGAAATGGACATTAAAAACCATCTATCAGAGCTTAGAAACTGGCTTCAAGAAGTCTTCAGATTAATTCAACAACTCAGGTTGGTATTACCACTCTCAAACTGGTCACAGTCCCCATTCCAAGTGACTACTTCCTGCATTTACTTTTCCTTCTAGCCTCTAAAATCGTTTGGGTAAGCAATTACTGATTTTAGTCAAATTCCCTCACTTCACAAAAAAGTAAGTTGAACAGTTGAGTTGAATGTCAAATATATAGTGAAATCAAATCTTGCAAAGTGCTTTTTCACTCTAAAGTTCCAAACTCACAAACTCATCTGATGCTAGTGGAGGGATTTTGTGTTAAGCATGTATAGCTGGTGGTTAAGGGAAATGTAATCCAATGCCCAAGAATCAGTAACCCTGGCCCAAAGTTTAGGACAATGAGGCATTAACTACCCAACATTTTAAAGAAAGCTGGTTAACAGTTAAGGCAAGCATTGTATCCCCCAACACCTACTCCTGAATTTATGGGATTGGAGAACCAGCATTAACTCTACAACCAGCTACATTGTCACTTTCCTTCCCAATGCAGGAAAGAAGGTGAGTCAGTATGGAATTAAGGAGATAAAAATATCAGGTTGTTGTTCTTGTAGAAACTGTAAGCTCTTGGAGAAAAATTATTAACTCCCCTCCCCAAAGGGACAGGGGAGCTGCTTCTCAAAAAATCAGAAACTATATGACACTTTTAGAAATGGATTTCTGACAAGAACAAAGCCTGGCATACCATCCGCCTAGTTAGTTGTCTGTTAGACAGTAAATCTAGAGCAGAGTGAGAAAACTGGAGACAGCTACAGAAGTGAAGGGAATAAAGCAACCTGTCTTTTATATCTTGCACGTTGAGAATTTCTGAGTTTCTCAAGATCAGTGGGACGCCACCAAAGGACTAAACTTTCTTACCAGAACTGCACACCATAGATGAAAACTTACCTCGAGACAAGAGGATGATATCTGCATGAGCTTTGGCTATACTCCAAGTTACAGGAATGAAGAGGAAGGGAAAGTTAAGTTTAAGGCTGACCTTCCAGACCGGGGAAATGCAGTGGAGAGACTCTCTAGGATTCTCTTAAGAACTCACACATGCAAGTCAACAGAGCAAACATTTGGATGGCTGTCACAGAGGCATCATGAGTTTGTATTATTTCCCAAGGCTGCCATTATAAATAAGCACAAATTAAGTGATTTAAACTAACAGATATGTATTATCTCACATTTCTGGAGTTCAGAAGTCCAAAATCAAGGTGTTGAAAGGTTGCTTCTTTGTGGAGGCTCTGAGGGAGAATTTATTCTATATCTCTTGTGCACTTTTGGTGACTGCCAGTAATTTTAATGTTCCTTTGCTCATAGATGCAGAATTTCAATCTTTCTCTATCTTCACATGACCTTTCTTCCTGTGTGTCTCTCTGTGGCTTATTTATGTATTTATTTATTTATTTATTGAGACAGAGTCTCACTCTGTCACCCAGGCTGGGGTGCAGTGACGTGATCTCGGCTTACTGTAACCTCTGCCCCCACCAGGTTCAAGCAATTCTCGTGCCTCAGTCTCCCAGGTAACTGGGATTACAGGTGTGCACAACCATGCCCAGCTAATTTTTGTATTTTTAGTAGAGATGGAAATTTCCTCATGTTGGCCAGGCTGGTTTTGAACTTCTGACCTCAAGTGATCCACGTGCCTTGGCCTCCCCAAGTACTGGGATTACAGGCGTGAGCCACCGCCCTTGGACTGTGGCTTCTGTTTTTATTTATTTTTTTTAATTTTTTCTGTTTAATTTAATTTAATTAACATTTTTTTTTCTATAGGTTATTGGGGAACAGGTAGTGTTTGGTTACATGAGTAAGTTCTTTAGTGGTGATTTGTGAGATTTTAGTACATCCATCACCCGAGCAGTATACACTATACCATGTTTTTAGTCTTTTATCCCTCATCTCCTTCCACCTTTCCCCCTGAGTCCCCAAAGTCCATTGTGTCCTCCTTGTGCATTTGCATCCTCATAGCTTAGCTCCCACATATCAGTGAGAACATACAATGTTTGTTTTTCCATTCCTGAGTTACTTCACTTAGAATGATAGTCTCCAATCTCATCCAGGTTGCTGCAAATGCCATTAATTCAGTCCTTTTTATGGCTGAGTAGTATTCCACTGTGTGTGTGTGTGTGTGTGTATCACAGTTTGTGTGTGTGTGTATATATATATACACATATATATATCACAGTTTGTGTGTGTGTGTATATATATCACCTCTTTATCCACTGGTTGATCAATGGAAATTTGGGCTGGTGTCATGTTTTTTGCAATTGCGAATTGTGCTACTATAAACATCTGTGTGCAAATATCTTTTTCGTGTAATGATTTCTTTTCCTCTGGGTAGATACCCAGTACTGGGATTGCTGGATCAAATGGTGGTTCTACTTTTAGTTCTTTAAGGAATCTCCACACTGTTTTCCATAGTGGTTATATAGTTTACATTCCCACCAGCAGTGTAGAAGTGTTCCCTGGTCACCACATCCACGCTAACGTCTACTATTTTTTGATTATGGCCATTCTTGCAGGAGTAAGGTGGTATTGCATTGTGGTTTTGATTTGCATTTCCCTGATCACTAATGATGTTGAGCATTTTTTCATATGTTTTTTGGCCATTTGTATATCTCCTTTTGAGAATTGTCCATTCATGTCCTTAGCCCACTTTTTGATGGGATTGTATTTTTTTTTTTTAATTCTTGTGATGTGTTTGAGTTCATTGTAGATTCTGGATATTAGTTCTCTGTCAGATGTATAGATTATGAAAATTTTTTCCCACTCTGTGGGTTGTCTGTTTACACTGCTGACTGCTTCTTTTGCTGTGTAAAAGCTCTTTAGTTTAATTAAGTCCCAGCAATTTATCTTTGTTTTCACTGTGTTTGCTTTGGGGTTCTTGGTCATGAAATCCTTGCCTAAGTCAATGTCTGGAAGAACTTTTCAAATATTATCTTCTATAATTTTTATAGTTTCAAGTCTTAGATTTAAGTCCTTAATCCATCTTGAGTAGATTTTTTGAGTTGATTGTTGGTGAGAGATGAGGATCCAGTTTCATTCTCCTACATGTGGCTATCCAATTATCCTAGCACCATTTGTTGAAAAGGGTATCCTTTCCCCACTTTATATTTTTGTTTGCTCTGTTGAAGATCAATTGGCTTTAAGTATTTGGCTTCATTTCTAGGTTCTTCATTCTGTTCCATTGGTCTATTTGCCTATTTTTGTATCAGTACTATGCTGTTTTGGTGATCATGACCTTATAGTACAGTTTGAAATCAGGTAATGTGATGCCTCCAGATTTGTTCTTTTTGCTTAGCCATGCTTTGGCTATGAGGGTTCTGTTTTTGGTTCCTTGTGAATTTTAGAATTTTTTCTAATTCTGTGAATAATGATGGTGGTATTTGGATGGGAATTGTGTTGAATTTGTAGATTGCTTTTGGCAGTAGAGTCATTTTCACAATATTGATTCTACTTATCCATGAGCATGGGATGGTTCCATTTGTTTGCATCATCTATGGTTTATTTCCTCAGTGTTTTGTAGCTTTCCTTGTAGAGGACTTTCACCTCCTTGGTTAGGTATGTTCCTAAGTCTTTTGTTGTTGTTGCTGTATTTTTTGCAGCGATTGTAAAAGGGGCTGAGTTCTTGATTTGATTCTCAGCTTGGTCACTGTTGGTGTATAGATGAGCTACTGATTTGTGCACATTAATCTTGTATCCGGAAACTGCTGAAATTTTTAATCAGTTCTAGGGGTTTTCTGGAGGAGTCCTTACAGTTTTCTAGGTAAACAATCACATCATCAGCAAATAGTGACAGTTTGACTTCCTCTTTGCCAATTTGGATGCCCTTTATTTCTTTCTCTTGTCTGATTGCTCTGGCTAGGACTTCTGGTACTATGTTGAAGAGGAGTGGTGAGAGTGGGCATCCTTGTCTTGTTGCAGTTTTCAGAGGGAATGCTTCAAACTTTTCCCCATTCAGTATTATGTTGGTTTTGGGTTTGTCATAGAGGGCTTTTATTATTCTGAGGTTTGTCCCTTGTATGTCAATTTTGCTGAGAGTTTTAATCATAAAGAGATACTGGATTTTGTAAAATCCTTTCTCTGCATCTATTGAGATGATCATGTGATTTTTGTTTTTAATTCTGTTTATATGGTGTATCATATTTACTAACTTGAATATGTTAAACCATCCCTGCATCCCTAGTATAAAACCCACTCGATCATGTTGGATTATCTTTTGATATGTTATTGGATTTGATTAGCTAGTATTTTGTTAAGGATTTTAGCATCTATGTTCATCAGATATATCAGTCCATAGTTTTCTTATTTGGTTATGTCTTTTTCTGATTTTGGTACAAGGTGATACTGGCTTCACAGAATGATTTATGGAGGGTTTCCTTTTTCTCTATCTCGTGGAATAGTATCAATACAATTGGTACCAACTCTTTGAATGTCTGGTAGAATTCTGCTGTGAATCAATCTGGATCTGGACTTTTTTTTTTGTTGGTAAGATTTTAAATTACCATTTCAATTTTGCTGCTTGTTATTGGTATGTTTGGAGTATCTAATTCTTCCTCATTTAAGCTAACAGGGTTGTATCTTTCCAGGAATTTATCCATCTCTTCTCGGTTTTCTAGTTTATGCACGTAAAGCTGTTCGTAGTAGCCTTGAAGTGTCTTCTGTATTTCAGTGGTGTCAATTGTAATATCTCTCATTTCATTTCTTGTTGAACTCATTTGGGTTTTATTTATTCTTTTCTTGATTAATCTTGCTAATGGTCTATCCATTTTATTTATCTTTTCAAAGAACCAGATTTTTGTTTCATTTATCTTTTGAACTTTTTTGGTTTCAATTTCATTTAGTTTTGCCCTAATCTTGGTTAACACTTTTCTACTGCTGATTTTGGGACAGTTTGTTCTTGTTTCTCTAGTTCCTTGAGGTGCGACCTTAGATTGTCTGTTTGTGCTCTTCCAGACTTTTTGATGTAGGCATTTAGGGCTGTGAACTTTCCTTTTAGCACCACCTCTCCTGTGTCTGAGAGGATTTGATAGGTTGTTTCACTATTGTTGTTCAGTTAGAATAATATTTAATTTCCATCTTGCTTTCATTTTTGACCCCATGATCATTTGGGAGGAGGTTATTTAATTTCTGTTTATTTGCATGGCTTTGAATGTTCCTTTTTGAGTTGATTTCCAGTTTTCTTCCACTGTGATCTGAGAGAGTGCTTGGTATAATTTCAATTTTCTTAAATTTCTTGAGGTTTGTTTTGTGGCCTATCATATGATCTATACTGGAGAAAGTTCCATGTGCTCTTTAATAGAATATGTATTCTGTGGTTGTTGGATGGAGTGTTCCATATACATCTGTTAAGTTCGTTTGTTCCAAGGTAGTTTAAATCCATTGTTTCTTTGTTGACATTTTGTCTTGATGAACTGCTTGGTGCTATCAGTATTGAAGCCCCCCATTATTATTGTATTGCTGTCTATCTTATTTCTTAGGTCTATCAGTAATTGTTTTATAAATTTGGAAGCTCTAGTGTTAGCTGCATATATGTTTAGGATTGTTATATTTTCCTGTTGTACATGGTCTTTTACCATTATATAATTTCCCTCTTTGTCTTTTTTAACTACTGTTGCTTTAAAGTTTGTTTTGTCTGATATAAGAATAGATACTCCTGCTTACTTTTGGTGTCCGTTTACCTGAAATGTCTTCCCCCCCCGCCCCGACCCCTTTACCTTAGGTTTGCATGAGTCCTTATGTGTTAGGTGAGTCACTTGAAGGCAGTAGATAGTTGGTTGGTGAATTCTTATCCATTCTGCAGTTCTGTATCTTTTAAGTGGACCATTTAGGCCATTTATATTCAATGTTAGTATTGAGATGTGAGGTGCCATTCCATTCATCATGCTATTTGTTGTCTGTATGTCTTGGTTTTTTTATTTTTGTTTTTGTTTTTTAAGTTGTATTTTTGTTTTATAGGTCATGCGAGATTTATGCTTTAAAGAGGTTCTGTTTTGATGTGTTTCCAGGATTTGTTTCAAGATTTGGAGCCCCTTTCAACAGTTCTTGTAGTGGTGGCTTGGTAGTGGCGAATTCTCTCAGCATTTGTTTGTCTAAAAAACACCATATCTTTCCTTCATATATGAAGCTTAGTTTCACTGGGTACAAAATTCTTGGCTGATAATTGTCATGTTTGAGGAGGCTGAAGATAGGGTTCCTATTCCTTCTAACTTGTAGGGTTTCTGCTGAGAAATCTGCTGTTAAAGTGATAGGATTTTCTTATAGTTACCTGGTGCTTTTGTCTCACAGCTCTTAGACTCTTTCCTTCATCTTAACTTTAGGTAACTTGATGACAACGTGCCTAGGAGATTATCTTTTTGCAATGAATTTCCCAGGTATTCTTTGTGCTTCTTGTATTAGGATATCCAGGCCTCTAGCAGGGCTGTACAAATTTTCCTCAATGATTCCCCCAAATATGTGTTCGAAACTTTTAGATTTATCTTTTTTCTCAGGAACATTGATTATTACTAGGTTTGGTCACTTGACATAATTCCAGACTTCTTGGAGGCTGTGTTCACATTTTCTTATTCTTTTTTCTTTGTCTTTGTTCAATTTGGTTAATTCGAAGACCTTGTCTTTGAGCTCTGAATTTCTTTCTTCTACTTGTTTGATTCTATTGCTGAGACTTTCCAGAGCCTTTTGAATTTCTGTGTGTTCATTGTTACCTGAAGTTTAGATTGCTTTTTATTTATGCTATCTATTTCCTTGAGTATTTCTCTCTTTACCTCGTGTATTATTTTTCAAATATCTTTTCTCTCTCTCTCTCTTTCTCTCTCTTTCTCTCTCTATCTCTTTCTTTCTCTCTCTCTGTCACACACACACACACACACACACACACGGTTCAGTTTGCAGTATTAGTTCACTCACTTTCTCCACCATTTGAGCAAACTTACATAGAATAGTGAATTTAGCACAGTTTCCAGGATTCTTGGCATTAACATTTCCTAGTTTGTTTAGACATACATCTAGCTTTCTGACTCAAAGATACGAAGCAAGAAGAGAATGTTTTTAAAAATACCACTTAACACACAGCTACTTGTTTTTGTGAAAGTTATAAAAACTCTGCTTGGATTTACCTTATGAAGCAAGAAGAGAATATTTTTTAAAATACCATTTAACACAAAGCTACTTGTTTTTGTGAAAGTTATAAAAACTCTGCTTGGATTTACCTTCCTTAAGTCATTTAAAAAAAATCTTTCTTTGATATTTTTACTTTGATTTCATTGCTTCCTTTGATACAAAGAGAAGTCTGGTAGAATCTTTCAATCTACTCATAGTGGACCATCCAAAGAACAACAGAAAATGTTTTAAAAGATCCTGTGTCCTAGAAATAGTCAAATATTTCATCTTGTTAAGACTCCTGCAGGATTATGAGTTTTTGATATTTTGCTTCTTCATCTGTTTTTACCAGTATTGTTGACAGCTACATTTTTTTCAAAGAGACACAATTTCCTCGCATTACATGGAACAATATTTTTGTTTATAATTCACACATAGTAATTATACATATTATGGAGTATAGTGTGATATTTCAACACATGTATACATTGTATAATGATCAAAGCATGGTATTTAGTATATTCATTGTATCAAACATTTACCATTTCTTTGTGATGAGACATTTAGAATCCTCTCTTGTAGTTGAAATATACACCATAACATCATTTTCTATATTCACCCTACTGTGCAATAGAACACCAAAATGTATTCTTCCCACATAACAGTAATTTTATACCCATTGATAAATCTGTCCCCACTGCCTCTTTCCAAGCCCTCCCCAACCTCTGGAAATCACTATATAATTCTATTGATATCTTTTTTTTTTTTTTTTTAGATTCCACAGTGAGTGAGATTATGTGCTATTTGTCTTTCTGTGCCTGGCTTATTCCACTTAACATGTCCTCTAGGTTCCTTCAAGTTGCTGCAAATGACAGGGTTTCATTACTTTCTGTGGCTGAATTGTACTCCATTGCCTATATATGTTTTCTTTATCCATTCATTCATTGATGGACACTAAGGTTGATTCCATATCTAGGGAATTGTGAATGCTGTTGCAATGAACATAGGAATGCAGATAGCTCTTCAAAGTACTGATTTCATTTCCTTTCGGTAAATAGTAGTGGAATTTCTGGATCATATGGTAGTTCTATTTTTTATTTTTTGAGGAAACTTTACACTGTTTTTGTTGTTGTGTGTTTTTTGTTGTTTGATTGGTTAGTTTTTGGGGGAGTTTTTTGAGACAGGGTCTCACTCTGTCGCCCAAGTTAGTGTGAGGTGGTATTGATCACAGCTTACTGTAGCCTCTATCACCTCAGCCTCCTGACTAGCTTGGACCACAGGCCTGTACCTCCATGCCTGGCTAATTTTCCTTTATTATTTGTAGTGACCAGGCCCGTCTGTGTTTCTCAGGCTGGTCTCAAACACCTGGGCTCAGGCGATCCTCCCACCGTGGCCTTCTAAAGTGCTGGGATTAGAGGTATGAGCAACCATGCCCAGCCCTTCATACTGCTTTCTATAATGGCTATATCAATTAACATTCTACATGGAATAATTCTTAAAGTTACAAACTGCATTGCTGTTATAATAGAAAAGGCTTATAAAAGAAAATGAAAGTAACATTTATGAGTGGATATTCTAGATCATTTATTCAGACTACCTCACTCTCTATGTGTTATAAGCCGAATGTTCATTTTCCTCCCAGATTTTTATGTTAAAATCGAATCCCGAGTATCCTGGTATTTGGAGATAAGGCTTTTGGGAAGTAGTTATGTTATGAGGGTGGAACCCTCATAAATGGGATTACAGCCCTTATAAAAATAGGCCAAAGAGCTATCTTACACTCTTTTTCACCCTGTGAAGATACAATAAAATGGCAGTAATCTACTCAAAAGAGGACCCTCACTGGAACCTAACTATGCTGGCACCCTGATGTCAGACTTGTAGTCTCTAGAACTCTGTGAAATAAATCTCTGTTGTTTAAAAGTTACCCAGTTTATCATACTTTGTTATAATGACACAAATTGCCTAAGACCCCATGTAACAATTCAGAGAAACTGATATTATTTCTATGTTATTTGTCCGAAGTCACAAGATTAGGAGTTGAAACCTTGGGATTACAATCCTACATATATCAATTATTAAAAATTATTAGCTATAAGACCATAAAAAATAAATTATTCCTTTGAAATTTAATTTCTAATCTGTAACATGGAAATAATAGTATATGTCCTGCTAAGTAACATAAATTTTCTGAAAGAGAGGCAAAGACTAAAAGAACAGGGAGAAAGAAAGAGAAAAAGAGAAAGAGAGAAAATGAGGTGGAAATGAAAGGTGATTTGATAATTGCAAGGTACAATATAGGTATGATTTACTATTATTAATTAGACAATTATAATTATAGAGTACTTACATATGGTATATAATCAAAAACTAGTATCAATTGACAAAAACCAACTTTGTGCTTGAATAAGCATATTGTGTCTCCTAACTAAAATCTGTCCTGATACATTACCATCTCTTTCTGAAATTATATAGTTAAATATTTATTAATATATTATTTCTGTTGATATTTTTATGAATATATGAATACATGATATCTTGTAGAACAAGGGTTTGTGGTAAACCTGAGCTAAGACAATTGCATGTCATATTTTATAGCTGGAATTTGAAGATGAATAGAAAAGCGGTTCAATGAAGAGCATATGAAATGTATCTCAAGATTGCAAAATATAAAATCTTAACTCATTCTTTAGACAAGTAAAAATGGATGCTAGTATAATTGCGTATTTCAATGAGTAAAAATCTCACACATCTAACTGGAAAAGTCAATCAGAATCTACATGAAATTAAATTAAACCCAATTATATTAAATCTTAATTATTTACATATTACTGTGAGCAGCACCAAGAAGTCAAAAGACATGGATCCTGTCCTGATAGAAATTAAAAGCCAATTGGGAAGATAAGACTTGAAAAAAAATGAAGAATTTAGATACCAGTGTGGAATAATTTTTAAAGGTTGTAAAGCAACAAGTAATATAAGATTTCAGAGGAAAAAGTGTTAAAGGGGGCCAATGAGGAAATTTTATTTGAAGAATTGAAATTTGCAGAATAAAACTATCAGAAGACAGCATTGCCAGGTGAAAGAAACACATTTGTAGATGTATGAAACACATTTGTAGATGTATATTTATTTTACTCAAAACATCACTGTTGTGGTTTAAATGTGTCCCCCAAGATCCATGTGTTTGAAATGTAATCCCCAATGCAACAGTCCTGAGAGTTGGGATCTTTCTAAGATAATCAGTGCTATTATCCTGGGAGTGGGCTAAATATTGTGGGAGTGGGATCCTGATATGAGTATAATTATAAGAGTATTACTATCTTCCTCTTTTACACATGCTCTCACCACGTGATGACTTCCACCATGTTATGTTATGACTTAGCAAGACCTTCACTAGATGAGGCCCCTCAGTCTTAGACTTCCCAATCTCCAGAGCCATGAGTCAAATAAACTTCTATTGTTTATTAATTACCCAGTCTGTAGTATTCTGTTATAGCAGCACAAAATGAACTAAGACAATAACATAAAACAAAAATTTCAGTATTTGTAAATGTAAATGACTAAGAAAAATATCTTAACATTATAGTAATCTCATTGTAGAATCTGACATATTTACTGATTGTATTAGGCTGTTCTTGCATTGCTATAAATAAATACCTAAGATTGGGTAATTTATAAAAAAGGAGGTTTAATTGCCTCACAATTTTGCAGGCTGTACAGGAAGCATAGTGCTGGCATCTGCTTTCCGGGTGGCCTCAGGAACTTCACAATCATGGCAGAAGGCAAAGTGGGAGCAGGCACTTGACATGGTGAATGTAGGAGCAAGAGAAAGAGTTGGGGGTGGAGGTACCACACTTTACAACAACCAAATCTTGAGAGAACTCATTCATTATTGAGAGGACAGCACTGAAACATAAGGGATCAACCCCCATGACCTAAACACCTCCCACCAGGCCACACCTCCAACATCAGCAATTACAATTCAACATGAAATTTGAGTGTGGACAAATATCTAAACTGTATCATTCCAGCCCTGTCTTCCCCTAAATTACCTATTCTTTTCACATGGCAAAATACAATCATGCCTTCTCAGCAGTTCCCCAAAATGTTAACTCATTTCTTCATCAACTCAATCAAAAGTCCCAAGTGAAAAGTCCCATCTGAAAATGAGTTCCTTCCACCTGTGAGCCTGTAAAATCAAAACAAGTCATTTACTTCCAAGATAAAATGTGGGTGCCAGCACTGGGTAAACATTCTAATTCCAAGAGAAATAAATCAGGCAAAGAAAGGGACTAGAGGCCTCACACAAGTCTGAAAACTAGCAGGACAATCATTAAATCTTAAAGCTCCAAAATAATCTCTTTTGACTCCATGCCTCATATCTATGGCATATTAATGCAAGGGGTGGGCTCCCAAGGCTTTGGGCAGCTCTTCCCCTGTGACTTTGCAGGACACAGCCCCATGGCTCCTTTCAAGTGCTAGAGTTGAGTGCTTGCAGCTTTTCCAGGCATAGAGTGCAAGCTACCAGTGGATCTACCTTTCTTGTTTCTGGATGATGGTGGCCCCCTTCTTACAGCATCACTAGGCAATACTCCAGTGGGGACTCTGTGGGCTTCCAACCCCACATTTACCCTCCACACTGCCCTACTAGAAGTTTTCTATGAGGGCTCCGCCCCTGCAGCAGGCTTGTGCCTGGACACCAGACTTTTCCATGCATCCTCTGAAGTCTAGGCAGAGGTTACCAAGCCTCCTTAACTCTTGCACTCTGTGCACCCACAGGCTTAACACCATGTGAAATCTGCCAATTATTATATCTTGTGTCCTCTGAAGTGGTGGCCCAAGCTTTACCTGGGCCCCTTTGAGCTGAGACTGGGGCCAGAGTGACCAGAATTTGGGGAGCAATGTCTGAAGGCTGTGCAGAGAAGCAAGGTACTGGGCCTGGCCTACAAAACCATTCAGTCCTCCTAGGTTTCAGGGCCTGTGGTAGGAAGGGCTGCCAGGAAGTTCTCTGAAATGTCACTGAAACCTTTTTCCCATTGTCTTGGCTATTACCATTTGACTTCTTTTCAGTTATGCAAATATCTCTAGCAAACAGTTGCTCAACAACTTGCTTGAGTTTCTCTCTTGTAAAAGGTTTTTATTTATTTGCCACATGACCAGGCTGGGCAAATTTTCTGAACTTTTAAGCTCTGCTTCCTGTTTAAATGTAAGTTCTAAACGTAAGTCATTCCTTTGTGCCTCCATTTGAGCATAGGTTCTTAGAAGCATCCAGGCTGCATCTTTATACTTTGCTGCTTAGAAATTTCTTCCACCAGATATTCTAGGTCATCATTCTCAACTTCAAACTTCCATAGATCTCTAGGGCATAAAAACAATGCAGCCAAGCTGTTTAGTAAGGAATAATATGCATAATCTTTGATCCCAATACATTTCTGATTTCTATCTGACACCTCAGCAGCCTGGACTTCAAAGTTCATATTACAATCAGCATTTTGGTCACAACTATTTAACCAGTCTCTAAGAGATTCCAAACTTTCCTTCATCTTCCTGTCTTGAGCCATGCAAGCTCTTCGGACTGCTGCTTGTTACCCAGTTCCAAATTTCCTTTCACATTAGCAGATATCTTAATAGCCATGCCTCACTCCTGGTACTATTTTTCTGTATTAGGCCTTTCTTGCATTGCTATAAAGAAATACCCATGACTGCGTAATTTATAAGAAAAGAGGTTTAATTAGCTCACAGTTCTGTAGGCTGTACAGGAAGCATGGCACTGGCATTTGCTTCTGGGGAGGTCTCAGGAACCTTCCCATCATGGCAGATGGTGGAGCAGGAGTGGGCACTTGATATGACAAAAGCAGGAGCAAGAGAGAGAGTTAGGGGTGGAGGTGCCACACTTTACACCAACCAGATCGCAAGAGAACTCACTTGCTATCTAGAGGACAGCACCAAGACATAAGGGATCTGCCCCTGTAACCCAAACACCTCCCACCAGGCCCTGCATGTAACACTGGGGATTACAATTCAACACGAGATTTGGGTGGGGAGTAATATCCAAACTATATCCCTGATATGTTAAAATATACACCAAACTATCATGCTCTATCTAGGGCAAAGTGATAATTGACCAATTCTTTCAAAATATTCATTTCTGAAATATTTATTGGAAAACACTTATGAATTTGGGTGAGATTTTTACTAACAAATCTCCTGAGCTATGTCAACGGAAATGAATTTTTAGTATCAATGAACCCTTACATAGAAAAAACACGAAAGTCAATTTTATCAAATAACATGATATGTAAAAGAGTTAAAATAATTATACCTTTATAGATATCAATATATCTTTCTTATACTAAAGAACTATATTTCACACAATATGTGGCAAGTTTTATGTACATTATTATGTATATGATACTAATAATACTGTCATTTTTTAATGGACTTTTTCTTATCCAAGTAATGATCCAGGCAACTAACTTTCCTGTTAACGAAAGTCCTGTTAAGGAATTTCCTTTCCTTCAAGTGGCCTCTTTTGCCATTTTTAAGGCAGTTAATACAGGTTTATTATCAAGAGTTTAAGAAAAAGCTATTCCAAAAATGCAGTTTTACTTCTTTGCTGCCATCACTTTCAATGGCAAAAAATGCAAATACTTTTGCATCAACCTAATAGCTTATTTCTGGTTAAAAGACTAAGAGTTCATGTTTATTTAAACAAATGGATTTTTAAAATTATTATTGAGGAATATTTATCAGGGATAGATAAAAAGTCTTTAAGGAGCCTGAAACATAATATGGAGGACTCTAAGAAAATAAGTAAAAGTTACATATTTGAAAAAACTGATGGTAGTATAAGCATTACAACATGTATTTGTATTAACTGCCTGATGCATTTGTATACCTTTCCTATATGTACTTCAATAATGCAGAATTAATGAAATTACAACTTACAAATACAATTTAAGTTAAATTTTGCATTTGCTTTTAGGTTCTATTATCCCACACAAGTGTATAATCAAATTATTCGTATATGCATAGGTAGGCAAAGATGAGTAAGTTTTCTCACCAGATCACTTGATTCTTCTGGGTGTTTTGCAACATTGGTGACAATTTTCCAAGCTGTTTTATAGGAGCTGCCATATTTTCCCAAGATAATATATACCAGTTAACACTACAACATAATAGTTTTTGTAATTAATTAATTTTTATATCTTTAGGGGATACAGGTACAAGTTTCCTACATGTATATATTGTGTAGAGGACGCAAGTCTAGGCTTTTAGTATACCCATCATCTGAATAGTGAACATTGTAACCAATAACTAGCTTTTCAACATTCTCCCCACTTTGACCCTCCCACCTTTTATAGTCTTCAGGGTCTATTATGCCACACTGTATGTCCACATGTATCCATTGTTTAGCTCCCACCAATAAGTGAGACCTTGCTATATTTGACTTTCTGAGTTATTTCACTGAGGATAATGGCTGTCAGTCCCATCCATGTTGCTACAAAAACATGATTTCACCCTTTTCTATGGCTGAATAGTATTCCATACTATATATAGATTTATTTTCCTTTGGGTATATACCCAGTGGTGAGTCTGCTGAATCTAATGGTAGTTCTATTTTTAGTTCTTTGAGAAAGCTTCATACTGTTTTCCATAAAGGTTGTTATGATATACATTCCCAGCAACAGTGTATAAGCATTCCCTTTTCTTTGCATCCTGGTTAACATCTGTTGTTTTTTGTCTTTTTTATGATAGCCATTCTGACTGGTGTGAGATGGCATCTCATTGTGATTTTATTTTGAATTTCTCTGATGATCAATGATGTTTAACATTTCTTTCATGTTTTTTTGGCCACTAGTATGTCTTGTTTTGAAAATTATCTGTTCTGGTCAGACACCGTGGCTCACACCTGCAATCCCAGCACTTTGGGAGGCCAAGGCAGGCAGATCACCTGAGATCAGGAGTTCTGTCCAACCTGTCCAACATGGTGAAACCCCATCTCTACTAAAAATTCAAAAATTAGCCGGACACAGTGGCATGCACCTGTAGTCTCAGCTACTCGAGAGGCTGAAGCTGCAGAATCACTTGAACCTGGGAAGCGGAGGTTGCTGTGAGCTAAGATCACACCACTGCACTCCAGCCTGGACAACAGAGTGAGACTCCATCTAAAAAATATATATATATATATACACACACACACACAAACACACATATGGATGTGTATATATATACATATTTATATTTATATATGTATATATATTTTTAGTTATTTTTCATATTTTTATGTGTGTGTGTGCATATATATATACACACACACACATATCTGTTCATGTCCTTTGTTCACTTTTTAATGGGGTTATTTATTTTTTCTTGAGCTACTTAAGTTCCTTGTAGATTCTGGGTATTAGCCCTTTGTTAGACGCATAGTTTGCAAATATTTTTTCTCATTCTGTAGGTTGTCTGTTTATTCTGTTTATTGTTTCTTTAGCCGGGCAGAAGCTTTTTAGTTTAATTATGTCCTATTTGTTTATTGGTTGTTGTTGTTGCATTTGCTTTTAAGGACTTCATCATAAATTCTTTGCCTATGCCATTGTCCAAAGGAATTTTTCCTATCTTTTCTTCTATGATTTGTATAGCTTCAGGTCTTATGTTTGGATCTTTAATTCATGTTGAGTTGATTTTTTTATATGGTGTATGAGTTTGTTTTCACACTGCTGATAAAGACATACCTGACACTGGGAAGAAAAGTAGGTTTAATGGGACTTATAGTTCCACATGGCTGGCAAGGCTCAGAATCATGGCAGGAGGCAAAAAGTCCTTCTTACATAGTGCTGGCAAGAGAAAAAATGAGGAAGATGCAAAAGCGGAAACCCCTGATAATACCATTAGATCTTGTGAGACTTATTCACTAGTATGGGAGCTGTATGGGGAAACCACTCCCATGATTCAAATTACCTCCCACCAGGTCCTTCCCGCAACACTTGGAAATCATGGGAGTGCAATTCACAATGAGATTTGGTTGGGGACACTGAGCCAAACCATATTATATGGTGAGAGGTGTGGGTTCCGTTTCATTCTTCTGCAGTGCCATTTATTGAATACAGTGTCATTTCCCCAGTGTATATGTTTGTTGAGTTTTTCAAAGATCAGTTGGTTATAGGTATGACATTTTATTTCTCTGTTCTCTATTATGTTTCATTGATCTCCGTGTCTAGTTTTATACCAGTACCATGCTCTTTTGGTTACTATACCCTTGTAGTATAATTTGAAGACAGGTAATGTGATTTCCCCAGCTATATTCTTTTTGCTTAGGATTGCTTTGGCTATTCAGGCTCTTTTTGGTCCCATATGAACTTAAAATTGTTTTCTAATTCTGTAAAAAAAAAAAAAATGTGTATGTTGGTAATTTGAAGGGTTATGTTGAATCTATAGATTGCTTTGGGCAGTATGTTTACTTTTAAAATACTAATTCTTCCAATCCATAAGCATGGCATGTTTTCCATTTATTTGTGTTGTCTACAATTTCTCTCATTGGTGCTCTGTAGTTCTCCTTACAGTGATCTTTCACCTCCTTGTTTAAATATATTCCTGGGTATTTTTTTTGTAGCTTATGTACTTGGGATTGCCTTCTTGATTTAGTCCTCAGATTGTTATTGATATATAGATACAATACTAACTTCTGCATATTAATTTTGTATCCTGAAACAAGATCATATCATCAGTGAACAGAGACAGTTTGACTTCCTCTTTTCTAACTTTAATGCCTTTTATTTTTTCTCTTGTGTGATTGTTCTGGTAAGGACTTCTAGTACTATGATGAATAAGAGCAGTGAAAGTGAGCATCCTTGTCTTAAAATCTTAGATGCTAATATGCATAAGACATGTAAGTTTATACACAGATATACCCACTCTTTTAGTACTAATAAAAATAACTGTAAGCACAAGTCTCATCACCAAACAAAAACAATAGTGGGTTTATACATTTGTAAAGTAAATATGTATTATTTAGAAGATTCAAGAGAGGAGAGAAATTCCATTTTGACCAGTGTTTATAATAACTAAAACTTAAGATTACATGTCTGAGGATTGGAAAATATTTCTACAGGCTAGCTTCTGGCTCTGTAATTTTCAAACTTTGCTTCTTGTCCAAAATCACATAATTTTGGTGCAGAATGTAATGGGATATAATATATGTTCATATAAGATTTAAACTCTGCCTCTGCACTGAAGTACACCAATGCCAAATAAGTCAACAGAATGGCCAGTAAGAGGATTCCTAGAAGTCATTTTCACACTTGAATAACAAGCAATATCCAAACTGTACCTAGAGGAAATATTAGCCATATAAATATGCTCCACTAGAGTAAAAACCAAATATACTCTTAACTCCACTTTACTTGGATAGCCAAAATGCCCTAAACACTCCAGTGCCACCCAATATCTGGCAAAGTGTGACAGAGAAGAAATCAGGGAGGGGAGATACAGGTAACTTAATCAAACATGGTTAAAATGTGTCTTAGTTTTGCAAACTTTACAAACGCTTGACCTTCTGAACATTTTCCTAATGTCTCTTTGAAAGCCTTAGAAGGTTCCTGTGCAAGGAAGAGACTAGAAGTTAGAATTTTATTCATTTCATGATAAATCTGATACAACAGAGTGTGGAAGCTCTATTGATGCACTTCTACCCAGACTAAATAGGAATGAGAACTGTTGATTTCTCTCAGTCTACACAGAAAATAAAAGAGAACACAGGCAATCATCTGGGTTAACGTGCTCAGCCAGTACATGAATGAGCAACTTTATTAGCCAAGGTACTGTATTTTATCCCACATTCTCACTTCAAATTTCTTACCAGTCATGCTTTCCTAACTTTTTAGGTTCTCCATTTTCTTCATGATTTTACAATAATATTGAAGTGGTTTGGCTCTGTGACCCCATCTAAATCTCATCTCGAATTGTAATCCCTACCTGTTGAGGGAGACATGTTATTGGATTACAGGGGTGGTTTCCCTTTGCTATTCTTGTGATAGTGACAGAGGCATGAGGCAGACAAATCCTAGGCAGACAGGGGTGGGTCCCTGGCAAAACCTGACCTTCAAGCCAGGACAGTTTAAAGTCTAGCTACAAGTCCCAGGTAAATCCTTGGGCTGGATCGAGAACCTGTCTTCCCATTTTCCATGTGTTTCTCTGATTGATCCCCACCCTTCACCTATTTTACATATGCTTATCTTTCCCTAATTGGTTTTTTATAATGTCATGCCCACCTTTGAGTGGTGTCTTTGTTTTAACCTTTTTTGCATCCTCACAAACTGATCAGCAGTCACTCTTCATTCTGAGCCCATAAAGGCCTCAAACCCAGCCACACTGTGAGAGAGACTATACAACTTCGACTGGGGTACCACCCTCACGTTCCTTCTCTGCTGAGAGCTGTTTCATTGCTCAATAAAGTTATTTTCCACCCTCCTCACCCTTTGATTGTCAGCATAACCTCATTCTTCTTGGACATGGTGCAAGAACTCAGGACCCACTGAACATGGGTACAAAGAAGGCTGTAACACTGTGGCCCTCTGCCCCATATACTGGGAAGTAGCTCAGCCCCAGAGCAATGGGCCCAAGTAGGACAAGGGGTTGATAGAGCTGTTAGCATGCTGCTGTCCATCGGGCTGCAGACAGCAGGCCTGAAAGAGCAAATTAGCATGCTGTAGCACCCTGTCTGGGGCTTCAGGGTCACAGACACCACTGCCTAGGCACCACCACATTTCCCTCATCTGGGCACTGGAATCCACCATGAGAGTCACTTGTGGCATGCCTGGTCCAGCCACAAGCCCCACATTGAGCCCTCTCTTTTTCCAGCACTTGGGATGGCTAGCTGGACCCTGCACTTGCTCTCTCACACACCCCCTCCAGCCAGGGACTGAGTGCTTAGTTGCGGCAGCCACAGGATCCACACACTTACCACCATATAAAACATGCCTTCTTCCCCTTCTGACAAGATTGTAAGTTTCCTGAGGCCTCCCCTACCATGTGGAACTGTGAATCAATTACATCTCTTTCCATTTTAAATTACCCATCTTGGATCTTTCTTTATAGCAGTGTGAGAACCGATTAATACACATATATCCAAAGTGCAATTGAGTTAAACAGAAGTTATCAAACGATCATGTTTGCCAATCACTCCGCGACTTCTCTCTCCTCCCATTTTTACTTCACATTTTCCAATATTTGGGAGGTGACAGCAGTGTCAAGAGAGCATGATGAAAGCCACTTTAGTGGCTGCTTCCACTCTTTTAATAAATGAATGAAGAAAATAATTCTATTCAACATTTAGTGATGGTCAAATGTAGTGCAGGCACTGTTAGGCTGAACCTCACAGTACTGAGTTGTTCTTTTCCCTTGCTTCAGATTTTATCTCCTAAGATAAAATTATTTTGCTTAAGAGTCTTTCTTTTCTTTTGCTTTTTTTTTGAGATGGAGTCTCGCTCTGTCACCCAGGCTGGAGTGCAGTGGTGCTATCTCGGCTAACTGCAGCCCGTGCCTCCTGGATTCAGGCGATTCTCCTGCCTCAGCCTCCTGAGTAGCTAGGATTACAGGTGCCCACCACCACACCCAGCTAATTTTTGTATTTTTAGTAGAGATGGGGTTTCACCAGTTTGGCCATGCTGGTCTGAAACTCTTGACCTCAAGCGATTCACCCGTCTCAGCCTTCCAAAGTGCTGGGATTACAGGTGTAAGCCACCATGCCCGGCCTAATTGCTTAAGAATCTTCATTGTGTATTACGAATGATTTGCAACACACTTACACAAGTAGCACAGTGCCTGGAACATACTAAGTGCCCAATTCTTTTGACAGATCGTTTCCTTAGTGATCACTGATTAAGAGTTCTTTAAAAGTTCAAAGACAATAAAAATAGTATATTTTTGTGATTACTTCTTATTCTTACATAAATTTTAGTGAATTAATGAATTTAATATATTTAAAGTGCCACAACTGACAAAGATGACCTTCAAATGCTTATGCTCAACCTTGGGTAGCCTTGTAGGGTGATCCTATGCATGTGTCAAATACAGTGAGTTTGAAATAGCACATTAAATTACATATTTTCAATTATCAGAGATCTTGCAATGTTTGCCTATTTGAGCCTCATTCTATCACTACATCACATGTTATTCATGTCCAATTTTGTTTTTTCATTCTCTTACCTTTTTTTGTAATCCACATACCCACAGTATATTTCTTTATATGATGCTTTCATCTTCTAGCTCAAGATTAAGACAATGTAAAGACACATGATGAAAAGAAATTTGGATTTGTAAACATAAACTCCTAGATCTCAAGCATTCTCCAAGTTTAATTATGTTCCCCCTACCCAACAACGAGGAAAAAAGTGTTAGACTCAACATGCATAAATATTGAAAAAAATGACTTGCCTAAACTGACTGAATTTTTGTCACTTTTAATGGGAACTCATAACAATGACACAGCCTCCTTTATATATCATGGACTTAAAATACTGCCAACTGCACTTTTACTGAGCCTCTAAGTCATGTGTTGAGCTTGCTAAGGTGAAGGATTCTATCAATTTTATTTCACTCTTCTCTTGGCCTCTGCATTGCACATCTTTGAATAGATTTTTCAAATAATCTCACTGAAATCGAGACTCTTAGAGTCCCCTCTGGCAGATCTATAAATCACATGCTTTATTAGAGACTTCTATATTCTGGACCTTCTCTATTTTTCTATTAGTTTGCACATAAGGTTGTTGTCTACCTTTCAACTTCCATGAGCTATAAAGTTATATCCTTAAGCATAGTGTTCTGATTTTCTTCTGGATCAGCTAATTTAGCTCTTTACTTTTGTCATAAGAGTAACAATAATTTATTTTGGACTTCTGTATACAACAGCTTCTAAACTTCCAAGATTTCTATTGCTGTTACAAATGACTGCGTGTCTGTAACACCGATTATCCCAAAAACTTTTCTCTGAGCCTGCTAGCTAATAAAGCAATTGCTAGACCAAGGAACCTAACTTGTGATAAATGGTCAAGTGCTTTAGGGTCGTTATCTATATAAAACAAAGAACCTTTCAGATGACCTTGTGGATACTTCAACACCTGGTAAAGGTATAAATAAATTTAATTGCCAAAGATACACACTTAGGAAGAAAAAAGGGGCAAAGGAGACTGAACCATACAGATAACACCACAAACTTCATTTAGTCATTAGATTGAACTTCACTCTTGCAGTTTCATCTCCTCCTTTTTTTTTTTTTTTTTTTTTTCTACAGTGAAGTTACAGCAGGCAAAGAAAATCTGCAGGAGATAGCAGAAGGAAAAGCAATTATTCTGAATAATCTACACATAAAATGAGTGAATATCTTTATTTAAAAAAATCTAAGTTGGTGGCTGGCACATAGCTTTTATTCCTGAAACAATGGCATAAACCTATTGCTCTGAATTTTAAAAAAATAATAATAATGATAAAGAAATTAAAAGTAAAATTGACCTAATCAACCCCAAAAGAAAGAAAACCCTGTAGAATCATTTATTTGAAAGTCTATTTAAATATGTGACGATTTAGAAATCTGAAGTAGTATTATTTAGCAACCTTTCTGGGCAAGACAAAATGAATTGAGTATAAAGATTAAAATGAAGCTAAACAATACATAAAATAAAGATCAATTCAGTTCCAATAACAGCATCTGGCAACTTACAAACTCAAAGTAACTATTTTTGAAATTAAAAATATAAGCACAAGATTAAATTGAAAGGATACATACCATCTCAGTAAAATTTATGAATTGCTTCAAGAATAGGACTTGACTTCTTTTTAAAGGTTTAGTCAAAAATGTTTACATTCATACGAGTTTATACAGCGCTCTATTTCTATTTGATTATTATCAGAACCACTATTAATATTAAAAAACCATTTCCTGTGGCCAAAGAACATATTCTTTTAGAATTTTCATATGCAATGAAATTGTTTAAAAATAGTTAATTCTTTGCCATTCCTCCAGGAACCACATTCTCTGTCAATCTAAAGGATTCATGTGGTGACATTCTATGTTCCAATTTCAATCTTAGTCACAAAGTCAAGCCTTCTAATTCTGTCATTATTTAATGATAGACAGATGATTTTGCACTCATTTGACCTTTACCAAGCTCTCTTGTTTGATTAGCAGCTCATTCCTGTTCTCTTACAATAAAAGGTAGAATGGATTAACCATTCAGAATTCAGAATATTGAAGTAGTTAAAGCATAACAACAGACCACTGCTGGCATTTAATGTAGACGTTAAAATTCTAATGACTCATTCCCCTGTCGCAGATGAGGAAAAGAATAGAAATAGACATAACAAGGATCTGTTCTTCTGAAACTAATTATAACAGGAATTTGAGATGGTAAAGACTTCATCTATTCATGTAAATCAGTGTTTCCTTTAACTTGGTAAAGAAGGCCCTGTGATTTACCAAAATTGAGGATTTCTGGACTCAGGTTAGTTTAGGGTTCAGTACTAAAAGAGTTCTTTTGAAGATAAAATGACAGAGGGTGATGTGAAAAAAGAGAGAAAGGGGGGTTATAAACATAGGTATACTCTCCTGAGGGCATAATTTAAGAAAAATTTTGATTTTTTTTTTTAAAAAACAGACTTTAAGGAAAAAAATTATAATCATTCTATGACAAGAAGTGAATGTCTATACAAAATGTTTCCTTTTTTGTGTTATCATAATATAATCTCAGATATTAAACACTATTCTTATCCTACACTGTAGGAAATAATAGTTATAATAATTAATATGTATATTAATATAAGTATACATATATTAATATGTATAATATGTATAATAATAATATGTATACAATAAATAATATGTATATTATAATTATACATTATAATAATTAATATGTATAATTAATTAATAATTAACCCAGGACAGGTTCTTTGCAAGGCCCTAGTGATATCAGATGATAAATACAACATGTTTCCTGTCCTCTTGGAGCCTACAGTTGAGTTACTAAGAGATACATTAATCAAATAATCACACAAAGAAATACAGCATTGCCACTGTAATAAGAAATATGTTAGTCACACTGAGATTATTAGAATCTCTAATGTAAGGACCTGACCAAGATAGGGGGTCCCAGAAAGCTTAGCCAAGGAAGTCATGATTGATTGAAACTTTGAGGAAAGGGAAAATTAATTGGTGAAGAGGAGAAAGGACTCCTGGTAGAGGGAATCTCTGAAAACGGAAGGACAGGAGAAAACACAGCAGTTTTGAGACTATGAGAGATCAATGTGCTTGGGCTGTACAAAGATTGAGGGAAGGATTTTGCATTAGATGGAGAAAAATAGGAAACAAATTATATGCAAGGGTTGGTATTTTATATTCCATCTTAAGTATTTAAGATCTGTTCTTTTGGCAATTTCAAGTTTGTGTTGTTATTAACTATAACCACTCTGCTATGCAATAGAATTAGAGAACTTACTCCTCTTGTCCACTTGAAACATTGTACTTTTTGGCAAACATTTTCCCATATCTCACCCTCTCCCGAACCCCAGATAACATCAGTCTAGTCTCTGAGTTCTACATTTTTAGATTCTACATATAAATGAGATCATGCATCATTTGTCTTTCTGTACCTAGCTTATTTCACTTAGTATAATATCATCCAGGTTAATCCATGTTGTTGGAAATAACAGAATTTTCTTTCTTTGTAAGGCTAAATAGTACTCCATTGTGTGTGTGAGTGTGTGTGTGTGTGTGTGTGTGTGTTTCAGAGGAAAACTCCCAAACTGCATTTTTCTTTTGCCTCACTTCACCACAATCATCAACACAGAAGACGACTTCTGTGACCAAAGGCGTGGGAGTTTTTTCACACACACCAAGCAGTGGACACCAGCTGGGTGTCCTTCAACCCAGTTTTAACACCATCTACCCAGAGAGAGTGTCAGAATTCACAAGTCGAGGGCTCAGTCTCCCAAGACCGCCCCCTCCTTCCCTCTAGTCACATGTTCGGGCCTCTAGAAATTCTGACTGACTGGCTTCAAGGCGGAGTTTCTACAACCTTCTCTTTGAGTTCAGTTAACGTGCTAGAGCAGCTCACCGAAGTCAGGGTGACATTTACTTACACTTACTGGTTGAGTAAGGTGATCTTAAAGGACAAATAAACAGCCAGATGAAGAGACACATGGGGTGAGGTCTAGAGGGGTCTGGAGCGCAGGAGCTTCTATCCTCATGGAATTGGGGTGTTCCACCCTCCTGGCATGTAAATGAGTTCTTCTTTACCTTTCTGTCAACCTCCATGTATCCAGCTTTCCAGAAGCTCCGCAAACCCTGTCCTTTGGGCCTTTTACGGAGACTTCATTTATTGTCCATGATAGAAGCATGGATAACCATGTTGTAATGTGATTGGTCAAAAAGAATATAATTTAAATCCTCTGAGGCCTGTATGTTGAGACTCTTCTTTCCCTCTCTGTGCAGAGTTGCTTCCTCCAGAGAAGGAAGCAGGAGTCTCTGGAACGAGGGTCTCATGACCCACAGTCGGATTAGAGTCCTGCCTTAGGCAAGTGAAAGAGGGACACAAAAGGGTCAGAGAGACAGGTTTTGTTTCCTGAGTTCTGCTTCTGAGGCTTTAAGTGCCTCAACATCATAACAAAAGACTGTAACAATGGTTATGGGAGTTATGAGCTATGAACCAAGGCTGAAAACCACTATACAAATATATTCATAATATCACAGTGTATGTATACCACATTTTCACTATTCATTCATTCATTGATGGTTACTTCTTTGTGTTGACTATTTTGATAATCCTGCTAGAAACATGGCAGTACAGATATCTTTTCCACACACTGATGTCATTTTCATTGAATATATAGCTAGACACAGAATTGCTAGATCATATGGTACTTCTATTTTTAATTTTTTGAGGAATCTCCGTATTAGTTTCCATAGTAACTGGAGTAATTTACATTCCCACCAAGAGTTTACAAGGGTTCTCTTTTCTCCACATCACCAGCACTTATGTTTTGGCTTTGTGATACTAAACATGATAGCGCATGTGAGGTAATATCTTGTTTGGTTTTAATTTTTATTTCCCTGATGATTAGTAATATCGAGCATTATTTTCATGTACATGTTGTTCATTTATATGCCTTCTTTCAAGAAATATCTAATCAACTTATTTGTTTTCTTGCTATTGAGTTGTTTTATTTCCTTATATGTATTTTGGGTATTAATTACTCATCAGATATATGATTTGCAAATATTTTCTCTTATACTGTATGTTGTCTCCTCACTCTCTTGATTGTTTGCTTTGTTATGCAGAAATGTTTTGGTCTGATGCAATCCTATTTGTCTAGTTTTGCTTTTGTTACCTATGCTTTGAGTCATAATTCAACAAATCATTACCAAAACTAATGTCAAAAATCTCTTTTTGCATGTTTTCTTTTAGGAGTTTTATAGTTTCAGGTCTTATGTTTAAATCTTTAATTCATTCTGAATTAATGGTGTCACATAAGGATCCAATTTGATTCTTCTGCATGGGGATATTGTTTTCTCAGTAGTATTTATTGAAGAGAATCTTCTTTCCCTATTGTGTATTCTTGGTACCTTTGTTAAAGATCAATGACCACAATTGCCTGGATTTATTTATAAGCTCTCTATTCTGTTCCGTTGGTCTGTATGTCTATTGTTATGCTATTCTTATGCTGGTTTTGTTTGTTTGTTTTTGTTTTAGAGACAGGGTTTTCTTTGGCTGCCCCATGAGGTAGAGCTCAAACGATCCTCTTGACTCAGTCTCCTGAGTAGCTAGGACTACAGGTATCCACTGGCACACTCGGCTTTTTTTTTTTTTTTTTTTTTTTGGTAGAAATGGAGTCTCACTATGTTGCCCAAGCTGGGCTCAAACTCCTGTCCTCATGTGGTACTCCCACCTTGGCCTCTGAAAGCACCAAGATTACAGGTTTGAGCTACCATGCTCAGCTCCCATGCTGTTTTGATTACATTAGCTTTGTAGTATATTTTGAGATCAGGTAGTATGATGACTCCAGCTTGTTCTTTTTGCCTAAGGTTGCTTTGGCTATTAGATTCCAGAGGTTTTCCTTACACATTTTTATTAATTTTTTTCTCCTCTTACTGAATGATTTCAAATAATCTGTTTCTGAGTTTCCTTATTCTTCTTGTTGTCCTCATTTTGTGTTGAAGCCCTGTATTGGATTTTTTAGTTCTGTCATTGTAGTCTTCAGCTCCCAAGTTTCTGTTTGCTATTTTTTTATTTGTTTGTGTTTGTGTGTATGTGTGTTTTACATTTTTCTATCTCTTTGTTGCTCTTTTCCTTTTGTTCTTATATTGTTTTCTTGATTTCATTAAATCACTTATCTCTGTTCTTGTAGCTCACTGAGCTCCTTTAGAACATTTATTTTGAATTCTTTGTCAGGCAATTAGTGAATCTTCAATTCTCTGGAATTAGTTACTAGATGTTTACTGTGTTCCTTTGGTGGTGCCATGTTTCTGATTCTTCATGATTTCTGTAACCTCATGTAGTTCTCTACACACTTCAAAAAGCAGTCTACTCTTCCAGACTTTTTGAACTGCATTTATATATGAAAATCTTTGTAAAAGAATTTTACTTGTCGGGGTTGAGGGCACACTGGAGTGTGCTGTCGCACCTGGTCTAGTGGTAGGGGGCACTAAGTATGGAGGTATGGATAGGTTGGGGGGGGTGTAGTGTCTTGGGGGTTTGGGTAGTTAGGGTCTGTGACACTGGCAACTGCATGATTCTTGGTGGCAAGAAATACAGAGTTTTACAGTAGTTGTAAGGGCTGCTGGGGTCCTAAGCAATGCCTTTGGGTCGAACAGCCGAAGACCAGAGTTGGGGCCAGTGGTGTTCCTGTGCTGGAGTATGGAGACTAGCTCCAGCATATGTGTAGTAGCAGGGGCCAACTATAGGCACTCTCACAGTGGCAAGGGCTAGGGTCATGAGCAGGGACCCTGGCTGACTGCAGGTTCATGTGCTGGTGGGAACTGGAGCTGTGTCCAAGCACAGCTATAGGAGTTAGGGCTGGCAGCTTTCATGTCAGTAGTTGCAGGGGCTAACTGGGGGCTGTGGACAGGGGTTAGGCCAGCTATGTATGGCTGTGTTACTGTGGAGACCAAAGTTGGCCTTGGGCACATGTGCACATCCATAGCTGCAGAGGTCCTATGCGGGGAAGCATGCAGCAGTGAGAGCTGGTAACAGAGGTCAGATGACTGCATCTGTGTACTCAGCTGCAGGAACTGGAGCTGCACATGTAAACACAGTGATCAAGGCCAGAAATGGGAGTTGGATCCAGCTGCTTGTGTATACACAGCTGTGGGAGCCAGGACTAATGTTATATATGAACCTGGCTACAGGCATATGTGCTGCAGTGGGAGCCAAGGGCAGGGCCTGCAGTGTGGTCCCAGGACCATTTTCATGCATGTGTAGTGTGGCTGTTCTGGGTCCCTGGGCCAAGGCACCTGTTATGACAGCAGCTGGTGTGGTTCCTGTGAGGGAGAAGGAAGATGAGCAGTGGCTCAGGCACCTGGAAACCGCCAAAGCAAAAAGCTGTGGAATCCCCTATGGCAAAACCTGCAGGGCATCCATCGAGGCTATGTTGGTTGTTGATTTCTTGTAGCAAAAGCTGCTAATGTCTATGACAGCGAACACTGCAAAGTCCTCAGCAGTGAAACCTGCAGTGAGTGCACAGTAACCATAAGGACTATTGAGGTCCTCAGTGGAGGAGGCTGCGGGACTGTGTGCAGAGCAGGGCACTGGGGACTTTAGTAGATTCTGCTCGTGTAGAATCTACTAAAGTCCTTTAGTACTTTAAAGTCCTACTAAAGGACTTTAGTAGATTAGTGGCTTGTGCTGATAGATCACATCCATCTTCTTTGCTTCTGGTTGTCTCCAGACATCACAGATAATACCAGTCTCCTTAGCAATCCGGGTGAGGTGAAAGAAAACACGTTTGTTTGAGCAGTGCCTTGAAAGACTGGGGAAACTAGTTGTTCACACCATATTCCTTTTCTGTACGAGAGAAAATCGAGAGCTGGGGTGTTCGCTTTCTGTGTTGAGCAGTACAGATCTGGGGGATGGGATGATGTCGGCAAAAGAAAACACTTTTATCTATTTTGTGTGGTTATTTTAGTTTTTTTGTTTTTTTTTTTTCTTCAAGAGATATGGCTATAGCTTCCTAAGTGGACTCCTTAGCTCTTCTAGAGTTATTTTTATTTTCATACAGCAGTCTAATGATTATTCTTTGTGGGGAAAATAAAGGCTGAGGTTTCCTACTCCATCATCTTACAGGTAAGAAAACAAAAATAACTCTATGGTTAAAAAAAATTCCAAAAATTTCATTTAAAAAAATTATTTTAGATTGAACTATTGCCCCAATTCTTTTCCCCTACCTGCACTCACACCATTGTCATGGCCTCATGATGGATGTACTTACTCAATTCTTGACTTTGGGCTTGGTCAAACGACTTTCTTTGACCAAAGGTTTCTGTATAGAAATCACAGTTTGCCAGTGTCAAGCCTGAGTCTTAGGAGGATGCACATATTTGTGCTTATTCTCTTGCACCTCTGCCAGTGATATGAAAGGAAGAAATATCTCTGGCGACCTGTCTGACACAAGGAGAATGAAAGACACTGAAGCTGGAGCACCCATCCGCCTTCAGTTCCTAATTTGGAAGCAGGACGCTATCTATCATGGACTACAAAGTGCTACCAGTTGAGTCCAACCAATATTAGCCAAGCCCCCAAAGACACACAGATGTACAGGAAGATATGAGTGTTGCTTTAATTCACTGAGTTTTGGGGTGGTTTTGTACAGAACATTGCTGTGATTTCTCAGAATCTTTAATATGCTAGGAGTCTGAGGATGCCTCCTGTGGAGGTGGAGTTCTCTCAAACAGCACTGGGAAATGCTAGATTAGAAGAAGGTATATCAGTCAGAAATAATCTTTTTCTCTAAGTCTATCTTAGTTTAATATGCCTTCATTTTTCTGAACAGCAAATGAGCATATTCATATATGCCATATGTTATAGAATGTTGAATAGGTTGCTTCCTATCTACTTGAAAATTTTGGCTAATTCCCTAGAGCTACAGATAGTAGGTAATATATTACACTCACATTAAAAGAGAGCTACAAACATATTCCCACAGAGCTTACTAACAAATGATTAAATTGGTCCTTCAGCTACCAACTACTGTCACCCACTTCCAGTCTCTGTTAAAAGTGACTGGAATATACACTGAGGAAATTACTTAAAGGAAATACATATGAGTAGAGAATGCTATGATCTCTCCCTTTCCTAATCCCATGGGGAGGGTTTGTTTCTCCACTGCCCCCCAACCACCAAGTGAAGAGAGGTGCTCAAGAGAATCATTCCTACTGACATTTATTATCTGTAAAAGGGATGATAAGCATCTCTCTCCCTAACTGCCTGTGATGCCAGTTAAGCTGCAAGGATGTAGGGTATGGAAGAATTCTTAGGAACAACTGGATTAGTTCCTAGGATTTGTGAGCATATATGAAGATATAGTTTGGAATATGCTTCTCTTGGGAAATTCACTGGACAAGATGCAAGCCTTGGTAACATACACCTTCCAAACTTCTTCTGAAATCCAGGTGGAGGTTCTCAAACCCCAATTCTTGACTTCCGTGCACTAACAGACTCCATATCACGTGGAAGCTGCCAAAGCTTGAGTTTTGCACCTCTGAAGCCATGGCCCAAATTCTATGTTGGCCCCTTTCAGCCAGGGCTGGAGTGGCTGGGACACAGGGCACCAAGTCCCTAGGCTGCACACAGCAGAGGGATCCTAAGTTGGGCCAACAAAGTCACTTTTTTCTCCTAGGTCTCTGTGCCTGTGATGGGAGGGGCTGCTGTGAAGACCTCTGACATGCCCCGGAGACATTTTCCCCATTGTCTTGGGGATTAACATTGGGCTCCTCATTACTTAGGCAAATTTCTGTAGCCAGATTTAATTTCTTCTCAGAAAATGGGGTTTTCTTTTCTATCTCATTGTCAGACTGCAAATTTTCCAAATTTTTATGCTCTGTTTCCCTTATAAAACTGAATGCCTTTAACAGCACCTAATCACCTCTTGAATGTTTTGTTGCTTAGAAATTTCTTCTGCCAGATACCCTAAATTATCTCTCTCAAGTTCAAAGTTCCACAAATCTCTAGGCAGGGGCCAAGTGCCACCAGTTTCTGTGCTAAAACATAGCAAGAATCACCTTTGCTCCAGTTGCCAACAAGTTCCTCATCTCCATCTGAGATCACCTCAGACTGGATTTCATTGTCTAGATTGCTATCAGCATTTTGGTCAAAGCCATTCAACAAGTCTTTTGGGAGTTCTAGACTTTCCTACATTTTCCTATCTTCTTCTGAGCCCTCCAAGTTTTTCCAACCTCTGCCTGTTACCCAGTTCCAAAGTCGCTTCCACATTTACAGGTATCTTTAAAGCATCGCCCCACTCTACTGGTACCAATTTACTATATTAGTCTGTTTTCACGCTGCTGATAAATACATACCCAAGATTGGGCAATTTACAAAAGAAAGAGGTTTAACTGGACTTAAGTAATACATGGCTGGGGAGGCCTCACAATCATGGCGGAAGGTGAGGAGGAGCAAGTCATGTCTTACATGGATGGTGGCAGGCAAAGAAAAAGAGAGTTTGTGCAGGGGAATTCCTCTTTTTAAAACCATCAGATCTCATGAGACTTATTCACCATCAAAAGAATAGCATAGGAAAGACTTGCCCCAATAATTCAATTACCTCCCACTGGGTCTCTCCCACAACACATGGGAATTCTAGATGAGATTTGGGTGGGGACAGAGCCAAACCATATCAGCCCTCTTTGTTTATTATATTATTTTATAATTAAAATCCTTACCATATTTCCTCTTAGAACAATTTTAAGTGTACAATAGACTATTTTTCTTCATTGGCATTATGGTATACAGTAGATCTTTAGAATTTATTTATCCTGTGTAACTGTACATTATACTTCATTCTCCTTTTTCTCTGTGGGCATAGAAGTACTTACAAGTCAAGAAGATATTTCTCAGTATTCTATTCTGCAGGCTTGGGGAAGACATGATGTGAGTCATGTAAAATTGTTCTTACCATTTTCAATGCACCTTATTTGTTTGTTTCTTTCTGTGCTCCATCCAGTTGCTGTAATTTCTCACCTGGATTCCAGAGCTCTCATGAAGACATTTTCATCCATGGATGGTTGTTAAATCTGTGTTTCTATAAAAGAGCTGGAACATCTCATTTAACTAAGACTTTTTGTGTATAGAAGTTTCTTTTAAAGGACATAAGTTGTCTAGTTTTTGTGATTTGTTTCCTTTGTTTTGTACTATAAAAGTCCTCTCTATAATACAATTTGAAATTTACTTATTTTTTATCTTTTTTGTTGTTGTTGTTGTTGTTTTGTGTTATTTTTGAATAGTAATTCTATACCTGGTTATGGTCCTCATATAAAATACAAAGAAGAAGACATTGGCACGCTGAAAGAGTAGTTTATGTCTTTCTGAAATTTGACTGCCCAATTTTCTCTCTTTGAGAATGCAGACAACTGTGTAAACTGTTTATATTCTTTAACAAAAATTTAAAGAGTCTGTCACTCTCAGGAAATCCAAAAACTGTGTGTCTCCCACATTGTTTGCGAAGACTAGCTATCCATAGAGCTTTGCAACCATAGACCTTACCAATTCCGTTAACAACAGAGAATGCATTCCTAATGAGTGGTAGTGCATATTGTGGTCATGTTTGATATGATTTGACAGTCTAAGGTCATTTCTCAGAAGAAAGAAGAAATAGTCCATTGGATAAAGATTTTCTTCCATCTTCTAGTTATGAAAGATTTTACTCTACCTTTTTCTTATTTGGATTTACTCATAATTCAGCACCTTACAACATTCTGGTATTACACCAGGAAACAATACTAAAAATAGTCAAAGATGAGGAGCTGAGTAGGAAAATTTTGCCTCATTGTCTTTAACAAGACAACTATCTCTGACACCTCTTAAATAGCAGAAGAAAACTGTCGAGGGCCTCTCAGCTAAAAGATTCCCAGGGGCTTCACCAAAATGCCTTAGTACCCTAAATAACAGGACTTTTGTCTAGTTTGTAGCATATGTTTCTTATCTTTTTCTTGATTTGTGGGGTCTGCAAAAATCAGTAACATCTAATTCCATTGTGGGGTTGAGGAAATAAATTCAATACAATGGATAAACCATAAAAATGGTTAAAATCGTAACTGTATATGTGCAACAGAGGCCTAATGGAAGGGTCAAATCTGTGAGCAAACTGTGAACTCTGGCTTGTCATTTATTTTAATGCAAAATGTATGGCCTCCTTGTGAAAGTACCGGGAATTCTGACAGTTAACTTCAGAATCAACCAAGAATCTGGTGGTAGGCACCAGAAATTCCCTTTGTCTTATTTTACCACAATATACACATTAAAACAAGCAGCAAATTTATGAAATTTACCTCCTAAGAAATGTTTAAGTTCATCCACTCTATTCCATTTGTCATTTTTGGGATGAAGCCACCGTTCTGTCTCAACTGTATTAATGTAATAGGCTCCAAGCTACTTCACCCAATCCATCTCCAAGCTTGCCATTTAATCTAGCCATACAAGTTAAAAAAAGATCTTCCCAAACACCAGTCTTGCAATAGCACTACATTTCAGAGGCTCAATTTTACTCTTTTGTTTTTCTTTTTCTGAGACAGAGTCTCGCTCTGTTGCCCAGGCTGGAGTGCAGTGGCACGATCTCGGCTCACTGCAACCTCCACCTACTGGGTTCGAGTGATTCTCCCACCTTAGCCTCCCCAGTAGCTGGGACTGTAGGCCTGCACCACCATGCCCAGCTAATTTTTGTATTTTTAGTAGAGACAAGGTTTCGCCATGCTGGTCTCGAACTCCTGACCTCAGATGATCTGCCCACCTCGGCCTCCCAAAGTGCTGGGATTACAGGTGTGGGCCACCGCGCCTGGCCCCATTTTGCTCTTTATATTGAATCTAAATGTTTTAAAGTATTCTCAAAATCCTCAGGATCTGGCTAATCTCTCCAGTCTTCTCTTCTCAGTACTTGAAATGCTTCAGCTGTCCCAAAATTCACTGAGAACTTTACACATGCCGTACTCTTTTATTCTCCAGGTTTTTGCTTCAGACTTTTCTCTCCTCTTTGAAAACTGTATTCTCCCTACAGCCATCAGTCCTACCCATGTTTGCACACATCCTTTGTCTATGGACAGCTGATAAGTCTCACCTTACCAACCACTTTCTCCAGGAGCCATTCTCACACTCTCCAAATCAGAGTTAATTGCCCTCCAATAGGCTACCCACAGTACCCTGAATCTCTAGCATATCATCTTGGATGATAATTACCTGCCTTTTTAAATTTCCTGTACCTAATTGTGAACTTCTTGGGCAGAGACTGTAGCTTTCATGTTCATCAGCATAGGCGTGATGTGTACTAGATGTTTAATCATTATTCATGTCCTAGCTCAGTAGAAAACTCATCCTGTCTTTGGCAAAAGGCGAAGTTTTCGTCTTGAACAGCTTCTGTTAATGAGGCAGCTGATGGTAATATTCTCCAATGAAACCCCAGGGAAATCTGCTTGAAGCGACTTGTGAGAGAAGGCTGTAAGAGATCTATAGATGTCAATTAATTATGGAGTGTACATTAGACCTGGTTAAAAAAAAAATAGAAATGCAGATGAGGAGGAGGGCTCAAATACTGGATCAAAATATCAGGGTGATGAAGGGAGAAAGAAGCCCTGCCTTGCATACATGGTTGAGGACTCATGATGATGAACCAACTCAGTCTCAGTGCCAGAGCTGGATACATCAAGAACAGAGCCATGATGTATCAATAATACAGGAAAATGCAATGTGAACATTTTTTCAGATCAAAGGATGAAAAATGAAAATCAGGAAATAGGCAGAAAAGAAGATTTAAAAGTACCATAGAATGCAGACATGCTTACTTAGAATTATGTGAAGGAAAAGAAGGGATTGGGTGTCCTTGGAATCCCAGTATTCCACAAGGTGAGACTCAGAGAGAAAGGCAATTTCCACCCTTATTGCTTTTGTAATCCACAGTCTTTGAACAATATTGATAAGGTTTGGCTGTGTTCCCACCAAAATATCATTTTGAATTGCAGCTCTGATAATCTCCACATGTCATGGAAGGAACCTGATGGGAAGTAACTGAGTCATGGGGATGGATTTTTTCCCATGCTGTTCTCATTCTAGTGAATAACTCTCATGAGAGCTGATGGTTTTATAAAGGGCAGTTCCCCTGCACACACTCTCTTGCCTGCTGCCATGCAGGATGTGCCTTTGCTCCTCCTTCGCCTTCTGCCATGATTGTGAGATCTCCCCAGCCATGTGGAACTGTGAGTCCATTAAACCTCTTTTATTTATGAATTACCAAGTCTCGAGCAGTTCTTTATAGCAGTGTGAGAATGGACTAATACAAAAATATCACACAACGGTGTAGTTTTGAAGGAAGCATGTGATCCCAATGTGTATAACTATAAATTCACCTCTTTCACAATAACAGTAACTTACAGCACTTATTGAGTAAGCATTTACTTAGAGGCAGTGTAAAGTACTTACGTGCATCATCATATTTATGGTAGGATGAATAATGGTGCCTAAAATTATCTGCATCCTAATCCCAGAACCTACAAATGTTTCCTTATATGGCAAAAGAAACTTTAGAATGTCATTAAACTAAATATGTTGATGCACACATATGTTTATTGTGGCACTATTCACAACAGCAAAGACTTGGAATCAACACAAATGCTGATCAGTGATAGACTGGATAAAGAAAGTGTGGCACGTATACATCATGAAACACTATACAACCATAAAAAAGGATGAATTCATGTCCTTTGCAGGGACACAGATGAAGTTGGAAACCATCATTCTCAGCAAACTATTACAAGAACAGAAAGTCAAACACCACATGTTCTCACTCATAAGTGGGAGTTAAACAATGAGAACACATGGACACAGGGAGGGGAACAACACACACTGGGGCCTGTCAGGGACTTTGGGGCTAGGGGAGGGATAGAATTGGGTGAAATAGCTAATGTAGGTGATGGGTTGACGGGTGCAGCAAACCACCATGGTATGTGTAGACCTATGTAAGAAAACTGCACCTTCAGCACATGTACTCCAGAATTTAAAGTATAATTAAAAAAAAAAAAAAAGTATATTGAAATGGGAAGTCAATCTTGGATTATTTGAGTGGGCTCTAAATATAATCACAAGGAATGTAGGTGGTCACTAGCAGTTGAAAAAGTGGGAAAACAGATTCTGCTCCTCAGAGACTGCAGAAGGAACCAGTCCTACTGACACGTTGACTTTAACCTAAAGAAACTGTTAAGAATTCTAAGTTCTAGAACCACAGGATAACACATTTGTGTTATTTTATGTCACTAAGTTTGTGTTAATTTGTTACAGTAGCAACAGGAAAGTAATACTGCACTTACTCCTCATAACCACTCAATGTAGAAACTGTCATTATCCGTTTTTATATGTGAGGGAATGGAGGTACAGAAAAGTTAACTAAGTTGACGGAAGTAGGATCCAGTCCAGGCAGTTGGAATCAAAAGTCCTTGTCTTTAGCCACCGTGCTATATTCCATGATAAGAAAACTGACTGACTTGCTGTGTATACATCTATGGTCCATCCAACCACACATGGGTTTTTTAATTAGCCAATTTCATAAATATTCAAAGACGAAAATGCACATTTTTAAAGGGAAACTGGAAATGATTTCAGCCATTTTTAAGTCTCTGAGAAATATTATGAGAAATAATGCTGCAAAGGGAACTAGCCCTGCTGACACCTTGACTTTAACATTCCTGATTATTTCTCCTAATGAAGAATAATTACTCCTCCTACTGTAACAAAGATTTTGAAAAACTATCCAACGACATTAATTCATTAGCTATTATCATCACATTATTACTGTAGTCACACAAATAATATGCTCAATTGTAATTAACGTATGATTCTGTTCCAAGAAAAAAAAAGCTATAAAGAAAATGTATAATGTGCATAGTTGAGTATTAGAGACTTGAACTTAACAAGTTAGCAGACATGAATTTAAGCAGCACATTTACTCCTTAGAGTGTAACCTTTAGCAAGCAATTTAACCTCCGTTGATTCCCTTATCTATCAAATGTGGAGTTTGCCCTATCAGCCACCTTCCTTTTCTAAGATTTTGTGTGTCTGTGATTCGATTTGTTCTTCAAGCTTGTTGGTGATACTGGATTTTTCCATATAAAAAGTTACATCTTTGCTCTGTCCTCAGCATACTATTCCAAATTTGATTCTAAGCAGAAATCCATCCTTTTGGCCTGTTAGTAACTTCTTTTAGCCCGTTGGTACTCTTTGACTTAATAGGAGACAGAGGCATTTCTAGTGTCATTTCCTGTGGAACCCAAATATGATGAAGGAGGTGGAGGAGCATTAAGTATCTTCAAATTCTTTTGCCTAGTATCTCCCTAATCCTCAAAATAACCCTTGAAAATAAGTGTACCCTCTTAGTTTAATAGATGAAGAATGTAAGAGACTATTTAATAACAGTTTTTAAGTTAAAAGTGGCAAATGTCCTGCCCACCAATCCTTGCATTTTCCACAATTTCATGCTATATCATATAAAAGTAATAATAGTTTCTATATGTTGAGTACTGTAGAAGATTTAATTTTCTAAAGATAATCACACAATATAAGCACCCCCATCCCACATGCTGTTTTCATAATGTGAATGAAAATTCTCCCATCAATAGATCGGGTTCCATTTTTCTTCTACTTGAATCTAACAAGGGCTTGTGGCTGCCTTAACCCACAGAGCATGGCAGTACGATGTCATATGACTTTGCAGGCTAGGTTATATAAAGGATGCAGCTTCTACTTGGTGCTCTCTCAAGACAATTACCCTAACAACCCAGCTTGCTGTGAGGAAGCTAAAGTAGCCCTTAGGGAGCTGGTGTTCTGAGATACTAAGGCCCTCACATGACAGCTAGCATCAACTCTAGATATATTAGTTGATGATTTCTTCAGATAATTCCAGCCTCCATCTTCAAGTCTTCCAGCTGAGGCCAAAGACATTGCACAGCAGATATGAAAATTGAAGTATTAAAATGTGCCCTGACTTGCAGACTCACACAATCCATGAGCATGGGTGTTTCATACCATTATATTTTGGATAATTTGTTAGGCATCCCTGGAATAAATATGTATCATGTGCACAGTACCTTAAATTCTTGCCAGACTGCAGGCATGAAAACAGTCTCCAAGAGATTATGCGACTCACACTGAACCACATAGTTAGTACATGAAGACTCACTTAATCTTCAGATGACTCTCAAGGGATTAAAACACAGGTTGTGTTTTATTTCCAAAACTTATAATGCTGAATTATCTCCTAAGAGAAATCCAATTTGGAAGTTGTTGAACTTTAACTTTATGGATACTCACTAGCCTATAGAAAAATAGCACATTTTAGTACAACATTAAATTTTTGATATTTGATAAATCTAAGACCATTCTATATATGCAATCTGATACACTACTAAACAAATGAATAAAATATGTTTTGGGGAAGACCACATTATTTCTAGGTCATTTATAGCTTGCACCCACTTTTATTTGTTAATTTATCTATTTTCATTGACTTTAAGTTACATTTTTATGTTTATTATGTTTGACTATATACATTTTTTAATTTGGGGAGTGATGAGAAATACATCAATTAATATATGAATGTAGCAATACATTAACATTATACTTCAAGTGCATTGAATAATTTGACTACACCAAGAGTAATTTCAAATAAGCCCTTTAAGTAGAGGTGGACCATTGCCTATCCAAAAACCTTTCTGTCTTTATCCTTGCTCACAGAAATATGATTTTGCTTGATATTTACCACCCCCTTCAATTCTGAGGAGAGATTACTTCCAAATATAAGTAAAATGAATTCTGCTAATCTAAATATTCTTGTTTTTCTGGAAAAAAAATATTTTAAAGAAATTATATGATAATGTGAAGGAGAAACCTCTCAAGTAATATTTTAAAGCAAAACTTAAAATTCACTGTATAGATACAATGTATATCCTATAAATGTTTGCTTTGCAACCTCAATAATTATTACAAAAAAAGTCTTTAATCTTGTATATTTCTATTGCTTAAGACCTGATATCATTTCCCCTGTACCTTAAGGGTAGTTTATTTAAAAGGACTCTTCCTTTTAAAAATGAAATCACTGAAACACTAAGTAAACCCCAAAAGAGTACTTTGTTCTGATTATTTATTTTAAATTTCCCCCATAATATGATTTCTGCATTTCCTCTCTGAATTCAGGCAATTTTTCAATTTTTTGAAAACTCTCTGTGGACATAGGTCAATAATTTTGCTGTGAGATTAAATGTTGACCTTCCTTTCTTTAAACATGAAGGAATATAAGTGCTGGTCAATAGAACTAAATCTTTGCTATGCCTTCTCAACAATAATACGCAGAGTTCCTTACAGGAGAACTTTCTCCTTAAAGAAAATTAAGTAGTATAATTGTTGCAAAAGAAATATGAGACCACTTTTAAGATATTGTGCCTTTTAGTAGTAATTTAATAAATTCAAAAATGCCAGCTTACTTCCTGAGAAATTTTTGTCACTGATAGAATCTGGTTCACAATGAATGAAATGGCAGGCATTTTTTAAACCAGACATGTGTTTCCAATAACACTCTTGTATATGCAGTGCAGTGTTTTAAATGTAGATGAGGTACCCTGGTGACATCATTCTTTAAACTCTCTTTAGGTAAACCAGATGGCTGGCTTGCATGCAGTAAGAATGCCATTAAACTGTCCAGAGAGAATAGTTTAATCATCTTTAATAATGTCACTAATATCCAACATGTGTATTTTTAAATGGGTAATTGTATTGAAAAAGCTGATGTCACAAAATCTGTTTCAGACACTTTTCATTTAAAGTAAGTGATAAAAGTTGCAAGGTTTTTAAAAAACACACAAACAATAGTCTTGAAAACAACAATCAATATGTAAAATATCTGTATACTAGCTAGTGATTTGTTACCACACTACAAAATCAATAGTATTAAAATTTGTGCCATACTACAAATCGATAGTATTTTGTTACCTACTATCAATCAATAGCTATAATTTAGTTTTTATGTTGAAAAATAAAAAGAAAATAAGCTTCTAAAGAAGTTTGGAGATTAAAAAGAAAACAAATATAAAGATAGAACATAGAAGGAAAAACAGGCAAGGAGAAGCAGAATTCAAGTTTATCCATTCATTAAATTTTAGAGCCTAGAACTCTGACAAATAAATCTTGTCTCCATGGCTTTCTTATGCATTCCACACACAGGGTTTCATGGGAAGAGATTAGCTTCTTATGATGATGTCATGAGTCTAATTGAGGTTGGAGCTGGAGGAATACAAGTAAATTGAGTTGATCCAATGAAAAAGGAAAGTAAAAACATATTCTAAATTTGATACTTGAGATTTCTATCTATGTAATTGCATTATAATTAATGCTTTGCCCCGAGACTTAAACAACGAGCTTCCTTCCATGCCTGAACTTAAAATATTAGAGAGAAAGTTGAGCAGAATAAAATACACAAACTTAGAAGAGGTTTGGTAAAGAAGGTATGTCCTTTAATTGACAATGTTAAAAAGGAATTTAACAGCATTTAAAATATATATTCAATGATACATTTTAATTCATATTTCCAAAGAATGGGCTAGATTTTATTATTCTGAGAGTGTTGTAAATCCCTACTTATTCTTATATAAAATATAAAATACTATTTAAAACACTTCAGTTGAATAATCTATCCTTAGATTCTAATAACTATTCAGAATGTTAAAATACTATTATTTACCAGTTCTTAGAACGCCTTCAATTCCATTGTATAATTAAAATTGTGTGGTATCTTGCTGAACTATCTTGAGAAAAAAATACGGAGAAGCTCAAGTTACCTTGATGGTCAGAAGGGAAATTATCTTGATGATGGTGTTGGAAGAAAGAAACATGTATGACTCATGGCAACCGCTGTGCTTCTATTTTGTCTGCAGGAGGCATGTGTCCTGAGTTGTTCTTTGTCTCATTTACAAAGGTATTGAAAAAAGGCCTCATATGTCCACTCTAGAACTGTACAGTTCTCCCACTAATGGCATGAGTTAGTCTAATACAGAAACGGATTATTAACAGAACAACCTAGCCTTACATTTAAATTTACCTTTAACAATTAATCATAATTGGAAATAAACATATTTTGATCTTTGACCTCTAAATCGATCTTTCAGTTCATTTCAAACTTGAGAAAATAAGAATAGCCTTATTTATAGTCTGCTATAACTCCAAAATAAAGAATTCAATGTGTTTTTATGTGAAATACATTCTACCTAAATTTTTCATCTTAGAAAGTATACGAGATGAGACATAAGAAATGAAATATTGAATCAGAATAATATTCCACCTAACCCCATGTCTTACAGAGATATTAAAGGCTATTTGCAAAGTTTTTTTTTAAATGAGATTTAATGAGATAAAAAATTATCCTTGTGATTATAAGGAGGCATAAATTTACCACATAACTTTCTAACCTAGAGTTTTGGACCTAAAATGTTGCATAGGATATCTGTGGCAAATCTAATATTGAATTAGAAAGTTAGAGTTCTATTTATGGAAAGAAATTTGGCAAAAATATATGTAAACATCACAAAACAATGTTTTCCATGTTGACTTTTCTCTCTGCTTAGCTGTTTCTGACATTGTGTGTATACCACGGTGTAAGAGTATGTGAAGTCAACCTAAACAAAGAATTCAGTGAAAAACTCCAAATGGCTCTTACTGTCAAATTCAGGCAACACATGCTATTTTCAAGTTCCTATTTAAAAAGGAGAGCTAATGATAATTACTATCTAATCTAAAGCAACCACATTTGGCTCAGTAAGAAACAGGCTGATTTTAAGAAGAAAACTCCTTTTCCAAGTAATCAGATAGAGTAAAACTAGTTTAAATACAATAGGAAGAAACTTACTGTCATGAACCAAATGAAATTAAAAATGATCATATAATAAAATACATCATTATAACAAAAGTAATTTTTATTGATGCTTCCCCTATGCTAGAATATATACATGTTTCTCTTTTAATCCTAACTCTATATAGAAAGTATAATTATTATTTTTACACTACAGATGGGAAACTGAGGCTTAAAAACTTGATATGCCTAACCTGAGCTTATGCAACAAGAGGTTGAACCACAATTCAAATCCTTGTCCATTCAACTTCATATGCCAAGCTTTAGAGTGAAGATGTATACTACAGCAATAAAAACAAAAAAGAAAACCTAGCTAAAAACAACCATATTTGTAAAAATTGGGTTTTATCAAAATCTAAACAGAAACAAACATAAATCAGGAAAACCTATGTAAATTATTTGGAAATGTTTCTGGCATGCAATAAGCATTAATAACACCTAGCTAATAATGTTTTACTCCACAACATACACCTATGTGAAAATTAAAGGTATATAATACCTAAGAGCTAAGGACTTCCATTATTTTAAAAATTTTTACCTAGGTTACTTGGATTACTTGTTTCCATCTGAGTTGCCAAATTAGCTATTTCTTTGGCAATTAATGTAAATGTATCATACTAGTAAAATTTAGAAATAATAGAAATATATTGTCAGTGGATACATTGTGCTATCTTTTATACATAAAATTGAAACTACTGACCCACATTATTAAGACCTGTACCTTAAATTGTTAGACTTTCCGCTAGGGGAAATGAATTTGCAGTAATATATACAGTCACTCTAAAGATTCCCTTTATAATATAATTTAAAAAATATATTTCTACTGTAATCCCAGCACTTTGGGAGGCCGAGATGGGTGGATCACGAGGTCAGGAGATCAAGACCATCCTGGCTAACCCGGTGAAACCCCGTCTCTACTTAAAAAATACAAAAAACTAGCCAGGCGTGGTGGCAGGCGCCTGTAGTCCCAGCTACTCGGGAGGCTGAGGCAGGAGAATGACGTCAACCCGGGAGGCGGAGCTTGCAGTGAGCTGAGATGGCGCCACTGCACTCCAGCCTGGGCGACAGAGTGAGACTCCGTCTCAAAAAACAAACAAACAAACAACAATAACTATATATATATATATATATAGAGAGAGAGAGAGAGAGAGAGTTCTAAAACAGTTGATAGGGATTCTTCAAGGATGCAAAGGTTTAACTCAGAAGGCTAAATGGTTAAGTCTGGTTAGGAGTAAAATGTACCTTGAAATAAAATCAATTTTTCACACACCTGGGTACTGACTTTTTAATAGACTAGAACCATGTTTTTAATTTTTAATGTGATACAAATCACTTGAGAATCTTGATAAATGCAAATCCTAATTCATAACGGGTAGGGTAGGTTTGAGAATCTAAATGTCTAACAGGCTTCCTGGTAATATTTGTGGTATTCCATAAGCCACACACGCAGCCTCTGGCTATATGCAGACAATTACTGAATTTTTTTTTCCGGCATCTCTTTTCTGGAAACATTCCTTTCTCCTTTCATCAACACTGGTAATGTGGCAGCCACCACATTCACACTTGCTCATCACTTATACCACGGGGATGAGCCCTAAACTCAACCAATCTGTCCTCTTTTCAAATATTGGGAACTGAGATCCAGACAAAGTCAATTCAGTATTTCTCAATTACTTCATGATTTTACATAAATTACATAGCACGTGTTGGTAGTTTTCTACCTATGAGACTGAACCAGAAAAAGCTATTCTACGACCAAGGAGAAAAATAAAGCATGACATACAGAGAGAAGTGGACATGATAGGCACCGAGAGAGAAATTTAATGGATACTTTAGTGTGTTGCCATTCTAATTCTATTCCTGAGGCCCAGGTATATTGCTGCCCTAATAAATTACCTTTTTGCTCAAGCTGAGTGGGTTTCTATTTTATACAACCTAAGGAGTACTAACTTTATGCTCTAAAGTGTAATGTATTTTATCTCTGTACAGCTAAAAACACATAAGATTGGGATCCATAATCACAGCCTCATTTATGTGAAGTGCTAAGAACCTGTGCTAAGAGGGAAAATGTATGTATGTCATAATATATATTACACATGTGCAAATTTTTGTAAAGAATTTTTGCATCAAATTTATTTCAGCATATCTGTTACTTTAGAACTTGGTGCTAAATAAATAAAGATAACAATCATTGAACTTACAGATGCGCAATGATAGAAAAATCTATTAAGTGCCACTTTAGAGTGAATATTATATTTCCATAAGCTAAAGAGACTTTTTAAAAATGTATGCGTTTTTTTCTTTAAGCAGCTCACTAGTTAATTAGAAGGATGAAAAACCTTATATTAAATGTATTTGTGGATTGCTAACAAAGGCACCAGAATGGTATTCTCCTTTAAATAAAGGTATTTAAAACTACTCTGGTGCTTAAATTGTTATTCACAGGATCTATATGTTTTTTTACTGCTTAAAGGTTTAGGCTGATTAAGCAAAATGTTTACAAATAAGCAGTGCCATAAAAACATCTCCAGTTTTTGGGCTGTAGCCAAATCAGCTTCCGGTAAACATCCAATGTTGAATTTTATAACTAAATAGCTAATAAACCCATCTAACCTTAAATCCTAAAATGAATTCATACATTTGTAGCAATCAGATCATTTCAGTTACACAGGTGTTATAAAGCTATCACAGAAACTAGGATCTAAATAAAATAGCAGATCTCATATTCCTCAAGTACTTAAACTAATTGCAATGCAAGCTCAAAGTTGGTTTGTTCATCATAAACACAACCAATTACATTATTTGAATAAATCACCAACATTAAATTCCAAAAGCAAATGTATATTATAAAATTGGCCTTGCAAAGTAGTAACTACAGGCTGGTCCTCAGGTGAATTTGCAGTCAAAAATTCACATTGTATAGGTAACCCATAAAAATGAGTCATAAATTTACAGTACAGTTGTTAGAGATTGGTAGTACTTTCAAAGATCTTAAAAAGGCAAACAAAAATCTTCTCTAGAGGAGCACATCTTCATCTTAGAACTCAAAGAATTCTCATCAACAATTTCTCCTCAAACCATAAGCAATTCTAAGAAAAAAAAAAAATTAAAAATACTGAAGGAGATAATACACTATGTGAAAGAATCAGTCCATTCCCCCTTAAAAAAAATCAAAAACCAAACAACAGAAATAGACCATACATTCATCATATAATCACATTATTAGAATAAAAAGTAATTATGCTGGCTAGAATTTGAAAAACAAAATACAAGGTGAACTCTATCTCTAGGGATCTGGAAGCTATAAGGAAAAGTAAAGGAGTTTTGAAAATAGAGAACTCACAGAAACTAAAAATATAAAAATTGAATGAGAAACTCAATGAATGGCTATATCATTATATTGAAAAGAACAGAGACAGTTAGCAAGATGGTGGACAGGTGAGAAGAAATTAAACAGAGTATAGCGCATAGAGAAAAAAACACAGAAACTATGAAAAATAGGTTAGGAAATGGTAAAATTAACTAAGTCTAATATACTCCCAATTAGTGAACCAGATAGAGAGAAAAGAATGAATTAGTAAAAAGAGAATGCCTGAGAATACTCCCTAACTAATAAAAGATATCATATCAAAAATTCAAGAAGTCCAATATATTATTTGTAGAACAAGTCAAAAGAAATCCACATCCAGAAATGTCTGCAGAACATCAAATAAAAAGATACATTAAAAAAAGTGAGGAAAAAAAGGCAGATTATGTTCAAAGTATTGAAAAATGAACAGCTAACCTTTTAGCAATAGAAATGCAAGACAATTTCAAATGACAGATCAGACCAAATCTTACAGGCAATAAAAAAGAGAAAATCTTTCAAACTAATTCTACTACTTCTGGAAACACCTGATATTAAAAATATATATATATATATATCTCATAATAAAGGCAAATAACAGACACATTTTACTCATAAATATGGATGCAATATCCTAAACAAAAGATTATAATAGCAAATTGAATCCAAATATATTTTTCAAAAAATATAGCTTGGCAAACATTATATTCTCGTTGTATGAGAACAGATCAATATTTTCAATTTCATACATTCAATTTGACAAATTAACATATTAAAAGAGAGGAAAGATGATCATTTACTTAGGCTGAAGAGAAATATTTAATAAAGTTTAATACCCATTCATGATATGTATTGTTAGGAAATAAGAAATAGGAAAGAATATCTTTAACCTTATAAAAATGATATATATAGGGTAAATATTTTCCTGAAAGGGGAAAGATTTAAAGAGTTCCCTTTATAAGCAGGACTAAGATAAGGATGCACAATGTCAGTACTCTTATGCAACATTGTATTAGAAGTCATAGCAAGTGCAATAAGACAAGAAAAAAAATGGAGACATAAAGATGCAAATTAGGAAAGATGTAACCTTTTACATAAAAAATGAAGAGTCTTTAAATTACTACAAATAACTTAGTAAATTGGTTGTATATAAAATTCACATTTAATTAAATATTAATACAACATTTGTCAGTTGCATTTCTAATTACCAGTAACAAACATCCTAATAATACAATTAAAGAGAGATTATAATTTATAATATTATCACAGAATATCAAGTATCTTTTCAAATATTCAAAACTACTAAAGGGAAATTGCTTCAGTAAAGGATATTAAAGAACACTTCAGTATATGGGATGATGTGCCAAGTTCATGCCTACAAGAATGTAGTATTTGAAAATAGTATATCTTTTGCTAATAATCATATCCAATATAGTTCCAATGTATAACAAGGTTATTCACGATCTGATAAGATGATTTTAAATTTTATATGGAAGAGTAAAGGGCCAAAAATAACCATAAAGAACAGAGACAAAGAATTGTTCAACTAGCTAATGGGAATTATTATAAAGCTATAATACATATGATAGTGTAGAACTATAACAAATGAGAATAGTGTGGAGATAAACAGTGTGACACCCAAAATAGAACAGAGAACTCAGAAACGTATCCATACATGTTGATTTTTGACAGAAGTGACATTTTAGATCAGTAGGGAAAGGGATGATTGGAGAATAAATGACTATCCATATGGAAAGAAGAAAAAATTGAAGCCACTTCACACTATATAAACATAAACTGCAGAAAATGAAAGATAAATGTCAAAGTGAAATGTTTAAATAACTACTTGAAAAAGTTCATTTGGAACGTGTTTAGGTTTAGTGGGATGAAAAAGTTTATTTAAAATATTTTTTAAGGCTGTTCTGCCTATGGAGTTACCATTCTTTTATTCCTTTGCTTTCTTAATAAACCTGCTTTCACTGTACTCTATAGAAAAAAATAATAAAATAAAATAAAATGTTTTTTTTAAAAAAGAGTTGATCATAAATAAGAAGACCTATAAATTTGACTATATCAAAATTGAGAATTGTTACAAATCAAAAGACATATTAAAACAAGTGAAAATATTATAAACTGGGAGAAAATATTTATGATACAGATAACCAACAAAATATTAAGATGCTATTTAAAAAAAATTTTCCACAATTCAGTATGAAAAACTTTTAAAAGATAGAAAACATGTTCAAAGGCATAAAGAGACTTTTCACAGAAGAGAAAATGTATAAGACCCATACAAATATTAGTAGTGATCCTAGGAATACAAAACATGACTATAGTAAAGTACCAGTTTACATGCACTTAATAACAAAAATTAAAATGAATGACCACTCCAAGGGGAGGAGATACATCAATCTAGGTTTTATGTGAGTCCAGAGGTTTATTTAATTTGGTAGTTCATTCTTTAAGAAAAATACATAAAAAATTAGCTAACAACAAAAATTAGTTGCACTTTATAATATTTATTTGGAATGAGAAAAAGAAATCAAACCAAATTACAGGTTGTAAAAAGCTGACAATACATTAAATGACATAAAAGTTTTTATAAAAAACTTTAAAAAATTTCCTTTTGAACACATATATATAATACTATTTCCTTGAATACTTTGGCTGCATACTTTTTAATTTTATAACAACAACTTTGAAAACTTTTGGCAAACAGGATAGAAAGATAATTCCAATTATTTAAGGATCATTACAATTTAGTTTTAATACCGATAGTATAGAAAAGTTTCAGCTTTATGACTAGTTATTAGTAATAACCACATTGATTTTTTAAAGATTTTTGTCAAATTTGGGAAAACCTCTCTATGTTCATTTTCTATATAAGCTGTGAGATTTTAGAGCGTTTAAAGTTTTATTGTGCAGGGAACTACATTAAAGAATTATGAACTCATTAACTAGATTATTGTTGATAGCCTCCTCATGTGGTGGATTTTATGTTATATTCATCAAAGTAAGTATTCGGTGTCACATTAGCAGGAAATATACATCTATTTTTATATGAGCAATGGCATCTGAGGCTTATAGAACACGATACATCAGATATACCAAGATATACTCCCATATGTTGAGGTGCATAAAACGTGAGACTTGAAGACACTGACCCATTTATTTGTAGAATGCCTAAAGATTTATGCCCTACAATGCATAGGTCATCTAAAAGATTCTATTGTGTAAAACACTTTTAACAATTGCATATTTATAATTGTATATGTGAATCACTGAGTGTATACCTGATGAGAGGAAGCTTCTGTTTTGACTAAGCATCAAAAAGAACCAAACGGGCTGGGCATGGTGGCTCACGCCTGTGAACCCAGCACTTTGGGAGACCGAGGTGGGCGGATCACGAGATCAGGACTTTGAGACCAGCCTGGCCAATATGGTGAAACCCCCTCTCTACTAAAAGTACAAAAATAAAAATAAAAATATTAGTTGGGCGCGGTAACGCGTGCCCGTAGTCCCAGCTACTGGGGAGGCTGAGGCAGAAGAATCGCTTGAAGCTAGAAGGTGGATGTTGCAGTGACAGAGCGAGATTCCATCTCAAAAAAAAAAAAAAAAAAAAGAACCAAACCCTTTGCTTACAATTTTAAATATCTTTGATTGGAAGAATTTTACATTCATATAATTCAAATTTTATTTCTGCATTCATACATTTCCAAACTTATTTCCTCTCCACTCACACATGCGTTTGGTGCCAGGTACTGTAGGGCAAGTTCTTATAGCAGGGCAACCTCAGGTCATAAATATTGTGAGATGATGCCAGCTGAGTTAGCACAATGCATAGCAGGAGGATTCCTGGAAGGCTTTCCTATACTAATATGGCACACAATAACCAAGTATCCAGGAAAGTGACTCTAGAAGTCACATAAACATATTCCTCTACACCTACTTTAGGTTAACCACCAAAATTCCAATGGCAATTTCATTGTCATTTATCAGGTAGGGAAGTATAAGCAAGAAAAAACTGCATGGGAAAAAGCAGCAAACTTATTCAATAGCAGTCAAGATGCCTATATTGCGTAGTTAACCAAAACATATGGCTAGTGAATATATTGCTAAGGCCTTTCCAAAGGCCTGGCTACATGTACAAGAAACATCTAAAATTGGAAAAGAAGAAAGTTGAAAGTAACAAATTTTTTTGAAGTTATAATCAAATTCTTATCAAAGAAAGCTTGCATAGCTGTATAAATATTAGACAAAGTAGACTTTATGTCAAAAAGTACAGGTAAAGACAGTGATTTCATAAAGATAAAACATAATCATTTTAAATTTAAAAAGATATTCAGGTAATAACAAAACAAGAAAAAACAAGAAAAAAATAGACAAATCCACAATGAGACATAGTTCACATAACAAAAAATTCACCTCTCTAAGGTGTACAGTCTAGAGATTTTTAATGTTCATAGAATTATGCAAACATAACTACTATCTAATTTCAAAAACATTTTTATCACTCCTAAAAGAAACTCCATACACATTAGCAGTTACTCTCAATTGAACTCCTTCCCCAGCCTTTGGCAATCACTAATCGAGTTTCTCTTTTTATGGATTTACCTACTTTGGACATTTTATATATATGGGATTATACAATATGCAGTCTTTTGTGACTGGTTTCTCTCACATAGCACAATATTTTTGAGGTTCATCCATGTTGTAGCTTGTATCATTACTTCATTCTTTCTCATGGCTGAATAAAGAATACACCACATTTTGTTTGTCCATTTATCAGTTAATAGACCTCTGTTTTTTTTTTTTTTTTTTTTTCATATTTTAACTATTAACTATTATAAAAAGGCATCTGTGAACGTTTTGGTGCAAGTTTTTGTGTGGATGTGTTTTCAGTCACCCGGGACATGCTTAGGAAAAGAATTCTCCCATGATATATTAGCTTTAGGATTAACCTTTTGAGGAATTTCCAAACTATCTTCGACAGTGCCTGTACCTTTTACAATCCCACAGGCAAGATTGGATAGTTCCAATTTCTCCACATCCTTGACAGAACTTATTATTGTCTGTCTTTTTTGTTTTAGTGATTCTAGTGAGTGGGAAGTGGTATCACACCGTGGTTTTAATTTGCATTTCCCTAATGGGTAGTGAGATTAATAATCTTTTCATGAGCTGTTTTGCCTCTTGTATACCATATTTGGAGAAATATCTATTCAATTTTTTTAATCCATTATTCTATCACGTTGTTTGATGTTTTCTAGTTGAGTTGTAAGTTTTTTTATATATATTCAAGACACAAATCCCTTATAATTTGCAAGGATTTTCTCCATTTTGTGGTGGTCCTTCACCTCTTTAATGATGTGCATTAAATCACAAACATTTTTAATTTTGATGATGTTTATGGGTTTTTTTCTTGTGTTGCTTATACTTAGGGCATCTTACTGAGAAACTGTTGACTAATCCAAGGTCATGAAAATTTAGTCATGTTTTCTCCTAAGAGTTTTATATATTTGTGTCTTAAATTTAGGTCTTTGGGCCCTTTTTAGTTAGTTTTTATACATGATGTGAGGCAGATAAATAAATTTATTTTTCATGTGGATACCCTATCCCCTTGTACTAGAATCATCCACAGAAACTCTTCGATCCTCATTAAATTGACTTGACACCCTAGTCAAAACCAATTCATTGTAAATGCAAAAAAAAAAATCCTGGAATTTCCATTCTGTTTTACTGATCTATAGGTCAGTCCTTATGATAGTATCACATTATATTGATAACTATTCTTGTAGAAAGTTGTAAGATTGAGAAGTGTGAGTTCTTCAGTTTTGTTCTTTTTAAAATTTGTTTTGGTTGGAAAAGTAAACATTTCCATGTGAATATTGGAAACAGCTTGTTAATATCTGTAAAACCAATCACTGGGATTTTGATAGACATTTAATTGAATCTTTAGATCAGTTTGGAGAGTATTGTCATCTTAGCTATATGTGTATAATACATAAGAAAAGAAAACAATGTATGTGACTATTAAAATATAGGTCTGTTCATCAAGTCACTGTAAACTAAATAAAAACACAGTTACAAGATGACACAGGATATTTTCAACACATATAATTAAGAATTCAGATCCTGAGTATATAAAGAATTCCTATAAATAAGTTAGAAAAAGAAAGCGAGCACAAATAAAATGGTCCTAAGACTAAAGTAACTATTTCATGTAAATGGATATCCAAATGACACAATAGCCATATGCAAATGTACTCAACTTAATTACCAATAAAATAATACAAATTAAAAATAACATGAGAAAGCAGTACATGGTTACCAAGCTAACTAAAATTGATAAGAATAAAAATAAGAAAATACTAGTGTTGGTGAGGATATGGGACAACAGAAATTCATACACTGTAGGTATATTCACTTTTGAAAATAGTTTAGAATTATTCAGTAATATTGAAAATAATTTCACATTATCTAATTAAAATAAAGAAAGCCTAGATAGTTTTGTAAATGTATATAAAAAACGTGTACTATAAGGTTCATAGCATCGTTGATGTTATAGCCTCAAACAGGAAATAATCCAAACATCCATTAACAGTAGAGTGAATAAATAAATGGTAGTATGTTGACAAACTAGAATGCTCTCCAACAATAAAAATTAACTATATTCACATCAATAAAATGGCTTTCATAAACATGGAATTTAGCAGAAAATAAAAGTCAACAAAGGATTCAACATAATTTCATTTTAATGCCACTCAAAAAAAAGAAAAAACAATATCATAATTTAAAATATTTGCAAACAGATAGTAATGCTCCAAAGAAAAAAACAAGATTTGAAAGGAAAGGGTAAAAGCAAGAAGAAACATACAATAGGTCTATGAGTTAACTGGTGAGTTTCTAATTCTTAACTTGGGTGTTATTTAAATGTGTGTTTGCCCGAATCCAGCAGCACATCAAAAAGCTTGCCCACCACCATCAAGTAGGCTTTACCCCTGGGATGCAAGATTGGTACAACACATACAAATTAATAAATCTGATTCATCACATAAGCAGAACTAAGGACAAAAACTACCTGATGATCTCAAAAGATGCAGAAAAGGCTTTTGATAAAATTTGACATCCACTGTGAACTAAAAACTCTCAATAAACTAAGTAAGTATTGAAGAAACGTACCTCAAAATAATAAGAGCCATATATGACAACCCCACAGCCAACATCATACTAAATGGGCAAAAGCTGGAAGCATCCCCCTTGAAAACTGGCACAAGACAAAAATATCCTCTCTCACCACTCTGATTCAACATAGTATTGGAAGTTCAGGCCAGGGCAATCAAGCAAGAGAAAGAAATAAAGGGCATCCAGATAGGAAGAGTGGTAGTCAAACTATCCCTGTTTGCAGATGACAAAAGATGTGAAAAGCAATTGCAACAAAAGTAAAATTGAAAAAAGGGATCTAATTAAGCTAAAGAGCTACTCCACAGAAAAAAAAAAAAGAAAGAAAAGAGTATACAGACAACCTGCCGAATGGGAGAAAATTTTCACAAAGTATGCAGCTGGCAAAGGTCTATATCCAGCATCTATAAGTAACTTAAATTTACAAGAAGAAAACAACACCATTCAAAAAGTGGACAAAGGACATGAACAGATGCTTTTCAAAATAAAACATATATGTGGCCAACAATCATATGAAAAAAAAACCAACATCACTGATCATTAGATAAATGCCAATCAAAACCACAATGAAATACCATCTCACACCGGTCAGAATGGCAATTATAAAGTCAAAATAGTAACAGATGCTGGCAAGGTTATGGAGAAAGGAATGCTTATACATTGTTTGTGGGAGTGTAAATTAGTTCAACCATTGTGGAAGACAATGTAGTGATTCCCCAAAGACCTAAAGACAGAAACACCATTTGACCCAGCAATCCCATTACTGGGCATATACCCAAAGACATATAAATCATTCTACTGTAAAGACACAAGCTTGTCCTCTTTCTGCCATCTTTCTGCACCGCCACAGTGGTACGCATGAATGTCCTAGCTGATGCTCTCAAGAGGATCAACAATGCGGAAAAGAGAGGCAAACACGAGGTGCTTATTAGGCCGTGCTCCGAAGTCATTGTCTGGTTTCTCATTTTGATGATGAAGCATGGTTACATTGGCAAATTTGAAATCATTGATGATCACAGAGCTGGGAAAATTGTTGTGAACCTCACAGACAGGCTGAACAAGTGTGGAGTGATCAGTCCCAGATTTCGTGTGCAACTCAAAGATCTAGAAAAATGACAGAATAATCTGCTTCCATCCCGCCAGTCTGGTTTCATTATACTGACAACTTCAGCTGGCATCATGGACCATGAGGAAGCAAGACGAAAACACACAGGAGGGAAAATCCTGGGATTCTTTTTCTAGGGATGTAACACATATACTTACAAATAAAATGCCTCATTAAAAAAAGACCATGCATGCACATGTATGTTCACTGCAATACTATTCACAATAGCAAAGACATGGAATCAACCTAAATGCCCGTTAATAATAGGCTGCATAAATAAAATGTGGAACATATATACTATGGAATACTAGGCAGCCATAGAAAAGAATGAGATCATGTCTTTTGCAGGGAAATGGATGGAGCTGGAGGCCTTAACCTTAGCAAACTAACACAGGAATAGAAAACCAAATACTGCATATTCTCACTTATAAGTGAGATCTAAATTATGAGAACACATGGATACATAGAGGAGAACAACACACACTGGGGCCTGTAGGAGGGTGAAGGGTGGGAGGAAAGAGAAGATTTTTTTACAATAACTAATAGATACTAGGCTTAATACCTGGGTGATGAAATAATCTGTACAACAAACCCCTATGAAACAAGTCTTCCTGTGTAACAAACCTGCACATGTACCCTGAACTTAAAAATAAATAAATGAAGTTAAATAAATGTGTGATTGCTTTACAATTATTCCTTAAACTGTACATTTTGGGATTCTTATACAAGTGTGTGATATATTTTTTCTTTTTTTTCTTTTTTTGAGATGGAATTTCACTCTTGTTGCCCAGGCTGGAGTGCAGTGGCACAATCTTGGCTCCCTGCAACCTCTGCCTTCCGGTTTCAAGTGATTCTCCTGCCTCAGCGCCTCAAGTAGCTGGGATTACAGGTGCCCACCACCACGCCTGGCTAATTTTTGCATTTTTAGTAGAGACGGGGTTTAACCATGTTGGTCAGGCTGGTCTCGAACTCCTGACCTTAGGTGATCTGCCCCCCTTGGCCTCCCAAAGTGTTGAGATTACAGGGGTGAGTCACTGTGCCAGGCCATATGTTATAATTCTTAAATGTGTAAAAATAATGTGTGGGGTAGCATTAGTCAGGAAAAGACTATAAGAAGGAGAAGTATAGGTAATCACTAGTTGAATGAGTGAGGAAATACCAGTCAAAACAACCTATTTTCTTTCAACAGATGTGCATTGAATGAACTGACTTGAGTGACTGACTACAGAGTCATGGTACAGAACACAGGCTGGTTTCAGGACCTGTGGAAACCAATAGGTGCAGGAGCCTGAGTGCTATATTTAACTATTTAGTTTTATTAATTAAATTTGTTTCCTACTAAATGTTTTAACATTTTCTTAATCTCATTACTCATTGAATGCAAGAGTAATTCTTGACAACATATCTGTCTGTCTGTCTATCTATCTATCTATCTATCTATCTATCTATCTATGTCCCATGTTTTATACCTCTTCAATTTGGAAAAACAGCTTATTTAGTAGATGCCTGATACATAATACACAGGAATTAATACCAAATTTGCACGTGTGCTCCATTATAAAATGAGTTTCTATTATCTAATGATTATCTAAAATCTAATGATTTTTACCAGAATCATCTAAAACCCTTTTAAAACTTCTTTTATTTTAATTAAAGCTGATCTCTTAGTTAAGTGAATACGTCCTTCATGCCACAAAGTGACCTCCTGCCCAAAGCATTCTATTCAACTGAGAAAAGGATATATGATATGTCTTTCTCCTGAAGGTAGTGCTCATATACCCTGGCATGAACACTGCAAATGCTGTTCTATTAAAAGTAATGAAGTAGGAATGTCAGTACAATTATCTGCAAACAGTTTGTGTCTGTTCAGGCTTTTTCACAGTTCAGGGTAATAACTGCTGTAGGCTTATAAAATTGATGTGCAGCATAGCCTAACTGCACAATGTTTATGTGGATGTTAACTCATAGTTGGCTTTTTTTTCTTCAGATACCCAAAGGCCTACCGAGAAGATGATTTTGGTCTCAAAATCAGTTACTAGAAGTGAATTGGGGAGTATCCAGTTCACAATATTTAGACAAAGGCTGTGTGTGTGTATGTGTGTGTACAGTGTTTTACACTGTTTATGAAAAGGATTTTATAATATGTGTTTATATATATGTATATGTATACACACTTTTTTTTTTTCATGCTGTAGTGGTATCAATCACAGAGTTGGAGATAGGCTGACTAGTTTTTGCTAATTGTATGATTTGGTGCATTTACTTAGATTTTTCTTTGCCCCAGGCTCCTCAGATATAACAAGGAAAAATAGTATTACTTAACTCTTAGAATTATGCTAACAACCTTATATGAATACTAAATGAGATTAAACGTGTATGCTATTTATCCTAACATTGGGCATATAGTATCTAATAAATGTTAGCTGTTAGCAGTAATAGTAAAAATATTATCAGTAATAGTAAAAATAAAGAAAATACTGATATATACATCCCATGCATATCTAGATTTACTTTTATCGATAATAATTGATAAATATGTTTCTTTTCTTTGGCAACCCTCTATTTCATAGATAAACCAATCTTGCAGAATCAGTAGAGAGAGAAAAATTGTAGGCAGACTTCTAAGATGCCTGTAATGACTCTTGCCTCATATTATTCATGCCCTTTTCTAATTCCCTCCACTTGCACCTGGGAAGAACCTAGTAACCCACTTCCAGTGAATTGCATAAAGCAAAGGTGATGGGATGGTACTACCAAGATTAGATTAGTGATTGCCATCATGCTAGCACACCTCTCTCTTGTCTTTTTGCTTCTTCGCTCTGATGACGCAAGCTGTTATGCTGTGAGTTGCTCTACAGAGTGGACCAAGTGGCAAGAAATTGAGGGCAACCTCTGACCAGTAGCCAGCAAATAACTGAGACTCTCAGAGAAACTGACATCTTCAGTATGACAACCATGAGCAACTGAGTTTTTCCAGAGACCATGTGAATGGGCTTGGAAGGGGACTTTTTTTTTCCAGTTGAGCCTTTCTATATCTGCAGTCCTAAACCCCACCTTGATTGCAACTTGAAACAGAACACTCAGTCTGGCCTCACCTGGATTCTCAAACTATGAGACAATAAACGTTTTTGTTTTAAGCCACTAAGTTTAGGTAGTTTGTTGTGCAGCAACAAATAACAAATATAAGGAGCAAGGACTTGAAACAAGAACCATGTTTTCCAGTATACCAAATAATCTCTAAAGAGAAATTAGGGGACGTTAAGACCTTTATGTGTAAACTACAAATACAACTGTTTTGTAGAAGAGATTGTGCTTACTCTGTTTCTTTAAATCTAAGCCTTCCTTTTATTCCTTTTAAAGCATTCTTCTCTACTTCCATAAAAAATGAATCCAAACAATAATTATTTTAGAAACTGTCTTTGTACCCAACTGATGTATTTATGACATTAAAAATGACTACTTTTATGGGTTTAAAGGCTTTATAAAGATTTATATATGATTTTCTGGAGGGAAATTGGAAATAAAAAAGGATAACAATAGGATATTAGGCAATAAGCAAGTCCAGAAACAAAGTAATTTATCTTTGTAGCCTTAGCAGTTAACACAGGATCTGGCACACAGAACACAACACACGTTTGTTTTTCTTGCTCTATGAAAACAATCGTATTTTTTTAAAATAAGAACTATGTAAATAGAGTACAGATTTTAGAGCCAGGACTATTTTATTTCAAATGCTGCTTCTACCCACCACTAGCATGTAACCTCAGGCAAGCCACTGTTCCCTTAGAAATGGAAAATTACAACTGAATTTCATTTTGTAAAAAGAAAAAATTGAGAAAGTTTGTTGAGAGGGACATAGTCCTTGTATTAGTCCATTTTCATGCTGCTGATAAAGACATACCTGAAACTGGGAAGAAAAAGAAGTTTAATTGGACTTACAGTTCCACATGGCTGGGGGAGGCCTCAAAATCACGGCAGGAGGTAAAAGACACTTCTTACATGGCAGTGGCAAGAGAAAATGAGGAAGAAGAAAAAGTGGAAATCTCTGATAAGCCCATCAGATCTCATGAGACTTATTTACTATCATGAGAATAGCATGGGAAAGACCAGTCCCCATGATTCAGTTACCTCCCCCTGGGTCCCTCCCACACACATGGAAATTCTGGGAGATACAATTCAAGTTGAGATTTGGGTGGGGACACAGCCAAACCATATCAATCCTGATAGATATTAAAATATTATAATGATAATTTTAAGTGAATGTTTATAGAAAAATAATAGGCACACAGTTCAGTGACTCAATATTAAGTGTCCATTAGTCAATCTAAGTACAGTTTGGTAATTTAAGAGTAGTAAATATAGGATTTCAAATAATTTAGGGAAAAAGGATATTTGGATAATAGGATGTTTAAATAATGGGATATTTACAAAGAAAAAAAGACATGGAATATTTTATGACACATAAAAATTACCATGTTAAAACTCCAAAAATAAACTTGTTAGTATATTAAAATACTAAATTAATACAAACAAGACCATTAACCTGTAAGAAATGTGTTCAAAGGATATAAAGCATATATCCATAGGAAAACATACACGATTGTCTAGTACATCCGGGGAAAAGGACAGATTACCTCCCCTTTAAGTTGCAATCATGAAAGACCATGTAAAGCACTGACCTATAATTGCTTATTGGTTAGATTGCCAAAGATGAAAAGTAATGGTAGTATCAAATGTGTGTCATGATGCAGGGATGTTACCCAAACACCAGGGTTTGATTGGGGTTCTAATACTCACTGCATAATCAGCCAATAATTGAGACAATGAATATTACCAGGGAAGAAGCTTTTATTCAGATGCTGCAGCTAAGGAGATGGGATATAAATCTTGAATATTCCCCAATTCTCTGACTATAATTGAGGGTTTATATAGTGAGGAAGGAATGTAGCTATGTGCAGGAAAATGGGAATTAGGGAGGGAAGGAAGAGGATTTGGTCAACAGGAAGCAGATGATCAGTTAGAAAAGCAGGAATTAGGGGTTAAGGAAGAGGCATTTCAGCTCCTTAATACTGACCTCAGGTGATCTGCCCGCCTTGGCCTCCCAAAGTGTTGAGATTACAGGGGTGAGTCACTGTGCCAGGCCATATGTTATAATTCTTAAATGTGTAAAAATAATGTGTGGGGTAGCATTAGTCAGGAAAAGACTATAAGAAGGAGAAGTATAGGTAATCACTAGTTGAATGAGTGAGGAAATACCAGTCAAAACAACCTATTTTCTTTCAACAGATGTGCATTGAATGAACTGACTTGAGTGACTGACTACAGAGTCATGGTACAGAACACAGGCTGGTTTCAGGACCTGTGGAAACCAATAGGTGGGAAGCCTGGGGGTTGGTTTCCCTAGGAGGGAATTCATATAAGACAAATGCAAGTTTCTAGCTTTAAGACCAGGAAGGTCAATTTCCATGTTTATTCAAACAAAAACAACAATAAAAACAAAAACCAACTGTAAATATAAGTTCTATGGGGAAATTGAACCTGTTTCAGGGAAACAAACTTTTATAAACTCTATGTGAGACAATACAATGAGCAAGTCTTTACTGAGGGGCACTTGTCACTATCTATGATAAGTAAGAATCCACACACCATTCTAGGCCAGGCACAGTGGCTCATGCCTGTAATCCCAGCACTTTGGGAGTCTGAGGTGCGTGGATCACTTGAGTTCAGGAGTTTGAGATCAGCCTAGCCAACATGGTGATACCCTGCCTCTACTAAAAATACTAAACATTAGCAGGTGGTGGCATCTGTAATCCCAGCTACTTGGAAGGCTGAGGCAGGAGCATCACTTGAACCTGGGAGGCAGAGGCTGCGGTGAACCAAGATCGTGCCACTGCACTCTAGCCTGGGAGGCAGAGTGATACGCGCAAAAAAAAAAAAAAAAAAAAAAAAAAAAAAAAAGACAGAGAGAGAGAACCTACAAACCCACACACCACTCTTCTAGAAAATTCTGAGGGGATGGTTATAGTGGCATAAAGTTGGAATTTCCAAAATCAAATTGTAAAAACAGACACAGAAAGTAGGATAGCAAAACAAAACCTCACAGCAAGCAAACACAACAAAAATGGATAATAAAGTATCTCCATGGACTCCAAAATACAAGCAGATGGAATAAACCACCAATAACAATATTATTGCCTTGTACAAAATGTCTAGGAGGCATGAGAATAAAGCCAATGGACATCTAAATGACCTGGAAAAGATTCTCACCAGAAAACAGTCACTGCAAGTGAAGCCTGGTAAGATGCAAAATTCAGATTGTTATAAACTCCACAAAGTAAACAACATGTTTTCTTCAACAACAACAACAACAAAATGTAAGGAAAAAAAAAAGGGGGATAATGGGATGTCCAGGAAGCATTATATCAGGTTCCTGATTCAAGCAAACTATAAAACAACTGACAACTGAAAATATGGACACTGACTAGCTAGATATTTGAGGATTTTTAAAAAGAACTATTTTAATATGTACAAGTTGTATCACAGGTTACAATTAAAAGTCAATATCTCTTAGAGAGTTATATTGAAATATGTATAGATGAAATGGCATGATTTGCTTTATAAAAAGCAATGCTAATCATAAAAATGATATTCTTCAAAATAAAATGGGAAGGGAAGAAGTGGATGGGAATATAGGTGAAACAACACATGCTGTTTGTCGATAATGATTGAAAGAGAATGCTGATTACTTGTGGGTTTTGTACTATTCTTTTTTAGTACATGTTTAACATTTTTGACAATACGTTAAAATTGCATACACCATTGACTTGGTAATTTTACTTCTATCAGTTTATCTACAGATATACTAACAAATATAATTGTGAAACAGATGTAAAATGAACAGCAAAAAATCTAGAACTAACTTAAAGGAGAGGTTGTACCCGGTTGAAAAACATAAACTGTTATAACAAATAATAGAAATATATAGGTATTAAATAGCAAGCTTCCTGTGGACTAGCCATAATGTTAAAAAAAGAAACTTGCACCAAATTATTTATCCTAAGTAATATATTAAATCTACATATAGCAGTCCTCCTTTATCTACGACTTCACTTTTCATGATTTCAGTTATCCACAGACAACTGCAGTTCAAAAATATTAAATGGAAAATTTTAGAAATAAACAACTTATAAGTTTTAAATTGCATGTCGTTCTGAGTAGCATGATGAAATCTCGCATCATCCTGCTCCGTCCCACCCAGGATGTGAATCATCCTTTCGTCCAGCACATCTATACTGTACGGTATGAATGTATAGAAAAAAATACAGTATATATAGAGAGGTCAGTAAAATCTTCAGTTTCAGGTATCCACCGGAAGTCTTGAAACATATTTCCTGTGGATAAGGGCAGACTACTATATAAAAATTTAGATCAGTGAGATATATAGATATATAAAATTAAATAAAGTGTGTGTGTATATGCTTGTAAATATAAATATACACACACACACATATGTGTGCACGCACACACGACCACACATATACATTGTATGTCCCTAGAATATTTTTGGTAGAATATGCACCCAATTGATATCAGTGGCAAGTTTTATAACATGCTTTTTTTGTTTTATTTTGTTTTCATTATCACTTATCCATTTATGCACTCATTCATTTAACATATATTTATTTAGCATATACTATTGTCATGTACTATTGTAGGTATTAGAATATGCTACTTAACAACACAAACATAAATCACTGTTCTCCCAGAAATATAATCTTGAGAGATGGATAATATACCAGATAAATAGGTAAGAATTATAGTATGTCAAGAGAGAAACAGAAAAGGAGTGGGAGAGGGAAATTGATGAATTTTTAGATAGAATGGCTAGGGAAAGTCACATTGAAAGGGCAACTTTTAAGTAAAGACCTGAAGGAAATGTGGGAAATAAGCTTAGTGATTTTCTTGGCAAAAAGCTGTAAAGCAGAGAGAACAGCAATTAGAAGATTTTGTAGCAAGATTATGTCTTCTAAATTTGAGGAACAGCTTGGAGAACAGTGTGGCTGAGAGGAACGTGGGGAACGGTTGTAGGAGATGAATTCAGAGAGAAAGCTGGGCGCTGAACCTTGCAGTAAAGATTTAGTATTTTACAATGAGAGAGATGGGAAAGGGCATCAGATCTTTCTTATTTCTGGAATACTTGCTTTGGAGATTTTCCTTTTATAGTTGTTTTGTTGTGATTTATAAGAAGTTTGTATTATTTTTCATAGGAAGATCCTTATAAAAAGGCATCTGCAGTTGTCTTCATTTAATTTGAAAGTGTTATGATTTCCAAAAAAAAAAAAAAGGGCTTTCTATTAGCTTGCCTGTCAATGGCCATTCATCTGTGTGAGAACCACAGAAACCAAACCTTAAGTCATTTTTAAATAGTCTTGAATTTACCTCTAATAATCTTCACTATTCTTTCTTGTAACCACCTGCTAAAAGTCATCTCTTCACGTGTCACTGCACCTAGATCTACTCTGTGTTTGTTCTGTGTAACTCCCGATAACAGAAATACCTGCATGCAGATACAAGATGTTGCTTTTATGAACAGAAATTCATTTTCCCAACAAGTGGTTTTACCAACCAATCACGTATGATCTATAAGTAATTATATCATGCTGGTCACATGTCTTGTGTGTCACCTAAAGAGAGCATTACATCTTTCTAAAGTCATTCAGTGAGATGGCATGTCCTCATGAAGAGAAAAGTAATATCCCATATATGATCATCTCCCCTCTAATAAGATAGTAGAGCTTTCCTTCAATGGTCACCTCATGGTGTGTTTGCCAGTATAGCCCTTGCTAAACCTTATTTAGTGCTGGTTCCTAATTGAGTAGTTAAGTGTTGGTATAGACAGCTTTCATTTATGAGTCAAGAAAGAAAAGAAAGATATGTGTTGCTATCAAGTTTTAATTGAAGCACACTTTACTATCTTTTGACTAAGTAGTTCATTGCCATTTTCATAATGATTACAACCTTGAGAGGAAGCTCTTCTGATAACTGCAGGCTGGTAATGAGAAAGCATGCTGTGCTGTAGCTAAAGGACAGCTGAGATTTCCCTCACAATAATATATAATCCATGAAGAGATTAGAATTAAATGGAATTGTCCTGTTTTAAGCAGTCTAAAAGGAGCCTTTGATGTGAACTTGCAGCTTAATGTTGAAATGTAAAGATCTGTCACTCTCTCCTTATGTTTAAAGAAATGGCATGATTATTACCTCTCCTCACCTCCACCAAAAAAAAAAAAAAAAAAAAAAATACTAATTTTCACTGAATGCTCTATCAGTTAGGAGTTATGTTTAACTGCTTATGACAGGAATGTCTAAATAATGATGACTAAAACAAGACATATTTATTTCCTCACTGATTAAAGAGACCTGACAACAAAAGCCAAAATTGACAAATGGAATCTAATTAAACTAAAAAACTTCTGCACAGCAAAAGAAACTACCATTAGAGTGAACAGGCAACCTACAGAATGGGAAAAAATTTTTGCAACCTACTCATCTGACAAAGGGCTAATATCCAGAACCACAAAGAACTCAAACAAATTTACAAGAAAAAAACAAACAACCCCATCACAAAGTGGGCAAAGGATATGAACAGACAGTTCTCAAAAGAAGACATTCATACAGCCAACAGACACATGAAAAAATGCTCATCATCACTGGCCATCAGAGAAATGCAAATCAAAACCACAATGAGATACCATCTCACACCAGTTAGAATGGCAATCATTAAAAAGTCAGGAAACAACAGGTGCTGGAGAGGATGTGGAGAAATAGGAACACTTTTACACTGTTGGTGGGGCTGTAAACTAGTTCAAGCATTGTGGAAAACAGTATGGTGATTCTTCAAGGATCTAGAACTAGAAATACCATATGACCCAGCCATCCCATTACTGGGTATATACCCAAAGGATTATAAGTCATGCTGCTATAAAGACACATGCACACGTATGTTTATTGCAGCACTATTCACAATAGTAACTACTTGGAATCAACCCAAATGTCCATCAGTGACAGACTGGATAAAGAAAATGTGGCACATATACACCATGGAATACTATGCAGCCATGAAAAAGGATGAGTTTGTGTCTTTTGTGGGGACATGGATGCAGCTGGAAACCATCATTCTCAGCAAACTATCACGAGAACAGAAAACCAAACACCACATGTTCTCACTCAGAGGTAGGAATTGAACAATGAGATCACTTGGACACGGAAAGGGGAACATCAGACACCGGGGCCTATTGTGGGGTTGGGGAAGAGGGGAGGGATGGCACTGGGAGTTATACCTGATGTAAATGACGAGTTGATGGGTGCTGATGAGTTGATGGGTGCAGCACACCAGCATGGCACATGCATACATATGTAAAAAACCTGCACATTGTGCACATGTACCCTAGAACTTAAAGTATAAAAAAAAAAAAAAAAAAAAAGAGGCCTGAAAGTTGACAGTTTACATTTGTACAGAACTTTGGCTTCTTCATTGTCTTTGCTTTGCCATCTTTAGCGTATTGCCTTTTTTTTTCTTTCTTCTTTTTTCTTTTTTTTTTTTTTTCTCTTTTGTCCACGCTGGAGTGCAAAGGCAGGATCTTGGCTCACTGCAGCCTCCGCCTCCTGAGTAGCTGGGATTACAGGTTCCCGCCACCATGCCATGCCCGGCTATATTTTGTATTTGTGTGTGTGTGTGTGTGTGTGTGTGTGTGTGTGTGTGTGTGTGTGTGAAGATGGATTTCGCCATGTTGGCCAGGCTGGTCTCGAACTCCTGAGCTCAAGAGATTCGCCTACCGCAGTCTCTCAAAGTGCCGGGATTACAGGTGAAAGCCACTGTGCCCGGCAGCCTATAGCTTTTTCTATTTCAAGCTTTCCTAATGGTCCAAGATGGCTGCTAGAGTTCTAACCATCATAGCAACATTCCAACAAGAATAAGGAAGAAGAAGAAGAAAGGTAAAGGACTCACTGCTAGTTGAGGCAGCTCCCTGGAAAAAAAAAATCATTAATGTCTATCTACATCTCATTGGCCACCTCTCACTATAAGAAAGAATCAGCAATATAGACTTTTACATGGGCTAATTGCATCTTTATAATATAAGGGTTTTATTAAAAGTAATTGCAAACACCGCAATTACTTTTGCACCAACCTAATAGTAAGAGTACTCATAGTTTACTTGGCTGACCTCTGCTGATACTGATCCTGCCTTTATAAAAGGGAAGCTCCGAATGACGGCTGGGTGAATAACAAATAGCTGGTTAGTCACTAAAGAGTGAGTTTACTCTGTCACTCCTTTCCAACATTTTAACTATAAAAGAGAGCACATTTGAAAGCCCGCTGATTGAGGAGTAGGTCAAGAAATCAATGATTGTGGACTTAATAATGGATCCCTAAAGTTTTTTCTAATTTGATTTCCTTCCTTTATATCCTATCATTTATCTTCCTAATGAATATTTGGTTTATGCTTTCTGTAAGGAAACACAGAGTGAAGGTTAGTGTGTTAAAGTTTTTGCTGACCCTGCTGTTAAGAAATGTGTTTAAAGGTGGGTACAGTGGCTCACACCCATAATTCCAATGATTTGGAAAGCTGAGGCAGGAGCATCACTTAAGACCAGAAGTTCAAGAGTAGCCTGGGCAACATATCTAGACCTCCATCTCAGAAAGAAAAAAAGAAAGAGAGTGAGAAAAATACATTGAAGATGTTTGATCTAGTCTTTCTGAAATTACTTGACCTTCAGAAACCACCTCCTCTTGCCTCGCCTTAAAAACACACATAACATCTCAAAGAACAGAAAAATACCAAAATAGTTTGGGAAACATGGAGTTAAGTCTTAGAGGAGCTTCTTATGCTTCATCGAAACAGAAATGTTATCATGATTGAGAATATTTTGAAGGTATGATAACTTTGTCTAACTCTTTGAATAAGAGATATAATATAAATACCAATTTACTGGGAACCACTAAGCTTACTTTGAGATCAGTAAATCAGTATTTTTTTCTTTTTCTTTGAAGAACTACAAAATGGAAATACTTATCCAAAAGCTTTATCTTTAGCCCTTTGTATTTCGGTTTTTAACACAGTAAACCTTCTCTTGCCAAGCCATGGTAGCTTTTGGTAGAGAAAAGAACCCTAGCAGGATGTGTTTAAAAAATAAATCAATCAATCAATCCCTGGAACTTGTAAGAGACCCTCTTTATTCTGTCATTTTTTTCACATTACTTTCCTTCCCCAAGTTCATTTAATGTAATTTGGAGTTCCAGTTCAAGTTCCAAGTGGATCCCTGTATGATTTATTACAAAGGAGATCACATAATAGCAGCTAAATAAAATGCATGTCAGGTCATCTATTCTTTCATTTAAGAAAAATGTTTGTTAGAATAGTTGGCAAGATGGCCGAATAGGAACAGCTTTGGTCTGCAGCTCCCAGTGAGATCAAGGCAGAATGTGGGTGATTTATTCATTTCCAACTGAGGTACCTGGCTCATCTCACTAGGACAGGTTAGATAGTGGTTGCAGCCCACAGAGGGTGAGCCAAAGCAGGGTGGGGCGTCCCCTCACCCGGGAAGTTCAAGGGGTCAGGGAACTCCCTCCCCTAGCGGAGGGAAGCCTTGAGGGACTGTGTAGTGAGGAATGGTGCATTCTGGCCCAGATACTACACTTTTCCTATGGTCTTCACAACACGCAGACCAGGAGATTCCCTCGGGTGCCTGCTCCACCAGGGCCCTGGGTTTGAAGCACAAAACCGGGTGGCCATTTGGGTAGACACAGAGCTAGTTGATGGAGTTTTTTTCATACCCCAGTGGCACCTGGAAGCAAGACAGAACTGTTTACTCCCCTGGAAAGGGTGCTGAAGCCAGGGAGCCAAGTGGTCTAGCTCAGCAGATCCTACCCCCATGAAGCCTAGCAAGCTAAGATCCACTGGGTTGAAATTGTCGCTGTCAGCACAGGAGTCCGAAGTCGACCTGGAATGCTGGAGCTTGGTGGGGAGAGGGACATCCGCCATTACTGAGGCCTGAGTATGTGGTTTTCCCCTCACAGTGTAAACAAAGCTGCTAGGATGTTCAAACTGGGCGTAATCTACTGCAAGTTGGCAAAGCCGCTGTAGCCAGACTGCCTCTCTAGATTCCTCCTCTCTGGGCAGGGTATCTCTGTAAGAAAGGAAGCAGCCTCAGTCAGGGGCTTATAGATAAAACTCCCATCTTTCTGGGACAGAGCATCTGGGGGAAGGGGCGTCTCTGGGGACAGCTTCGGCAGACATAAACATCCCTGCCTCCTGACTCTGAAAAGAGCATTGGATCTCCAGGCACAGTGTTCAAGCTCTGCTAAGGGACAGACTGCCTCCTCAAGTGGGTCCCTGATCCCCATGTTTCCTGACTGGGAGACATCTCCCAGCAGGGGTCGACAGACACTTCATACAGGAGAGTTCTGGCTGTCATCTGGCGGGTGCCCCTCTGGGGGGAAGCTTCCAGAGGAAGGAACAGGCAGCAATCATGGCTGTTCTGCAGCTTCTGCTGGTGATACCCAGACAAACAAGGTCTAGAGTGGACCTCCAGCAAACTCCAGCAGACCTGCAGCAGAGGGGCCTGACTGTTAGAAGGAAAACTAACAAACAGAAAGGAATAGCATCAACACCAACAAAAAGGACATCCACACAGAAACCCCATCCAAAGGTCACCAACATTGAAGACCAAAGATAGATAAATCCATGAAAATGAGGAAACACCTGCACAAAAAGACTGAAAATTCCAAAAATCAGAATGCCTCTTCTCCTCCAAAGGATCACAACTCCTCACCAGCAAGGGAACAAAACTGGAAGAGAATGAATTTGGCAAACTGACAGAAGTAGGCTTCAGAAGGTGGGTAATAACAAACTCCTCCGAGCTAAAAGAGCATGTTCTAACCCAATGCAAGGAAACTAAAAACCTTGAGAAAAGGTAAGAGGAATTGCTAACTATAATAACCAGTTTAGAGAAGAACATAAATGACCTGACAGAACTGAAAAACACAGCATGAAAACTTCATGAAGCATACACAAGTATCAATAGCCAAATTGATCAAGCAAAAGAAAGGATATCAGAGATTGAAAATCAACTTAATGAAATAAAGCATGAAGACAATATTAGAGAAAAAAAGAATGAAAAGGAATGAAAAAAGCCTCCAATAAATATGAAGCTATGTGAAAAGACCAAATCTACATTTGATTGGAGTACCTGAAAGTGATGGGGAGAATGGAAACAAGTTGGAAAACACTCTTCAGGATATGATCCAGGAGAACTTCCCCAACCTAGCAAGGCAGGCCAACATTCAAATTTAGGAAATACAGAGAACACTGCAAAGATACTCCTTAAGAAGAGCTATCTCAAGACAAATGATCCTCAGATTTACCAAGGTTGAAATGAAAGAAAAAATGTTAAGTGCAGCCAGAGAGAAAGGTCGGGTTAACCACAAAAGGAAGCCCATCAGACTAACAGGAGATTTCCCTGCAGAAACCCTACAATCCAGATGAGAGTGGGGGCCAATATTCATTCTTAAAGAAAAGAATTTTCAACCTAGAATTTCATATCCAGCCAAACTAAGCTTCATAAGTGAAGGAGAAATAAAATCCTTTACAGACAAGCAAATGCTGAGAGATTTTGTCACCACCAGGCCTGCCTTACAAGAGAGCTCCTGAAAGAAGCACTAAATATGGAAAGGAAAAACCGGTATCAGCCACTGCAAAAACACGCCAAATTGTAAAGACCATTGACACTATGAAGAAACTGCATCAACTAATGGGCCAAATAACCAGCTAACATCATAATGACAGGATCAAATTCACGCATAACAATATTAATCTTAAATGTAAATGAGCTAAATGCCCCAATTAAAAGACACAGACTGGCAAATTGGATAGAGTCAAGACCCATTGATGTGCTGTATTCAGGAGACCCATAACACGTGCAAAGACACACATAGGCTCAAAATAAAGGGATGGAGTAATATTTACCAAGCAAATGGAAAGCAAAGAAAAAGTAAGGATTGCAATCCCAGTATCTGATAAAATAGACTTTAAATCAACAAAGATCAAAAAAGACAAAGAAGGGCATTATATAATGGAAAAGGGATCAACACAACAGAAAGAGTTAGCTATCCTAAATATATATGCACCCAATACAGGATCACCCAGATTCATAAAGCAAGTTCTTAGAGACCTACAAAGAGACTTAGACTCCTATACATGATAATAGTGGGAAACTTTAACACCCCACTGTCAACACTAGACCGATCAACAAAACAGAAAATTAACAAAGATATTTAGGACTTGAACTCAGATCTGGACCAAGTCGACTTAGTAGACATCTACAGAACTCTCCACCCCACATCAAAAGAATATACATTCTTCTCAGCACCACATCAAACTTATTCTAAAATTGACCACATAATTGGAAGTAAAACACCCTCAGCAAATGCAAATGAATGGAAAGCATAACAAATACTCTCAGACAAAAGTGCAATCAAATTAGAACTCAAGATTAAAAAACTCACTCAAAATTGCACAACTACATAGAAACTGAACAACCTGCTCCTGAATGACTACCAGGTAAATAACAAAATTAAGGCAGAAATAAAGGTGTTCTTTGAAACCAATGAGAACAAAGACACAATGTACCAGAATCTGTGCACACAGCTAAAGCAGTGTTTAGAGGGAAATTTATAGCACTAAATTCCCATAAAAGAAAGCAGAAAAGATCTAAAATCAACACTCTACCTTCACAATTAAAAGAGCTAGAGAAGCAAGAGCAAACAAATTCAAAACCTAGCAGAAGACAAGAAATAACTAAGATCACAGCAGAACTGAAGGAGATAGAGACATAAAAAACCCTTCAAAAAATCAACGAATCTAGTAACTCATTTTTTTGAAAAGATTAACAAAAAAGATAGACTGCTATCCAGATTAATAAAGAAGAGAGAAGAATCAAATAGATACAATAAAAACGATAAAGGGAATATCACCACTGACCCTACAGAAATACAAAGTACCATCAGAGGATACTATAAACAACTCTACACTAATGAACTAGAAAATCTAGAAGAAATGGTTAAATTCTTGGACACATACACCTTTCCAAGACTAAACCATGAAGAAGTCAGATCCTGGAATAGACCAATAACAAGTTCTGAAATTGAAGTAGTAATTAATAGCTTGCCAACCAAAAAAAAAAAAAGAAAAAAAAAGCCCCGGACCAGTTGGATTCACAGCCGAATTCTACCAGAGGCACAAAGAGGAACTTTGAAACTATTCCAAACATTAAAAAAAGAAAGACTCCTCCCTAACTCGTTTTATGAGGCCAGCATCATCCTGATACCAAAACTTGGCAGAGACACAACAAAAAAGGAAAATTTCAGGCCAATATCCTCCATGAACATTGATGCAAAAATCCTCAATAAAACACTGGCAAAATGAATCCAGCAGCGCATCAAAAACCTTATCCACCATGACCAAGTCATCTTCATCCCTGGGATGCAAGGATGGCTCAACATATGCAAATCAATAAACGTAATCCATGACATAAACAGAACCAATGATGAAAACCACATGATTATCTCAATAGATGCAGAAAAGGCCTTCAATAAAATTCAACACTCCTTCATGCTAAAAACTTTCGATAAACTAGGTATTGATGGAACGTATCTCAAAATAATAAGAGCTATTTATGACAAAACCACAGTCAATATCATACTGAATGGGCAAAAGCCAAAAGCATTCCCTTTGAAAATCAGCATTAGACAAAGATGCCCCCTGTCACCACTCTTATTCGACACAGTATTGGAAGTTCTGACCAGGGCAATCAGGCAAGGGAAAGAAAGAAAGGGTTTTCAAATAGGAAGAGAGGAAGTCAAATTGTCTGTTTGCAGATGACATGATTGTATGTTTAGAAACCCCATCATCTCAGCCCAAAATATCCTTAAGTTGATAAGCAAGTTCAGCAAAGTCTCAGTATACAAAATCAGAAGCATTCCTATGCACCAATAACAGACGGAGAGCCAAATCATGAGTGAATTCCCATTCACAATTGCTGCAAAGAGAAAACCACACCTGGGAATACAACTTACAAGGGATGCAAAGGACCTCTTCAAGGAGAACTGCAAACCACTGCCAAGGAAATAAGAGAGAACACAAACAGGAAAACATTCCATGCTCATGTATAGGAAGAATCAATGTTGTGAAAATGGCCATACTGCCCAAAGTAATTTATAGATTCAATGCTATCCCCAATAAACTACCATTGACTTTTTTCACAGAATTAGAAAGAACTACTTTAAATTTCATATGGAACCAAAAAATAGCCCATATAGCCAAGACAATCCTAAGCAAAAAGAACAAAGCTGGAGGCATCACACACCTGATTTCTATACTACAAGGCTATAGTAACCAAAACAGCATGGTACTGGTACCAACACAGATATATAGACCAATGGGATAGAACAGAGGCCTCAGAAATAACACCACACAACTACAACCATCTGATCTTTCATAAACCTGACAGGAACAAGCAACCAGGAAAGGATTCCCTATTTAATAAATGGTGATGGGAGAACTGGCTAGACATATACAGAAAACTGAAACTGCATTCCTTCTTTACACCTTACACAAAAATTAACTCAAGATGGATTAAAGACTTAAATGGAAGTCCTAAAACCATAAAAACCCCGGAAGACAACGTAGGCAATACCATTCAGAACATAGGCATGGACATAGACCTCGTGACTAAAACACCAAAAGCAATGGCGACAAAATCCAATATTGACAAACTGGATCTAATTAAACTAAAGAGCTTCTGCACAGCAAAAGAAACTATTATCAGAGTGAACCGGTAACCTGCAGAATGGGAGAAAATTTTTGCAATCTATCCATCTGACAAAGGGTTAATATCCAGAATCTACAAAGAACTTAAACAAATTTATAAGAATAAAAACAAACAACTCCATCAAAAGTCGGCAAAGGATATGAACAGACACTTCTCAAAAGAAGACATTTATGCAACCAACAAATATGAAAAAAAGTTCATCATCGCTGGACATTAGAGAAATGCAAATCAAAACTACAATGAGACACTATCTCACGCCGGTTAGAATGGCGATCATTAAAAACTCAGGAAACAACAGATGCTGGAGAGGATGTGGAGAAATAGGAATGCTTTTACCCTGTTTGTGGGATCATAAATTAGTTCCACCGTTGTGGAAGACAGTGTGGCAATTCCTCAAGGATCTAGAACCAGAAATACCATTTGACCCGGCAATCCCATTATATATACCCAAAGGATTATAAATCATTCTACTATAAAGACACATGCACGCGTATGTTTATTCCAGCACTGTTCACAAGAGCAGAGACTTGGATCCAAACCGAATGATCATCAATAATAGACTGGATAAAGAAAATGTTGTTCATATACACCATGGAACACTATGCAGCCATAAAAATGGATGAGTGTATGTCTTGTGCAGACACATGGATGAAGCTGGAAACCATCATTCTCAACAAACTATCATAGGTACAGAAAACCTAACACTGCATGTTCTTACTCATAAGTGGGAGTTGAACAAGGAGAACACATGGACACGAGGAGGGGAACATCACACACCAGGGCCTGTGAAGGGGTGGGAGGCTAGGGGAGGGATAGCATTCGGAGAAATACCTACTGTAGATGACAGGTTGATGGTTGCAGCAAAACACCATGGCACGTGTGTACCTATATGACAAACCTGCACATTCTGCACATGTATCCCAGAACTTAAAATACAATAAATAGGCCGGGCGCGGTGGCTCAAGCCTGTAATCCCAGCACTTTGGGAGGCCGAGACGGGCGGATCACGAGGTCAGGAGATCGAGACCATCCTGGCTAACCCGGTGAAACCCCGTCTCTACTAAAAAAATACAAAAAACTAGCCGGGCGAGGTGGCGGGCGCCTGTAGTCCCAGCTACTCGGGAGGCTGAGGCAGGAGAATGGCCTAAACCCGGGAGGCGGAGCTTGTAGTGAGCCGAGTTCGTGCCACTGCACTCCAGCCTGGGCGACAGAGCAAAGACTCCGTCTCAAAAAAAAAAAAAAAATACAATAAATAAATAAAATGTTTATTAAATGCTTACTATAGGCAAGGCATAGTTCTGAGCATAGTGTTAAATATTTGCGGAATAATTGGAAATAATTTTTTGGCTAAGCTGTTTCCATCTAGCAGCAGTTATGTATTTATTATTCCACTGACCCTAATGGTGTACTCTAACTTAATATGTAGTAGTAAATAAATATCTAATGGGATAATTAAATCTCAATAGGGACATAATTGCTGAATAGCATTCTAAAACTCTGGAGACACCAGAGCTTTAGCTCATTTAGTCAAATAAATTTTATTATATGCATAGACAGTTTGTATTTTCTCTCTGAAGGATGGTCTTTACAGCACCTGTTTTTCTGTAACAGTTACATCAGGATTTATTTGTAGCACAATATGCTTAGTTACAATAGTCTTGAGAGTTATAATCCTTTTAAGCACTCCCTTCTATTGAAAGCATTTTCAAACACTTTGGGCATGTGACTACATAAGCCCCAAGTGTGATTTAATCCTCAGTATTGTGTGTTGATCTTGAAGCTGATACTCCTCTGAGAAAATTTAAAGTATATGTTGATTTTGTATGTTGTTTTTTATCTGGGATGACAGGAAATGAAAATCACAGATCATTCTATCACTTACAAAACTATAGTTTACCAAAATCATGCAATTGCTTCAATGTGAAGCCTACATACATAAATGATATAGTTCTTTTTTAATAATCAAATTCCAAAATTCCAAAATCTAAATCTAGTCTTTTAAATCTAGCAAATCTTCAATCAAGCATTACCATTCACTTGAACTTTTTTTAACTTGATAAAATTTAATCTTATCTGTAATTAAATCACAATTAGGTTTTAATTATTCTAATTAAAGATTTGTATCATTTTCTTATGAAAATCTCCTCTGTAGCTTGTTTTAAATTAAATCTATTGGAAATAACAAGTAATTTATTCCGATGTATGTCCAAGTCACTGAGTCTCAGATTTGGAACACTTCAATCTATTTTTTTAATGAGACTACTCAATAAGTTTTTATTTTTGTCTGGGTTTTAATATTTCTGGAAATACTTCAAGAGAAAAATGAAATTTTAGCAACATATCTTCTTTTTGTTTACTTATAAAACCTCAGGCCACTTAGAATAAAACTGAGAATCCCAAAAAATAAAACACAACTCTATATACAGATGGATCATTGAGCAGAAGAGGCAGAATTATAATTGCTCTTAACTTCTGCATTCTTTTGGTAGCTGGAAATCCTATGGCATTATACAAGGAATTGTATCTTCTCCTTGACTCAAAGAATGTGCATCCCCCAGTGCATATTGCATGCATACTCCTCTTAGAGTCTCTATTAAATTGGGAAAAAAAAAAAAAAAGGATTCCTTTTTGTCTGCTAGAATTGTGTGTAAATGTACACACACATACAGAGCACCCATCCTACACTGCTTAAGTGTTGCTCCTGGGGAATGAACCCCCGCCGCCACGCCATGCTTTTGGCTTGCCCCAGAAATGAGTTTGAAGCCCTCTGGCAAAAAGACTCAGAAGCTGGAGACTGGAAGTCACTGAGATGATGGAAAATAAACCCCAAAACATGTTTGATCCTGGATTTATCTTCTCCTACTTCAAAGCGCACTGCGTGTCCAAATATTGTGGTCTGGTAGAAGTTACTCTCAGTTAAGAGAAAAGATAGTTGCATCTTAGTTCTGATTCTGCTGTGTGAGCAAGCCAGGTCCTCCATTTCTGTGGGCCTCTTGTCCCATAGTTCTAGAGGCTGGGAAGCCCTCGGTCAAGGAGACGACAATCTGGTGAGGGCCTTCTTTTTGTCTTTCAGACTGTCACATTTGTCCTTCCTTGCTGCTGTTGGTGACTCTGCTCCACAGAGAACAATCTTCCCTTCTCATCCTTGTTGTGAAAATATATATATATATATATATTTTTTTGGCACTTCTTTCTTTTCCAACAGCCGAATGTGTGTGTGTGTTTGTGTGTGTTGTGTGATAAGATCTGTAATCCATATTCAGATAAGATGCTTAGGTGCAAAGTATGCCTTGGGAAAGTTCCCCCAATTTTATCTGAAAGATTGTTTCAAACTGAAAGAAGAATCCTTTTGAGTGTAACAGTTATTGTATTTAGATATGCATATTGTGGTGGTGTGTATCCCTCAGCTATAAGCCTTCGGACTTGCTGAGAGTAAAAGCCTTTCTGGATATCTCTTGCTAATCCTGGATTAAACCTAATAGTATTTTTATTTCTATCCTATTTTGAGAAGGACTTTTCATCAAAATCAATTTAATTATCTTTTCAAGGACATATAAGTGTTAGAAAAAGTAGTATTTCTGTATTTGAAAATTTCAAAGTTACAGAATGAAATTCAATGTTTTGTTATGAAAATGAGAAGAGTAAATAGAAGAACTAAACTTTTTCTGATTTCCTAATGTTTACAATCAAGGCCTGTTAAGGACAGCACAGAAATTAATTACAACTAATAGTAATGCACAGCTTTGTAATATTGATTGAATTGGGACTTTAACTTTTGCTTTTTATTAGCATTACACTGGTGAAATGGAAATGGAATTGAGTAAAGATAAATAGCGACTCTCAATCAGATGTGAAGCATGATTCAGATATGAAAGAATGAAGTTCATAAAGATCACATCTCAGACAGACTTGGCAAGCTGTAGTATTGTAACAACCGATGCTAATACCTGCGTATCTGTTCAGCTTCCCCCTCATGCCAGCTTCTAGTAAGACTTCGCTGTTCTAGCCAAAGATATCATCAGTAGACTAGGGTGGACCAATCATAGTACCCAATCTTTTGGGCAAAACTGGTTCAGGGAAAGTTGAAAGAACCAAGCGTGGTGAGTCTGAATCCTTCCTGGCAGCTTTCTAACTAGTTTACGGGGGAAGAGATCGTTCATAGTCTCATGGAGCCATTTGATTGAAATTCCAAGCTGCTTTCAAACATGCCTCTGTCTATGAAAAGAGGCTGTCCTGCTGCAACAATGATAGGTTGCAATCCTTAAGCATTTATTATGTGTCAGGCACTGTTCTTAACAATTTAGTAACTCATGCTTTTAACTCTATTACCCAGCAGCCCTGTGTAGTAGATTTTATTATTTTCCCAATTTTACAGAGTAGGGAGCTGGGGGCAGAGAGGAATTTGCTCAAAATCACAAAACTAGAAAATGGAGGAAGCAGGATTTTAACTCAGGCAGTCTAAACTCAAAGTCTGGACACTCAGCCACCATAAAATTGTGCCTTTCAGTAGAAAAAAATCAAGTTATTACGCAGGAAGAAACAGAAATAAGACACAGAAAAAGTCTTTAGTGTGTTTATTGTCCTGGTTCCCAACCAGCTCTGGCACCATCCAAAATCACCCCTGATGAGGTGAATCAATAAATTCCATTAATTCCATTAAAAGTACTTTTAATTCTATTAAAGCATTGGTTTTTTATTTTAAGTTTACCATAAGTAAATGTGAATTATGACTCTGTTATTTAAAACCAAAGTCTCCTGAAAAATACCTAGTAGGAAAGGAGAAACTAGATCACATATGAAACAGATATATCATGGTAGGAGGGTTTAACAAGGTAAATAGAAAAAAAATAACAGGAAAGTGTGCTGATTAGGAAACCCTGATCAATAATTAGCTCTGCCATGAATGAGGTGTATAATCAGATGTCCTCTGTAGTTCTCAGTTTACCGTCTATAAAGGAATTGGACTAAATGGTTTCAAGAATTGTTTCAGGTCTTCAGTTCTGTGAATTTACATTATGCACAGAAAAGACCAAAAGCTTAGAGTGATAGGTGGAGAAACCCTGAGAGATGAATGAAAATGACTAGAATAAAATGCAGCTGAGGGCTGAAGCAAACTGGATTTGGGACTACTGAGGGACAGAAGGGAGACAGGAAAGAGCTAGTTGGTAAGTAAATCTCTAGACCAAGTGAGACAAGATGCTCCTGATTGATGGAACAAAGAAACATCAGATAAGATATAAATGACTTTTGTGCAACATAGAAACAAAAAGAGAAAAAGACTAAGGCTAAGATTAAACATAAAATGAAGACTGAGAATAACATTGATAGGTAGGAAAAGAGTAAAAAAGAGAAAAAAGATGCTGTATTGCAATGAGATTGAATGGAGCTTAGTCCAAATCTTAAGGGAGACTGGTTAGGAATGTGGCCAGATGGAAGTGATGATTAGATAAAGAAGAAAGCTCAAGTATATACCTCTGTGAAAAGTAATGTAAAATAAAATCATTATAAACATCACTTTATATAAGTAATATAAATTAAGCATCTGGAACAAGCAGAATATATGATATAAATAATTTTTCTGCTCCCTTTAGAAAATATTATCTATCATTGTGTAACCAAAGTAGCTATCATCAAAAAAAAAAAAAAAAAAAAAAAAAAAAAAAAAAAAAAAAAAGGTTTAGGGCTCCAAACTCTTCTAAAATATGTGTGTCAGTTATTTGTGTTAACAACTTGTATGTCAGAGATGTCATATAAATTGCACATGAGTTGATCATTTTCACCTTGGTTCTTTTCCCCGTCATAGCAGACATAAATAATCCATTAAAGCATTCTTTTTTACGAATACTCTAGAAAGCGTTTGAGGACTGTGCTCTGAACAGACATTGCCAGTTGATCAGGAGTTGTCACTAGGGTCAAAAATTATTTGCCGCCCCATCACATTATCCATGAAAGTTATATGTTAATTGCTTTAGGCAATTTAGATGCATAATTCTATGTGTGATTCCAAAAATTGAAGGAGAATACTGTGGGTGTGAGAAAGAAACAGAAGTGATTCTTCTATCTAATGAATTGTTCTTATCTTCGATGCAGTCCTCCATACTATTCCTGTCTAGAGAACCTTTTAGAAATCACTGTCAATTATTTACTAAAACTTAAAAAGAAGAATGTGAATTGGGTGACCCACGAAAGCTAAATACAACACTTAAAGTCATATCGAAGAAACAAGTATTATTATTTTTATTATTTATTATGAATAAAAAAGTGACAATCCTTCAGCTTATAGCTTTACTCTATGGAATTATAAACAACTAACTTTTACAAAGAGTAGGTTTTTGATGGTTGTTATGCTGTACTAAATGCCATGTAGACATATGGTCCAAGGATTGCTAAATTTTCCAGAAAAACTTGATTTTGTTCCATGTAAATAGTTCCTGATATGTGTCTGTGATTCTGCCTGATTTAAAGTTAATAACTGACCTCTTTCTACTGTGATAATATTCATAATCCCCTCAAATGATGATAGAAACATAGATATTTTTAATAAGAATGTTTGTTCTGTGAATTAAATCATGAAAAAGATGATTTAATAATCGAGTTGTTTTGTACTTGAATAATATACTATCCATTTTATAAACTGGGAGGTAAACCATATTTAGGCAATTAGCTGGATTCATCTGGGGACAAGAAATTTTCTATTTTGAACTTCCTTATTCATCTTTCTTTCTTGCTTTAAAAAGTAAGAAACATTTAAAATGTTTTTAAATATTTCAAGGATATTTAAACATGATTAATGCAAACACCTAATATTCATTAAGCAATTAACTCTGTGATTCTCAGCCCAAAGTGCACATTGAATCATTGGAGGGCTTTTAGAATTTACTTATACCTGAGAACCACCCCCAGAGATTTTGATTTAATAAGTGTGGTGTGAGACCTGGATTTTTTTTTTTTTTCTTTTTAATGTGCTCTAGTGATTCTAATGTAGGGAAGCCTGGGAAATACAAAACTACTCTATTGACCTTCACAGTATTTGAAAATAGAAAGATACGTTTTATCAAGGTCTTTCCAAAATAAGTGACTAAAATGTAACACTGAATTATTGTATTTTTCATAGGGTCAGTAATCAGTCTTGACTCTGTCTTCTTGAATATTATTCCATTTTTAAAAACCAAATAATATCATTATTTATTTTTAATCTTTTAGGCAACGTACGTACACATAGTTTACAACTGCATAAAAATTCTATTAATTAAATAATTTTAGATTATAGAGGAAAAAGCCTAACAAATCATGAAAATTTGATACATGAAAATTTAAACTAAAGGCTAAGCTAGGGCTAAAAAACTACCTATTGGGTACTCGACTCATTACCTGGGTCATGGGACCATTCTTACCCCAAACCTTAGCATCACAAAGTCTACCCATGTAACAAGTCTGCATATGTAACCCCCTGAATCTAAAATAAAAGTTGAAATTATTTTAAAAAAAATTTGTATGCATTTTTCCAGTTTGTCTATTTCTTCTTACTGTGTTATTCCGCATTAATGGAAACTAATGGAATTCTGTTTTCATCAGTTACAACGGAACGATAGAATTAACAATGTGCTAAAGACTTTCTAAGATGTGAGAAATGACCAACTTTAAGAGGTATAAAGGGTAAGACAAGCGGAATTTTATTTGAGTACACCTTATCTTTTCTTCTCAACATTTAAAATTAATTGTTAATTTTTGGAATATGGGCCTGATTGGTGGAATTAAGGCTGTATACTAAATATCAAACACAAATTCTTTATATCTTGTGGTAAGCAAAGCATGAATATCAAAATAAAAATAAAATATTTTAGTGAAGTTTTTTTTCCCAATTGGAAACATAAAGAGAATTAATATTTTGGAAATTCAGTGTGAGTCTTGCTTTCAAATAATTATGATTATCTGAAAGACCATGTTCATTATAAGGATTATCTAATTCATAATTAGACATTTTTGTTTAATACAATGATGTGTTTTGACATTAATACATTTAACACACAATCACCAATCTGGACAAGATCTTTTATTTCAATGTATACATAAAATCTTCAGAGCAGTTAACATCCTCGAAACTTTTGGATAAAACATTTATATTTTCTACTGCCATTAATGGCAGTAAATCCCGAATAACGTGTCTCAAAGGTAAATAGAGAAAACAAGTTCACTTGTTTTCTATCTATGAGATATTTTAATCAAAGAAGATTATTTGCTAGCAATAAAGTTTTTAGTATTATAATGAAACAAAAAATTATAATTGATATTTTTAAAAAGTATTTATAAAATTCAAAATGATATTACTTCCTGGACATTCTTTAATTTTTCACTTCTTGTCATACCTACCTATGTGATTATTCTCCACTTTACACAAAGAGAAGACCAGCAAGTACCTCCAATTGCAACAGTCAGATTAATGTTTCACATGCTAAAAATGTTAGTCATCTCTAATAGCTATTTCCACCATGTCTTAGATAAGTGTTTATGAGGAAAATAACACTTAACTAAGATCATTTTTCATGATAAGCAATCACTTCATGTATTTTACATATATATGCAATTATATATATGCAGTTACACAGAGACATACACATAAACACATAAGACACACAGACACACATATACGTGTGTGTGTGTGTGTGTGTGTGTATCCTTTTCCCATGACGTTTTTCACCTAACATGCTGGACTAAAAGAGCCGTGGCTTTAGCTTCAGTACCATTGTAACCATTACCAGCTTTGAGAATACACTGTATTTATTTCCAAATATCAAAACGTATCTATCTTTTGGTGAAATTGAGCAACATCTAGACATGTTTTTCTCCAATATATTCCCTAGTGCCCAAAAATAACCACTTAGAGGAAATAATAAACCTGATCACAGGCATATGGAAGACATGGAGAAAGCCCAAGTGCCCTGATACTAGGTGGAAGAGCCACAGAGTCATCACTGAGCACTTGTTTGAAATGCACCACTTCAGACTCCTCACCCCCAAAGACTGTAAAAAATCCAAATTTGCATTTTAACAATATTTCCATTTCATTTATTTGCAGGTATCTCTGCAGGTATTTGCAGGTAGTCTCCTTTTCCCTCCAGTTGCTGCAGCCAGATAGATACTTGATATTAAAAGATAGGAAGCTATATTAAAATATAGAGATTCTACGGTTAGGGCAGAATTCTTAGGGCAGTATTAGTCTCAATTTTTCTTTCTTCACCTAAAGATTAGGAGCAGAAATTTAGTGGGGATACTTTAAAAATATTAAATCATGAGTTATAAAGCCAATTAATATCTGTATTGGAGGAGTCACACCTCCAGTATTTCATGAACATAAAATATTCAGAAAAAAAACTCAATAGTAAAAAAATATTTTGAGGGGTGTTTCACAAACTGTTTCATGAATCAACAGGTTCATAATGTATTGCTCTTCAGATTCCTTGAGGATTTCAGGTCCAAACAATTTTAGTAAACAGCACAATATATGCTCCTCTTGGAGTTCTGCAGTGCATTCTCTGAAATCCTAGTTTAAAAATCTGTATTGTATTTCGTTTCACATCTCCTAAATGTATTTAAACTTCGAACCATCTTTTTTTTTTTTTTTTTTTTGAGAAAGAGTTTCGCTCTTGTTGCCCAGGCTGAAGTGCAATGCCATCTCTTTTTATCAGGTGCAAACTGCTGAATATAGACTACAAAATGATGTGTCATCACATTGGAAATACAGTTGTTAAAACTGTAGTGTAAAGATTAAATTTTGAAAATTTCTGTACATAAACTTCTAATTATTATACATGCCATAACAATCAAATGAGCCAGCCATACATATTAAAGTGGAACTTTAACTAGAATTTGATTTCAGAAACAGATTACTATTATCTAACCATTATTGGGGGTGAGAGGACTAATAGAATCAACAAGACACCAGCAAAATTTACTTAGTACTACCCCAGAATCTGTTTAAGAATTTCCTGGATGAGAATTTTATGTGTACCTAGTACACTATATATATGTGTATCACAGACAAAATGCTGTATTTAGGTATTTGGAGATGAGAAACCCATTCTTAGAGAAGTTAATTTGTTGAAATTTACAGAATAAGTGACAGAACCAGAATTCAAAAGTCAGGCCTCTCTTCTCTCTCAATAGATAGATAGATAAATAGAAATAGATATATTGATCTCTTTCTATCTTTGTACGTACATATTATATTTATAGATATATTAAATACCTTATAAAGTAGGTTCACATAAACTGTGAGTTCCACGTTATTGCAACATTTCTTCGAATGCCTGTTTCCTCCCCTTATTTAAATGAAAAGGGTTTGGTTCATTTCTTTTCAACTAATCACTTTGTTGATGCAGTATAAAATGATTAATAAATAGAGATTTTGGTTCAAAACACAATAGCTCTGTGACTGTGAGATCTGAATTTCAGTTTCCTCCATAAAAGGAGTACACAGTAATATATTCCCTTTTGTCACATTATTGGGAAGATCAAATGAGGCTATGTAAAGGGCTAGATATACACTAGGCACTCAGGAGCTGCGGATTCTCTTCCATTTCCTTTGCAGAATATTTCTTATGGAAATGAATTTTCAATGTTATAAAAAACTGGTATCTGAATTTGATTTATCCAGCTGATATTTGCGCTCATTCAACCGACATTCAGAGTTAGTAAGCTAAATAATCAGAATCCGTGACACTACAGAATAATGATTATATGACATCTATCTTTGTGATCCAAAATATTTACCAATATATATACAACTTTTTATTCAAAAGAAGAATGACATGTCAGAATGCATAGCTCTAAGCTCTTATTTGGACCAGAGGTTGGTTGGTGACTGACTGTCCTACTCCCTAGTTTGAGATAAGGAGAAATAAGACCAGACAGTAGATATAAGACTAAATTTGATTATATCTCATTAATGGCAAATTTCAAGGTCAAACAGTAAATTCTTAATTTAACTTTCTATCTTTCTGGAAGAGAAAAATTGCCTTATAGATGCCTCTGGTGGCAGCAGTTCTCTGAAAACAAAAGTTAAAAAGATCTTTCATTATATTTTCAATGCATGAAGGGGAGGGTGGCAGGGTGTTGTGAGGTAGTGGACATAGGAAATATATTAGGAACCCATGTTTCAGTTATTATCCTGAAATTTGAAACACTATCCCAAAATCAAAGTTTTGGTAATACCATATAATAACAGTAACTACATCACTTCTTGTTTACTGATATTTTTATTGAGGTTTGTAGCTGATGACTTTACATGTGATTGTACAGAGCATTTAAGGAAAAAAAAAAGGATGTAAAGGTTGTACAAGGGAAATATCCAATAGCTTGAAATCTGGTAGGTGAATATGAAAAGAATAACGCCATGTGTAAATATATGAGGATCCTAGGAGACCAAAGCCACAATAGCTATACTCGTTTCTAAAAAGTGAGTTTTCTTATCAATAAGGAATAGGACAATTAGTTGTTAGTTTTAAAAATAAACTATTGTTTTTTAGAAAGACATATTTTGAATTAGATTTAATGCTTGGCAAGGTGGAAAATAGTATGGAAAAACTTCCAAGTTATCCATCCACTTCCAATGCATTCGCAGAAATCAAATGAAGGCAAATCAACCTGACTCTACAAATCTTGATTTTCTAGTTCACAGGCAAAGGTCAGCGTTAAAATATACAAACAAGTGATACTTTATAAATGAACACATTCTGATTATCTGTAGTTGTTTCAAGACATATCAGTTTTTATTACTTAGGGTAAGGAAGGAAATCCTTATTCTCAAATGAGACATGAAAACCAAATTTGAATGTTTTTTCTCATTTTTATTGATTCAAAATGTCATTCAATATGTAAACCAGTTTGACAACTTGAAATTCAGGGCATTAAAAAATACTCCAGAGGACTAGGCACTGATTAGTCTAAGAATATACTCTGTCCTAGTCACTGTATCCTGAGTTCCAACCCCAAAGACTTCTACCTACTGCTAAAGCATTGAAGATACTGACTTAACTTTGCCAAACATCTTTTGATAACAATCAATATATTTCATTTTGAAGTCAGGATCATTTTGCCTGTTTTACATTCAGAAGAAACACAGGGATTTTTAAACTTAGAAAACTATTTTAGGTCTTGGTTTTAAACATATTTCCTTGCCAATTTAGCATGAATTTTTGTAGTCTTGGATCATTGAGATGAACTTAACTCCTTTAAGATTTAAAATCCTCTGATTTTGAACTAATTGTAAATCTTTTGTAACCTCATCTATAGATCAAAGAGTGGAGCATCATCATTTTAAAATTATTCAATCTGAATGGCCATGTTTAAATTGTATAGTTAGAAGCCTGCTTTACTTTCCTCTTCTTTCAAACTCTTTCCTTTAGTATTCTAGAATGAAAGGAGCATTGGGAATACTTTTAGGTGCATTTGGATTATGGAGTACTTTTATAACCCACCATGTACAACTGTATGTAGAATTTTATGAATTGACTACAGTAATTAAAGGCAGAGAACTTGAGAGTAATATTTGGAGCAGAATAGTTATTTGTTCAGTCTCAATGTAATATTCATATATATAATAATAAATTATTCTATAGTATGAATATTGCTTGGTTATGAATTATTTTGTACAATGTACATAATTCTAATATAATATTAATTTCATATGTATTAGAAAGATTCATAATAGAGCTCTAAACAGTACAAAGCTACTAAAAGCATTAGCTCTGTTGGTGTTGAATAGAGTCAGCAGATTAGAGAGTGAAGATGAATTGAGACAAAATACTTATATTTAAGAAACATTTATAAAATATTGATGTTTCCTTGAGACAAGGTATAGTTAGATAAGAAATATCTCAAGAGTGTTTAAAGTATTTACTGTTTCCTGTGGAATTAGCAGAATATCAGAATACAAGAAACTCCAATTTTACTTTTTGGAAAACACCTGTAACATTTGGCATAGTCTATAAGATTTTTATCACTACAAATGACTTCATTATTCTTTCCTGGAAAACTTTTCTCTGTAACTCTAGTTTAGGTCCTGTCACCTCACCATAAGTTTGCTAACTTGTTTGGTTTCTGCTCTTCCGTTGTTCATATTGTAGTTGAAGAGACTTGTTTACCCCAAAAGAGATTTGTTCATGTATAGTCATTCTTGATTTTTTCACATAAGTCAAAGTTCTTTCACAAGCCTTCTTAAAAATTAGTTTGCATTTACCTTTGAAATACTCTAATGGGACACAAATCATCAAATGAGAACAATGCCCTTGACACACTACTAAGAGAAAAAGAAACATCAAAACTTAGCTGAAATCAAGACATTTGAATGGTAACTTAGAGGTGCTAGATGTGAAAGAACTGCTGACTTTAAATTTTTTTTCAAATAAAGAGGGGATAGCAATATCTTTCAATGACATTATGCAAAACTATATTAACTACCTGTTTTATTGCAGAAATCACGAAGTTTTAAATACCGTAAACAAGCTATTTCTTCTGCAGGCTGTAAATAAGTGGAATCAGAGTGTGTTAGTATGTGTACAGGTGAAACTTTCCCTTTTAAACCAAAGAGAGTGTAATCAGTGTTAATTAGTAAATAAGAAAGTTTCTTCTTATGGCCTAATCAGGAAAGAAGCAACTACCAACACATTTAAGTTCTGCTAGCCTACAAATGAAAATTTAGTTGTTTAATATTCTTCAGATATTATAAAGAACATATTTGCTGATTACAAAATTAAATTTAATGTTGGGATCCATTGAATATATTTTATGAACTCAAAAAAGCTTCTTATGTAAAATCCATTTGCACAATAATGCTTCCATCATCTATTGTGCAATGTTGTTGCTTTGCTTTTGTGCCTCCATCTTCCTAATTTAATGATGTGCAGAAATGTAACATAAGCTATATTGAAAGCATTACTTAGAAATGCATAATAATTGTTTATGTGGTAAGTTAAAATTATGAATCACTAGAAATGAACTAATTAAATTTCAACACCTTGGTCTACAATATACTGGGAAGTTCATATATATTGTTATTTTATCTCAAAAATTTTCTTAGAGAAGAAAGGATATTCATGCCAATATCTTCAGATCTGCTCAAAACTAAAAAATTAGACTTTGAGTTTTTGCTTTTTTCACTCTCTAAATGAATTGACATGCATTGTAGTTCTGTAGTGTTTCTTTCCCTCCACAATACATCACAGGCTAAGTGCTGTGGCTCAAACCTGTAATCACAACTACTCAGGAGGCTGAGACAGGAGGTTCACTTGAGACCAACAGTCTGAGGCTGCTGCAGTGAGCTGGGATTGTGCCACTGCCTTTCAGTCTTTGTGACAGAGCAAGACCCCATCTCTTTAATACAGCAGAAAAATCCAAGCAGTAGCACTTTGGTACAGTACTGATAGACAAATTATAAACACAAATTGTTTCTTCATTATTAGGGGATGATATAGATTAGCCTAGAGTTGATCTTTAGACAACTCATAAACTATTTTTCCTCTCCCTTTTGGTCTTTACAGTAATGTAGAAAGTCAGTCAAAGTTTTTAATGTCGTTCCTTAAAGTAAGCAAGCTTGACAATAACATTTCAACATGTGTTGGGGATCCAGGGAAGCTGAAGACAATGCCTACAATTAAATATGTGGGTCCTTTATAAATGTTACTAATTCCCTTATATGCTTATATCTATTTTGAAAAGTTTTGTCATACCAATCAATATTGATAAAAATCTTAAACCTAAATCTTAAAGATCCTTTCCTTAATATGTCAACATTTTTAGTTATGATGTATATTTTAAAATACAGATGATAAACTACATCTTAATTTAGAAGCATTGTGAATTATTTTTTTACAGGAAGTTAAGGATATTTCCCTTACCTGCTTTTTATTAATGTATTTTCCTGATTATTGTTACTTCAAGATAATTGTTCTGTCAGTTCGTTTTTATTATAATTATTTTAGCACAGTAATTTATTATTCAACTTCAGTGTGTTTAATTATAATATAGTGGAAACAGGAAGGGATGCCCATAAAATTTAATTCCAACCAATTTCTCCTTCACCAAATTTGGACTTTGCCACAAATATTTATCAATTAGGAACAGGGGCTGTGCAACAATCCATCAGCTTCAGAATTAACTGAACATGAGGTCCATTAGTGTCCCTGATAAAGTATCATGTGAACTAGACTTCAAAGAGGAAAAACAACCAAGTCTAAAAATGTTACAAAAATATTATTTGACAAGAAAGTAAACATTTGTTTGTTTCAGTGGCATAAGTTTTTCTTCTAACTGGCTAAATAAGCTATATTATAGCTCTATAGTATATCTGTTTGATGGAAATTCACTTCTTACTGGAAAGTCAGATGAACACATAAAAATATACAGATAAGCAGATCATAAATGTCTCAGGATATTAAAAAAACTGAGTCACAAAAGATGGTAGAAAAAAGAAAAATTTAAAAAGCATTAATCATCAACAGCTCTATAAGAAAATGTATATGAAGAAGATTCAAGTTCAGGAATTCAACCCTTGCTAGTGTAAACAGGGCAAAATGAATACGTTAGATATATGCAAATTTCTATTGAAATGTATGTAAAATTAGTTCCTTTATCCACTTTAATTTTTTATTATGGTTACATAAAACTTGCAGGGGAAATCTCTCTCTGTTATAATCTTTGGGATCTTAAGTCTCTCTGAAAGCATGCCATTTATGATGTATAGAGTTCAAAAATCTCACTCTTTTTTCTTGATGCAAGAGCGTGGTAGTAACTTTATATGCTGAATGTTCTTCTGCACCAGTTTATGTACTCAAGTGATCTTTCTTCAACTTGGTCTATGTAGAGCTTGAGAGGCTACCTGCTTCAATTTTCCATATAGAAACACAAAAATAATGGGCAGGGAGGTAGCAATGTCAGAAAATCAGCAAGCTGAATTGAGGTAGTTTCCCCATTTTTCTGTGAAACCAGCTTCTTACTGACAGAGATACTTTCATGTAGGTTACTGTTTGACAAAACAAGCATAAGTGCTCATAATCCACAGACCACATTTGTGTTTCTGAAGTTACCATAAACACATCTAAAAAGGATTCTTTTATTGCCAAATGTATTCTATGTATCGGGTGGGTTAAACGCCTTGGACGTGCTAATATTGCCATAGTGTGGTGTGAGAAAACCGAATTACCATTAATGCTTGTCATTCTCCTCCAACATAAAATCTGTAGACTTAAAAAATATTCATGCCAATTGACTAAAAAAGGAATGATACATAAAATATTTTGAGATGATGTGAAGGGTATGAGGCACTCTGGCCCAGCAGAAATTTTTTTGTCATGTATTTATAAACTATATACAGATTATTGGCCGTTCTCTAAACTAGGTTTAAGATAGTCATTTATAGATGGATAGTGTTTAGATTTTTGAAAAAGGAAACTCCAAGATAAAACACGCCACAGGAGAAATTATAATTTGGCAGATTCCCTTTAGCTTTGCCCTAACAGGGGATCTGTACCTGGACACTGCTATAAAGGATCTGCAGTAATGAGAGATCTAGAAAATTTCTTGGAAAGAACTTCTTTATCTTTTCCTATTTCCATCACATAGAATAAGAAAAAAACACAATAAAAGTCTTATTATATCTTTATAAAATGAATATTCTCTTTGCAGCTTTTAGCAAATTCAGGAAATTTGAATTTCTAACATCAAAATGGAATGTACAAAGGAGGAAAAAAATATGACTCACCCAGACCCCAAATTTGATATTCATATCTCTGATTGAATCTATTTTTAAAGGTAAGCATAGTGACTGCACCTGGTTTTAGATAGTAAATAGTAACATATATGTTAACCTGCTCAAAATTAAGTGATGCATCTGATTTCAGCCAAAATAAACATGCCCATTCCATTTTTCTGGTTTACTTTGTCTGAAAACCTGTAAGATTTTGTGCTTAGCTTATTCATCTAGGCAGAGTGATTTCTTTTGCATGGCTCATTTGGGCCATGGAGGATTAGCAAAGTTTATGTATTGAAAACAGAAGGAAAGAAAGGCGAGAAAAATAAAAAGACTAATTAATCATATAGTACATACATCAATACAATATCTTCTAAATCTCAATCAGTTGTTTATTGGTTGGCAAACAAGTTTCACTTTTACAACAAATATTAGTAATGAGGTCATCCAACTTTGAGACCATACAAAATGGATCATAAATTAAAAAAAAAATTATATGTGCTGCTAATTTACCTTTTGTATTCCTACATTACTCAAAATCCTGTCAAATAAATAAATTTTCCTGTTAATAAACAGAAGACTTTTAAAAAAAAAAATCACTTCAAAATAATTTGACCTTTCAATTCTTACTACGAGGGAGTGAATTTCCTCTAAAAATCGGTAGTGCAGGTGCCCACTTGGGGATCAGACTGAGCATTCAGCACTTTAATGCCTATGGAAAACCGTTTTCACATGCAGAAGTCCCACTAGTTCTATAGACACCTTTTGACTTCTAGAATCATAGCTAGTGTCCTGGTGATGAACTGCTTGCCAAATATGCTTTGCATTATAACAGATGTGCCCTGTAAACATAAAAGTTTGTCCTACTCTAGTTTGCAAAAAACACTGTTGGAAATATTCTGACTGCATAAAGATATATAGTGAGGGAAGGAAGTCTAATTTTATTTATTTTATTTTTTTGTAAAAAATAATTTGTTTGCATTACTAGAAAATGATTCTTATAAAGTGATAGTTTCATTTATTTATTTTTTGCCAGGCGAAATTTTAAAGGAAAAAAAGGCAAAAAAGAAAAAAGGAAAGAAAATGAAGAAAGAGAAGAAAGGAAGGAAACTTTGCTCTCTTACTGGTAGACAAACTTGCAAGACCAGCACAAAAGAAAAAGAATTTTTTTTTTTTTTTCTACTACATTAACAGGACTCAAATTCTGGAGGAACAGAAAGCAGACTATATGTGCAATGCTAGTATCTGTACATTACATAGAAATTGTTCAACTTTTTTCTGCCATTAGTTTTATCATCAGTTAATACAGCAAATCATAAAATATGCATTTAGCATATAATTCTAGAATTCCCCTCCATTTCATTATTAATTTTGTTGTTTTATTTTGTTTTCCACAGCTATTGCAGTTGTGGTGAATTCAGGTTGTGAGTGACCGAAAACCCTATGTGATACAGTTTTGCTTTGCTTTTATGTTTGCTTGTGCAGCACTCCAATCTAGATGCAGCATTGTTACTAATTTCAGACAACTGTTCTGGCCTTTTAAAAAGCAGGTCCTTGTAATTTTAGTAACAGAGCATCAGAGATGTTAAAACAGACACAACGTAATTCAACAAGGCCACAATGAGTGCCATTTTCTTCATATCTTGTTCATTAACATAATGAAGTCTCCATCTGAAGGGGAAAGGACAAGAAAGGATGGGGTACAGGAGAATTTTAGCAGTTATCTTTCTCCCCTGGGCTGACCTAAAAATCCCATTAAAAAAAAAAAAATGTCTGAGAGTTTGTGTTTGTCTTTTGAGGACAGCATAAAGATTTAGGAGTACACACATTATTACCACTGCTTATATCAACTCAGAACAGTCAACAAGATGTTAGCAGTTTTGTTGGTTTCAATTTCTGTCTCATCTTCTATAGACTAGTGACCAAATGAGCAGGTCCTTTTGAACTTCCCTCGGGAGGGGTCCCATCTTTGTTTGGAGGAACTATGAATCCATCACTGCTGCCACGACCTAGCTGGTAGTAAGTATGCAGCTGATGGACGTGGTTTCTGGAGCCTAGGTTTGGCATGCTTTTGTAGTAAACATCTTCGGCATCACCACATTTAGCCGGTGGGGGTTCGGTCTGGGTGCTGGTGGTAACACTCTCTGTGGCGGCCACACCAGCCAGTGTCGGCATGCTGGTATAGAGAGAGTCTCTATGGGGTGACTGGAGATCTTCTGTGTGCTCGTTGGTTAGCAAAGGGAAAAAGCTCTCACTGTGGTCTTGGGGGATCCGCCTTCTGGTATAGTGGTGTGGCTGGTGGTTCTCGGTGGAGTATACTCTTGGGGGCAGCAAAGGAGCATCAGATTCCTCATGAATGAGTTCCAGGCCCAAACTCTCCTCGTGGTTAAACGAGGTGGCATCATCCAGGACAATGGCATCTTCTTCCCTTCCACTGCCAAGGTTATTCACCAGCTTGTTCATCAGATTCCTGTTCTGTTCGCTGGAGCGCTCGTGGTTGTTCAGGTAAGAAGGGATATAGTTGGAAGTGAGTTCCTTCAGAATCTTTTTCTCTAAGGCGGTCTCGTTATGGTTATAGCCACGGTCTATGATTTGCACACAGTTGCTCAGGTATTCGCCGCTGGCAATGCTGTAACTATTGCCATGGTTACCATTCAGTGGTAGAGTATCCATGACACTTGTATCCCTGGCATTGTTCAGAAGCCCCTCTGAAAAAGATTACAAAATACTATGACATTTATATCCAACAAGTCATAGAACACACACACAAACACAGAAGCAAAAACATTCATCGACTATGAAATATGTATAAATTGCTAGCATTTACTTAAGTATAAAATGTTTGGAAGGAAACCTAAAATATTATTAAATCTATATATGTGTATAATTGGACCCGTGATTGAAATCATATAATGGGAAAATCATATTTAAAGTAGATCTTTAAAAGAATTTTTAAAAACCTATAAATTATCAATTTGCAATTGCCACACAAACATTGGCTGACATTATTTGAAGTATATTTGGTTATAACTTGACAAAAAAACACAAAATTTTGGTGTAGTCATTCATAGCTTTCAATTTATACACATCAAAGTCAGTTAAATAATTCATTACCTTTAATTTTACATATTGTCTTAACATCCAAATAGGTATAGTATTAACATAATTCATGTGTGGTACTTTGAATATACTGGTCAAAAGTAAAAGCAACAAACAGTGTCTAATAAATTGATACTTAATTTTGTAAGATTAAAAATAATCCCTACATAGAAAACCACAAAAGGATTATGTTAAATTTGTCAGAATGATGAGGTTATGAAGTAATGTTTAGTCAGATAAATGGCACGTCAAAAGAACTGACACCTAGGAATTTTCAAAACAAAAGTATTTGGATTTACTTTCCAATTTTTTTTTCTGCTATAAGGACTTTGGCTGTTATTGTATGCTATGCTATTGTATACTGTCCCATCAGAGATTTTTTTAGGCTCATTAGGTAATACTACAAAAGAATGTGTAAAGACACAGGTATCTGGTGCCTGAAAACATTGTGTCAGTATTAATGTTACCATTCTGTAATGAATGATGGATTTGTGTGCATGTTAAAGTTTGGGTTTAAAAGAGGATAAACATTTTATTCTGGTAAGAAACAGCTGCAGTGAAATAAATCTGACCACATATTTCTTCAAGGTTTTTGCCTTCCCTTGAACGAACAGAAATCCGAGAATCTATAGTAGTTTCATAAATCACTTCAAATGCAACCACAAAATGAAAAAAAACACATTTAACCAATACTGGTAAATAAGAAAGGGTGTTTATTTACAGAAAAATTAATTGGAGAATTCTATTAAACTTCTTAATATATTGGTAACTTGTGAAAATACAGCATTCATTCTATATCTGTGATGCAGTTATTTATCAAAACTCAACTAGTTTCATTACTGGTTTAAATTATGTGTTTCAAATATGTCAATTTTTATTTGGACTCTTGATGCATACTGTGTATTCAACTAGGACAGTTTTCAAAATTAGCAATGCATAAATTGTATTAATAAGCAGCCATCACAGACATAGGGTGAAGCAATTTATTTTCATTTTATATCTTGTAGACAAATCCACAATGTTAAGAAAAAATAAAAGTAAATGCTTCTTAAAGGGCTGTATGTGATGGGTGATAGCTTTTGCAGAAGCTGCTATGGTATGCTTGATGGCTATGGTTGGATGGCTGATGCATTGAAACACGTGTTTATTATTTCGGCTTATCAATGCATTAGGTAAGGGCTGAAAACAGCCATAGTAAAATAAAGTGGATATGTTGCACGTGACACATTTTTATGATGGAATGTACTAATAAAAATTAAAAGTTTATGAATTACTTAGCAAAAATAAATGCTTAATTTAAAAACAATTTAACTCACACAAACATTACATGAAACTTAACAACTATGTTGATTATGTGACAATAAAAGAATCAGACAACAAAAGCGTCTAATCTCTATTAACATATATTTATATAAGTTGATTCATAGGCTTTTTAGTTTTTAAATTGTGAGATGAACTGTTTTTAATAACTACATCATCTATATGTGATGCAATAAAAGTGAACTAAAAAAAATTACATTTGATATGCAATGTTTAGCTTTACTCCCATACTTGTCTCTCTGTAGGGCTCTAAACGACAGCATGAAGAAAAGGAAAGAAAAAACAACAAGTAAGCTTACAGCGACAGTAGAAGAAACATGAGTAAAAAGCAAATTGATGATATGCAGAAAAAAGAGTCAAAGGAAATAATTTCCACTGCCCCAAAATTCATGAGTCTGGGTTACATGATTTATCATAATTAAAAATACTGAAATGTTAGTCAGAAAATAAGAAATCCCCCTTAACACATGCTAATATAATGAGTCTTTTAAAAAGTGTTTCCACCGTTTGTAAATTTCAAACAAATACACACTTAAGATTATCACATAAACCAAGGAGAGTAAAAATTTGAGGGCAGACCGTGACTATTTTCACCAATATATTTCAATGTCACATATGTGTGTGTATGTTAGAGTATACCTGCTTCAAGGAATGTTATTTAATTTTAAATTTTTTCAGTAAAAGTATAAATAAAATCTGAAGCTTTTATACACAGAGAAACCAGAGTTGAAGACTTTCATAATTGTGTTCATTTTTTCCCGCCTTCTGTATCTTCTCTTTTCCTGCACAAAAGTTATTTCCCTATTTTATATATATGCATTATTTTATCAGTTTTAAATAAAAACTGATCAACATTGTCATTTTTGGAACTCATATTCAAAGGTTGTGTAACTATGGAGGAAAAAAGATTAAATGTATTTATTATTCTGAATACAGAAAATGTGAGAGGGGAAAAACGCAACCAACAATATTAGGTTTTCTTCTGGATTGTTGCACAATTGTATGCGATCAAACATTTTGAGAGTTGATCCTTTAAACAACAATCCTGTCCAAATTATTTTTTTAAGGGAAAAAAACCTCTTAACCAGGTTAACAGAGTTGTTCTTGCTGATTTTGTCTACAAAAAGACTAAAGTATCATAAAATAAAAACCAGCAAATTCACTGGGCCAGATCATTGCAAAGGGTTCTATCTTATTATAATTTAATGATAGTTTAAAGAGACAGTTTTGGTACTTTAAAGGTTGATTTGCTTCTCAGAAAAAGATCAACAACATTTCAAAATGCAAAGGAAATCTCTTTTGAAGTTTCAAAAGAGTTTAAGAATAAGAATTTGAAAGGAAGGGCCAAGCCAGTATATCAAGAGATGTAAATGCTTGGAGGCTCATTACGGCTCATTCCTTAAATGAAAGCATTTTAGAACTGGAAAACACATGAGAGATCACTGCAGTTCAACTCCCACTTTTCAGAGAAGAGGAGACTGCAGCCCAGAGGGGCTGAGCCTTTATCTAACACCACACCCTGTTAATATGGCAGAACTGGGATCAGAAAAAAGTCTTCGAGACTTCTTCCAATTCTGTCTGCTTCAATCTCCTTCACTTCACATCTGCCTTAGGCTTTGAATACTATCACAGAAAATCTATTTATATACATTCTAAAATGATCTTGTATTCTTACCAACTGTAATATATTCTTCACTATATTCCATTCTAGGACTATGTTTCTTTAAAGTTTTAGAATAGAATTAAATTACTTTAAAATGTAAATTATTTTAGTAAAATCATGACTTCCTCTCTAAATTATGTTTTGTTGACAGGTTTTTGTATAATGAGATTTATCTTTACAAAAATTAAATTCCTAATACTGACAAGAAGATAATGGTCCAGAAGTACTCTGCATGAAATTTAAAATATTTCCAGATAGACTCTGAATTCATTGTAATAAAAGTATATTATTCATCTTCATTTCTAATTCTGTATGCTTCAGTGACACAATAAACACATCTTTACATATTTTAAATAAATGGTGTTACAACCAAGAATAGATACTTTAAATCAGAATGCTTCTATGCTTGGATAGCATTGGTGCAACTGAACCAGAGGACCCACAGAATAGAACCAAGTGGTAATTCAATATAAACCACTCCAGTACATACCGAGCCACCTATATTTCATGTAAGATTTCACCTTGCCAGTAAGAATATAAGTGCATTCATCTGAAAGCATAAGATTAGTAGCAATATGACAATCACCAAGATTTATTTTTGGTCAGTGGTAAAAAAGAATTATTTTAAGCACTACCATAGTTTCTTAACATCTTAAAAAATATTAAAACATTATATAGTGTACAGTTCAACTTCTGACTCTGGAAAACATTAATAAAGTTATTTACTTTGTTTTTTTTTTTTTTTTAAAGTCAGTAAAGTTATTGAATTTACTGGAATAAAAGACAAATTCATTCAGAAGAATCCTTTGTGTATTTATTGATAATCTCAGTAGCAATAACCAGTCATAGATCCCAAGAATAATAGTTTGTATCAATACAGTATTATTTAAAATTCTTACATTGTGAGAATTGCAGTTTGATAGTTTTTATGGAAGTATTCCATCCTTGGAAAAATCTCATACTTTAAGATACCAGTAAAAATAAAGTAAGACAAGAAGGCAGATATTGAATTAGGAAAAACATACAGATTAATCAGTGTTACTTTTTCATTATATAAGAAATTAGAAATTATATCTGAATTAGCAAAAAAGTTAAACAAAATGTGGTCCAAATTTATTACTTGTTTTGAAATAATTACCTATGACTCTTCTATATAAGGTGAATAAATGTAGAATATGTTTAATTTCCAGATAGGGTGAAAATCTGCATTTAACATCATTCAAAATTTACTAAAATGTCAGCACATATTAATATGTTTATAATGACACAATTAACCTGTCACTTGTCCTAAGGAAAATAAAGAAAAAAGCAAAATAAAACAAGCCTTTATAGGGTCTACTAAATTGTCCTGCCAAACCACATCTGATGCATTGTGTAATGTACAATTCATTGAGTGCTACAATGAAATAGGGACACTGAGATATAAAGAGACACTTTAGGTGGGGTAACCAAGAAGAAAGACCTAGAAACTGTCTCATATTGATGGTTCTGATTCATTACAGAAATGGAAGACTAAAGGAAGACAGGATAGCTGTTTCCAAGTATTTAAAGGATTGCCATAGACAACAGAAGAATGCTTTGCTCTTCTTTGTTCTAGAGGCCAGAGACAAATTTCAGCTTAGAGGAAGGAAAAAATATACATAACAAATGGAGTGTTTCAACAATAGAATATATGAGATTCTGAGGTAGGATGGGCCCCATTAGAGGAAATACTTAAGCACAAGCTGACAGAATGTCAGCAATGATGTAAAGAGAATTCGATGAGCTCTATGCTTTCTAATTCTAAAGACATGCACCCTTTAAGAAATTTGAAATTGAAAGTGAGCTGAATTATTTCATTGTATCGACAAATGACTTGCCTATATTCCTGCAGTCACTTTTGATTATTGACTTTGGTGTTTCTGAAATAATGTAAAATCATCCTTCGTATCTGGCAAGATGCCTCCTGAGGAAGCGCAGATGGTTTTAGACACACAATGGCCTTTTTTTAACAAATATATCCTTTTCTGCAATGGCACATTCACACTGAGTTGCACACACTCACATCACTAATCTTTCACCTGTGACTAAGAAAAACAACAACAACAACAAAGATTTCCACAGAGGATAGTAGAAATGTTATTTAAAATTGCCTAGAAAATTTAAATACTGCCAGTCACATTCAACTTGAAAGAATCATGGAAGTCTCTTTGTAATTGTGAATTTTCTTTCAAATATAATTTCAAGTAAGTGGATCACTAACTAGGACTTTTAAAAAACTTTTATTTGAATAATTTTCTCTTGTGGTCTCTTTACATATGATATATTTTAAGTTTTCTGTGTCCCTAACACATTTTTATACTCAGGAAAGATAAAACCATGTCCGAATGCTTACATTGTAAGTGGTTTTAAAGAGATCTATGGTTGTTTTTTTTTTTTTTTTTTCTGAGATACAATTAATTTTTGGGTCATTTTCAAGCTAGAGGACGTACAGAGGAACCATACTCATTAGCCTTGTTTTTAACATGTAGCTGCAGAAGAAAAAGCAATTTTATAATCTGCCTGAGCCAGCTCTTACTGGCAATGGCAGAGCTAAGGCAGAACCCAAGCTGCTACTGCCCAGTACACTGTTTTTATCCTCCACTGCTTAGTTCAACGTAATTCTCCCCAGAGTTGATTTAAATGCTTTCATCAGTACTAATGGTTTGTGCTCAGAGTGTACTTTATGGTATAACAAATTAAGATTCATTTTCTTGATCTTGTAATATTAAGACTACTGAATCAAGTCTTCCTTTATGTTACTTACCTTAAGAAAATATCTCATTTCTCAAAATGAATAGATATTTAGTATAAAAACAAATGAACAACAAGTACTGACAAACCACAATACACTTTATAACATTATGGAGAAACAAACACGTATTGATGAAGCAGGCATTTGTTTATCAGAAGGAATCCATTTCTTACTAAGGAAAACCTAAGGAAAATGGAAAATAAAAGCACCAAGAAGGGTGGAATGCAAAAGGAGTCTGCATGTCTGCTTCCAAAACAAAGAAAGGCAGGAGAAAGAAAAATAGAATGTGCCCATAAAAGCTACATAAAATGGGACTCTCACTTGAAAAACTTAAGATAAACTCCAGCACACCTTGTGCGTTGTACATGCTGACAGAAGGGTTGTTACAGACCGCCGGTTCCCCAAGCAATGTATTATAGGGATTGTTAGTACCATGCGGACGAAGGAGAGCATTGCTTATAAGATGATTAGCCATGGCTCCTGGAGCAGTCCCATAGAAAGACAGAGAAAAAAAAAAAAAAAGGTCAATCAGGCAAATGTGTTTGAAAAAAAGAAAGGAAACATTTAGAATGACAACAATTGATATAGTCCTGATTACAGGCAGGCAGCTAACTAGACTAAAAAAATATGCCACTTAGAGCACACATTTCCAACAATGCACATATCTGAGTCAATGGGAAAGAAAGAAAATGATTTACAATGTTGATTAAGCTACATTTAAGGTTTTCTTTTTCCCAAGGTGTATGTTAGAATATATTTCCATGCTTGCTAAAAATTAAAATGAAAATGAAAAAAAGCAAAATCTAATCATTCATACAAACAAAACACAAAACAAAAGTCAAAAAAAGTTTAAAACAGAAAAAGAAAAGCAAAAATTAAAACATTCCCTCATTCACAGAAACCACTGGGTTGTTTCCAATGAAAATAAAAAAGGATAAAAGGCAACATTTACGACAAAACACTCATTTGGAGAGCAGTTGTTGACACAACAGAATTTGACATTTCTGAAATTCTATGAAGAGGAATCATTTAAGATGAAATAAAACAAAATATAATCACTCATTAGTACACCATGGTAAGCATACTAATTTGGTGATCTTACAAATCTGATAAAAAATCATAGAGATGCTATTTTTAAATATTTTAAGTAAATTATTAACTTTACAATGTCAAGCAATATACATATATATAACTCCATTTTCCATTTTCCAACTGGCTGTTTGGAATTTGACATAGCAATGAAACAATATTAAATTCTTTCACCCTTTTGTGAATATTTTTTGTTCTTAGTTTCTAACACCATCAGTATGACTTGCAACTTTCCATCCTCCAAAGCCATTTAACCAAGAAGCAAAGATCAGAGGAGAAGTTTTATTAATATACTTAGGACATTTATGAAAATAATAGAATTGTGTATTTGTGTTAGATGAGAAAGAAAGAAAAGGTCACAAAGGAAAGGAAAATACAAATTGCATGGGAATAGTCATGTTGAACTGACAAGTACATGTTAATTTAAATATATGTATTAGAGGATGAAAACACAAGCTATAGGCTGGGAGACAGATTTGTAAAACAAATTTACAAATATTTTTAATCCAAAAAAGAACTAGTATCGAGCATGCAGAAAGAAGTCTCAAAAGTCAACATTAAAAAAAAAAAACTAATAGCAACAACAAACACTCCAATTAGAAAATGGTTCAAAAGCGTAAACAGATATTTCGTGGAAGAGGATACACAAGTGGCAAACAATCTTATGAAACAAATTGTTATTGGCCTTAAAGAAATACAGGTTAAAACCACAATGAGACATTACTACATATCTAAAATAAAAATGATGAAAAATACTAAACGATGGCAAGAATGCAGAGAAATGATTATTTGGACATCGTTGGTGGGAATGTAAAATAATACAGCCATTCTGGAAAACAGTTTGGCAGTTTCTTATAAAACTACTTGTGCAATTATTATGACACCCAGCAACTGCATTCTTGAACATTTATCCCAGAGAAATGGAAATTTACATTCACACAAAAACCTGTACATGAATGTCCATTGCAACTTTATTTGTAGTAGCTCCAAACTGGAAACAACCCAAATTTCCTTCAACTGGTGAGTGGTCAAACAATCTGTAGTATTCCCATACCATGAAATACTAGTCAACAACCAAAAGGAACAAACTATTGATACACATAAAAACTTGGATAAATCTTTAGATAATTTTACTGAGTAAGAAAAGTCAATCCCCAAAATTTACATACTGTTTAATTTCATTTATACATGTAACGTTCTTGAAACAACGAAATGATAGAAATGGAGAACAGATAACTGGTTGCCAGGGGTTAAAGATAGAGGATGGAAGTGAGTGAGTATCGTCATGAAGGGCAGCATGAAGCATCCTTGTGGTCATAAAATTATCTACTCTGTATCTTCACTATGATGGTGTAAATATGAACTTACTTTGTGGGTAAAATTGCATAGAACTAAACACATACATACAATTAACTACAGGTTAAACTAAAGAAATCTGAACAAGAGTGGTGGATTGTATCAATATTAATATTCTGGGGTGATATTGCAGTATAGTTTCACAAGATATGAGGGAAACTGGGTAAGTGATACAGTATCTCTCAGTATTATTTCCTACAACAGCATGTGAATGTACAATTATCTCAAAATAAAAAGTAATTAGGCCGGGCACAGTGGCTCACACCTGTAATCCCAGCACTTTAGCAATCCATATTAAATTAATGAAACAACCAAAAAAAAAGTCACTCCTAAAAAATGTTAAAAATGAGAAGGAAAGTGTGGGTAGTAGTATTTTTGATCTTTTCTAAATTATAACTCTTTGTCAGAGTAAATTATCAGTCAAGTAACAAATGTCTTAACCTCAACATTGGAAAAATGAACATCTCTTGATTTAAAGGACACTATCCCTTGTCAGATCTCTAGAGTTGGAAGGCATCAGTTCATTCAGGAAATAACTCATGTGTTTGCATCCTGTATTTCTTGCAAATAATTAGGATAGAACTGTCACCGAATTTTTCACTTCCTAAGTGTTTAATATTTGCTTTCTGAAGATGTAAAACATATACATCTAAATGTTCTTACATAGTGCAACGGCAGATTTGCAATGTATTGTGTAATGGGCCTATAAGGGCATTATTTTCCATTAATGAATTAAATATATGGTATTTTATGAGAAAAATATTTCCCTTCATTGCTATACATTATCTAATTTGAACTAATTGGAAAACAAATAATAAGGTAGGGAGATTGCACGCCACTCTTCTTCCTAGCTCCAAAAGTAAAATATTTCTTTGTCTTAAATACACATATATTTTTTCTATGTTGATCTAAAAGAAGATAATTTGAAAAAAGAAAAATGCACTTTTGAATAAGGAACAATTGATTTGGGAAGAATCAAACGCAAGCAAGAAGCAGATGACTCAACTTTCTGGTTTCTGTGTTTATCATTCACTTTATTGAAAAGCCAAGAATACAAGAACAAAAGAGGATTAATCATACAAAGAAAGAGGAGTTTTATATTGGATTTCTAATGAAATTATCAAAGATTTTAAAAATATTCTATGTGGTTATATCTATCCTGGCATAAGCTTCCTTGTCAGTTTTTGTGTTTTCTAATTTTGAATGTATTTTAAAACCACTTTGATCAGTGAAACTATTAATCTGAGAAGACAGTTAGTTCTAAAGTTCATTTTCTTTTTCAATCATTTCTGCAAAGCTGGAAAATCCAGCAACAATGGCAGAAATACCATATAACTAAGTGTTATGACACAATGGTGGCTACATGGAACAATATTTAGTCTCAGCCATGTGGCTTTGGTAGGTTGCTTCTTCACATCTCAATGTAATCCAGAATCAGTTATTGATCTGTAGCCATAATGAGTGTCATGCAGTCATAACTGGAGATCTATCTGCTGGTTACACTGAAACCATATAAAGACTTATAAAAAATAACATAAAAGTATTAAGGAAAATGCATGTTCCTCTTTGCCCTTGTTATTAAGGACCTTTTCCTGACAAAAGAAAATAATCGCTACTTAAAAATCACGTGCTTCTTTATTGTCTAGCACTCACTTTCATGCCTCATGCACCATTTGAAATCAATGTAATTATTGTTTCTGAAATTAACTCTGCAACTGGAGAGTTATAATTCAAATGAGGTCTTCAGCAACAGAAACAAAAAAGAAAGAAATGGAATTTGATGATTAGTGTTTTTCAAAGTCTATAAAGACACAGATAAGCTCTGCGGGTTTGTGAGTATGAAAGAGTAAGAGATATGTCTGAGTAATCAAACAATTTTTCCTCATTTGATTCACCTAATGTAAGAATTAAATACTTTTCCATGACTATTTAGGACTCGGAGTGACCTCGAGAGGACATGTTCCCTATCACTCTACCAAACAAGTACAATTTTTCTGGAAGGTACTATCACATAGTTCCTACAGTCCACACTCACTAAGTAAGCATTTCAATTATACTTCTGAATAGTAGCACTGACTGTGCTGAAAACAAAACCTAGCTTGCTGCCAATGCCTAGATCTTTTAACTAAAAACTTGCACAGAAGCTGTCATCCTCCCCCTTTTATGTGCAAAGTTACTTTTGTCTTTTCTCTATAGCTGCATTGCATTTCTCTTGCCTTTGCTGAAGTCTATTCTGTTTGCTTTTGGCTGTCTCCTCAATTGACTTAGGTCATTTTTAATTCTAATACTGTCTTCCAGGATTCTGTCTACCCTGTCTCTTCCTCTTCCTTCCAACCAGCTTCTGATTTGTAAACTTCCCTTCTAATAGCTGTGAAACTGTTGAAGATTTCCAAGAAGTTCAGTGTTTACAGACCATCTGTCACTGTTTCTCAGCTGAAAAGTTGGGCTTACTCCTTAGTCAGTTTGAAGACATACATATGATGGTGAATTTTGGGGGCTCAGGGAGGACGAGATAGTTACAATATTACATATGTGAAAAGAAGGTTCATGTGTTCATGTGCTAATTTTTCCTGGAATGGAGAGGCGCCATGAAAAAGCAATATACAGGGGTTTTCACTGCTCTACATCAAGTATCTAAATAGTCCCTAGAACTCAAAAAAATATTTGTTTAATTAATGAAAAAACTTACGTGAAATTGACGGCATCTTGAAAATATAAAACTAAATCAAATTTATCCATTACGAGTAGTCTTATAATTTTAGTAAATTTTTTAATAGTGTCAATTGTCCAGTTCCTAATGTAATTTATTTCCTTCTAATCCTATATCAGGTACTCTACTATCTAAACTTTAAAAGCAGAAATAAACAATCATATATTATTTGGAAATACAAAAGGCTACCTGAATACTAACTGTGGATAACAACAGAAAACAAAACAAAACAAAACAAAAAACAACTCACTACCTGCCATGACTCAAAGTAAAAAGCCCAAATTTGGGTTAAAAATAAAGTGGCTATATGAAAATGACAGTTCCTTAATCATTTAACTCACAAACTCCTGGCTACTGTCGAGTCATACTTGCTTAATTGCTATCAGAAACAAGAATTAGCCCTCTAATAAAGTCATGGAAAATTATTTAAGATTGAATTACAATATATGTGTATCAAGCACGGCATAGCGTCTCACACCTGTAACCCAACACTTCGGGAGGCTGAGGTGGGTGGATTACTTGAGGTCAGGAGCTCAATATCAGCCTGGCCAGCATGGTGAAATCCCGTCTCTACTAAAAATACAAAAAAATTGGCTAGGCATGGCGGAGCATGCCTATAGTACCAGCTACTCAGGAGGCTGAGGCAGGAGGATCTCCTGAGCCTGGAAGGCAGAGGTTGCAGTTAGCTGAGATCACACCACTGCATTCCTGCCTGGACGACAAAGCAAGACCCTGTCTCAATAACTAAATAAATAATAAAGGAAAACAATATATGTGAATCATTACCATGGTTTTCAGTAGAAGGCCCAGCACAAAATTTTTATTTCTGATGAAAGTGAGATACAAAGCAAAAATGATTTTCGTATTCTATACTGAAAAACTTGGGGAAGTTTCTTTAACACATGTTTAGAAGAAAGTCAGATCCTAAAGCCACTGAAATAGATTCAGTTAAAATCATAGTCATTTTAAGAAGGGTTCTCTTCTTTTTTTACTTCATTTATACCTGAAGATCTAGACTGATATAAAAATTGTGAATGAGTGAATTTTGAATGAAATAATGAGTCACACTCTTCTCAAATGTATAGTTTTAACACAAAACTGTGATTTTTTTTTTTTCTTATGAAAATAGAATAGGTGTTTTGACATTGGGAGGCCCTGAATGACAGCACTGTCTGGGCTGGTTCAGTGTAACTGAGGACTGGAAATCTAAGGCTGAATGATGTGCTTTGAAACTGTACAGTAAAAAACACATCTGAAAAAGGATGACAGTTGGATCTCACTTGAATCTATCATTCAGAAACATAATTCAAACAACGCTTCTTCTTGACAGCAGGCTAACAAAAGTATACTGAAAAGATCTTAAAATAACTTGAATTGCCACTCTACTCTGACCTCAGACTTTATTTCTTTTTTCAAATGCACTTACATTCTGGTTTGATCATATTGAATGGCCAAAGTTTTAAAATTCAAAACCTTGGTGATCTAATGAACCAACTGAATACAACCATTCATCAACAGTCATATAGCAAGAGGCCTCAATTTTCAAATTCTTATATCTATAAATATTTAAGATGTCAAATGTTCTGTTTGCTTTATCCTAAGAAAATAGTTATACTCTGATGGTTCTTTCTTCTCTAATATCCTCCAGTCCAGTCCCTCATGTTTCTCTCTCCTTTGCCTTGACATAAAATTTCTTATGAAGTCATTTCTAATATACACATGAATGTATATAAATTAGAGTTTTGCATAAAACACAGTTACTACTGAGTGATGTCTATTTTTGTTTTCAGACCTTAATTTTGCCCCACAGGGGAGACTTAATTTGTAACAGGCAAAAACAGTTTTTCTAATGGTTGTATTTTCTAGGGCATTAGAACACTAACTTCAGTGTAAAGCAAGGGATCTTTCACAGAGACATGAGATCTATGAAGTTGGGAAATCCTTAACACTGCATGTAAAATGGTTTAGGTATATGTTTGTATGCTAAATTGTGCACATTCACATGTCTGCACTTCCTTCTGATGAAAGAGTCCAATGGCTTTTCTTTCCTTTACAAAGAATTAAAAAACTGGTATAAAGGAATAAGAGGCAAGTTTCTTTCCTTAGTGAGTAAAATATAATATAAACAAGAAAACTGAAAAAACTAAATTAGAAGTACTCCCAATATATGTTATATTTATATCACCTAATTGACTGTAAGATTGCATTATGGAGAAAGGTTATAACTCAAAATTTATAACTGAATACAATTTTTAACATCATCTAATCTACCACCATTATTTAATACATAAAGAATCACAGGCTGAGGTTTTTATAATTTATTCAGGGTCACGCATGACCTCTGGTAGTTTTATTTAAATATGTTTAAATCTGTGATTTTCAAAATATTTTTTAGGATCCTCTTCCTCAAAAAATGTTTCAACATAATTTTATTAGGAGCCTTGTAGGAGTTCATTAATCTTTCCATACCCTTTCTGATAATATTGAATTACTTTATTTTCATATTCTTGTATTAAATTATATAAAATAAATGAATAAAAAAGAATGTAAATAGACAAAAGAAGAAGCTTCAGAATTACAGAGAACGGATTCAGTAGGCATTGCCTATTTTAAGTATTTTGTTTCCTATTTTTAGCTTTTTGGTGTAGCAAAACAATATCAACACATATAAACAATCTACAGAAGGTGCAAACAATGATTAGTTCAACTTGGTTGGGCTACTTTATAAAACAGGGATAGCTATATAAATCAATACCAAGTCACTTATTAAAAAAAACAACGAATAGAATCTACATGACACCTTTCAAAGTTACATAAGTTTTAAAATCACAGAATCCATAATTTTAGATTTTAATGTTTTAATTCGAATAATGAAATTACAAAGTCAAAAAAGAAATATTTCATTAAATGCTAAGAACTCTTTCATCATTTTTTTTTCTAAAGTCATAAATTGAAGAGCTGACATCTTGATTTATCACACTGTGCACTTTTAATAGCCAACAAGTTTGCTATTAAATTTTAATCAACCTGCCTATTAAATTTCATTCAAATCGTTTGGAGATACTTCAGCTTCTTTTAATAGCTAATTCATTCACTGGGAACCCATTAATATGGATTTCAATGACACATTTTCTCTAAAGTACAGATTAAGTTATTGTTAGTTCAATATAAAATGACATAGTCTGAATTCAGAGGTGTTGCCTCTATTTTAACAAACAAATCTGAAGATTCAGAGTTGGAAACCCTAGAAGCTACCTCTTCAATTCCTCTTATTTTGTACTAACTGGCTACATACGTGTCTTCTTGTTCAGACACTAGTTTTTCCACAATAAATACTTAAAAGTCAAATCGCTAGGTCATATCTTGTGCACATTTTCAGCTTATTGAAGTAACATACTGCCAAAGTGCTGTCAAACGTGTTTGTACAATTCACTTTCCCATGAACAGTGCACTTATTCTCTCAAATTCTTGCTAGGATTTAGCACTGTCAGACTGACATTTTTGCCAATCAGATAGAGTATAAAATGATATTTCATATCACTGTTATACTCTGCATTTCTTATTACTATAAAGGTGGGTAATTTTTCATATATTTATTCGCTATAAGGGTTTCTTTTTTGTGAGTTGTCTGTTTTTATCTTTTGCTCACATTTTTATTGAGTGAATTTCATTAATTAATTTGTAGACATTCTTTATACAACATGAGCACTAGCATTTTGTTTTTTATATATGTTGTTTACACTTTCTCCCTATGGCTTATGTGTTATGAGTACTGTTTCAATGTTGAGACAATGACCTTATCTGTCTTTTTCTTATAGGTTGTGATCGTTTTTTTTTTTTTTTTTTAAACTCCTTCTTTAATCTAAAATCTGAACTATAATTTTTAAAATTTTAAGGTTTTATATTTAGTATTTTTCCATATTATGCAACACAACACTATCATATTGCAAATGAGAAAACTACTGTCATTAGATATTCAATGATATTATTCATATAATTAGCTAGAAACCAAAGCTCTTTAGAGATTTTAGGTTTTCCAACTGCTTAAGCCAACAATGGTAGGATTGAAACTCAGAATTGTTGGTGAATCTGCTTCAAAACAGAGAAAGTGGTTGGTCTGTAGAAGTGAGGGACTCTTATTAGTGATTTATTAATCTCTAAAGCTCATCTTTTGCAGTCAAAGCCATGTATTTCTGTCTTCTTTTAAGTTGCACATTTTGAATTCTTTTGCATAGTACTCAAAGAATACTGTGTCTGGAAATCCTGGGGCAATTTTCCTTAACCACAGGCAAAATAGCAGTAAACTGCAGTTCTTTTTAGTAAATTAAAGGCACTTAGCAAAAAAATATTTATCTTTGTCATTCACACAGTAGCAACTCAATTCATTTCCTCTAAATCAGATTATTCGATAGTCTGCTAATGGTATGTAGTCAATCCCATAGCTATATTTATCTGTTACTCACACATTGCTTGTGAATTTGTTCTGAAATAAAATACAGAACAAATGAAAGTATTATTAATAACGACAAAATAATTTACCAAAGTGAAAAAATATGACATTTAGTATACCTCACTGCTCAATATTGGTGTATTTTTAATATTGTGCAAATTATATAATCTTACATGCAGAAGGTCTGTCGTGACTAAAATGTGATCTTTTAAATTGGAACCTATATTTGAAAACAGTGTGTCTGAACAAAATAGACATGAATTCAAATAAGGTATCCATGAATAAAGAGATTTTTGATAATGTTACAGAAGGCTTATTTTATACTATGATCATAGTCAGCTCTGTTCTATTTAGACTGGGGCTGATTCAGGAAACATATTGTTTCCATTTTTCTAAATCAAGATTGACTATCTTCCTTCAATCTATATATCCTCTCAACTCTTTCTTAATTCTCCAGTGATTTTCCAGGGTTGTAAATTACCTTCTATGAACGTGGTAGCTGACTTGTCTTACATTCTGAAGTGGCCACATTCCTTATCATGACAAACTATGAAGAAAGCTTATCATAAAAATTCATAGGAGAAGCTATCACATAAACAAACTTCTAAATGGCATGTAGTATATAAAGCTGAGCTATAAAAAGTGCAAGCCTTTGTATGCAATTCAACAGGAGCTAATTTAATCAAATACTACGCAATTATTGGTTGTTACAATTTAAGTACTTTTTTTTTTCCAATGAGGCCTTTTTCTCTTTGCTAAACACATATCCTCCTTTCACATTTTAATTTTTTAGATAATTGCGTTAACTCCCATTTACCTCACAATAGCAGACAGAAATTAATACAGCCTATTTCTTAGAAAAATAATTTGAACCAATGATGACTCTGCTAGAATTAACTTTGAATATTATATATGGTATTTATATCATCACAACCTTTATGTTTACAGTATTAGCAGGAACATTTTTCCAGATGAGAGACACAGTTCAGGTTTTATTTGTTTTAAAATTTTGAATTATAAAGCATATCATACTTTTTGTTAAAACCAGAATTAGCAACACAATAATAAAAAGTTTAATTTATAATATTATCACTGCAATTTCAACTGAAATATTTATTCTACTTATTCCAGGCATTACTGTATTGTCCTGACAGAAAAGGGCACAGCTTCAGAAAATATCAAATTCCGGAGTACAAAGAGCTGGGAAAAGTCATATCTTTTCTATTACTACATGATTATAGGGAAAAGCTATTTACCTGTTTTCTAACATAATCTTTGCCCTCACCAAAATGTTCATCCTTGTACTGAAATATAAATATTTTAAATTAAAATAAAAAAGATTCTACAAATAAAATACTTTGAAAGCTTCCAAGAAAGAAGAATGATGATGAAATTCTTCTTACAATCTAAGCCCTACAATTGGGCAATAATGTATAATAATTCAACATATTCTAGATCAAATAGTTTTGTAAAAGTAATATGTGATTTACCAATCTATGTCCTCATATATCCAGTTTTTTCGAGCTTTTCTTCCTTATATGGATAGGAAGAATCCACTCTAAAAAACTGTGCTTAGAATAAAATAAAATGGAAGCAAATGAATAATACATGAAGGAATTTTAGAAATAAAGATGTGAATAACTTCACTGTTAAGAATACCTATTTCCCATATTAGGTGATAAAAATAAAGGTCACTTTGAAATACTTCCTTCAAACAACTATATCTATATTCTAATCTTCAACTTCATGAAAAATTGTCATTATATGGAAAGAATGAATGTTTTTGTTACCCTGTATAGGGCTTTGTGGTCGGAAAGACCTTGTTTGGAATCTAGATGTTGCCTTTAATAGTCATGTGATCTTGGACAAGTTACTTTGACTACCAAGAAACTCAGTGTCTTCATGGATATAAAGAAAATGGATAATAAATAATGAACAGAGTACAATATGCAAATGATTACACACATACTAAAGAAGAAACATCAAATTTATCAACAAATATAAAGAGGCATATTGTGCTCTATCAGAGAAAGGAACACCAGCAACTCCTAAGTTGGAATCTTCACACTTAGCTCTAAGAAAAGAAATTTTTAAAAATTATGTCCTCAATAACTTACATGAAACAAATAGTAATATTTTAGAGCTAAGTGGAAATATTCTATAGCACTTATATTTAGAATGTATCAAGGTAGCTCACTGCAGCTTGTTTGATTCATAATAGAGGTAAGGAATACTACTCATAATACGTGAGGTAATAAGGTAATAAATCAATAAACAAAAGGAAATTAAATAGAGTTTTACAAATCTCTCTCTTTAAAAGGATCTATGAGAGCTTTAGGTTAATAATAATAATGAATACAAACTGTTTATTATTGCTTAGTTGGCTGTGAGGGACTGGATTACTTGGAAGAGTCATACCACAGACAAAGTTGAATGTAATGCGTAAGAAGGACTTGCTGAGTAAGCAATACGAAGATTTTTCTTTTCCAGATCCTGCCAACAATTTATAGCCAAGGACCTTTGCCCTGGATTGATTGGATGTCAATATTTCATATATTTCATTTTGCCACTTGAATGAAGAGTTAACTGTGAAAATTATTTGGCTTCCTTGGGTTAAAAACCTGGATATTAACAGCCTTGTTTAATTATCTCTTTGACTCAGCATCTCACTTTAAAAACCTGAGCCTATTTTTGCCTTTGTGTTATTAAACTGATTTTCCTAACACAGGCTTCTTTATGTTATTGTTCCTTTTCTGATTGTGTCTATTGATAACATGTACATATATATATTTTGCGTATATATATATCCTTTGCATATATATATACACACAGAATGCTGTTGCCTCATTTACACAGAATATAAAGAACAAAATTATAGACATACTAGACATAAATATAACAGTATTTCTCAAAAGAAAAATTTACCTATGTCATTGAATACTTATATTTGCATTCATATCAGGATAATGTTTGTTCAAAATAAGAATAGTTTGTTATATAGGTTACTCTGATTTGTTAGCTATGCAAGTTCCATAGGCACATTATTAACTGTTTTTGCAAATTTCATAAGTAGATGTCAGATTATATTAGGAGCTGGTTAATATTTACAACCAATGATTTTATAATTCTTCAGAACAGTAAGACTTTTGGGCAATACAGCCTATTTTATGCATATAAGCCAAATTATATTTATTGACATTAATAAACAACAGTGAATGAGTATGTGTGTTTTGCCCTAGTAGCTTTAATTTATATAAATCACTAATCACAGTAAAACACCACTTAAATTTTTTTCATTTGCAATTTTTCTTTAAAAACATAAAAGCAAAATATGTTTAGAAGCTTGACTATTAATGGGAGGGCAGGTGATTTATTTTGAGGTTTCTTCTGCCTCAGTGACCTACCTCCTGGTAAAGACAATACAGGCTCTGAGAAAACTTTTGTTAAAAACGGGTCTGAGCCACATCCCTGCTCCACTACATAACTGATGATTTAGCAGAGCTGTCTGAATTGGAATAGTGTTCTCTAAGCTTCTGAAGGGACAGGACAGGGCTTAGAAGAAAAGTGAAGGCAGTGTTTGCTTATGTCATTATCTAAGGTAGGGAGAAGAAATATATTACCTTTATTTCTTTGATGCTAAAACATGGTTATAAATCAAAAGTGGGAAATACAAATAAGCAGATGCAATGTGCATTTAATTTCTAATTTAGAAGCGACAACGCAGTTTTATTATTTTATTTTTTGTTAGGCTCCAGGGTAGCACAATCATTTATTTTACTTGACATTCAGTTAACCACTTCATTCTTCCCACCTATTTCTGCAAAATAAAAATGAAAACAAAACTTCGGTAGTGAATGATGGATTTTAATATCTGATTACTTGAGAGCACTAGCAAGGACAAGTTTTCATTTTTTAGAAAGTATAAGTGAACTTCTGAATAAAATAATAATAATTATGTTCCAGGCCCTGTTGTAAGCAATTTACATATTAATATATTCATTTACTCCTCTCAAGGACCTTCTGAAGTGAGTACTATTTATTTACCTATTGCATAGACCCTGAGAAGTTCAGCAATTTGCCAGAAGTCTCTGGATTAAAACTCAGGTGTCCATTCTTAGAACTATTATGCAAAACTAAAATGAGTAAGTCAACTACTTGCAAATATCTATTTGACAGCAGCATCTTTCCCCTCTGTATCAACCATACTCCTAACAGGTGGGGTCACCTTTCAGCAGGTAGCAAAGCCACTAGCTGCAAGCCAAAATTTACCCTTAAAAAATCTATTAAAATAAATCCATTGTCCTAGGCAATCACAGTTTTGTCAATTACATATATTTACTGAGAATGCTTTTGAACTCTGAAAAGAGATTAATAAAGATCTGAACTTTGAAAAGAGAATCCATCAGCATTTATAAATAAGTGTTACACATCTACAGATCGGTCTTCCTACAAATAACAACTAAATTTGGCTTAAATAAATACACCCTTACTAGTCAGATCTCTATGCATAAAAACCTAAATCAAATTAACTTGTGTGGGAGGTTGACAAGATGGAGGATAGGAGTTTAGGGAAAAATAAAAACCCATGATGCTACCCAAGCAATTGTTCCAGAAGAAAAAATAAATGCCCATTTTTCTAATTCTACCACTCAAATTGCATATTTTTGCAATAACTTCAGGACTGAGATGGAAATGGGGCACTCTTTTGTGATTCAAAGATCCATACTGGTAAGAGCTACCTAGCAAAATTTGATTTTCAAAGGGAAGTCTCTGACCTCAATCTAACTAATTAAATAAAAAGAAAATGAAAAATATAATACTTATGATGAGATAAAGCCAATAAAATATTTATAATGACATAAAGCCTAACAAATACAATATTTCTAAGATAAAACCTAATTTCAGAAAATATCCTAATTTTTATATAGAGTTACAAAAAAAGTAGAAATATTTAACAATTCATGCCACTGTTAGAGGAAATTTCTCAGTAAACATTTCATTTTTGGATCAAACTAAAATTTTAGATAAAACTAAAGTTTTAGAGACATTGTTAATCTAAATAGTTCTAGGCTGGGCACAGTGGCTCTTGTCTGTAATCCCAGCACTTTGGGAGACTGAGGCAGAAGGATTGCTTGAGGCCAGGACTTCAAGACCAGCCTGGGCATCATAGCAAAACCCTATCTCTAAAAAAAGTGGGGAAAAAAAAAAATGGTGTGGGAGCCTGTAGTTCTAGCTACTCAAGAGGCTGAAGCAGGAGGATCACTTGAGCCCAGGAGTTTGAGGCTTCACTGAGCTATGATCATGCCACTGCACTCCAAACTGGGTGACAGAGGGACACCCTGACTCAAAAAAATAAAAATAGCCGGGCGCAGTGGCTCATGCCTGTAATCCCAGCACTTTGGGAGGCCGAGGTGGGTTGATCATGAGGTCAGGAGTTCAAGACCAGTGTGGCCAACATGGTGAAACCCTGTCTCTACTAAAAATACAAAAATTAGCCGGTTGTGGTGGTACATGTCTGTAATCCTAGCTACTCAGGAGGTTGAGGCAGGAGAATTGCTTGAACTGGGGAGGTGGAGGTTGCAGTGAGCTGAGATCATGCGGCTGCACTCCAGCCTGGGTGACGGAACAAGACTCTGTCTCAAAAATAAATGAAAAAAATGAATAAAATGAAATAAATTAAATAAAAGTAAATAAATACATAGCTCAAGATAAGATTTGGCCTGCAGAGATTATTGGTAGGAGCTATGGGTGGAAAAGACTAGCTACAAGTCATTTTCACCGCTGCCAGAAAGTTGGAACTACTAGAGATTTGAATTAGATTTCCAGCAGCCCGGGGAGGAGACTGGGGATTGAGTGCTGACTAAACCTTCAAGGTATGAGCAGAACAGTAAATATTTAAATGAACCAATGAATAAACCATACTGAAGTCCTACAAGTTTGTGAAAACTTGGGTTTGGCGTAGAGTTAATCTTTGTTGAAACTCTCTATAATCAACCATCACCTTACAGCTGTTCTAAAGCTCCTTCTACTTGTGTATTCAGCTGGATTGCTAAAGTTAGCTTGATAATAGTGCTGGGGTATTGGCCTCAAGGAATTCTGAATTTGCTAAGTGTGTAACATTGTGCCAAACAAGTTGGCTGGAGAAAAATATTTGAAAATGTATAGAAAACATTTTGTGAAACATTTTCATATTTATAGATATTCAAAGTACAATTTTAATGAAAGATTTAAAAAAGATAAAGTTATAAAACAACAAACTTCCAAAGAGAATAAAAAGAAATTAATATACTCATTGAAAATTATTATTTCAATAAATCTTCCAAGGTTTCACATGCTTCCAAGGAGTAAAATCCCAATAGTAATCAAATTTATCACAATGGGAAATCTAGAAAGGTAATCTCATACTTATGATATGACAAGCTAATTCAAGAACAGAATATTTGAGATGGTTTAAAAAAATAAATACCATTGAGAAGTAGTTCTACACTGCATGATGTATTCTTTATTCCTAATGGATCCTAAAGACAATAATGATTGATTCTTGTTTGTAAGAATAGATGATAAAACATACAAAAATTTTAAATAATACTCTTTTGATGAATTGACCAGTGGAATGAACAGGAAAGAAAACCTAAATTAAAAATAGGACTAATTTTTGGACAACAGGTTGTCATTTTCAAGGGTCAGAACTATCTTACAGACAAAAATAAGAGATTTAATATATCTAACTTAGAAAGAAAGGAAAATGGAGTCTGAATTTAAAATAAAAGCACTATCTATAAAAAACGAAATGAATGGGAAGTTAGAATATATGAAGATGTAAAGATGTAGTATCTAAGATTTTTATTTTAGTAATAGAGAATATAATCTATTGAATAAACAGAAGTGAATAATTATGTTGTTGAGGTGACTATTTATCTGAAAAGATGAATCTTGGATGTCACCTACCTAAATATGATACACACGCCTGAATGCAGGGAAGATAGGACCCTGGGAAATAAGACAAGATTAAAGAAGGAGGTTAAAGACTATCTTCAGAGATACAATATGAAGAAACAAAATTTCAAGTAGTCCACTCATCTAAGATAAAAAAACAAGATGAGAATAAAACTAGGAGTTTCTGACTTGAGGGGCACAAAGAAATTAATATAAGAAATGAAGAAGATCACTATGATTTCTAGCACCAATAAAGTCACTAAGTGAAAGAAAGAATATATATCCTGATGAAATGATCACTATCTGGGCAGCTTTTAAATGATAAATTCAATTGAATTCTCTATAAAAAGGCATCATTAAAGTAACTTATTCAATGTCACAAGAAATTGTATACCCTTCCTTTAATAACTGTACGAAATATCTTTTAAAACTAGAGATTTTGATAAACACACTTAAACATATGACCAGACAATATAAAATAATACTATTTCCTTTAAATATATTTCAAATTGATCCAGTTATCCACACACCACTATATTCCAAGTTGATTAAATTCTTGAGAAGCAATTAAAAAGGAAGAAACTAAATGTAGTGTTATATAGTGATTAACTTTAAGCCCATAAATAGTATCCATTCATAGCATTTTTTACTGAACTTACATACCTTATTATGTTTACATGAATTTAGATAACAGTATTAGACAAAATAATAATTTCACATATTTTATTTATCCTAACAATATAAAAATAATTCATCTTTAAAATCATATTACCTCATTCTTTGTTTAATCAATAATTATTCTATGGCTGCCAGGATCTTTAAATGCAAGATAGTTCTGTCAATAAATCCTATAGGTAAGGACAGTTCTCTTTCTTGGAACATGCAGTAAATTTTCTTATATATGGAATTGTTTAAAGAATACAGAAAATTAGTCATCTGTAAGCAAATTAATCCTAGGTTATGGAGGTGTTTGTAAGTAATTTGTTCTCTACTATTTAAAAGTAATGTCAAAAAGTTAGAATACTCATATTAAAAGAAATTTTCACAAACTAAACATTAAAACTCAATTGAAAAAGATATGAATACTTAAGAGATATTGTCTACATGAATATATTCTAACCAATAAAAACAAACTAATAATGAAACAAAATACTAGGAGGTAGTTGTTTTATTTTAATATATTTTCTTCATATTTGGAGGAATATTCTCACTCACTAGTCTTACTAATCAAGAAAAAGTGATGCAGATAATTTTAAATCATCACTAGTTTATAGTTTCTATATTGTTACCCCAAACAACACATGAAACTCAATTAAGATTATATTAAAACATGGATCCCTGCATCAAATTCAATCTTGACACTGCCTGTCCTAACATTTTTATATAAATAAATGTAACTTACTTGAGTACAAATAATTGAGAGTACTAGTATCTGAATGTTTCTGAATCATATGTTATAATTATTACATTATTTCCTCCTAAGTAGCATAAAATATAACAAAAAAACTAACAGAAATGAGTTAAAAACAAAATAATAATTCTAGTTTGGGGATAAAAATAATAATATTGATCATAAAAATAACTTAAATTCATACAAATGCCTCCTTCCCGGATAAAACTATATTCTAAATATTTCCCATTGCTGACTGTAGTAGCCTCTTGGTCTCCAAAATATTGCATCTGGTCATTTTTACCGCAGCAAAATGAATTCTAATCATATCCCCACACATACACACACAGAAAGAGAGAGAGAGAGAGAAAGAGAGAGAGAGAGAATATAAGATCAAGGAAAAAAACTCGACCACAAACAAAACAATAGATTAAGGGAACTTCATTTCTTCATTTCAAAAATCTAAATGCCACCCAGGGAGCACTGAACCACAGGCACATACACAAAAATCATAATATACCCCAAAGTATCTTTTCTCCTAAATCTTTAAATACGCAATATCATCCAGATAAGTCTTTTAGATATTAAGATGTGATTTTTTCCAAGTACACAGGTTGCCTTAAGTATGTATTAGACAGTATACTTTTACTTCCGCAAAGACTATGAAATTGCTTTATACCTAAGACAATGTGGAACTCTATGATGCTTAGCTGACTATATAGCCACATAATTGCCCATTTTCACTGCTTCCAATGAGGCCTGACAGCTCTCGTTTATAGCAGCAGCAGATGACTAGGAAAAAAAGTTTCTTATTTTCTAATTTCCTTTTGGAAAAGACTTCTGAAAAATTCAGGATTTTTTTTTAAAGTGTCTTATGAATAAGGAACACATTGCTACACTCAACCAAGTTTTATGTTCTTACAATATTTCTATCACATGGAACAGGTTCAGAAGTTGCAAATAAAGCAAGGCATTTAAGAACTTCTTAATCAGAAAAGTAATAAATATGAAAAATTATTTCTAATTACCTCTGTTGAGTGACGCTGAACTGTTTATGTCTCCAGTAATAAAGGAAGACTCTGACTGCTTTCGAACCGTGTCATTCCACATTCTACGGATTCGGCTCTGGGTGGGGGAAAAGGTAGAAAGAAAATGAACTCATGAGACAGTGAATTTTCACACAAATCATTCTTTCCTTTTCTGTCATAGTTTACATGAGATGTTTGTTTCTAGTATTTGGCAAATAAACAAATACATGTTTGCAGTACAGTAGCATGAGAACATCAGAAATAACATTCATGATAATACATGGTTCTCATTAACTGTATTCCTAAATGCCTATATACCAAAGATAATTATAACTATGAAAAAAGAAATAAATGTAAAGTACTATGCCAACTTAAATATGTTGAAGATATACATACGTATATATCTTCAGACAGAATGAGAAAATTTTAATTTCCAAGGTGAAACAATTTTTACTGCAAATTTTATTGGAATGGGAATGTTTAAATATTCATTAAATTGCCAGTTCTAACAAAAGATTTAGTTTAAGAAATCAGAATCTTGCAAAAGAGTTTGCTATGAAAAGAGAACATTATTAAAATGCTACCAAACTTAAATTTCTCATAACATTTATAGGAAGATCAATGTAATTTTAGGGATTACATAACTATCCTCACTTTTCTTTCTTTGAAGAAAATAAAGTTAGTTGATTCATTGCTTCAGTAGGAAGTTTTATAGATAACTAAAAATTCTTACATTATTATTGACATTCTTAAATTCAAATTTCTAAGTGTCAGATAATTCAAGAAAATAAATATTATAAACTTTTTCCATTGGGGGATTATTTTCTGTTTTATTCTGTTATTTTATTGAGTTATAGATCAAAAAAGTATTAACAATCTTGTGAGGAAGAAACAAAATATCTTCAGAAGTTTTTCCAAGGTTGAAATAGTTATAAGAAATATTACTACTACTTATGAAACCATGCCTACAATGGGTTATGTTCCAAATACATTTGAACTTCCTGAATAATGGGAGTAATCAATGTTAGAATATTAGACAATTGGTTTTATGAATCTTGGAACATGATTATTCTTCAGGTATATTGTTGTGTACCACATTTTCCCTAGGTTGACAAATGCCTGCACGCACACACACACACACACACACAGACACACACACAGACACACACACACACACACACACACAGACACAGACACACACACACACAGACACACACACACACACACACACACAGACACACACACACACAGACACACACACACACACACACAGACACACACACACAGACACACACACAGACACACACACACACACAGACACACACACACACACACAGACACACACACACAGACACACACACACAGACACACACACACACACAGACACACACACACACACACAGACACACACACACACAGACACAGACACACACACACACAGACACACACACAGACACACACACACACACACACAGACACACACACACACACAGACACACACACACAGACACACACACACAGACACACACACACACAGACACACACACAGACAGACACACACACAGACACACACACACACAGACACACACACACACAGACACACACACACACACACAGACACACACACACACAGACACACACACACACACAGACACACACACACACACACAGACACAGACACACACACACACAGACACACACACAGACACACACACACACACAGACACACACACACACACAGACACACACACACACAGACACACACACACACACAGACACACACACACACAGACACACACACACACACACACACACAGACACACACACACACACAGACACACACACACACAGACACACACACACACACAGACACACACACACACAGACACACACACACAGACACACACACACACACACAGACACAGACACACACACACACACACAGACACACACACAGACACACACAGAAAACTAATAAACAAAAGGACAATGATGGGAGCCAGTCTCTCACATTTGTTTCATTAGTTGGTGAATTAATTAATTAAAAATATCAATTACCCTCTACTGCCTGCCAAATACTAACCTATAAGATACAAAGGTGAAATGTAAGCACAAAATGTCTTGACCCTGATGGAGCTGCTAAACTAGCAACAGATTAAATTATCACAAAAATAAATGCAAACGTACAATATGCCCACAAATCTCCATACAGTCATTAAATATTATAGCTGAAACATGAACAAACAAAATGACTGTCAATGGTAGAATGGATGAATAAACTCTACAAAAATATAAAGCAAAGAAAATTTAAAAGCTCATAGCCTCCTGCAGTAATGTAGATGTCTTGGGAACAAAGGAAAACATAAAAGAGTATGTACTAAATGAATTCAGGTGAATAAGCATCAAAATATGCAAACTAAAATGTGCTATTAAAAGCTAAGACAGTGATTATGTTTGGAGGTTAATGATTGAGACGGGTTCAAAGGGTTTCCAAGGTATTCTCAGTATATTAATAGTTGGCCTGGGAAGTGGTAATAATTAATTGTGCCATACATTTATGTTTTGTATACTTTTGTGACTATTCTTTATACTACAGAATTTGTAAAGACTTTTACCAATTATACCATATATTTTTACCATATATTAAAGGATATGTCCTTCTCTAGGGAGTCTGAGAACAACGCAGACTGAAGAAGTAACATTTTATCTGGAGTTGATGAAGTTATTATTGTTAGGTGATATTTATATGAGCTGTCCCTATTATCTCATCTCCTATTCATCTCCCCTATCTGCTTTAGCTGCACCTGTCCCCTTGCTGTTCTCTAACATGCCAGGCATGTTTGTGCCTCAGAGCTTGGCAATGTTGGTTGTTTTCTCTGTCTGGGGTGCTCTTCCCCCAGACACAGGTATGCATAATTCCTTTATCCTTTTAACTCTAAAATATTTTTTTCTGAAGATATAACTTGCATTGGAGGCTACACACACAATTCAATCACATCTCAGTCCCTTTTCCCCTACTACATTCCCCCAACAGTCACTAACATCTCCTACAATACCATGTATAATATAATTATTTCTTACATTTATACTTAATAGCTAACCATTTAATGTCTGATGTCTGCAATAGGCTTGAGGCTCTATGAAAACAGAATTTTTGTCTTTTTTGTTAATTGAGGTACATATACTTGGCACATACATACATAGTGTATGTATATTATATATTTGCATGTGTGTGTATATACATCTGTATCAATTTTTCTATGCTCTCTTTTCCATAATATACACCTTTCACGTATTCACCCATCAAAACCTCACAAGAACTCCATGAGGTAGGTAATACTATACATTAGAAAACCGAAGCACAGAGGTTAATGAACATTCTAATGGCACAGATCTAATAATCAGCATTGGAATGCAGTCATCTGGCTCCTGAGTGCAGGAGGTTAACAACTCACTGCACTACACCAAACATAGTTTAAGAGGAAAAGAGAAAAGAGGAAAAAAGGAAAAGGAGAAAAAGGAGGAAGTATTGCAGGCAGAGAAAAAGGTATATAGTATACGGCACAGAGGCCACACTTAGATATTTATGGAATGAATCAGGCAGGGTTTTAGAATATGGGAGTGAAAAACACAAGTCAGAGAAGACTATATACAATCAAATACCATTTTTAAACAAAGATTTCAAAAAGGAATGCTGAACAACACTTTTTGGAGGGAAACTATTAGAATAAGTTGCAGGAATGGAAAAATAAAATTTAGGAGTCTCTCTGGAGGAAGACATAGGGGTTGATTAGGGAGAGGTTAAATAAAAAGGAAAACATATTGAAAATGTTCTATTTATTCGGTTGGATGTTGAGTTCACAGGTGTTCATCTTATTAAAATGTTTCAATGTTTCATATACATATGTCACTTTTTAATTTTTCAAATATTATATAATAAAAAGCAAATATATCTAAAAGTCAATAAAATACATGAAAGATAAATGACAAAACAATGACAAGAAAGTCAAAAGATATTATTTCAGTCCATAGTTTAAAACAATTTTACACCCATTTCTGTGAATATGTTTGTGTGACTGATGCATATTATAAACCTTTTATAAGTGATTAAGATCAGGAAATAAGTTTGGAGGAGCAAGAGGTGAAGAGGATTTTTACTTGTTAGTCTTGGCCATCATCCCCTCCATTATCCACAATGTAGCAACATAATGTTTATTACATGCGGATTGTATCCTATCATTTTCATTACTAAATTATCTCACTGGCTATCCAAAGTAATCAAAATAAAATTTAATTTTCATACTGTTACAAATACCTAGGGATCGGTCTCTTTCCTTTTTCTTTGACTTTCTGTCTCATTCTCCCTCTAACCTACTTTGGCCAACAGTTTTTGTAAGTTCTCCACACCGTAAAGGCTTTGCATTAGACATTTTCTCACTTAGAATTCTGTTCCCCTGAATGTCCTTTTCTCCTTCATTTAGAATCTTGTAACTCAGACTTTGGCATAAGTACCACTTCCAAAGGTAGTCTTTCTCCAGCACTTAATTCCAGTAGCCACCTGGCTAATTGACATCATATTCTTGTTCTCTGCCAGCTTTCTCATTTGATATTTTTGTTGGGTCGTTTGTAATTAATACACTTTCTATCTTCCAATACTAGAATAAAAGTTCTAGATCACAGGGGAAGTTATATGTCTTTTAACCATTTTATCCCCAGAGATTAGAAAATCGATAGCATTATATAGGAGGCACTCAATATTTCTAAATAAAATAGTTATTTTAGAAGTGCTCTTATGTGAAAGATGCATCCATACTCCCCAAATTTTGTTTTAATATCAGTATTTTAGCATTTGCTTACGGATGGCCATAACTAGTGAGAAATGTATTTACTCGTCTTACCTAAACAAATAATATAGATTTAAGTAACTATAACCTTACATAGGCTTGGATGGTCATAGTTAATCAGAATTAGTATTATATTAAGTATAAGAAAAACTGTAAATTATTTTCCAAGAGTAGAATTGTGATATTACAAATTGCAAGAGTGAGGGGAAAAATATGATACAACTTAAAATATATGTACAATCATATTCTATAACAACAACAGTAAGAACTGGTAGCAACCATCATTTATTGAGTACCCACAATTTATTCTGTTTTGTGTATATTAGTTCAATCTTCTTAGCAACTTAAGACGTCAGTATTTATTATCACCATTTTACAGATGAAAAAACTGAATGTCAATGAAATTAGTAACTTGTTTTGTGTCATAGTTGGTACGTAGCAAGGCCAGAATTCAAAACAAGGTATACCCACCCACAGAGTTTATTATTATTCCATTGAGCTGTACTGCCTTAACTCATAGTTTAGAAGTATTGCTAAACATTGCACAACTCTGTTGTAGTAAACGAGACCCCCAAGTATTATTATAATATTAATGATATATTTCAATAAAATGACTATAGGATGGTAGCTGAAGAGCTCAGTAATGTGAAAAGCATGTGGGATCTAATCAGGCTGGATGATATAGAGAATCTCAGCAATATCAATTGAAAAGTCATGGAAAAAGGTATTACAAAAAGCAGGGGAAGAGCAAGGGATTATAAGTCTGAAAATAAAGGCATTAATTATTAAAGCGGCTCACGCTATAAGCATCATCCTGGTCTGCCCCCACTCTTATGTGAGAATTCAGATCTCTGATTGGCAAATTTAGTAGTCCTAAACTCAGAAATTTCCATCCATCTGAGTTGGGACAATTGTTCCTCTGATTTGCAACTTTACAACCTCAGTGTGGTGTGTAAAAATTAAATCAAATTCAGATTATTAATAATCATGCAATTATATTTAAGTTTCATGATTTGTGGTTGGTAAAACTATTTAAGATAGTCTGATATTTTTGACAGTTTTATGTTAACTTTTAAAATTTTAATTGGAAATATCAGATTGATATTAAAGATATGATTTTATTTGTAAAATTAAAAACTCAATTGGTGAGGAAACTATGAAAACACTGGTCATTCATTCATTTATAACTGGTTCAAGTGCTAGTTAGGTGTGTATGACTGTCTAGTCTGACAGTTGATGTGTTTGAGACAATCAGGTATATTAAATTTATAAATGATGTTTAAAAGGTATAAGGAAATTAAATTTTCTAAGCATATAAATGAAATTATTTAGGGAAATTTAATCTATTAAGCTTACAAGCCAATTGAACATTCATCAAAAAAAAATGAAGTAATCACTCTTATTTTACATGAAATAACCAAATTTATGAAACAATAATTAGATTTATAGGTTGAGCTAAAAGAGTAAAGAAAAATTAATTCTTGATTTATAACTTTATTTATCAATTTAAACTCAAGTCTTCCTCAGAAAAATTTAAGTGGCAACACTGAAAACATGACTTTTGTTTCTACCGAATTATGCAATCCTAAAACTACTAGTCTAGGTGACTTACATCTATAATCCCAGCACTTTGTGAGGCCAAGGCAGGTGGATCACCTGAGGCCAGGAGTTTGAGACCAGTCTGGCCAACATGGCAAAACACTATCTCTACAAAAACCTCAAAAATTATCTGGGCATGGTGGCACATGCCTGTGGTCCCAGCTGCTCAGAAGGCTGGAGGCTAAGATGGGAAGATTGCTTGAACCCAGGAGGCAGAGGTTTCAGTGAGCTGAGATTGTACCACTGCACTCCAGCCTAGGCAACAGAGTGAGACTCTGTCTCAAAAAACGAACAAACAAATAATACTAGTTTGCTAGCTTGAATCAAACTCACTCATGACCTACACAATTCTTAAGTCTTTTATTGACAGGCTCATCTTAACATACAGGAGTTGTTAAAATTTCTATGTAATAATCTTTGAGCTGACTCTGTGCCCTGGGAAAAATGGCACACAGTTTACCTAAAAGCTTAAACTTTTTCTGGTAAGGTACTATGCTGCTACGTCTAGTGTTGGGCGAATGGGAGTGGGGCTTAGACCAGCTATGTTAATAGTGCTGTTGTAGTAGTCTTCACTGCCCTGACTTTTCTTCAACTTCTCAGCACATAATACGGTTGAGTCATAGTTATTTTTACTAAACATACCATATCATATGTAAATTGTCTCAGTTTGTGATAATTATTACACTAGTTAGAAGAATTATAAGAATTAGAATCATATCAATATATCACATTTCTATATACATGAAATATTACTTTCTTTGATTTTTGGGTGAACTGGAAAATTCTTTTCTTTACCTGCTGCATTTATTGAACTGAAAGCAATCTGAAGTCATTAATTATTATGCAAACTGAGACCCCAATTTCATCATTTTAATACAGTTTTAGTTTCCTCCATTTTTGTCAGAATCATTCCCATGTGAGACACAGTGAAACAACAAAAACAAACCATGTGTTAAACACAGGATAGAAATTAGCTCCAATCATAAGGGACAGTAACTGGTTACAGAATATAGTTAAGAATTACTTCATTTCAGTGAACAAATATTGTTTACCTGTGAGCCTGTGGAGTAGCGTCCAGGAGTTCGAGAACCAGATGTTTTCCCTGAACCAATGGAACTCTCTGTACTTTTGCCACTACAGCAATGTGTTCGCAGGCATTTCCCATACTCTTTTCGTACCTAGACAATTAAATATTAACTTCTGTTAGCAAGTAATTCATTGCAGGTAGGAACAAAAGTAGACAATATATGTGAGTTTTATTTTTAGATAACATAATTTTTTCCTTGCCCTACAGATATAAGAAAGTCTGCTCAGCATGTATTTTACAATACAACATAATTATACGCATACTGTCAAGCTTGAAATTTTGCCTAATTCTGGAGCCTTTTAAAACACACACACACACACTCATACACACATACTCACACTCCTCCCATCACATCACAGTGGTACTTTCTCTTAGTTCCAAGAACATATACTTAAGCCCATCGAAGATACTATTTTTAGCTTCATAAATTTGATATAAAGTAGCCTATTGGTGCAAGGGAACTGTAGTTGTTGTTCTTTAGGTAGAAGCCTAGTTAGGAAGTTAAAGAGAGTGGGATGGAGGAAGTAGGGTAAGAAGTGGGGGAGAGAGACAGAGAGAGAGATCAAAGAAAGTGAGAAAGCAGAGAAAGGATATTTAAAGACAGAAAATATGAGTATGTTGGGCTAATCATTTCTTCTAAATCTATATTTCTCTGAAGTTTATTTTAAAAGAGATCAAATGTTTAAACTGAGAACAAAAATTAAAAAGATTGTAAATGTAGTCCTTCAAAATAGTTCTACTCAATAATCACAGAGAAATATAATTACTTTTCTTTATAGCATTCTTGATTAAATACTTAATCTTGGTTGTAGTATAAAATTACAGGGAAAAGGAAAACTTTTAGCGGATGTTTTCAAGCAGAGAAATATATCAACTTTCGGTAAAAATTTTAACCATGTCTAAAATTTTTATTACTGCCTATTTAATTGAACAAGGCATATAAAAATAAACAGTAACTGCCTTAAATCACGTATCTACTATCAATAACAACAAAGGGACATCTTATTATATGGATTATATGTTCATGAATTTATATTATGAAACAACATCATATACATAAATTATTCTTAGGCCTTTATGTATTTGATTTCACATTAGTTCATTTTTTCCACAACTTATGATAATGTAATATTCAAATAAGATTTTATTTAAATCAAAGTTTTAAACATGTGCTTTAAAAAGGGATGTTATTTAGAATCAAAAGCAAAAAAAGGTATGTAAATGATACATTAAATTTAGTATTCAAAATGGGAACGTTTCATCTTATTATTGTAAAATTCATTGTGTTAAAGACATAGGAGAATCAAAGACAGAACATATGCAGATTTGCTCAAAGAACTCACATTTATCGGTGCTTATTATGGGATAAGAACAGTGACGGAGATAGGGTCAGGTGACTCAAACATAGAAGAGGAGTGCCTGTGGGAGGTAGGTGTGGGGGGCCAAGGAGGGCTTCTTGGGGAAGAGAGCTTCCCAGAAAGTCTTCAAAAGAGCGGCTGGAATTAATTCATAGAGTGAAGTTGAAATAAAAGATAGGGGAGAAGAGGAGAAAAAGGCATTCTCACCACAAAGAATAGAATGAACAAAACAGGGTTATGATGTGCTGGTCTTTAAGGCCTTTCTCTGCTCTGGCATGGCAAAATTACTTATTTTTAATGTATTTAAAATGCTATTGATTTGTTTTGCAACCAGTCTCTTCTGTGCTACATTTATCAATAATTAGAAATAGAGGCAATCATTTTTGTTCAGTGTTTACAAGTTAGTCCATATTTTGTCTATTTTTAAAAAAGACACCAGTCTGCACCCAGTTATGTGTGTTTCTAAGATGCATCTGCAGGGAGGGTGAAAAGAAGAAACTTCTACTTTTTAACTATTATGTGTCAGGAATTGTGCTAGGTATGTCCCTCAAAATGAGTCTGAAAAATAATTATTAACTTCATTTTATAGATTAGGAGATTGAAATGGGTTAAGTAATGAGAGTAAACAAGACCGAAAAGGTCAAGCGATGTGCCCTAGGAGAAAACTCTAAATTTCACGAGTGCTGTATGATCAAAAAGCTCTAAGATGCCATATTTGGAACATGAAATCATTGACCAGCACAGACATTGTATATCACTAATATCATTATTAAAGTAATCTATTAATTATCTCCTTCTTTGTGTCTGGAAAGAATGAGGACAAATGCTTTAATTAGAACTTGAGAAGGCTTAAAATAATCTCTAACCAAAAGTAAGCAGTATCGATGATAGCTTAGTAATTTCTACTGATTTATGAAACATCTCTAGGAATCTAAACTTTGATCATAACTTCCCCCTGCAACATCCCATTGTTTTCCTAAGGTAAACAGCAAATGATATGTTTGTTTCTAGATGAGAAATGGTATTTGAATGAAGTGATACAAACCTAAACAAATATTTCAGTACAATGAGGAATAAAGGCAAAGAAGACAGAAAGAGAACCACTCTCCCTCCTGTTACAAAATCAGCAATATTGTTTAAGCCACAATAATTCATCATGGACTATCTGAATTTTCCAACAAAGATTAAATGTTCTGAACTGATAATATAAACAACCAGAAAATCAAGATATTTGGTGATGCCAAGTCTCGCATTAGCTACATTACTTACTGAATCATTATACTGACTTTATTTTGCTGTGATTTGATTTGAAATGGTAAGCATATGTCTTAAAAAGAAGAAAAAAAAATATGGACCGTGTCCAGGAAACATTTTTTAGATTACAATAAAACAGTTATTTGATTGTTCAATCATTTGCATATTCTAATCTACTATTTCACATGGCACTGCATCTTAGTTACCCTAGTTAGATGATATCCTATTTTGGTGTGATGCTGTTCTAGAACATAGAATACAGGAAAGAGAATATATCTTACCAATAAAATATTTCTGATATTTCTTATATCAGAAATAAAATGATCATGGAAGCTCTGAGAATATATAAAATATTGGAATGTACAACAAAAGTAAAAGTGACCACTTTAATGTGGCCAGTGGAAATACTGTTTACACAATCCATACTCAGAAAAAGACTGATGACTCAAAAATTTTAATTTTACAAGTAAGTTGAAGCAATCGACAAATAATTCAATAAGACAACAATTTTCAAATATGAAATACTTCATATTTATTTAATCAAAATATATAAGCAACTATACCAGCAATGGCATATTAGTGAAATTTAATCTGATGGCTTAAAAGAAAAAACACCTCCCAACCATTTCTTCGATTTCAAAGACAAGTATATGACATTTTTTATATAAAATAAAAACCAAAAATAATTATGTTTTCTGTATTTTCTGATGTTGGCCCATATTCTTGACACCAAATACAAATGCAACCAAAGTTTTAAAATTCAAAACATGGAATGGATGAAAGAACAATATGTATTACTTGTTATTGTAAATCATGAAAATAAACTTTCAAAATCAGGGCCTGGCAAGTTTTTCTATAAGGTCCAGGTAGTCAATATTTTAAGGTTTTTGAGTCAGGAGCCAAAACTAAGGATATGGTGTATATACTTATTTTAAACTTTATGTATTGAAAATATAGTAACCATTCCTGGCTTCCTGGCTGTAAAAATAAAAGGCAACTGGATGAATTTGGCTCATGAGCCACAGTTTCTGGAACTCTGTTTTAATGAATCACAAAACTGAACTTGATGACATATATATTTTAAAATTTAATGTATGTTAAATATACTAAAAACTCTAAAGTTGTTTTAGGGTTGTGAGATGTAAAATCTCTACCTGGGTATCAAATGCAATTCTTACTTATTCCAGTGATATGTTTATGTTAAGACAAGAAAAACTAAAATAACATTTTTATTAATGTTGGGAAAACTGAAAGAGGTGTTAGCTAATAAAAAATACTCAAAGCAAAATAATCTGTGTGTAAAGTACAAAAATTTCTTTTCTGCCTTGTAAAAAATTTCCAAATTAACTTTAAAATTTAAAAATTACTTCTTAATGAGTTAGTAAAAAAAAAAAATTAAATAAAATTTTAAAACTATGTTGGGCCAAATTTCCAGCTAATGTACAAAATAAAGATAACAGGCAAATAAATCTACTATACTTCAATATGTTATGACTGATTATAATGGCCTAATACATTCCCTTTTTTTCATGGGCAAATGCTATGTTTTCTCTTAATCTCCTGATTTTGCTCACATTTTTTGTATGTATTTCTCTTAAGCATCAGTTATGGCTATGGCTTTCTTCTATCCAAATCTAAACATCTTTCCCAAGTTTTAGTCTCTCTGACTTCTCTAAAGTCTTTTAGAATACCAACCACTGTCTTCTTCTTGACATTTTCTCCTATCTTTAATTCAGTGTATCATCTTGATTCTCGTTCTTCCTTCCAGCTCTATTCTCACTCGCCACTTACATGTCTCCTATTCTTTAAATACATTGAGTGTGGCAGACTGCCATCTATTCACCATACCCAATTTCTTCTCTTTCTAACTAAAAAAGCTATACTATGTTTTTCTGTCTCCCTTGCAGTTTAGGTGGTACCATCAACAGAGTCCTATCTGATTTAAAAAAAAAAAAAAAATTAGTAGAAGCCATGTGAGCCACTTTCAAATCTTTAGTACAAAATCATCTCTCTCTCTCCCAGACTTCCTGTTGGATGTCAAAACCAAAGAGGACTATAAAATCATAGAGTGAGGCTGTTCGAATCTTCATCAGCCTATGTCCCTTCATGGGGCAACCCCATCCATTGGGCAATGAGTAAAACATAAACATATGTTGAGTAAGGTTTCTGTAATTTGGGAGGTATACATATTAATTATTTGGGAGGGTTCATCTATTTTATTTTATTTTTATTTTTTCTAAAACATCCTGTTATAGCAGGATTCACTATTTTAAAACAACCTCTTTTTAAGGAGAATTCTAATGAATTAGATTAGAATGCATCCATTCTAATGTTACGTCTTTTCTTTTCTGTAACATACATTTAGAAGCCTGCCTCATCATTACTACTCTATTCTGTATTTGTGATCGTGTCAACACATTTTAGATATCTACTACCTTCTAAATTTGAAACAGAGTAGTGTTTTGTTTTATGTTTGTCCACCTTGTGACAAGTGGACACTCTTTTCAACTTCTTGTTTTGGTCCCACCAGTCTCTAAAACTAAAAATCCTAGAAAGGGATACCATTACTTCTTATTTCCTTTGTTTTCCAAAGAAAAATTATAAATCTTATTGTTTTTTCCCACAAATTTTAAAACATAATGTTCTGCCTCATTTTCAGAGACATCTCTTTGAATATTTTATAGTTATTTTTACCCCCTTCATGTCACACATGAGTAAACTGAGACATGGAGAGGTTAATTAACTTGCCAAAAGTCACATAAGTTTTTAAATAGAAGAACAGAGATTCAAACCCACATATGTATATTTCCTATACTGTGATATATTTCCATGATGTGTGTGCGTGTGTGCATGTATCTCATGCCTCCACAACATTTTTAGAAAATAATTACTTCCTAATACACAACGAAAATTGGCCATCAATGGGAATATTAAAGACTATAAAGTCAAATCTACAAAAAAATAATTTTTGTTAATATTTTAAATCTGAAAATGTTTTTATTGTTTTTTACTATTGGACACTCTCACCAACTATTATGCTTGTATTTTGTGTTTGTTTTGCTTTACTATTATAAAAGATGAGTATCTTCATTTCTTATAGACAAACATATCAATAATAATATGTTAGAATATGTTATGGCTGCTTTGCTGTCATGAAATGTATGCCATTTATATTTTAAAAAAAGAATTCTAGCTTACCTTCTTCTGTAGGACACAATGGAAAATAAATATAAACATTCCCTGTAGAGAATTGAAAATGGTGAAGAGATACGCCATGATGACTGTGCTTTCATTAATATACATGAGTCCAAAGGCCCAGGTCAATCCTAATAGGCAGAGAAGAGCTATTGCACCTATAACCCATGACCTGTAGAGAGAAGAGAAAATTAAGGGTTATTAAATAATTGGTCTTTAATTAACAACCATATCAGATCAACAATACGACACTGAAAAAAAATGTTACAGTAACTTTTATTGACAAAATGTAAGACAGGTGGTGTAAGTACTTTAAGGTTTTAATGAGACTACAAGTTTTCAAGCTTGAGGAGATATACATGAATGAAAATGTAATGAACACAGAAATTCATTTAAGCAAAAGCAGATTTGTACCATAAATTATTCATGTATTTGCAGCACATATGCAAATGGCATGAGGTGTAATTATGGTGAATGGCAAGAGGAAAGCAGGCTATAAAGCTATGTTAGTCTTCACTGGTCTCACAGGGGTAACATTTGTTTGATTGATTTCCCTCTATTAGTGCTTCTTCTGATACATTTGTACCTCATTTTTTCAAAATTTCCTCTTTTTCCACAAAAATTTTATTGTTTACTGACAAAAATATAACTCGTATTAGGAGGAAATACATGGATTTGAAGTTAATGTATGAATTTAATGAGCCCTACTTGTCTAACCTATATTTATAAAGACTAAGAGTGAGGGATAGTAGATGGAAAAAAATAGTTCCACTCTAATGGAAACACTCTGTTTCTACTCTCCTTCAGTCTTTGGATCACTCTCTTCTATGCTACATTGTAGTAGATTTTAGAAATCAGTCATTTGGCAGCTTTGCTGAAAAAATTTTTGAAGGCTCAGAGACACTTCATTTCTTTGAAGTGTCTGTAAACTCAAGGGAGAAGATGAAGCTGAGAATGAAGATGGAGTGTATGAACGGAGTGGTATAGAATGAAAGACAAGCTCTCACTCCCATTCCATTCTCTTAGTTTCCTCCAAGATGTCATTTGCAAGAGTATAAGCAGGTAACAAAGTTCATATATTTGTGGTTAAGTTATGTATTGAATATCAAGATAAAATGAATTCTTGCAACAGGTGGGACTCATAACTGAAATGAAATCCTTCTCAACAACTAAGTATATGGGAGAACAGGACCAAATCAGTAGAGATCGCTATACACTAAAAAGCCCAACCTCTTTATTCCCAGCACATCTTCCTTGAAAAGGGTGAATTCATATTTCTTTCCAGCAGATTATTATCCTCCACTATAATGTCTCTGGAAGATATATTTACAGGGATTGAGACTTTGTAAAATGAAGGGGAAAGATCATATATGTTTATGATAATCTGAAGCTGAGTTCAATTTGTTTTTTAGAGAGAACTGCATCTTAAGAAAGATATGGTTCCAAAGTAGTTAATTATTAAAGTCTTATTAAAATTAATTATAAATATTTACTATTTTTCTCCCATAACAATCAGCCACTATATTTCATGTTTAAATGCCCACTAAATTTAACACGTTTAACTGAAAACATCAACTTTTTTTTTTTTTTTTTTTTTTTTTTGAGACGGGGTCTCGCTCTGTCGCCCAGGCTGGAGTGCAGTGGCGCGATCTCGACTCACTGCAAGCTCCGCCTCCCGGATTCACGCCATTCTCCCGCCTCAGCCTCCCGAGTAGCTGGGACTAGAGGCGCCCGCCACCGCGCCCGGCTAATTAAAGAATCTCTAAAGGAGTTTTGCTATTACATGTTACTGTTTCCTTATATCATTTAGAAAACATTTTAGGTGTTAATATTTCATTCTACAGCGGGATTCAGAAGTGTACTAACTTTCAAGGAAAAGCTCTCAGCTTCTTATGGATGTTCGAAAAAGAAAAAAAATAAGAATTGCCATTAAATCAAGGCAATATTGCTATTTAGATTTAGAAGCAAAATAATGGGATCAAATACTGAAGTCAGGTATTAACCACTGGAAAACACATGATGGGCCCAAGGGTTAAGTTGTAGAAAACTGCAATGAGCCCCGATTTCTTAAAAAAAAAAAAAAAAAAGAAAAAGAAAAAAAGAAAGAAAGAAAGAAAGAAAGCAAAAGCATGAAGAAGCGAAATGGCACTGGAGAAAAATGAAAACAAAGGACTCTTCACCAGAAGAACAAACTGAAAGTCTACAGCAAGATTGCCCATAGGTTACCAATCTTAGTTTATTCTTGCAGGACTTGTAATTTTAAAATATACATGGGAAAAATGTCCAAATGTTAACATTTATGTTCACATTTGTTAGATTAGTACAGACTTGTAGCTTTATTTCAGAAACTGAAATATATTCATACAGATTAGATCATTAATCAAGTGACAGGTGTCAAATTTGAAAGGGATAATTTTGCATATGTAAAAATTAATTTTTAAGAAGGCAATTTTTTTCTTTATTTATATTTAGTATAGCAATTCATTAATATCAATTGCAATTGGGTATTTTTATACCCGTAAGATCATTTTGAAGATATACCAGTAAATGACAGAATAATTTTAGATGAATGATGCCCAAACAAACAACAGAAAAGCGGACGTATGTGGCACAGAGGAACACATCACAATGAGAGGGAAGCTATTAAAAGAGAAACAAGTCTGTACCACAGGAAATTGCTATTGCTGTGGCACTAGATTCAGATGATATCCAATTAACAGAGGTGAAGCAGAATTTTTTTTTGGCAATACACCTGCAGCATATTTATTCTGCATGTAAGTTGTATGCCAGATTATTTTCCTGCACAGTTTGCTCTTCTGCCTCAATGTGAATGACAGAGGCTCTAATGATTTTTCAGTACTGATCTGACAGCTGGTTCATGGGACCACACTGATAAATGGAATTTATCAGCCATTCAGGTCATTCTTACTTGATGAAGGGTCTGTTATCCTCATAGCTAAAGAATGCATAGACATAAAGACAAGAACACCAACATTAGCATTTTATGACAAAGAATTTCATATGAAAAATATTCTCCTGGTCCCCAAAGGCTTCTGTCCCCCACCTCCCTAAAAGAAATCATAATCCTTTATATCTAGAAGGTAAATCCTAAAATGACCATGAGAACTTAAATAACAAGAAATGAAAGCAATTTTATAATACTGCAATATCCCTTCTAAGACTCAAAATTCCATTTTTTTCATGTGCTCATATTACTTGTGACTTGAAAGAGACATTTATTTCTTAGAGATCACATTTCTCTAGAGAATGAGAAATTTTATGAGCAATCTTGAAAAGGCTTGGGGGCATGCTTAAAATGACAGATTTCATGTCACCTAAAGGTATTCTTATTCCGTAACATTAGTAGGTAAGATTACTTAATTATGGACAGTACGCTTCTAAGTAATTTTAACTTGGAGATGATTGACCTGAGTTAAATCTTAACGTTATAGCCTTTAGAAAATAATCTATCTTGAGTACTTTATAACTCTTTCTGTTTGTGTTCTGAGTAAGATAAACCTGAATAATCATTCGTAGTAATAGGAACAAACATACAGCACCTGCTTATTTTCACTTACGTTTACTAATTTATTTAATATCATTTAGATAAAATAAGGTACTAATAATTTGTGAAGATAAGGAATGGTTTGGATCAATTTTTATGAACATAGTTTTTGCTTAGAGAATTGCGATAAGAAAAAGAAAGAAGAGAAACTGTTCCTTTCTCTTCTCTCTTGTCAGAGGCAAGATAGTTTCCTATATTATGCATACACAAATAAAGCTTCTAGAAAGGCTCCAACTGTGATGTATTTTGAATAAGGAGAACCACTGATGAAAACTTACTCTCCAGAATGATGAAATAATAAAGAATGGTATTTGAAGCCACTTTGCGTGAGGTTTACATCCTAGCTCATCCACTTACTAGCTACCTATTTGATCTTAGACAAAAATTGATTAACTTATGGTTGTGTCCTTTTATACATATATAAGATGGTGATAATTATAATGCTAGTTTCTTGTGATAATGAAACAATTTATTATGAATAAAATGCTCAGAACTGTGTCTAACACAAAATGTGTTCAATAATTATTATATATGCATATTATTATTAGACTACTCAAAGATAGGATAAAATCACACCTAAAATACAAAATTTCTCACCCAGAGAGTAAAACCCCAAATACATACATGTTGAGTAAGTAAATTTATTGAAGGATATTTCAGGAGTAATATGATGCAGTAAAATAGATGTGGCTGAAATAAGTTGGTAAACGGAGCAGAGAATGACTAGAACTGTATGTCCAAGGGGGTGATCACTAGTCATGTCTGGCTATTTACATTTAAATTCATTAAATGAAATTAAGTTTAAAATTCAGTTCCTCAGTTACATCAGTCACAACACAAGTACTCAAAACCTTCACATAGTAGCTACCATAATGGATATGTCCATCATCACAGAAAGTTCTATTGGTCAGTACTGGACGAGGACATTCAAAAAGAGTTTTAAGCCAAGAAATGGAAATCCAAGAGATATTTAAATAATGCCATGGATGTGTGAAAGATAAAGAGAGAAGAATTTGTAAGAATTGATGGTATTTAACAGCTGTAAAACAGGCCTAGAAAGAAAAATCCTGTACTTACATTACTATCAAAAATTTATAAAACATAATATGTGATATTTATTATACTATATGCATTCCCATTGCATCAGTATATTCCATCTGTGATGTACTGTTCATGATTCGAATAACTCTACCTTAATTCATATAGTACAAGGTCAAGAAAAGAAAGTTACAGAGGTTGACACATAGGCATCCATGCAAAAATGCTCCAGGAAATGGATTAAGCTTTGTATATATTTTAACTAAATTTCATTATGTATATTTTGGATACACAGCATGATGCTATTGGATACATGTAGACAGTAAAACTGTTACTATATTGAAGCAAATTAATGTATCCACCATCTCACATAGTTACCAACTTTTTGTTTGTTTGTTTTTGTAGCAAGGCAGCCAAAATCTACTCATTTAGCATGAATCCCATACACAATGCAATTTTATTACTTATAGCCCTCATGTACATTATGTCTCTAGACTTGTTCATCCTATATATCTGCTACTTTGTTTTCCTCTGATCTACATCTCCCCATTTCTTTCCCCTATCCCTGTGTTTCGTTCTCTCTCTCTGTACTATAAAAAACGTTTGTAAAAATTAAAATACAAAGTTTGCAATATAACTGGTGAGGCCGCATATGTTTTGCTTTTAAGATGAAATATGAGAAAGTAGAGATTTCAGGGTGCAATTCAGCAGTTTTTATCAATTGGTGGGGACCATTCAGTTGCTCCATTTAATAACAAAGACAACAGCAACTCCAGCTTCACTTACAGTTTGCTATAGTTATGTGTAGCAGTAGTGTTCACAGGGATGTGGCCACAAGTGAATTGTGACATTTCTGGGTCTTGTCAATTAAAGGATGGGAATTGGTCTCCTCTTTACCATTTGTTGCTGTCCTTTTACTAGGAGAAAGTGATGCAGAGCCTTAGGCATCAAGATGGAAGTTGTTTATTTATGTGGAGCTGAAATATTAGGTTTAGACTACCTACTACTAGACTCTCATAAAGCAGAGTTTAAGGCACAATATTTTAGAATTTTTTTTGCAGTGGCTTGATTTGTGCAATAATTAACAAAGCATTTATTTTATCCCCAAAATGAGACAATAATATTCAATGATTTAAAATCTAAAGATCACTAAAGATAACCTATAATATGTCAGTACCCTCCATAATTTTTGTCAAATATTCTACCAGTCTAGATGATCTAGTTTTATAGTTTCTCTCCACCAAATCCAAATTAAATTGATGGTAATGTCATCATGCTGTTGATTCTTTTTTTTTTTTTTTTAATTTGAAAAAGCAGATCCCCAGAACTAGTTTCTATAGCTGAAAAATTTTTATTATGTTTTACCAATGATAATCCATTTAAACAAAATACCATTACAGGTTGTATGACTAAAACAATTTTACTGGAGTATATTTAAGAATTTTGTAAAAATGTCGATGCAAAGGCCTAATACGTTCTTAGCAGATGTTAAGAGGAATTTATAGGTTACCTTATCATTTATAAGTATGACTTACAGATTTTTCAAGATCAAACTATTCCTGATAGAAAAAAACCCGGTAATATATACCAATGGATCTGTATGTTGAGTGGGCTTTTCCTCAATCAATAACGAGGCTTCCAAACTGAGGGCTAAGAAGATTCAGTTGCCCATATTCTAAAAGGAGCCAGCAGTAACCTGAGATAAAGAACTTCCATAAGCTTTACTTAGAAGTGATCTGAGAGACACTGCTTTGCCATACTACAAGCCCAGGTGTTCCAAGTCCTTATAAATGCAAGGGGACAAACAAGGCCATTTTAGGTTTGTAGTATTCACGGAATATATTAAATAGTAGGAAGAAGAAACAACTTTTATTATACTAATCCCCTAGCCACAAATCTTAGCAGGCAGTGGAGGAAGAATGTTTTACGTGGGTATGTTATTAAAGTTTTAAGTTGGTCAGACATATAATAACACGAATAGATCGGCAACATTACAATGTATATCTAAAATAGCAGTAAGTGATCTGCTATGCAGTGGTTCAAGGATATTTAAGATAGCATAGCTAGATTAGTGATCAGAAAAAAAAACTAAACATTTCATCTTTTATTCTATTACATTAAAAATGCTCAAATGGTTATACTTATGATAGAAATCTTGACAGCTTAATATTTCTTCCAAATGTACCTTATGTTGATGGGACTATACCATCCTGAAATTATATTATTATATTTGTTCTTTGTTCATCACTATAGGAAGAATAAAAGGAAAAGATATTCCGAAATTTTTTTTTTTTTTTTTTGAGACGGAGTCTCACACTGTCACCTGGGCTAAAGTGCAATGGTGCAATCTCAGCTCACTACAACCTCCGCCTCCCGGGGTTCACACAATTCTCCTGCCTCAGCCTCCCGAGTAGCTGGGAATACAGGTGCATACCACCACACCAGGCTAATTTTTTGTATTTTTAGTAGACACAGGGTTTCACTATGTTAGACAGACTGGTCTCAAACTCCTGATCTTGTGATCTGCCGCCTCGGCCTCCCAAAGTGCTGGGATTACAGGCATGAGCTACCATGCCCAGTCTGGCATTCAGAATTTAATTCAATGGTTCTGAGTAAAATATTAACAATTTTTATCTATGGCCATATAATAAATAAGCATTAAAGATATTAAAAATTCTTCAAAAACATGAAAGTCACATACATATAAAAATTATAAATGACAGAGATTATTATATTTCAACTATGAATTTTATTACCATTTAAGTATTCCTACCAAAAGCTATATTCCTATGTTTTGTTCATAGGAAATTTATTAAGAGAATGAAATGAACCAAATAAATGAAACAAATGGTTTAGAATACATCACAAACATTTTAGAATATATAATAAATATTTTATCCCTATGACTCAAGGGTCTCATAACAATGTTGCAAATTTGAAATCAAAACACCAATATTAAACTTTAAATAATAGATTATGTGCTGCTTATGAATCAGGTAAGTCTGAAATTAGGAAAAACTAAGTATAATAAATTAAGACAAATAAATATCAAATCAATGACAGACAAAATTTTACTTTCTCTACAACTCAATGTTATACAAATTATGTTTCCTCACAACTCAATGTTATATAAGTTTCTTTAACTCAACATATTAATACTATCAAAGAATTAATTTATATGTGAGAGAAGTTAAGGGTATCAACAAGGAGAAAGAATAATGAAGTATTAAATTGTACTTCATTTATATAATTAAATGCTTATTAGAATTTAGTATCCCTCTCTATCAGATTTACAAAAATGAATTCGTAGGTTGCATACAAATAAGATATGGGCATACCTCAGAGATACTGCAGGCTCGGTTCCAGACCATCACAATAAAGTGAGTCACAAATTTGGGGATTTTCCAGTGAGTATAAAAGTTATGTTCACATTATATTGTAGTCTATTAAGCATTAAATAGAGTAAAACACTATACATACCCTAATTTAAAAATACTTTATTGTTAAAAAAAAAAAAAAAAAAGTTACCAAATCTGAGGCTTCAGCGAGTTCTAATAATTTTGCTGATGGAGAGTCTTGCCTGGATGTTAAAACTGCTGGATCATGAGTTGCTAAGGGTTATGGGAGCTATGGAAATTTCTTAAAATAAGACCACAGTGAAGTTTGCCACATCAATTAACTCTTCCTTTCATGAAAGATTTCTCTGTAGTATGTCATGCTGTTTGATAGCATTTACTCACAATAGAACTTCTTTCAAAATTGGAGTCAATCCTCTCAAACCTTGTTGCTGTTGTATCAACTAAATATGTAATATTCTAAATCCTTTGTTGTCATTTCAACAATGTGCATAGCATCTTTACCAGGAGTAGATTCTGTCTCAAGAAACAACTTTCTTTGCTCAACCCTGTAAGAAGCAACTCATCACATATTAAAATTTGATGATGAGATTGCAGAAATTTAGTCACATCTTCAGGATCCACTTCTAATTCTAGTTATCTTGCTATTTCCACAACATCTGTAGTTATTTCCTCCACTAAAGTCTTGAACTCCTCATTCATCCATAAAGGTTGGACTCAAATTCTTCAAAAATCCTATTGAAGTTAACATTTTTACTCCTCCCATGAATCACAAATGTTCTTAATGGCATCTAGAATAGTGAATACTTTTCAGAAGGCTTTCAATTTATTTTGTCCAGATCCATCAGAGGGAGCATTATCTATGGCAACTAGAGCCTTAAAAAACTTATTTCTTGAGTAATAAGATTTTAAAGTAGAAATTACTCATTGATCCATGGGCTGCAGAATGGATGTTGTGTTAGCAGGTAAAAAATATTCATCTCCTTGTATATCTCTATCAGAGCTCTGGGGTGACAAGGTGCCTTGTCAGGGAGCAGTAATATTTGGAAAGAATTTTTTTTTTTTTTTTTTTTTTCTGAGCAGTAGGTCTCAACAGTGGGCTTAAAGTATTCAATAAACCATGCTGTAAACAGGTGTGCCTTTCATCCAGGCTTAGTTGTTCCATTTATAGAGCACAGGCAGGGTAGATGTAATATAATTCTTAGGGATTTTCAGAATTATAAGTAAGCACTGGCTTCAACTTACATTCACCAGCTGCATTAGCTCCTAACAAGAGAGTCAGGCTATTATTTGAAGATTAGAAACCTTGAAGCCAGACATTGACTTCTTCTCTCTAGCTAATAAAGTTCCAGATGGCATCTTGTTCCAATAGAAGGCTGTTTTGCCTACACAGAAAATCTTTTGTTTAGTGTAGCCGCCTTCATCAATGATCTTAGCTCTATCTTCTGGATAATTTGCTGCAACTTCTACATCAGCACTCACTGCTTCACCTTGCAGTCCCATGTTATGCAGCTAGCTTCTTTCCTTAAATCTCATGAACCAGCCTCTGCTACCTTCAAAAAAACTTTTCTTCTACAGTTTTCTCACTCCTCTCTGCCTTCACAGAACTGAAGAGAATTAAGGCCTTGCTCTGGATTAGGCTTTGGCTTTAGAGATTGTTGACACTGGTTTGATCTTCTAACAAGACCACTAAACTTTCTCAGCAATAAGGCTGTTTTGCTTTCTTATCATTCATGTGTTCACTACATGAGTACTTTTAATTTCCTTTAAGAACTTTTGCATTCACAACTTGGCTAACTGGTATAAGAGGATTAGCTTTCAGCCTGTCTCAGCTTTTGACATGCCTTTCTCACTAAGCTTAATGGTTTCTAGCTTTTGATTTAAAGTGAGAGACACTTCCTTTCACTTGAACTCTTATAAGCCTTTGTAGGGTTATTAATTGGCCTAATTTCAATATTTTTGTGTCTCAGGGAAGAGGGGAACCCAAGGAGAGGAAAGGGAGAGAGACAGAAGAATGGCTAGTTGGTGGAACAGTCAGAACACACACATTTATTGACTAAGTTTGCTGTCTTATATTGGTATGGTTCACGGTGCCCTAAAATAATTGCAATAGTAGCATCAAAGATCAGTAACCATAGATAACCCTAAAAGATATAATAATAATGAAAAAGTTTTGATATATTGTGAGAGTTATCCAAATGTGAAATAGATCCATGAAGTAAGCACATGCTGTTGGGAAAATGGCACGGATGGACTTGCTTGAAATAGAGTTGCTACAAACTTTCAATTTGTAAAAAATGCAATGTCTGGGAAGTATTATTACCAAAAAGAGAAGCACAATAAAATGAGGTATGCCTGTATGCAATTTTTGAGTCTTATGTTTGAATAAAATGATAATATCATTCTATTATTAATCAATATTAAAGTATGAAAGGCTGTATGCTGGTGACTGAAAATATGGACGTGCAAACCAACCTGTCTGAATTTGAATGACAGCCAAGCATTTTAATAACTCTGCAATATTTCACTAATTGCGCCTCATAGCCGCCTTCTGTGAAATGGGGATAGACACTGAAGTTCCTTCATAGGACCATTGTGCGTATCAAATAAAAGGTCTTGGTAGTTTTATTTATTACAAAAAACTATGCAAACATACACAATTTTTATGTGCAAAAGTACTATATAAATATTTGCTATTGTAACTGCTGTTGTGTATTGACCTTCTGACCTCAATAAAGGGGTTGTAGGAAAAAACACATACATGATTCTATATTAGGTTTTTTTATTAAGTATTTTGGAAATTATATATTAAGTGTAAATACAAAGAAGATGAGGGAGTCACTGCCTTTTTCTGAGTTGATCTTTAATACATACATTTAAAGGGCCTCAGTCTATATAAAGTGGCATTTTCTTTTAGATTATTAGTTTAAATTTAGTAAATGCTATGCATTTTCATATTCTGAGTTGAAATTGAAGTATTTCCAAAATTCCTACTGAACATTAAAAGAGATAACCAGAATTCTTTGGTTTACATGAGAACTCTAATTCATGAATATATTATATCCTTAGTGTTGAAAAGTCCATTATATAATGGCAATGTTCTGCTAAGTGCAATCATTTGACTATAAAGAATAAAAGCCATAACATCACATGTGAAATGTTCCTGAAGATTCAATTAGAGATTTAAGTTCCAGAATTGGATTGTTTAATGTTTTTTTCTTATGACTTTTCTAAACTTTGAAATTTGAATAGGAAAAATGAAATAAATGAGAAGATGCCTATATATGCACATTTATATTTATTTCCAATAGTTTTTATTTTGAAATCAATGGAAACTTGAAGTCAGTAACACTTCAAGATCCATAAAATATTTTTAGCAAGTTGACATATCTTACTTATTGATATTTATGATTAAAATTTACAATGTTTTCTGGTTCACTTTTGGAGGTCCAGTGTTTTCTACACTTACATTGAGCCTTAGAATTCATGAATTCCTTAGAACCTGTAACTGTGGGGCTGATAAAATATGGTCATTGGAATGTAAGGAGATGAAGTAGTTTAAGGACTATATTACCTACTCTCAGGATTTATATTTTCCACTTACAGAATATACAAACTTTTAATTTAAGTAAAATAAGTCAAGAAACTAATAACCTTTTGTAATCTTTGCCAAACATGCTCTGACTAGGTGAAATTCTGTTATATTCTTCCTCATACTGTATGGTATTTTCACCTCTCTTTTCACCAACTTCCAACGGAAACATTCATTGAATAAACAACGGATTATAAACTGCTTGGGAGAATAACTAAAACACAAGGAAAGCACAACTGAGAATTGAAATACATCTGTACTAACTAAAGATTCCAACAAATGGAACCATCGAAGGCGCTGCAACACAGTTGGAAGCAGGCAAGGTTTATTTAATTTTGGAAGTATCTTATCCTATTTATAAGCCTCAGTTTTCTCAACTCCACAATCAATAAGATAATCTCACTTGGATCTTTTTAGAGTTGAGTGGACTCAAGAAAAGAATATTCGATGGTCCTTAAAAGGTTACAAATTAGTAAAAGCTTTTGAAGTACACTCTGAATCATTGAATTTATCATTTATATGGAACAGTGAATGTCCTTTGTAATTTTTCTTGTAAAAATTTTGAAAAAAATCACACTCCACATCTACTGCACAAGAGCTATTACTTTGTCAGTGAGCAGACCTGATTAATTACTTAAGAGCTCTATCTCAATTCTGCTTTTAATACAGAAGTCCAGTGAGATATAATTATTCCTAATTCAAATTGTTAAAGGAAATTGAAAGATAATCTTCTTAAAAAGATGTCAATGAGAAAAACATTAATAAATATTATAGAATATTTAAACAAAATAATAAATCAAATTTTATAAATACATAAAAAGCTACAAGTCACAAAATAAAAAAAAATTAAATCAGACATATTCTAAGCCAAATGGCAGCTTCAAAAATGTACTAAGAATTAACATCAATTGGAATTTACTCTCTGATGATAATAAAGTTAGATACCAATAACTAATAAAATATGTATATATGATATGACTACATGAAAATTATCCATTTGCTGCTGTCTCTAAGAAAGCCTCAAGTCCCACACCACTTTGCAAATAAGTTCTACCTAAAACTCAACAAATAATTCTTCTTCTAATCTAGGTTAAGCCTAAATGCAAAAAGAAAAACTTTTTATATGTATATAAAGGATTTAAAAATTCAAATTTAGAAAAGCAAATGTAAAATGGCTTGGGCTTATAAAACCAGAATTTATAATTATCTGTGAAGATTTAGAGATAAATCATAGAACTATTTTGATTACAAATCCAAAGTAATGTTAATGTTGGTTACAGAGTCACTTTCCTGTTCCCCTGATGAGTCCAGGTGTTAAATTGTACATATCCCCACTGCTATGCAAACTCCTTCATCTTCTTCTCCTCAGTGTTTCCATACCCCAGCTGCATCACACACATGAGGCACATCTTCCCTTTCATAGAGTGTATCAGGATGATATCTCCTTTTGGCTTACATCAGCCACCTTCTGTTTACAAATACCATACCTACCGCCCCCAGTGTGTGAACTCTTCCAAGTCTTCTGCATCCACAGACAGTCTCCCTCAGCCCCCATTCCAGCAGGACAGGCCTTCCTCTAAAGGAAAGCTGGGGCAGTGAGGCCACACCAGTCAGCATTCTGTCCTTCCTACACCAATCCAGTTGGGCTCCTACTTGTCTGGCACTTTCACACTCAAGAAAGTATATTGTTCTCTCTCTCTCTCTCTCTCTCTCTCTCTCTCTCTCTCTATTTCTTGCCAGTATTCTGCCTTTTCCTGACGTCTATGCCAACAAAATACCTGGTCATTCCTAGGTCTTGTCTTGCACAGCCCTTCATTGATAATTGAGTGAGTGCAATCACCACTGCAGTGCTGAAAAGCTCTTGGTCTTTTCCCCTCTAAATCTGTATCTACTGCAATGAAACTGAGTCTCTTCTGGTAACCAGGAGTCTTATATCAGAGACTCCTCTCCTGACACCCTCTATCTCCTAATTGATCTACTCAATAAGAACCTGTTATCCTGAAATGCCTACTGCTCTGCAAACTCTTGTAAGAACGTAACACAAAACTTCTGGGAGCTCTGTTTTCCTCTGCTTTTAATATGCCTATGCTCCATCACAGGGAGCCAAGGAAGCACCTGCTGGCCTTTGGGGTGCCTCTTGGTATCTAGCACCTACCAGGTTAAAGTGTGTTATCCATAACTAGTTATATTTTATGACCTCCACGCAGTACATGTTGCAGCACTGCTCAATTTGCAAACAGTGAAATTTTTCAGGAATCTACATTCTCTTGAATTTGATCTTAAGTGCTGTACTCCAGCCTGTGCGACAGAGCAAGTCTCCATCTCAAAACAACAACAACAACAAAAACAAAGCTCTACTTTTAGTATGTCCACATAAAATGCTCGACAAAGGGTTACTTAGAGAAAACATGGACGATTTCTTTAAGAAAGGAACCATGCTTTCTTCTCCAGCACAGCCAGTGGGTGGAAGGCCTGCTTCCGTCCTCCTTTCCATTCTTTCAAGAAAAACTTTTATGAGTCTACTCATAAAAGTTTTTATAATGTATTTTTTGTCTTACCACAGAACAAAAAATACATTATACTAACATTTTATTTCAGAACTTAGTTAAAAGCCTTAAATAAGCTATTAAATAACAAAAATGTAATGGTGCATAAACATCATAATCAACTAAGATTTATTCCAGACAGAAAAAAGAGTTAAATCAATCTATCATGTCACTTACTTCATAGTCTAATAGACAGTCTCAAAAAAAAAAAAAACCTCCCAATAAAATTAAAAAAAAAAAAAACTATTTGATGAATTTTAGTATTTTTCAAGAAAAAAAAAAAACAATTCAGAAAACTAGTATATAGTAGTTTCCTTAACTTGGTGGAATTATTCATTTTTTTTAAAATCCATAGCAAATATTATATTTAATGGGAAAACTTCAAAAGGTGTATTTTTAAACCTCAGGACCCAAGCAAGGATGTAGGTTATCCTGGGACCTGCTCAATTATGATACAAATCAAATACAAAAATAAATAAATAACTGGTATAAAGCTGAGACATATAGAGATAATTTTTAACTTATTATTTAAATATGACATGATCATCTCCATAGAAAATACAAATGAGTGCGGAGAAAAGGTGTTGTAACTATTTAATAATGTTCAATAAGTTTGTCAGATATAAGATCAACATGCAAAAATTAACATCATTTTTTTATTTGGCAATAATAAACTAAAAAACAGGGAAATTAGGTATCATATCTAATAGCAACAAAACAAAAAGAATCTATACAGAAATCAACCAAGCAAAGAATGAATGGACATTAATGGAGAAAAATCTTAAAAACCTATAAAAGGATATGATGGAAGGCCTCAATAATAGATAGACATGTGTATGAATGGTATGACTTAACCTCATAAAGATACCAGGCCTTACAACATAATCCATACATTTAATGTAATTCGAATTGAATATATTGAAAGAATTTTAACAACTGATTCTGAAATTTATGTGAAGGAATAAAAAAAATTCTGAGTAACTAAAACAGTTTTGCAAGAGATGATCAAAACGGGAGGACTCACCCTACCAGATATTAAGCAAGTTCTAGTAATGATGTAGTAATGATAGAAAAACACAAAGTATGTCCATGGAACAGAAGAGAAAGCACAGAAACAGATTTAATGTAGGATAGTGTGATAGCATAAATGTTCAGAAAAAGGATGGATTATTTAGCAAATGGTGTTGGAAACTTAGCTTATTACATAAAGAAACAGAAAATGTCCTTCAAAGAGATTAAAGATTGTAACATGAATTGTAAAACTGTGAGACAAACAAAATATAGCATGGAAAATAAAAGTCCGGGCGCGGTGGCACATGCCTGTAGTCCCAGCACTTTGGGAGGCTGAAGGGGCAGATCATGAGGTCAAGAGATGAAGACCATCCTGGTCAACATGGTGAAACTCCATCTCTACTAAAAATACAAAAATTAGCTGGTCATGATGGCATGCACCTGTAGTCCCAGCTACTTGGGAGGCTGAGACAGGAGAATCACTTGAACCTGAGAGGCGGAGGTTGCAGTGAGCCGAGATCATGTGACTGCACTGCAGCCTGGTGAGAGAGCAAGACTCCATCAGAAAGAAAGAAGAGAGAGAGAGAGAGAGAGAGAGAGAGAGAGAGAGAGAGAGAGAGAGGGAAAGGAAGGAAGGAAGGAAGGAAGGAAGGAAGGAAGGAAGGAAGGAAGGAAGGAAGGAAGGAAGGAAGGAGAAAGGAAGGAAGGAAGAAAGAGAAAGGAAGGAAGGAAGGAAGGAAAAGAAAGAGAAAGAAAGAAAGAAAATAAAAGGGAATGAAGGAAAAACTAAATTTTAAAATTCTTAGTTTAAAAGGATTTCAGTTGAAAGACTTCGAAAGCATATACCTTAGAGGAAAAAGTTGATGGTTTACATTTATATATTATAAATTATATACTAATATTTGTACCAAAAGGAAAAAGTAACAGAGAGGTAACAGACTGGAAGAAGATATTTGCGATAGCAAAAGCATTCAAAATGGATATCAGCAAGTAAAAGAAAAAGGACAGGGAAGCTAACAGAAAAAAGTGGAAAAAATTAAAACCATTAAAAAAAGAGAGAGAGAAAATCTAGTAGAAACAAATAGGTACACAAGTTTTACTAAAACGTCTCTTTGAATATTAAGAGATATGCTGCATTACAGCACATTCTTAAAACTTACAGAACGGGAGATCTGGCAGTTTTAGAAACCTTTCCACAGCTAATTGTGCAAGATGCAGTAAATTCAATGAAGGCAGAAAAATCAGAGCACTGTGATGATGAAGACTATTACAAAGAAAATGTGCTACTTTTTGAGTCATATCATGGAACGTATAATATATTATCGAATAGTGTCAATACTTGTGATAATAAATTATTACTTTTTATGCTCATGGGTTATTATCTTAATCTCAAAATTAAATAGTTTTAAATTGTAGCCTTAGACTGTCAATCTCAGTTGTGGAACAAAGAGGATTTTTGTGTTAGCACTTTGAAGTATCTGGTTTAAAATATCAACTTCCATAGGCAGCAATCCAGAGTGTTGCAGAATGCATGCTAAAGTAGCACATTTATAAAAGTACCAGGGACCTTGATGACAGACCTTTTAAGAATACATAACTGTATGTAGTGGAGAAAACCAGCAACAATTGGTTCTCAGCCAAGAGAAAATTAGATTAGGAAATTTTCAAGTGAGGACTGAGCGGCTCAAGATGCTTAACACTCCAGTATACAGTCTGCACATTTTAATTACAAATCCAATGATTTAATACAGTCTTTTGTCTTAGGTAACTCTGACTTGTATGCTTTCAGCACTTTTCAAATGAGGTAAATAAAAAATAGCATTTAAAACCAAGTAACACTCCTGATGGAAACCAGTGCCGAAAAACAGGAGAATGAGAAAAGCTGAAATCTGTTACCTTATTGTTGTTTTGCTTAAACGGGGGGTATTTGTTTGGAATTGGGGGAAACTGATAAGCACCTGGAGTATGGTGATGCATTTGGCATTCCGTTTGTGTAATCCACTAACCTTTCCAGTGATTAATTTGCTAATCAGTGATCATCTGCAGTAACTTCAATGATAGAGCATTTTACAGACTTCTTTTACGAAGAGTGGTAAAATTGAATAGCTTGAGCAATGATTCTCAAGATTTATGTATCATAGTATTTTTTGGAATTTGGGGAGAATGTGTATGTATCTAAAGCAAAGCAGAAGTAGTGTTCTCACCCATCTAGGGGGCTTTTCTATCGCTAATGAGTGACATTCTATTGCCCAAGACTGTAAGTGACTGCATACATATAGTAAGTAATGAATTTAGGCAACAAAAATTGTAAAAAAAAAAAACTTGCATTATAGGCTATTCCTTCCTTTCTTCTGACATTTTTGTATACCTCCTAGACCAACTAATTTTCTACCATTTCCCTTTCTCCCCACAAATTGTATCCTGTCCTTTGAAACTCATGATCCAAACTCAACAAATTCCCTTAAATCCTAAACTTCATTTTTGGTGTTTCTGTCACTTACTGCTTTTAAGTGAAATTGTTGCCCACCAGCAGCGCTTTCCCTTAGGAGCACACAAACTCAAAGGATTGGTTCTCTCTCATCCCTCAGGTGGTGGAAGTGCCATCACCAGATCATGATTTCCCCAGTGCAAAAACCCAAATCCTCTGAGGTTTTGCCATGGGTTATTCAGTACTATCTTCTTGTTTTTGTTATCTTGCACATTCCTAGACCTCTTCTTCTTCTGTCTCTCCATCTTTCCACTGCATTATCACCCAATTCATGTTCATACTTTCCCCCATGAGCAGCCCAGATACTATGACCATTTACTTTGCTATAACCCCTTTCCTCTTTAATGATTCGAAAAAAACACACACACATTGAGGTAGCTGAACAAGGCTGAAGAAAAAAAAAATGTGTTTTTTGTTGTTGTTTTTTGTTTTTGAGATGAAGTCTCGCTCTGTGACCAGGCTGAAGTGCAGTGGTGCGATCTTGGCTCACTGAAACCTCCGCTTCCCAGGTTCAAGTGATTCTCCAGCCTCCCGAGTAGCTGGAATTACAGGCGCCTGCCACCACGCCCAGCTAATTTTTGCATTTTCAGTAGAGACGGGACTTCACTACGTGGGCCAGGATGATCTCGACCCCTTGACCTCATGATCTGCCCATCTCAGCCTCCCAAAGTGCTAGGATTATAGGCACGAGCCACCATGCCCGGCTGTTTTTTGAAGACATGTTAAATTCCTAACAACTTTCTGGGTTTTTTTTTTTTTGTTTTGTTTTTGTTGTTGTTTTTTTTTTGAGATGGAGTTTCATTCTTGTTGCCCAGGCTGGAGTGCAATGATGTGATCTTGGCTCACTGCAACCTCCTCCTCCCAGGTACAAGCGATTCTCCTGCCTCAGCCTCCGGAGTAGCTGGGATTACAGACACATGCCACCACACCTGGTTAATTTTTGTATTTTTGTAATAAAGATGGGGTTTCACCATGTTGGTGAGACCATGTTGGTCTCGAACTCCTGACCTCAGATGATCGCCCTCCTGGGCCACCCAAAGTGCTGGGAATACAGGCGAGAGTCACTGCAGCACCCAGCCTATAACAACAAATTTCTAATGGCACTTAACATCTGAAATGCCAATCATACTTCCCCAGTGCATGTGATTTCCCATTCTCCATAAGAGATATTTCACATCTTTCTTCAATTCCAAACCTCTTTCCCATCAAAACTCCCTCAGCTGAATATTTCCTAGTTTCTTGAAAAAATGGAAACAATCTGACAGTTGCAAATGTTTGCACTGTCCAGACCTGTCAATTTCTTGTACAGCACCCAAACTCATCCCCGGCTGCTGCTTCCTTTGATTTTTGCTTTCCATAACATGATGTTTTTACATTTACCTCAGTGACTTTTATTCCCAAGTCATCTTCACCAGAACAATATTCTTCTTGAGTAGTTTCACTCAGTAATTCACTTTACACACTAACAACGCTGAAATCCCTGTCTCTCATCCTGACAAGATTATTGTACACGAAGACACCTCATAATTGCATTCTGCTGGCCAGATTTTATAGTTCATAATTTAAAATATTAACATAATCATAGGTGTTAAACACAGGACCCTTAATGATCATCGTTATCCAATCAATACCAGGATTAAGGCTTTTTGAACATGCCCTAGAAAATGATCTAAACTGATATGTTTTCTGAAATGACAATCTCTTAAAAATTTGACACATTTTACTAGATTTATAGGTATGCAATTTGATGTGACAAGGACTATATCTAAGAGTTAAGTAAATGGACAGTGAAGCCAGACTGTCTGTTGAAATCCTGGTTCTGGCACTAACTAGATCTGAGGTTTGAAGTGAGTTAATTAACCTCTCAGAAACCTCAAAGGATTATTGCAAAGATTAAATAAATTATCACATGTAAAGAATTTAGAACGGTGCCTAGCACACAGTAAAATGTCAATAAACTAACTATTCTTATTATTTGGCACACATTTTCCAAATAGACACAATATTTAAAATTCAAGTTGATGTTTAATCAGGTGCAGAGATTACAGCTGATATGAGGGCAGAACCAGGGAGCACCTATCTTTTATTTCAGAATCTATGACTACGTTTTGAGTATGTGACTCAAAATACAATGGAATGTTTAACTTCAATGCCTCACAAAGTTTCACTTTATCTCCAAGAAGCTTTAAAAAGAGGCTGATTTGAACTTGGAGGTCCAAATCTTTCAGTCTAACATCACTTATTTAAGTTTTCGCACAAAAAAATTTTTAAGTCAGCAAATTTTGGTCAATTTTCACACAAAATTAAATGTATTAACACATATAATCATCATACTAAATAAAGCCCTCAATTTAAAATAAGTTGTGTTATTTTAAAGAAAGCTATGTTAGGAAAAAAAAAAAATGTATTCCTAGTTGGTTTTTGTTATAGCATACAAGGCAAACTCCTAAAAACCACAAGATTATATTATCAAAGAGATTTCATGCGTATTTCACTTAGCCTTTAGAAGAAATTGTATTTCTGCTTAAGATGTTTAAGAACTTTAAGTAGTAACTAACTGGTTAAAAATCGGCTTATATATTTTTAAAAAGTTATGTTCATTTTTCTTAAAACTGGATTCAAACAAAAAAAGACATGTTCAGAAATAATTAGAAAGAGATTTACTTGATACAGTTCCAGACATAGTATCCTAAAATATGGCACCTTCAGATTTGAGAAAACAGCAAAAGTGGGAAGGTCTCTTTGACATTGCCCCACCCTTCTCCTCTGAAACAGACCATAAAAGAATTCTCTGACTTTTCTCTCTGAAGTAGATCATAAGACCCTTACCCCAGAGATAACCACCCTGTACCCAGAGGAAAGGAACATTTTTATCCTCTAAGACATAGAGACACCCACAGTAATCTGAGAATAAACAGGCCTTGCTAAATTCTCCTCAGTTTATTAACATTGAATCATAACCTTTTGTCTTCCAATCGTATTTCTCCACATCCATCCGCTTCTTCATCAAACTTAGTAAAAAAAATTCCCAAGTTTAACTGCGTTCCTTGAGTCTCCATTTCTGAAAGCTCTAATAACATGTAAAACTTGTATTAAATTAATTTGTACGCATCTATCTTGTTAATCTTTAGTCATAAGAGTCTCAGCCATGAACCTAGTAATGGGTGAGAAAAGAAATTTTTTCTCCCCTATGGAATCAAATACTTTATTTTGGAATGTACAGTTCCAAATCCTATTTCTTGTGTAGTTGTTTAGGAGCTGAAACTGCACTAAAATAAATAAGTTAAAAAGTTTATGAAGTCATTTTAGGATATTTTTTAGTTTTACCTATAGCACATGAGATTCAGTTTTACAAGTTGGAACTAAATATCATTAAAGATAAGTACTCGGTTTTGAACTTTTATTCTAAAGTTTAAAATCCAAGGTAAATAAATAGCAATTACCTTTTAAAAGTGAATACAAAAGATAAAAACAGAGTAAGTTTTAAAAATTTTATCCCCGAATCAGAAGTGGATTTTTCACTAATATTTTAATGATACAAATAAGAGCAATACAACATTAGAGTGAGTTCTACCTCATAAAGAATTTGCAGACAGATAAATTACAATAATTAAATGTTCCCATTTTCATAAGACTTCATTACATTTTCATTATGTAGATATAGCCACAGTAGCATATTAACAATAGAATATCAGACTTGATTTTTTAGAAACTGTTTCACAGCTCAAAAATATAGAAGGATAATCCTTTCAGGGAAATGACATTCTTATATTGTTCTTTCACAAATATGTTTTCGGACATAACGTAAGGTGAGATAGTTTTAAAATAAAACGTTTTTATAAGAGTACTATGTATTCATCATACTAGCTTCTGAAAACTCAAGAGTGAAATGGTGTAATAAAAAATAAATATTTGTTCTTTGTACCTGATTCCTGGCACAGAGCTCCTAAAAGCCCTTGAAATCTCCCACGTGCCTTCTGCATACTAATGAGATGACTAGGTGTGTTGAGGGGGAAGGTGTGTGGCAAGGCGATGGCAGGAGGCTAGAGAGCTTCAGGATGGGGCCTCGTTCCCAGAAGGATCAAGCTAACATTTAAAAGGCCGAATGAGGCCGGGCGCGGTGGCTCATGCCTGTAATCCCAGCACTTTGGGACGCCGAGGCGGGCGGATCACAAGGTCAGGAGATCAAGACCACGGTGAAACCCCGTCTCTACTAAAAATACAAAAAATTAGGCGGGCGCGGTGGCGGGCGCCTGTAGTCCCAGGTACTTGGGAGGCTGAGGCAGGAGAATGGCAGGAACCCGGGAGGCGGAGCTTGCAGTGAGCCGAGATCGCACCACTGCACTCCAGCCAGGGGGACAGAGCGAGACTCCGTCGCAAAAATAAAATAAAATAAAATAAAATAAAATAAAATAAAATAAAATAAAAATAAAAAGGCCGAATGTTCAGCCTCCTCTCCCCTCCTGCATAATCACTGGGGAAAAAAGGTGGGCTGGAGATAGAGTAGCCAATGTCTAATCAATCATGCCTATGTGATAAAACCTCCATAAGAAATTCCAAAGAATGGATTTCGAGAAGCTTCTAGGGTGGTGAAAACATCCACATGCCTGGGAGGGTGGTTTCTTGGAAAGGGCATGAAAATTATGCCTTCTCCTCCATACCTTGCCCTTGCATCTCTTCCATTTGGCTGTTTCTGAGTTATATCCTTTATAATAAAGCTGTACTTAGAAGTACAGCACTTTTCTAAGTTAAGAATTGTTCTAGTAAATTATCAAATTTGAGGGATGGTTGTGGGGACTCCTGAATTTGTAGTTGCCTGAGCAAAATGTGGGTATCCTGGGCACTCCACTGGCACCTGGTGCCTAAAGTGGGGGCAGTCTCGAGGGACAGAGCTGTTAACCTGTAGGGTCTGCGCTAACCCTAGGAGTTAGTTTCAAAACTGAATTGCATTGTTGGACACCAGTTGCTGCTGGAGCACTGGTTGGTGTGTGAAAAAAGGACATGTATTTGGTTGAGAAGTGGTATCAGAAAACACTATGCAAGCGCATAAAAAAGGAAATTTTAAATTATGCATAATCCTGACACTAAAACATTATCATTATTAACTTTAGTACATTTCCATTTAGTCTCCTTTTTCTCTATGTATAATCATTTATTTCTGACAAATAACAATGAGTGTTCATTTAATGTCCAAAAAGGTATATTACACACAGCTATTTTATAAAGTACACTTCATAAAATTTTATACTATATAACACTATATTTTATTTTTAGAAAGACAGTTAAATAAAAAATTATAAGGTATCAAAATGCGTGCCTTATTATTGCTTGAAGGAAAGGAATTGTGTTGCTTAGGTAATTTTCATTGACAAATAATTTTTCTCCAAAACATGTGACTTATTTAGTTTCTTACATTCATGAAATTACACAACAAAGTTACTAAATGTGTTTTGATAACTAACTGATTTTTATTTGTTAATAAAGCCTTTGGACAGTTGTATTTTCTAGAAAGCATATGCAGTCATGTGTCATTTAACGATGGGAATACATTCTGAGAAATGTGTCCTTAGGCGATTTCATAGTAGTGTGATTATAGAGTGGTCTTACACAGACTTAAAGGATTTAGCCTACCGCACATCTAGGCTATATGGTAATGCTTATTGCTCTTAGGTTATAAACTTGTATAGCATGTTACTGTGCTGAATGCTCTAGGCAATTGTAACACAGAAGTATTTCTATATCTAAACAAATGTAAATGTAAAAAAGGTACAGGAAACAAACGGTATTACAATCTTATGAGATTACCATCATATATGCGATTGTCATTGGCTAAAATGTCATTCTGCAGTGCATTACTGTGTGCGTGGATATGTGTGTATATATTTCGATTATATATAAGCATATATATGCATGCTTGTACCTATATACACACACACACATATATACATATAGATATAAATAGATTTTATAATTGGATTATTAATTTATAACCTGTACATATATTACTATATATTAATATCAAGGGGAAAAATAGAAGATTAAAACTTCATAATAATATTATATTTGTCAATATTACATAATTTTTTTCTAGGTAAATAAACATTTTTCAACACACTGAATACTTATGAATCATGATAATTTATTGCATTACTTTAAAAGAAAACATCTACTGGTCAATAGGTTAGCAGGTCTCAGTCATAATTCTATCACATAAAGAAATAATGGTATTGTCTGCATCCTTCTTATCTAAGATCAGCCTTCACTTGTATACTGTATCCCATACTCTTTTGCCTATTCAAGTGTAGATGCCAGATCCCGTACAATTTCCTCTCTCTTTCCAATATCAACTAATTATGTATTCTTACCAAATTAAAAGGAAAAGACTGTAACTATCTCTTACTTAAAAACAAACCAATTATCATCAACAACAGCAACCTCCTGAACCTAAGATCTCTGTCCACTACTACATTTCTCAGCTCTTGTTTACAGCAAAAGACTTGAAAAGATTGTCTTTACACGTGGTTTCTAACTCCTCCCCTCCCATTCTACCTTCACTCTACTCTAATAAATCTTCATCAACCACTCTGTCAAGCAGCCTTTGTCAAGTTCACCAAAGATCTCCATGTTGCTAAATTCAGTGGTCAAGTCTAAGTTCCCATCTCATTTGAAAAGCTAGATTCAGCTAGCTTCCAGGATCTGTAGACTTCTTCCTATCTCACTGGCTACTCCTCCTCAATCCACTTGGCAGGTTCTACACTTCTTCTAAGATCTCTAAAAGTCGGAGTGTCCCAGGGTTACAGTCCCTAGTTCTCTTATTTTCAGTGTCTACCCTCAATCTCAATATCTTACCCAGTATCATGGGTTTAAAATAAAATCGACCCTGACCCTTTCTCCCAAGGTTGTCTAGGTTTGAGGAGTGGCCAAGGGGCGGCAGGTCGGGAGAGGTAGAAAAACCTTGGACGTGTGGGGCACAGTGTCCACATACCTGTGCATGAGGCCCCACATGTGGTATCTAGCTGGAGGCAGCTAGATAGAGAAGGAAGACAGGCGGTGAGCCAGGAGCCATATCCTGGCATGGAACTCTAAGACATCAAAGGATTCTAAACTCACACTTGATCTTCCAAGTGTTTTTGAAGGTGTATCTATCACAAGAGGAGGTTAGGAGATATGTCCTCTTGCCCTGAGCTCTGCAAATGTTGAGACTGTCCTGTTCCCACAGCCCCTTTGCCGGACCTTTGCTTTTCCAGATTCCCTTCTAGCCAGGAGTGGTCATATGATTCAGACATGTGATGCCAGCAAGGGGCTTCTGAGGAATATTTTACACCCCGAACATGGGAGAGAAGCCCATGAGGAAATGCTCATGGGGAGAATCCTTTCTCTTATCTCTTCTTTCCTGCTTTTGAATGCAACCAAGAAAGGATATAATAATGCTTAGAGCCGAAGAAGTCATCCTTGGACCATAAGATGACGCAGTGCATGACAACAGTCAACATTCCAAGGATGATGTAAGAACTTTGGTCCTTGTTGACATTACTGAGCTTTTGAACCAACTCTAGAACACTTATCTCTGAATTTTAAGTTTCATACATCACCAGTGTCACTATGATTTAGGACACCATACTGGTCAGCATTTGATACTTCCAGTAGCGGCCATTCTAACAGAAACATACTTTATAGTGACTAGTGAGAGAAATCAGTTTGGCTGGAAAATCACCATTTCAATTGTTTACGATATCTCTATGCCTCTTTCACTGTTGTATTTTTTTCAAATCATCTCACTTTTATTTTCTTAATGTTTTAAAAGGAAATAAATAACTGCCATAAATTTTAGAAAACCAGGATAATTTGCTATTATAGAAAATAATAGATATATAAAGTGAAATCAATACTGAAAATAAATAAAACATGAGTAACACTAAAAACAAAAAAATAAAATCTATACATTGATGATTCCAAATTGTATCTTCAGCTTTCACTACTCCAACTTCCAACTCAGCATCTGCACTGAGATATTCAGCAAGTTATCTTACAAAAAATAAATAAATAAATAAATCTGTTCAACCCTCAAAAGTGATCCCTCCACAGTTTTCCTCATTTTGGTAACAACCATTCACTGTTCTGGTACCTCAAGCCAAAAACCTTGGAGTCACACTCCACTCCGTTCTCTTAGAATCTACATAAAAATGTAGGCTGGGCTGGGCGGCTCAGGTACTTTGGGAGGCCAAAGCAGGAGGACCACCTAAGGTCAGGAATTCGAGACCAGCCTGGCCAACATGGTGAAACCCCGTCTCTACTAAAAACACAAAAAATTAGCTGGGCATGCTGGCACATGTGTGTACTCCTGGCTACTTGGGAGGCTAAAACAGGAGAATCCCTTTAACCCGGGAGGTGGATGTTGCAGTGAGCCAAGATCACGCCACTGCAGTCACTCCAGCCTGGGCAAAACTCTTTCTCAAAAAAAAAAAAAAATATATATATATATATAAAATATGTATATATAATGTATGTATATATATTATATGTATATATAATGTATGTATATATATAATAAATAAAAACTAGCTAATTATGTAAACTCCATCTTTGAAACATATCCACAATTTTCATATTTCTCATTTGTTGAATAAATTAAGAAATAAGGATCAAATCAAATCAAAGTTCATACATTAAAATTAAAACCAAAATATATGAATAATATGGAACACAAAAGTTAATTATTATAACTATTCTCAGATTTATTCTACTCTTATGAAATCTTACTCTTCACTATTTGGGGAAAAAACTACAGTCTTATGAATAGCTAGTTCAGATTAATTCAGATTTTTAAGCATTTCCTTAGACTGATTGCACATTTCTTGTGGGATATAAAGGTAATCTGAGTCTAAGTCCTATATAAAGAACAAAGAACCTGCTAATTTTTATGTTTTCATTATGAAGAAGACATTTTCCCCTTAGATAGGTTTTTAGACTTTCTCATCCTTAGATAGCACTTGACTCTCCTATATCTGATAGAAACCTAATTATTTTGGGGAAAAGGGAAACTATAATTTGACCTCAAGGTATAATGGAAAACAATTCCAGTGTGCCTATGGCAGTCATCCTTCAAACCAGTTTTCTCAAATGTGAACTTCCAGTCGACGAAATATGTTAAATACACTTATTCATAAACCCTGATTCATAGGAAGATCATATGGGAATTTTAATGCATTTTAAAGAAAAGCCTAAAAAGAGAGCAGTCCTTTTACATTTCAGAAAACTTAAAACTATAGCCTAAAATAAAGGATACAATGAGACTGACAATAACACTTGCAGAATGCACAGCTTTTTGAATCAGTGACTAAAATTCAGTTTTTAAAGAAGTGATTGCTAAATGCATTTAAATGCTAAAATTAAGGCAATCAGCAAAGGACCCACCATTACCTTAAAAAGTCTTAACTTGTCTGAAGCAAGTCTAGTAGTGTCATTAAAAAATACACAAAGCTCCACACAATGTTGTTTGGATTGTACTACTCTTTAAATACACTTGGATCGCTTATTACATCGTTATGGTGATTTCTAGTAATGTTTAAACATAGATCAAAGAAATAGAGGAAGACAGAAAAAATGGGATAACAGACAAATTATATTCACTTTCAGAATTATCTTTAAAAATGATTCTATCTTATTACAATGAATAAAATAATTATTGGTTCTAGCTAATTCTTAAAACTAAAGTGTTCATAGTATACATGGGCATTCAGAAGTATATTTGGTTTTTAAAATTTGGGAAAATACATCTTCAGTATAGCATGTTGACCTAATAATCTTTTTACAAAATGGGTAACAGTTTTTACACATACTATCTCTAAATAGTTAAAATAATTAGAAATCTGAAAAATCTTGATTCTAATTGAATAGCTTTGACGGTGAATGATAAACCATGAATAAAATCAGTTGTATAGAGATATAAGCTAATATTTTTAAGTTTGCATAGATGATTTTGAGCTTCCTTCTTAAAAACAAAAATCAGTATATCAATATTTTTATCAGTAACTAGTATTTTGAGAATAAGAAAGTTCTAAAAAAATTTCCTCAAAACTCATCCAGAAAACACTGCAATTGATGAAATTTTTACTACACAACTCAGAACTAGATTTACTGTTCTCATAAAGGCTTAAACTTTTAAGTTATTGCTTTGACTATAGTATAGAGATGAGATAATTTTAGAAAGTAGGCTATATGTATTTATTACTTTTAGCATATTAAGATGAAAGTTTTCGTAAGTATATTCATTATATTAATATGAAATTGAAAAATTAAAGCATTAAAATATTTTTGTGATATTGTTGTATTTTTCAGGAACATGTCCATTTGGTTTTCTGCCTTTACTTTTTTAAACCTCAACCACAAAGTACTAATATAATACTAATCAAGCTGAATGTAATTCTGACTTAATTGTTTTTACTAACATTTAGACACATGTTTCCCAAAGTAAAGGTTATCTTCTTAAGAAATATAATAAGTTATTATGGGTACCGGTAAGGTATTTTGCTATTCATCCCTGAAGCTATTCAGAAGCCTTCTTAGATTTCTTAGCATTTGGCAGGTGTCCAACCTCACTGAGAATACTTTTTTTTTTTTCCTTCCAGAACTAAGAACAAAACTAGCTATTTATTCATCAAATGAGCATTCCACCCCTGGAGCCAATTCTTTCATAATAGGATAAGTTTGGCTTAAAAAAAGAAAGGATCATATCAAGCATAATTCTTCATGATACCATATGGTAAACAAAGCCAGTCAAATTCTAAAAGGATTTTGATAGAGGCTGAGCAAAGCTTCACCATTAAAAACACAAGGAACCAAAGGCAGCAGGGCATTTCCATACAGAGTGGTTAAAAATACTCAAACCACCCTGTATGGGCAACAAATTATATGCTGTATTCTTTACATATGTGATTACATGTAATTATCACAAAGCTCTATGAAACAGGCATCATTATTCCCAATTCAGAGGAGAAAGTAAGACCCAGACCTCTGATATAACTTGCCAAGGTCTTGTAAACACTACAGGACTGAAGAGAAATTCAAACCCAACTAAGTTTGACACTCAAGTTATTACTCCCCTTGACCATTATGTCTTCCTTGACAGTTAGGACTAGGGAAGAAGAAAGGAAAGTAAAAGTTGTATCTTTAAACAAACACTTGTTTAAACTATCTGACAGAGTCTTTGCCAACCTATCACTCATATAAAACCTAAAGAGAAAGACTAGAAATCAGAAAACATGACCCGGTGAAATCCTAAGTCTTCATGCAGAAGTCCGTTGATGAGAAGGGGCAAAGGGACAGATACAGAAAAGCAAAGCCTGGTAGATTCTGTGTTCCCTTCACTTAGGCACCAATGTTCTTTCCTACGTCCACTATTTCATTTTTTCTCCAAAATAACTTGAGATGTTATTAAACAAATTATTTTGAAATACAGTTGTGAATATTTTTCAATAACAGAAATGGGTGATTAGAGAAACTATCCATTTTTATTTTATTTTATTTTATTTTATTTTATTTTATTTTATTTTATTTTATTTTTTAAGAAGGAGTCTCACTTTGTCGCCCAGGCTGGAGTGCAGTGGCGCGATCTCGGCTCACTGCAAGCTCCGCCTCCCGGGTTCACGCCATTCTCCTGCCTCAGCCTCCTGAGTAACTGGGACTACAGGTGCCCGCTATCAGGCCCGGACAATTTTTTTGTATTTTTTTTAGTAGAGACGGGGTTTCATCGTGTTAGCCAGGATGGTCTCGATCTCCTGACCTCGTGATCCGCCCGTCTCAGCCTCCCAAAGTGCTGGGATTACAGGCTTGGGCCACCGCGCCTGGCCCCATTTTTATTTTGAAGGTAAATGTCAAGAGAGTTCTAAAGTCTCCTCACAAATTACAGTTTCACATGTCATAGTACTTCAGCCATACTGTAAGTTAATTTTGTGCTGGTAACAATTCAATAATAGTTTTATTCATATTTATATATACTATTTTTTAATTAGGTTAGAGTTTTGCTATGATAATTGTAAGCATTGATTTTGACCTGTCAGAAACTCAATGAGAATATTCAAATGATTGGAATTCTTTCCTCTAACTATAATTACCTATTTGAATGAAAAAGAGACAAAGGACAAGTAAGCAAGCAGCAAATAATACAGACAAGCATTATTTAATTTTAATTACTTTTTTAGTTAAATCCAAGAATTGGCATACCTCAGTTCCCCTGTAATCATATTACCTATATTACTTCACTCTATTTTTTATTATTTTTTCTAGAGAATTCATTAATATAGTAACAAGCCAACTAATTAAATGTTCTCTATTAACATCAAAAGGGGTTTTCTATGATGACTTGCAGTAAATTTAGAATTTAAAAAAAGTTAATTTTTAAGATAATACAATAATAATTCAATTAATTAGGATAAATAGGAGTCAGCCAGTCATAGTGTTAGGGAAATGAAAGTCAGTAGAGAAACAACAGAGGTAAGATCTGAGGCAAAAGAGAGCATATCTAGAATGGCCAGAGGGCCAAAATGCATAAAATGAAGCTGAAGAAAGAAAAGGGCAACTAGATCAGGGAGGTTTAATGGGCCTTGGCAGGAAGTCTGACCTTTAGTTCAGAGTAATGGGCTCTTTTTGAAGAGTTTTACCCCAGAGTGTTGTATGAATGGTTTTAAGTTTTTCAAGAGATCTCTCTAGATGGTGAAGGCAGGGGCAAGAATTGATGTGGGTAGAGAAGTTAGGAGACCACTGCAGTGATTCTGAAGATGATAGTGGCTTAAAGAAAACAGTGCCAGTGAATATGGGGAGAAGCAAACACATTTTAGATAAAGGAGATAGATGTGTGTGAAAGAATGTGTATAATCAAAGCAATGAATACTTGGTAACTGAATGAATGACTTGTTTTAGAATGACAATGACTTCCAAAGGGCCTTACGTGGTGATTTTTTATTCTTAATACATTGAACAAGAGGACCTGTCTTGTTCACCATTTAACAAAAATTTTTGAAAAATACAAGTAAACATTAACTTTTATGCTTTCCCCAATATACTAAAAAAAAGTTTTCTGGATAAATGATGCTTATATCTTTAAAGCGAACAGTTTCACATTTCCTATACCATTTTGAATACATATTATACAGAGCTTTATTCTTGTTAAAAAAAAAAAAGTCAGATTTTCAGTTTTAGTTAATGTTCAACATCATTATTATTCTTAACTCCTTTTTTCCTTATAAATTATGCCCTGCTGATTTCTTTAAAACCACTTCTTAAACAGTTAATATAATGTATTTTAAATAAAATGAAATTTTCTTCAGATTCTGGAAAAGATTAAGGGATATTTTCTGGAGATATCTTTCTCGTTGTTTTTCTTCAACATGTCCCGTTATCCTGCCAAAAACTATCTTTCCTACCTCACTGAGGAGACTACACAGAAATCCCTCAATTCACTGCGCTACCCCAGTTCTACCAACATATCTGCATCACACCTATCATTATTTATTCCATTCTGTCTCAGTGGAAACGGATCCTCCTGCCTGGCTTCTTTCAGCTTACTGGACAAATGTCCTTCCTGAAATCCAATGTAGAGGAATTGCTCTACCACTATCCTGGATCACATTCTCTACACAACCTCACATCACAACGATAACAGTAATTCTCCTTTCCTATATTCTTAATTTCTTTATCACTGGTTCTTTTCCAACAATATATCCATATTCATAATTCTTTCAACTTAAAACCATCCTAGGCCAGGTGTAGTGGCTCATGCCTGTAATCCCAGCACTTTGGGAGGCTGAGGCAGAAGGATAGCTTGAAGCCAGGAGTTCGAGACCAGCCTGGGTAACATCATGAAACCCCATCACTATTAAACAACAACAACAACAACAACAAAATTAGCCAGGCATGATAGTGCATGCCTCTGGTTCCAGCTACTAGGGATGCTGAGGTGGGAGGATATCTTGAGCCCAGGAGGTTTAGGCTGCAGTGGGCTTTGATGGCACTACTGCACTTCAAACTGGGCAACAGAGCAAGACTCTACCTCTTGAAACAATAAATAAATAAAAATAAAAACAAAGAAAAAAAAAAGCCATCCTCTATACCCCTTCTAACAACTATCCAATTTCTCTCTTTCATTTACTAAATTTTTTAAAAAAGCATCATCAAAGGTTTATGTTCTTCTGCCTGTTTAATGGTCAGGTATATTTCATTATTATACCCATTTCAAAGAGAGGAAGACTCAGGAAGATTAAGCACTTTCCAAAGAATATAATCCAGAAGGCAGTTTAGACATAATTGAATTTAAGATATTTTCATTTAAGGCTTTATTTGCTTTGTAATATAAAACTTGATGCTACCAATGCCACTAAATATAATTATTGATTTTTTCATGTTTAATTATTTTTCCAAACAGTAATATCATAAAAATTCATCCACATTATGTAAAAAAATACATATGACCATTATTCAAACAAATTGACTTTTAAAATATGTGACAGTACTAAATACAAATCATAAAGTTAAAAGTAAGCAAAGGCTTTACCTTTTGTTGAATTAGACAAAAAAGTTAAAAAGAAAAAAACAATTACCTAAAAAGTATACTTGAAATATAGGACAAAGAATGATCCTTTTTGCCAATTTATAACCTAGTGTTACATAAATGTTAAAGTCTTATTCCCTGATTTCTGCTAGTATTTAAATATATAATATAAATAATAAATAAAGTGTTACTTGTGTTTTACTTTATACTACAAAGTAAGTATAAAGATGTTATTTGTGCTAAAGTGGGTAAAAGTACAATATGATAAATATATTTTATGTGCCTAAATTAAATATGTGCCAAATTCAATTTCATCAGAACAAATAGTCTAAGAAACCAACACTGTACTTCAGAAGGACAGTTTAATTGTACATAATTAAACAATATGATGACTACTAGCTCAACTAAGTAATATTGAGAATTACAAAAGGCTATCACTCATTGTAGATAATTTCTATTTTGCACCACTATGTTTTAATTTTTCTAATTCCTTGGTTATCCTTTTTATTTAATGTAGATAAATAATTCCTTCAACAAAATTAACTACTTAATGTCAATACACCTTAGGCACTAAAGTCTTTAATATATTACTTTATTCTGTAAACATTCATTGAGGGTCTAATATGGGCCAGGAACTGTCAGGCATTGAATGTAGAAAGATGGAAAATGGGTGACATAATTACTATCTGAGGTAGTTCAAGGAGAATGTCAGTAGCACAGAAAAGTCACAGATTACCTCATGAAACTTCTGAAAATACATTCATTTAAATAAAAGCATTTAACAAATATAACACTAGCATAAGCAAATTATATGAAAATGCAATTCAATATAGCATATCTTAATAACTAATATGCAATTAAATATTACTATATTTCTAAAATATGATACATTCCAAAGAAACAATATATTTTTTTTGTTATATCAAGGATTGCAAGTATTCTTCTTTTCAGAAAATGTAAATCAGCTACTTTTTTTTGCCGATATAAAGTACTACTACTATTGAAAAGTAATGTGAATGTTTTCATATTTCTGCATGGCAGAACTTTCTGAACATATAAAAGTAGATCTTGGGATAAAGAACAAACTTTCAAACTTGAGAGATGATTAAATAGATAAAGACTTCTGGAGAGATTTAATTTTGGCTCCCAGAAGGTTAAGCGTTAATATTTCAAGGGGAGGTAAAACATAGAGCCATATTTTTATATTACAAAGTATCTGTTTACATTAGGAAGGTTTCTTTATCTTTCTCAGAAGATGGCAGCCATGTAACAGCTCTTATATAAATGCCCAGATTCGTAATTCCAGGGTTCCTCTTCTGTGATGTAAAATTCCCCTTTTGGTACTTGTAGGTACCATCATCTGGCTCTCATCACATTGCTCTGGAGTGAGAGGAGTGTGAGGAAGTGATGTGGTAATTGCTCTAAGAAACAATAACCTGGCCAGGCATGGGGGCTCAAGCCTGTAATTCCAGCACTTTGGGAGGCCGAGGCAGGTGGATCATCTGAGGTCAGGAGTTTGAGACCAGTCTGGCCAAAATGGTGAAACCCTGTCTCTACTAAAAATACAAAAAATTAGCTGGGTGTGGTGGCGGGAGCCTGTGGTCCCAGCTACTTGGGAGGCTGAGGCAGAAGAATCCCTTGAATCCGGGAGGAGGAGGTTGCAGTGAGTTGAGATCGTGCCATTGCACTCCAGCCTGGGCAACAAGAGGGAAACTTCCTCTCAAAAAAAAACAGAATAATCTGTCCTAAATGGAAATGTTGTGTTTGTTTTCAGGACAAAATGAATATAGATATTTAAAACTTATCATGTTCCAAATTAGAATTTAGGAGAAAAAGTATCTTTGAAAACAGAACTTTATTATACTTATTTTCAGGCAGATCAAGTCACTTTGATAGTCAATCAATAATCTTATTCAGCAAATTCTTTATCTTTTTGTCGTAAGATTTTGGTATAATAGAAAGGATAGTTTGTAGTATAAATGTAAGGCAACCTATAGAAAACAAAAATAAAAATCACTTACTTGATGTTATCAAGACAGCCTGATTCAGGTTTCAGTATAGCAGTATGATGAAACATTTTATATAAAGCAATCCCAAGGAAGATTACATTAAGCTGGAATGCAAAAGGTAGTGTTATGTAGCATAATTGGAGTAGGAAGAAAACCAAATCTATTCGCTGTAACAGATGAGTTGTTCTGGGAAATTAGGTCTCAGTACACTTTTAAAGGAATTGGATCATAGATGACTGCCTAGTGTTTTAGTAAAGGCAAGAAGCCAGCTTTGAGAATTGGGATACTACTGAGTTACAAAGCACTATTATGCCTGCTATGCCAAATCACACAAATACAAAATCAGCATCAGCTGGAATGATGCTGTGGAAATTGTGAAACAATTCAAAGTCTAGTGTATGTCAAAACAAAAAAAATACTTTTTTAGGTGTGTTACTATTTCTACACTCTGAACATTTATCTAAATTTATTGTTTAGTGACACATTTTCAAATACTGTATTACAAAAATGCAAATACTAAAATCAATATATTTTTGTGTAGCTAGTTCAAAAGGATTATAAAATGTTGGTTAAATTCTGATGCTACAATAAACTAGGACTAAAGTAAAGGGAACCACCCGTGGTATTGCCATGTCACTGGAAACACAGAAAGCATAAAATTTAAAACAAAACAAAACAGAAAAACAGAAAGCTCTGATGTAGACTTCGTATATCACACACAGGTAAACTGTACAAAAACCACATAGTGAGTTGCCCTTTACCACTTGATTAATTTATATATTCCACAACTTGGCAATAAAAGCGCTCCTGAAATTCTCTCAAAAATACATGTTCACAACACTTTATCAATCATCCCCAAATTCAAAAAGTCTGCAAAATGAAAGTTATTTAAAAAAATCCATTCAGTGACCAAAAAGCCTAACATGAAGTAAATCTATGTGGTAGGAAAACCTAATTTGAATTGACATAAGGCTGTCCATGGTCTTTCCACTATTTGCTCTTACTTTTCCTTTTTTTTTTTTTTCTCTCTGTTGAAATATTGTATTTGATTACAGACTGCTGTCTAGTCTCCACTGTGAGTATTTGTTGATGTATTTGATTTTGGGTAACTGCCTATTCCTCAATAGGATTATTGTGTATTATGCAGTGTATGTACCTTATTATCTTTCCAAAGTCTGAAAACTTTCTGATTCCAAAATACATCTTGTCCCAAAGATTTCAGATAAGAAACTGGAGACCTATATTTATCCAAAGTCAGTAGGCTAACATTTTATTCACAAAATGGATAGCAAATTTGTATTTTTAAAATGGTAAGTATATAAGCAATTCTACTAACAGTTTTATCTAAATTAAGTTAATCCATTTTTGAAATCAGAATATTATGGATCTAAAAACGGAAAAGGAAGCATGATTCCAGAATGTATGCCTAATGCGATAGTGCCATTCTCAAGTAAAGTGTTAAAGTTTTGCTTTTAAATTTTAAAGTTTTCAAGATTCATTTAAAAAACAAAGCTGATAGGAACAGTCAGGTGTTTTCCCACCTTTCTAAGTTATATCAGTTCCCAATTCAAATTATCCAAAAGAAAAATAATGGAAATACACTGTTGTCAACCTTAGAGTTATCCCTGTTCAACTATCTATGAAACCAAATGGATTATGTTGGATTGGACCCTTGAGTAGCTCCATAAGCTTTTGCAAATGCATATTTTCTTTCCCACCAGTTTTGATTAACTATTTTACAACATAAAATAGACTATAATGAGTGTTTAATTGCTTGAATTATGTTGGGTCAAGTAAGTACATGCTTTCCCCAAATTAACCTCTGTAAATTAAAGACAGTCAGAACTGGGATAGTGAAAGTTTTATATCTTGAGCTGGGAAACACATAGTTAATTAGGAATTCTTACCATAATTATCAAGGTTGCTGGTCCTATAAAACTCCAAATGAAGTAGGTGTCAAGTCGGAGCCAACATCTGCAATGAAACACAAGGGAGAGAAGGCATTCAAGGACTGGGTATGGGACATACATCAAGAGTGAGCAAGTGACAGAGAAGAATGTGAGCTGCAAAGCATTCCACTGGGAGACAGGAAATATTACATTGCTTGTTCATTTAAATGCTGAATTATGTGCTCAATTTCTGACAGCACTATTGATGGAGTAAGATAATTACCCCTGGAGGAAGCAGGAAAAAATGGCACTGGGCCTATTTGCTCAGGCCTTTTGTGTCTGTCATAGAAACTTGAAAAAAAAAAAGAGAGAAAGAAAGAAAAAGCCATACACGTAGCCATTAAATCGAGGAGCTTTAAGCTATCCTTTTCTCTTCAATTATGATGCTACATAACCTGTCTATCAGTTGTCAGGCAAAGTGACATTTTCCTGTCAAGAAGATCTAAGGAAATGCAGTACAAAGAAGAAATAAATTTGGTATCAGAAGATTGAAGTTTAATTAGGTTGGGCAGTCAACCTTTGAGATTTCTGGAGTCTGAAAAAGTGCATTGTTACTGCTCATTCTTCTGGGGTTGCAAATGATCTTTAGCATCCCATGAAGTTGATTCATGACCCGGAAGTAAATTATTAATCACTTAATTTCAGCTACATTTAATACTCCCCCAATTCTTAAACCCTCTGGGAAATTACATTTTCATTCTTCAGGATGACAGGAAGACAAAATGGAAGTGACTAGTTATGAGAAAGATTAATGTAAATTTTGAACAAATTACATTTGATGTTAAAAATAATATCTTGAATTATTTGCCATTTTGCTATAGTTGAGGCATAAGAAGAAAATAACTCCAGTGGTAAATATTCAACTGGTTTGCTATATAATATAAACATGCAAATCCTAAGTACTCAAATATTTCTGTGATTATAAAAGTTACTTAAACCTAAGTAATAATGGAATAACAGAAAAACTATCAAGAAGGGAAATTAGAAATGCCTATCAAAAAAGGAATGAATAAATACAATATTTTCTATTCATATGATGAAATGTTATAAAACAGTTGAAAAGGAGGAAGTAGATCTACATATGTCAATAGGATAAATAAAAAAACAAACAAAGTTGGGGGCTGGGTGCGGTGTCTCACATCTGTAATACCAGCACTTTGGGAGGCCACGGAGGGCAGTTCACTAGAGTCCAGTAGTTTGAGACCAGCCTAGGCAACATGGCAAAACCTTGTGTCTGCAAAAATTAGCTAGGCATGGTGGTGTGTCCCTGTAGTTGCAGCTACTCAGGAGGCTGAGGTGGTAGGATCACCTAAACCTGGGTGGTTGAGACTTCAGTGAGCTGAAATCACAGCCCTGTGCTCCAGCCTGGGTGACAGAGTGAGACCCTGACTCAAAAAAAAAAAAAAAAAAAAAAGTTGAGTAAAAAAGTAAGGTACAAAATCTAAACTATATCAAATGTATATATAATATAGTGTGTATATATACATGTTAAATACACACACACAGACATTAAAAACTACACACAATACATTTTTGATGGATATATATATATATATATTATTTTATCTAATGGAAAGAAAAAAAAAATCACCAAACTCATGTTAGTGGTTGCCTCTCACGTAAGAATAGAGAGCACTAGAAGTGAACAAAATGGGCTTTAGCCATATGTTTTAGGTTAGTAATTACTGTTAGCAAATACACTAAAATGCTAACAGTTTTAACATCTGAGTAATGGAGGCAATGATGTTTATTATGGTTTTTGGCTTCCTTTACTTTGCTATAACTTGTAAACTTATTTTAAGAGCTAGATTTTTAAGTCAAAAAAAAAAAAAAAAAAAAAAGTCTTGAACCAAAACAGATTGCCTACTAAAAGCCCATTTTAAAACAATGAAGAGGCTGGGCACAGTGGCTCACCCCTGTTATCCCAGGACTTTGGGAGGCCAAGGCAAGAGGATCATTTGAGCCCAGGAGTTCAAGACCAGCCTGGGCAATATAGTGAGACCTCATCTCTACAAAGAAAAAAAATATTAGCTGGGGATCGTGATGCATGCCTGTGGTCCCAACTACTCGGGAGGCTGAAGTGGAAGGATGACTTGAGCCCAAGAGGTCAGGCTGTGGTGAGTCATGAACCCGGCACTGTACTCCAGTCTGCCAAAAGAGTGAGGCTCCGTCTCAAACAAAAACAAAACAAAAACGAAAAACGAAGTCTGGCCTTCTTCTATTAAGTTAAATACATGTAAACTAATTTCAGTAGAAGTAGAATAGGCACTCTAAAAAGAAACTGACTATAAGTTCCCATTTTTTATGTAGACAAGATAATTTCTATATTCAAAATAAACACAATAATCCTGTTTGAAAAAATGCTATTAGTGAAGCAATCAGTGTTTAAACACCACTGGTTTGTTTGGATAATTAGTTACCCTTTTGTTGCGGTGGTGTTCAAAAAACTTGGTCATATGAAATAGAAGTGTAGTGCTAAATATAAGCAAAAACAAACCAGAAAATTCAAGGTTGAAATATGAACATTGTCTTCATTCTGATCATAGGCTAGCTTGTCATCAATGTAATAAAAGAGAGAGAGAGAGGGTGTATGTGTGTATGAGAGAGAGAGAAAAAGAGAGAGCGACAGACGGGGGAAGAGAGAGAGAGAAAAAAGAAACTCTTGGGGAAGGATTTTCAAAGGTCTGAGTTCTGAACAAATATTCTTTTTTACCTCAGGGTAAAAACAATGAAGGAGGCTGGGCACGTGGCTCAGGCTTGTAATCCCAACACTTTGGGAGGCCGAGGTGGGCAGATCACTTGAGGTCAGGAGTTCGAGACCAGCCTGGCCTACATAGTGAAACCCCATCTCTACTAAAAATACAAAAATTAGCCAGGTGTGGTGCCTGTAATCCCAGCTAATTGGGAGGCAGAGGCAGGAGAATCTCTGGAATCTGGGGGCAGAGGTTGCAGTGAGCCAAGATCGTGCCATCGCATTCCAGTCAGGGCAACAAAACGAGACTTCATCTCAAAACAAAAACAAAAACAAAAAAACAATGAAGGACGAGACCAAAACATGGACATTTTCCCAGACTAGATCAGACACACACATACACAAACACACACACACACACAACTGCAGCCCATGAATGCTGCTGAAATTATAGCAACATGATACAATAGTAATAATACGTTTTAAGAATGACTTAATAATATAACTCTAGTCATTTTGTAGGTCAAACAAGTTTTTGAAAGCTAATCAGAGAACTAAAACACGTTTTCAGAAAAAATTTTAATAGGAAAATGTGCTTCACAATCTTCTATAGGAGATTATTTTACAAGTTAAGGAATCTTAAACAAATACCTTTATATTATTAACAGTTGTCTTGGACTAAGGGAATTTTAAAATATTAAATAATCTTACCAAATGTTTCAATAAAGTAAAATAGTATCATTAAATTATAGCCTTGCAAAACTTTGCTTTTTTGACAATGATCTCAGCTTAGCTAACGCTTTATTTGAAAATGTGCTTTCAGCATAGTGATATTTTCTAAATGTAAAAGGGCATTTCAAAATGATTATTTTTATTCTTTAAGAAAAATTTTTATATCAGTTTGGCAAAATGGATTTACATTTCCTTTGGAACTGAACAGTGAAAGAGGCAATATAAGATAAGTAAAATGTACTTAACAAATCATCCCTCCATGAGGGCTGCTGGGGCTTTACTCTTTTCTGGAAGGCTGTGTGGCAAGAATCCCTTTTCTAATTTGATTGCCATATGGCCACACCTGCTGTTGTTTCTGGTCGCATGCTGGCTTTCTCAAAGCCTTCTGTATTTCCTCCTCTTCCTATTAAGTACCTTAAAAATTTGCATGATTCCTGTCCCAGTTCACTGTGTCTATGTTAAAACACTTCACTCAGCCTTTAAGGTGGAGAAGAATATTACGTGGGGCGTATGTATACATGCCTGAGCACATATATCCTACCTCAGAGTTATAAGTCTGACCATTCAATGACATTTAGATACAAGGTAAAAACACTGTTTAAGGTGAGACAAAGCTAGAAGAACAATTTATCACACTAAACACACTGAAGTCCAGCTTGTGAATGGTAAGATAGACCCGCTATTGAAGAGCACAATTTATCTAAAAATTGCCTTTATCTATCTAGCAACATTTAATTTGTGAAATTAGTAATTTGGATTGGCCATTTACATTTAATTTTTAAGATATGGCAATTTCTTTTTTATAAATGAAATTCAATCATTGTATATCATCTATACATTATGTTTATAAAAGTACTGTAACAAAAGACATAAGAGACTTGAGAAAGCAGGTGCATTCTGACCATACTCATGTTTATTTGAGGCCATAGTAAAAACCTTTTGATACTAGATATATCCTATAATTCAAAGAAACACTTCTCATATACCACACACCCCTTGACTTGACCTCCTTTTCATTTATCTAATATAAATGTTGTTGAAATTCATTTTGTAGTATAATTTTTTTCAAATAATAGAAGTAACGTATATTGCTAGCTACATGATGAAGTCTTACTGAATTATACAAGTTTATTGATTTCAAAACTCTAAAGGACTGGCATTAACCCACAAGAATAAGTAGTCTTTGTCCTTGTGAATTACTCTATTTCAAAATATTAACCAAAGTCTTTTTGGGTAATGTAAATTCGCAATATGTTTGTTTCACTTTCTACAGGATGCTAAATCACAGACTGAATTATTCTTGATGAATATTAAATGTAACCAGTAAACAATCGTTGGCTACTATTAGATCATGAAATTCGCAAGGCTTAATCATAGCAAGTTGTTTATGAGAATTTTTAATTATATAATATCCTTTTCTCTGTTATATTTGCCGACATTGTTATATTTGTAATATATATATTTATATGTAATATTATATATATTTATGTATTGATGTATTATAAATATATTTTTATATAAATATATGTAAATATAATATTCATATTATATTTTTATATATATATCTGGCAAGCTTGAGAGAATAAGAAAGGAATAAACTGGACAAGAAAGAAGGACAAGAAGAGAAAAAAGGGACAGGTATATATATCAAGTATAATAAATCTGGTCCTCAGTTTATTGCATAATATGATTGTTAGGGATTTTTTAATGCCATTTTCATCACAGCACATTCATACATGTAATATTGAAATACTTTGCAAGCAAGTGCATGAATTTTAAAAAAAGGTTGGTGGAGTGATACAGGGATGCAGTGAAATCAGTGGTGGTCAGGACTAGCATTTGAGGTTCTGCTACAGTTTTGGATCTTAGAATTAAACACTACCTTTAATATATCAAAAATAGATTGTGTTGTCTTTATTTCCTCAACATGTTATAGTTTTTAAAAGAATTTCATTTTTTTTTTTTTTTGGTAAAATGCATACTACATTCTATGATGGACTATAAAGGTAAGTAAGAATTATAACTATTGTAATTTATTAATACTACTAAATGTTGAGTGATTGCCATGGTCTCATCTTAAGATGACATCATAAGAATTGTGTACAAGTAGCCCCTGTGACACAAGTTTACCTATATAATAAACCTTCACATGTACCTCTGAACCTGAAAGGTAAAAAAAACCCCCAAAAAACAAACAAACAAAAACACCAAGAATTGTAATCACTACTCTAGTGAATGGTTGCTTTTTAATACAATCAATTTTATAATTAAAAACAATGTTGCTGATCATGTCTGTATTTCTTCATTGGTATCAGCCAAATAATAGTACCAGTAATAATAAAAGTTCTAATTTAATAAATACTTATCTATGCTAGTCATAGATGTCCAGCATATGCTTTACATATATACATACTGTTTACATACAAATATACACTTTATGTATATACCCTGATTCATAAATACACACACACACAAACAGAGTTTCAAACATTGGAAGAGTCTTGCAAGGTACTTATAATAACTTCCATGTATGGATTAGGAATGTGATACTCGGGTAAACTACACACAGACACATAGATAATAAGTAGTTGAGACTGAATCTTGTTCTAGTCTACCTGACTCCAAACTCACTGTGGCTATTAGATGTTTCTCCAGAGAATAAAGATATAAATTATAAAACAACTAAAGGTGTAGCTTGGTTGATAATTAAAAATTCTCAATGAGTAGGTGAGAAATTTATATGCTGTATATAATGCACAGATTACTGAAACAGTTCTCAAGTCAAAATATCAGATCTTTCTAAATACAAGGTCATCTCGATGTTAGTGAAACTTTTAGTATTATTAAACAGCTTCACTGCAATATGATTTATATATCATAAATCATTTATTTAACAGAGTATAACTCCAAGGTTTTTAGTATATTTAAGAGTTGTGAACCCATCAGCATAATCTAATTTTACATTTTCATTTTACCAAAATGAAACTCTGTACCCACCAAAAGTCACTCCCCATTTTTGACCTCCCACTGCCCTACAATGACCCATCCACCCTCTCCCCAATTTTAGCAACCACTATATTTTCTGTCTTTACAGATTTGCCTATTCTGGACATTTTATATATATGCGAACATATAATATATAGTCTTTTATAACTGGCTTTAGTCACTTAATATAATAATTTTAAGGTTTATGTATTTTATGGCATGTGTTAATACTTCATTTTTATTGCCAAAAAATACTCCATCATTTAGGTATTTCACATTTTATCTTTTCATCAGTTGATGGACATTGGGTATTCCCATGTTTTGGCTAACATAAATAATGCTGCTATAAACTCTTGTATACAAGTTTTAACGTGGTCCTTAGTTTTTATTTTTTATTTTTTGATAAATACTTAGGAGTGGAATTGCTGGATCAAAACTATGTTTAACATTTTGAAAATCTGTGGAATGATTTTCTGAAGTAGCTAGCTACACCATTTGACACTCCCATCAGCAATACATGAGGGTTCTGATTTTCCACATCTTCAACAATGTTTGTCACTATGTACTTTTTAATGTAGCCATCCTAATCAATAAAGTCATGATATATTATACATGATGTTCTAGATGTCTAATGATAGCTGTGGAAGTTGTTATACTTCTTTGATTCCAATAAGCTCAGGTCCAATATTCAATTTTAAGTCTAGCATTTCATTGCATTTTAAAAATAACAGTACAGTGGTCCTGATGATCTCTGACATAGTTCTAGTATAGATAACTTCTTAATAGAAAAAAATTATGCTCAACCAAGAATTCTTGTATATATGATGATAATTTTATATGTCCAATCAATCATTGGCTTTCTGGATGATAAAATGATGACACAATAACCCTTCAGCATTTACTACACATACACATAAAATGCTCTTGGCCTTGAATAAAATAGTATATAAACATATACATGTACTCCCTGTAGACATATTGAATGATGACCGTCATATGTCAATAACAAATACTTCTCCATTATCTGTACTATTTCCTACTGGCCAAGCTATAGTCAAACACAACTGGTGATAATATTACAGCAAGGCAGATGCTTTATGTCAACAAAATGTTATAAGAACATTTTATAACATCATATAATCATTGCTTAGAAAAATACTCCTTAAGTGAAAATATGATTTTCTATGAATTTGAAATGCTAAAGAATTGTGAACAAGGTAATTAAATAAATCTATGCATATAACTTGCAGGTACCATCGAGTTCAATGTTCCTTAACTAATCTCTTTCTTGAATAATACTCTAATCTGATATCTTTAAAAAATCTATAATCACTTTTCTACCTACAGGATTATGCTGGTTAGATGATGAAGTGAAAATAAGGAAGTCTGGGGTCTTTTAACTAACAGAGGAGAGATTACCCCTTTTAGAGATACTCTTAAGCTAATGAGCTGGGAAGACAAATGTAAAATTTAATAGATAATTTACAACAATTTTCAGATCATAAAATTTGATTTCAATTATTTTTAACAGTTTGGCTATTCTTCTAGTACTCAAGAATATTCTGATCGATTATAAATGTTCATGACTGCATCCACATATTTAGAAACCACTCAACAATTTTTTAGCCCAGATTTTCTCTTCTAGACAATTCTCTGAGCTTAACCCCTTCCCAGTGTCCTCTCTCCCTCTTCCTGGTACCCACCTCTAATTCCTTCTTCCAATCCACTCATGATGGTAACCACTGCTTTTCCATACATGAGATTGAGTGGAAAATGCTATAAACTATCAATGTGATTTTTTCTTTAAATAAAAATTTACTGTTCAAACAGTTTGCATGCTTTGGTAATACTGGAATAATTAAAGTTTAAATGAAGTGATTAGTTTCAGGTCATAAAACCAAAGTATTTAGCACTGAATTTCCAAATCTGTCCCATTTGAATTATTGTTAAGTCAGTGCCAGCCTTTGCTATAGTTTTCTTCTGACGGTATCATATTGATGTCATCCCACTGAATATCCATATGAATAACAGTATGAGAGACATAAAAAGATATAAGAAAGAGGTAAATGAAAATAAATGCCCATTATTAACAGTGCAATTTATACCTGTGGTCTACTAGCAGAGTTTTTTTTTTTTTTTTAAGATTATTGTTTTATAAAATGGATTTTTAAAATATCTAATTATTTTAACCAGATGTTATTCTAAGTACATTCTTGAATATAATATCAGTACAGATAAAAAGGTTTCGTTAAACAAATAATGGCGCCTTACAAGCACTGCAAATTGATGGCAAATTAAGCAACTTCTCAGAATCAGATTTGTATGCTTTGTGTGTATGTGTTTTATATAAAATAATAAATTCAATAGCCCTAACAACATTTCATAGAAAAACGTCAAAATCCATCAGCCAGATGGAATATATTTATCTCCATATCTGTAAAAATAGCATTTATTTAACCTATGAAACAATTTTATCTCTGATTTTATCTCCTACCATTAATATAATTCTCTATATTTTAGAAATGTAAGGTATTATTATTATATTAAAGGTTTCAGAAATAAAGCCTCATTGTCAGTATAATAAACAAATACATTAAGAGGAGAGAAAAGGGAGATATGTCTATTATCTGAATTATTACAATAGACATTCAGTGGTTTTATTCTAGATGTACTCTAAGTGGGCAAGACTGAAGAATAAAAACTTAAGAATCATGAAGTTGCAAAAACAAGTAAAAAAGATTTCCAAGACATACAATTTTACTGTATTGAGCTTAATAATAATTTAAAGAAAATAGTTAACAATATTTCTCTGATTTCTGGCTAGTTCCACTGTATTATAGGCTGTGGACTATACATTTTCATACTTGAAAAAATCAGTGTAGTACATAGGAAGGTGACACTGCAAACAAACAAACTTGAGACAGCAGAGATGTGTGAAAAAAAGATGCACGTGGTGAGCAGGGAGTGGGAAATGTCATATTAAATAAAATAAAAGCAGGCCGGGCATGGTGGCTCACACCTGTAATCCTAGCACTTTGGCAGGCCAAGGCTGGCGGATCATCTGAGGTTGGGAGTTCGAGACCAGCCTGAAAAACATGGAGAAACCCCATCTCTACTTAAAAAATACAAAATTAGCCAGGCATGGTGGTGCATGACTGTAATCCCAGCTACTCGGCTACTCCAGAGGCTGAGTCAGGAGAATCGCTTGAACCCGGGAGGCAGAGGTTGTGGTGAGCCAACATCGTGCCATTACACTCCAGCCTGGGCAACAAGAGTGAAACTCCGTCTCAAAAACAAAATAAAACAAAATAAAAGCAATGCACAACAGCAGGAGAAACTGGAACAAAGACAGTCTCGATGATAAGAAACAAGATATATAATTCTATATACAGAAATCCTTTGAGTTGCATAAAAATTAATGGCTTATATTTTCATTGCGATGTCTTGATTAAACCCTGATGGAAACAATCTGGTTCACTTCAACTTTTCAAGTAAATACCATGGCTCAGTACTGGTTCTCTTTTCAGTATCTGCTTCTTCAGTGGGCAAAACAGCACTGTATAGATGTTGGACTGCGTGAATTCCGAAAAAGTAGAAGTTAAACATTTTTTACATGTATTCTGAAGGCTTCTCTGTGGACAATTTATTTAAAATGTACAACAAGACACTAAAATGTGTTATGCCTGCCTGTGAAATAATTGAAATAATGAAATTTTCTCTATCTTTTCCTCTTTATTTTCCATCTACCCTCCCTTTTCTCTATATCTGTTTTGCTTCTCTTTATGTTGGAAAAAGTGATAATTGCAAAACTGAACTGTTATTAAGGCTTGTTTTAAATCAGTGCCTGGGAAATAAATTAGCCCCTAGTCTCACACAGTAATAATGTCAGTAAATGAGAGCTTCCAGTTATGGTGCAGGAAATTAAAACAATGATGGCCAAAGCTTTAACAAAGTCACAAGAGACTACATATTATTGATTCTAAGAAAAGATAGATTTCTACTATCCAAAATATGACATCTGTCTCAAAGTAAATGACTAAAACACAAACCAAACAAATTGAATGAGTTCAGTAACAGGACAATTTCCAAATACCTAAGGAGAAAAAAAATAATGTAAAAGAAAAATATAATTTGGAACTTCAAGAGAGCAAAATGGAGCTACTTAGCAACAATATTTGAAATAGTATAAGGTCACAGATAACTATATTACTCAATTTCGTAGTAGAAAATGCATTGAGAAAAGTGTAAAGTCCCATGATCTAGGTGAAATGACTGCTAGGGGCTTTCTTTTTTGTTTCGATGAAAATATTCTAAAATTAGACAATAGTGATGCGTACATAATACCATGAACATCCTAAAAACAACTGAAGTGTATGCTTTAAAAGACTGAATTTTGTTATATGAATATATCAAAGATATTATTTAAAAAAACAAATAAACCTATATCAACCTAACACCCCTCCCCTAAGATATCTTTAGGGACAACCTCAGATAATGTGTTTTGTTTGTTTGTTTTTTGTGTTTTTTTTTGCTAATCCTAGTCTGTATCACAGATGTCACTGGAATCAACAGAAAAAAATCACAGACTTGATTACAATTCACAAAGGTGAGATTAAAAAAATAATAGTTATTGGCATATTTAGACAAATAGTTTTATACACCCTGTCAGTGTACTCAAGACAAAGACTAGACAAATGGTTTTATACAGCCTGTCACTCTACTCAAGACAAAGACTCAACGTGAATAAGTCTTCTTTTAATTGTAGTGTTGGTGCCTAAAATAGCACAGTTCACATATGCTGTTTTAACTATGCTCCCAATAATTCTGGCGTCCTCTTCTTGTCGTTCCCTTTTTATGAATCCTCACTTCTGAGAAGCAAGCTGTTTTACTGCCAGCATGTTCAGACTGCTGATTGCCGGTGGAAAGTCATGAAATTTGGCTTATTAACTTCTGTACAAATTGAAGTTATCTAACCTCATCTGAGCCTTCACTGCTGCTTGAAAATCTTTTTATTAATATCTAATTGGCTCCTTAGCACATTTTCCGTAGTCTTCATTTCAAAGCTTTTCAAATCTGTTCTCTTGACATGACCTCACCTATTCACTCAATAGAAATCAGCATCTTTTACTTGATGGAAAAGTTCCTCTGCTTCAAAATGTACCTTGCCTGTCCTTTTCTTCACACTCACCTCAAAAAAGTGAGGTCATTTTACAGTTTCAAAAAAAAAAAAAAAAATCCTAGTTTATTTGAAATAACCTGACTTGGTTTATCTCACATCTGCTACCAACTAACTCTATAACCACAGGCAATGCAATTAATTAATCCAGTATTTTATTTTCTCACCTGTAAAATTAGTGCCATGGACTTTGCAAATTCTAAGACCACTTTTATTAATAAATCAAGAGTTTCCTAATCTTGTGTTGAGTCTTGTGTCATTCTAACCCCCAAGACTTTTGGCTTTCATTTGGCACATATGTACCATAAGGAATTTTCTCTCTATGAATCTCCTCCTATTAATTTGATTCTTCTCACCCTAGATATGCTTAAGACTTCATATTTAAAATCTTCCTTCATGATTATCACATAAGTTAATATTTTCACTATTTTTCAATCAACTTACTTCCAGGTGTACATAACACTATTACTACTGACTTATCTCTTCACACCTCCCAATTTGACTTCTGCTTCCAGCACTTTGCAAAAATGGCTGTTGCACTACTTGGGAGGCTGAGGCCGGTAGATCACTTGAGCCCAGAAGTTCCAGCAGCCCAAGCAACATAGAGACCCCACCTCTTAAAAAAAAAAAGACTTGTTTTAGAGGTCAAATGGTTTTTTTGTTTTTTTTTTTTTTTTTACTTAAGTTAATTTTGACATAAAACACCACTAATGGTGGTTTTTTGTTTTAGTTTTGTTTTGCTTCTTAGAGATGAGTTCTCACTCTGTCATCCAGGCTGGAGTAAGGTGGTATGGTCACAGTTCTCTGTAATCTCAAAGGCTGGGCTCAGGCGATTCCCTTGCCTCAGCATCCTAAGTAGCCTTATAGACATGCACCACTGTGTCTGGTCACTGATGGTGTTTTGAAACACTATCTTGAGACTTTCTTCTCCCTTGCCTTGAATCTGAACCTCATGGTAATCTTTATAAGCCTCTGCTTACCTCTTCTTTTTCTCTACTTGTAATTTTTCTCCTGAGGCTATGTTCTAAATATGATTATTCATCAGAGGTCTATCTTGGTTTACTTTCTAATCTTCTCATAAAACTTTGATTTACTCTGGAGACCTCAACTGTTATATGCATGTAGATTACAAACATATTTTTCTCTGAACTCCATGCTAATATGCTTCACATCTTGATAGGTATGTCTTACCAATTTAAAGCTGTGTTGAAAGCAAAATTCATCACTCTACCTCAACGTCTACCCAGGAAAAAAGGGGAAAACACACAGGTTGTCCCTGCTCCTATACTCTTTCTGTTGATGACATAAAAGGCTTTCCAGTGACTTGAACTGGCCTGTCAGGAAGAAGAGAAGCCAGCAATGTCAGGGACTGCACCATCCTATACTAGCAAACAGCTCTTCATACAGCTAGTTCTTCCTTTGACTAACGTCTTAATGTTCTGAAGAAAAATAAAATTATGATCTCTTCGTAATTACACAAGGTTATGATGTGGATGTGGAAAAATTATACTGTTTTAAAACAGCATCATGGTAAGTCTCAAGGTATCTTTTTCTTTTTACATCGTAACCAAAGTATAACCATGGATTGAATTATACACATTTGCTGCTCAGTTTCTTCATTTATTGCTGTGAGGTAATATAAAGACCTTAGCTTCCAAGAAAATCCAACACTTTTATTTCACCTAGATTTAAAAAGAAAGAAAACAATAAACTTACACTTTATCTGTTCCATAACTCCTGTAGTCTACTGCAGCTGACACAGCCACAATGAGTGCAGGCATCCCATAGCCGACCAGATAAAAGTATTTCCTACGTGAATGTTCACTCTCAAAAACCTCCACCAGCATGATATAAAGCTGTACCCCCTCCAGGAACATCCAGGTGAAGGCAGCCAAGAAGAAGAAATGTAAGAGGGCAGCGAAAACAGCACAGGCAATCTAGGAAAAGGAACAAATGATTTAGTCAAATCACTACCGCATGGGATACTGGTCAACTGCCATAAAACCAAATTAAATATTTACCGAAACTGCATTACAATAGGTCTGCAAAATAATCATCTAGGGAAGATTCCTAAAACACAGATGTTAAAACTAACATACTTAAATATAATCTACCTTTGAAAACTGCCTTTAACATTAATAATGGCTTATGGATGACAGCATATCATCAGCATAAAAAAATAATACTTAGGAAAAATTCTAATAAGAGTCTATGAATAACTATTCCTGAGAGATGAGCATAAATATTTTAAAATAGATTTTAAGAATTTTTTCTCTTGACCATAATCATGAGTTAGAGTTAGAACATACTAACCGAGTAAGTTTTTCAATAGTCAATGAAAGAGAAACATTAAAACTAAGGGAAAATTAAATAGTGTAGTTAATTGCAGTCTTTTCATGATGAGATTATTACTGTTTGTTTGTTTCATGATGAAATTTATTAGTAATTGTTTATTTCTCCCTGCCTGGTATCAAAAAGGATTTAAGGTGGTGTTGGAAAATTCATGGTGAACATGAATAAAAATGGATCTACTTAAATGTTCCCAAACTGCTTTCTTTCTTTGATTTTTTTTGTTACTGTATTAAATATTGGTTTAGACAAGCTTGGTCAAAAAAGGCAGCCAGTTCTCATTTTTGTATATTTTCTAAAGTACTACAATTTTCAGCTGACCAACTATCAATTTCTTACCCTTATGTCAGTTCCTCAATTCTCATTTCTTTGAGTTCTTGTTCCTTATAGGAAGCCCTGATTAAAATCTATAGCTGCTACTGGAAAAGGGCAACAAACTTACAGAAGTTATCAGAGTAACAGAAATTCATTGGTGAGTATAATCTCTATGAAATGAGACAAAAGGGCAGGTGAAATTTTGGGTTACAAAGATGACAATGAAGGAGAGGTCAGGAAGTCTCACATCTGAGGAGCTAGAAAGAAAGCTGGTCCTAAACACTACGTGGAGTGCAGAAAAGGACACCTCGCTAGCAAGGAGAGTAAAGACAAGTTTTGCTGAGCTGCACTCTACCCATGTTTTTCATATCAATCATTGTTCTCTATATTACTTGTTAGAAATGAGTTTTGTGTAGTCTGCAATATTTGGCGAAGTTTTTCATACCATATGTAACATCAGGAAACAAAGATAAGAATAAGGTTTCTAAATGAAAAGAAATCACACAGCATTTGAATTGCAAGCTAACAAGAGAATAAAATGATATATTCTTGGAAAATAACACAATTTTCCATTTCTTGCTTTTTTGAGTTGGAACTTCAACTATTAATTTTTGTTATCATAAGGCTTTACTTTTTTGGGGAAAGAAATGTGTACTTTGATTGCTTATTCATAGGTATGCATTTATGGGAAAAGCTGTCACATTAGTATATGATACCCAATTAAAAATATAATCACCATAATTGTACCCTTTACAGTCATTAATCATGAATGTGTAATCACAAACATGAATCCAACTGCATTTTTATTGTAAAGTACTCCATACATATGGACACATACCAGAAAACAGCATTAAGTAAGCGAACTATTTATTATGCTCAAAAGTCTTCTACAAAATGAAACTTTTCTGCTCATTTGCAATTTTACTCATGATAACAAACTTGTATCATGTGCATAAATCTTAAGTAAACTGAAACTGGCTCACAAAAATTATAAGTGGGCATAAAGTCTGTGTAATATTAAGATACTGTCTATTATTTACATTTTCTGTTTGGTTTTACCAACAGTTGGCTAGTGCTGTTCTTTTTTTTTCTTTTCTTTCCCTTTTTCTCTTCCTCCTTTCCTTGATACGAGTAAATGTAGGGTGCAATAACGTGTAAGGTTAGCACTTAAAGACATGACCAGAACTCATCCAAATATAAAGTGCCAAACAAAAATTGGGAAGAGTTTACATATACTAAAAATGATTTGCAGGTTGTACTATTTTCCAAAATACATCAATTAGAAAAACTTATTTTAGACCTGCAGATTTTAATATAATATTGGCTATTTTTAAGGCATATTACAAACTTTAAAACATTATTCTATTAATTGGAAAAAAAGCTATTCTTTCATTTTCTAAATAATTTTACCAAAGTTTCCTCAATATTGAGCCCTGTGGTTAAAACAAACAAACAAAAAAATGACAATATGTAGTTCCTTAGAAAGACAAGTTTATGAAATAATTTCTGAAGAAATGTACATCTCCTTCATTGCTAATGGGAACACGAAATGGTACAGCCACTTTGGAAGACAATTTGTCAGTTTCTTTAAAGCTAAATATACTCTTACCATGTGATCCACGAATTGTGCTCCCTGGTTTTGGAGTTAAAAACAGGTCCACACAAAAACCTGCATACAAATGTTTATAGCAGCTTTCTTTATAATTGACAAAAGCATAACTGACATCTTGGAAGTAATATCTCATCAGACAATGAGATACTATTTAGCACTAAAAAGAAGTAAGCTATCAAGTCACAAAAATGCATGGAGGAAATTCAAATATATATGACAATTTGAGAGAAGCCAAGTCCAGGCATGGTGCTTCACATCTGTAATCCCAGCACTTTGGGAGGCTGAGACAGGTGGGTCGACTGAGTCCAGGATTTTGAGATCAGCTTGAACAACATGGCCAAACCCTGTCTACTAAAAATACAAAAAATTAGCTGGGCATGGTGGCAAATGCCTGTAGTCCCAGCTACTCCAGAGAATGTGGTGGGAGAATCGCTTGAGCCTGGGAGATGGAGATTGCAGTGAGCCAGGATCATACCACTGCACTCCGGCTTGAGTGACAGAGTGAGAATTTGTGTCAAAAAAGAAAAGAAAGAAAAACGAAAGAAAGAAAGAAAGAATGAAAGAAAGAAAAAGAAAGAAAGAAAGAAAGAAAGAAAGAAAGAAAGAAAGAAAGAAAGAAAGAAAGAAAGAAAGAAAGAAAGAGAGAGAGAGAGAGGGAGGGAGGGACGGAGGGAAGGAAGGAAAGAAAGAGAGAGACCAATCTGAAAAAGCTAAATGATTCCAATCATATGACATTCTGAAAAGTCAAAACAATGGAGATAGTAAAAAAGAAAAATGGTGGTTACCAGAGATTAGTGGGAAAGGAGAGATTAAACAGAGGAAGCACAGAGGATTTTTAAGGCAGTGAAAAAAACTCAAACCCAGAGAATGTACAATACCTAGAGTGAAACCTAAGGTAAACTATGGAATTTGGGCAATAATGATGTGTTGATGTAGGTTCATCTGTTGTCACAAGTGTACCTCTCTGGTGGGGGATGTTAATAATGAAGGACACTATACATGTGTAGGAGCAGGGAATAGACAGGAAATGTCTGTAGCTTCTGCTCAATTTTGCTGTAAAGCAATAACTGCTCTAAAAAACAAAAGTCTATTTAAAAATGAAATATACACCTTATTCATAAAGTTTGCTGCTTATTTATGATGATGGGATATGAAAAATGGAAAACTGAGTAAGGCCTGAAAATTAGTATCTATCTTAGATGACTAGAAGAAATGATACTTTCAAACTAAGTAGTTTTAGTATTGGCAGTACTGAAAAGCTGGAAGTGGAAAAATTCTTCACTGGTATCAATGTAGGTTGCTTACTGGTTGGTCAGTTCGGTTGATCCCAATCAGGAAGAGCAGCTCTGCTACAAAGAGACTGATGCAAAGGTTCTTGTGGATGGTGTTACGGTCACTCTGGAGCCCGCGGAAAAAGCAAAATGTGAAGATGCAAATCAGGAGACAAACAAGCGACAGCAAAATTCCAACCCACGTGATCACATCCAGAAGGAGGTCATGGACCGCATCACTGTGCTGGAAACACAACGAAAAAGCCATAAGTTGCGCTTATGCATAACCAATTACAAAGTTTTATAAGGGCCTGGATTCAGAAAGCATGATAGTAATAATGCACAAAATACCCTCTATACCCACAATGAATACAGCAACTTAATGATTTGGGTTTTCTCTTCCACAGATAGAGCATTTTATCTTTTCTGTGAGGTGTAAATCAGTTTGATATTCAGAGATGCCAATAGTGTTTGCTTCTTTCTCAGCTACAAACATTTTCAGAATATAAATAGTTAAAGCAGACCGACTTAATTCTGGCCAAAGATTTCGAGGTAAAATATTTTATTTTTTAAATTTGTATCACTTTTTTGGACTAATTTTCAGACCATCTCCACTAGGGAACACTATTTAAAATTTTAAGCTTTATACTTGGGGAAGTTGTATCTCAACTAATTTTTGAATCATCTAAGGATTTTTAAAATTAAAAATGCAATTCCTTTGTCCTATAAATCTTGTATCATAATTTCCAAGGTTGCATTATGTAAGTATGTATTTTCATAAAGATCCCCAGGGAATTCTGATGAATAGCCACACATGTGTACCATTTATTTTGGGGAAGATCTAAAAGAATGAGGATATTCATTGGATTTATATTCATATTGAATGGCTTAGAGACATCAGCAAGTTTGATCTTTGAAGGATTTTGCATGAATAGAGCCTGTTATACATTGACAGAAAATAAATACTCAGAATTGCTATACTAAAGTGGCATATAGCAGACAACAGAGCTAAGAAACAAGAAAAAGTTCGGGAACTGTACTGAAACATCATGTTTGGGTTCTATTAAAATAGTAGGGGAAGCTCTGAGTCTGCCATGTTCCTTGGTTGTCAATTACTTCATTTCTGTCCTTGTTTTAAGATTCAGAACGCTTATTTCCACCTTGAGATATTTTGTCCCTACCCTAAAAAAACTTCTGTGAAACTTTAGAATTTATAGAGGCCCAACAAATAAATATATCAAGATGTTGAGGAAAGTTGAGAAATTGTCTATGACTGTCAATTCTTTTCCTTCAAGGTTTTTTGAAGAGCTCTAAATACCTAACTTCTATCAGTAGCAGAATGGATAAATGATTGGGTAAAAGGTTAATTTGTACAATAATATTTTAAAGAGTAGTAGAAAATCAGTGTACTATATTTAAAGTCAAAAACATGGATAATACACAAAAATCTAATATTTTTTTTAAAAAAAACAAGCATCAAAAGGATCTATACACGATGACAGCATTTTTGTAAAATTTTAAAAGATGAAAATCAGGCCGGGCATAGTGGCTCATGCCTGTAATCCCAGCACTTTGGGAGGCCAAGGCGGGTGGATCATGAGGTCAGGAGATCAAGACCATCCTGGCTAACATCTGAAACCCCATCTCTACTAAAAATACAAAAAATTGACCAAGCGTGGTGGTGGGCGCCTGTAGTCCCAGCGACTCGGGAGGCTGAGGCTGGAGAATAGGGTGAACCCAGGAGGCAGAGCTTGCAGTGAGCCAAGATCGTGCCACTGCACTCCAGCCTGGGTGACAGAGCGAGACTCTGTCTCAAAACAAAACAAAAAAGGATGAAAAATCAACGGCATTGACTTTTATGAATATATGTAAAATTGGTAAAAGTATAAACATTACATGGAAAAATTCTGACAACAAAGAGTTGTCTTTCTAAGCGATGCCTTTTTGAGCTATATAGATCATACACACTGACTTTTGTTTTAAGATGGAAGTCATCACATTTAGTTAGCTTCCACACTAAGCCCAATTTTAACCTATAAAAATGTTCAGGTTTTTCAAATACTGCATGTTCTCACGTATAATCAGGAGCTAAACACTGAGTATTCATGGACATAAAGATGGCCACAATAGAAACTTGGAGCTACCAGAGGTGGGAGGTAGGGAGGGGGGCAATGGTAGAAAACCTATTGGGCACTATGTTCACTCAATACCTGGGTAATGGGATCATTCGTATCCCAAACTTTAGCATCACAGAATACACTTATGTAACAAACCTGCCCATGTACCTGATGAATCTAAAATAAATGTTGAAAAAAATGGATTTTAAATGAGGACATTTGAAAAACATATATCCAGATTTTCTTCTTTTTCTTAACTTCATCCTTTCAAAGATTTTTCTGGATGTGGAAATTCTTAGAAGTGAGCCACCATGCTGTAATCTGAATCATAGCATTCCTCATACTGCCAGATATGACTTCACAGTTGTTATTTGATAAAGACCTCCACTAGAATACTGTCAATGAAACAGTTTCAAAATATTCCTGCATACCTCTTGATATATTTCTCAGAAGGAGCTCAGGTCATGAAAGAAAACCACATGAAATTTTGCTTTAACTGCTTTGTTCTCTGGGGGATACTACCAAAGCAGTGCTGGGTCTGTGGTAGCTTAAATTACTTTTAGTGTTTGAGAATGGATAGTGGTTAGTGCTACCTGGTTCCCTGAATAGAGAGCTATTTGCTCTCTTCTTTGATTCAAAGGAAAGATGCTGTGATTTGAGAATCAAGTACCAACGTTTAGCACAGCAGTCTTTCATAATGGAAAAATGGCAGGCATAACACCCTCTCAAATGTATCCAAAAGACCTAAAACACCCTTTTGAAAAAAAAAGACAAAAAAAAAAAAGAAGAACAAGAACAAGCAAAACTGATAAGAAACCAAAGAACTCTCACTTTTATCTGGGTAGATGCATTATTAGAAATTTATTTATTTTACTCAGTGCCTTAGTAGGCTCTTCAAAAACCCCATGCAGAGTTACTAAGAGAAGAATATCAGATCTTGAAATGTCAGTAGCAAAAATTTGTAGCACTCAAATATAGAACAAACAAGTCTAGTCAATAAGCCACCTTTTAGTTATGACTATTTAGCCAGGAAAACATCAACACCAACCACCTATATGTCCATGATACTGAGAGGGCAGCACTCATCAAAGACAACTCAATACTTGAATTTTACCAGTAACATGAACAGGAAAGAACAATGGTGTATTAGTCCATTCTCACGCTGCTGATAAAGGCATACACAAGACTGGGTTTATAAAGAAAAGAGGTTTAATGGACTCACAGTTCCACTTGCAGGCCTCGCAATCATGGCAGAAGGTGAAGGGGGAGCAAGACACGTCTTACAAGGCAGCAGGCAAGAGGAAGTTTGTGCAGGGGAACCCCCATTTATAAAACCATCAGATCTCATCAGACTTAATCACTACCATGAGAAGAGTATGGGGGAACCGCCTTCATTATTCAATTATCTCCACCTGGTCCCACCCTTGACACATGGGGATTATTGCAATTTAAGGTGGTATTTGGGTTGGGACACAGTCAAACCATATCAAGTGGACACTGAATGTAAATAATAGATGTAAATATGAAAAGCCTTGTTTATAATTAATAGTCTGCCATAATAGAACTTCTAGGAAGGAGGTCCATGCATGGAAAAAAGCAAACTCCATTAAAGAGGACAACCCCTTGAATTAAACTCCTAGGTATAGATGTACCAATGTGATAATGGCAGAAGGATTCCTTTCTGAGATTGCATGTTTGTGAACACTACATAACTCAATCACCTATAAGACAAACTATATACCAGTATGTGCCTTGAGAGCAGGCATTATATCAATTTTATTAATATTACATCCTAGCACCTAGTACTGTGCTTAACATTAAAACAATCTATAAAAATATTTGGTTTTGAATGATTATATTCCCACTTCTATTAGGCTAAATGCCTTAGAGCTGAACCCTCTTATATCAGTACAGCTTTAGCACCCATTTAATCTCCACTTGGATATTTAATAAGATATCAAATATTATATATCCAAAACAGCTCCTGATCTTATCCTATTCTGCCCTCCTGCCTTGAATCTGCTCTTCCTTCTGTTTTCCTCATTTTAGCAAATGGCAACTTCATTTTTGAAAATGTTCTGGTCAAAAACTCAGGAATTATATTGACTCCTTTATTTCCTTCACACACTACATTTAATCCAACAGGAAATCTTATAGGTCTTACCCACTAAGCCTGCCAGGTTCTTATCTCAACTGCACCAACTTGATTGGAGCCATCTGATTTCTTATGAAGAGCCTCTTAATTGATTCTTAACTGATCTCCCTACTTTGGCCCTAATCCCACTTCTCTCTATATTTAGCAGAGCAGAGAGATTCTTTTTACATATAAGTCATACAACATCGCTCCTCTAATCAAAGCCTCCAATGGCTCCCACTCAATGAAAATAAAACTGAGTCTTTGCAAAAGCCTTACATAGCCCTAAGAACTGCACCCCTGTGACATCATTTCCTATTCTTCCCTTCCTTCAGTTCATTCCACTTCCATTGGCCTGCTCTGTTCTTTGAATGGGTGAGAGATATTCCAGTCCCATGGCCTTTGCATCTGATGCTCCTTTGACCTGGAATACTCTTCCAAAAGATATCTGCATGGCTTACTTGCCACCCTCCTTTTACTATTTATTCAAATGTCACCTTCCCACATAGGGTTTTTTCTGAGTCTTCCTATCTAAAATTACAGACCCGTTTTCCTTATTCTGACTCTCTCTATTGCTTTTCTTGTATTATTTTCACCTTACTCCTTATCACTTATGTAAACTATATATTTTAATATTTTTTTCTACTTATTTTCTGTGCCCTTCCCAACCAGAAAGAAAGCTCAAAGAGAGTAAGTTGTTTCATCTCTTCTGATTACCACTCCTCCAGGTCCTGGAGAAATAGGTAGTATACAGTAGCTGCACAATTAATGCATTGATTGAATAAATGACCTCTCTTTAATCATCCCTCTCTTCTACAATGGATTTTTATTCAAATTACAAGTTGTATCATGTTGCCCACTAAACAGTCCTTGGGACTCTTCCTCTTAAATCATCAGCTCTAAAATGTTGCGTAAAAGATAAAGAAAATTAGAGCTAGAAAATAAGAAGGTTGTTACATCATAATACCTTAAGATATCCTATAATGTGAAGGTGTCAAACAATTACAAAAATGAAGACAAAAGTACAGATGTAAATAAGAGGTATCTTGAGTAATTCTTGGAGTCTAAAGCCTTGAATTTAATCTTGTTACTTCAATTTAGTCATTGTTACTTTTAACAAAGTACTTAATCTGTTTGAGTATCAGAAGCCTTATCCACATAGCAGTAAAATAACTGAAGCTTCAGGATACTGTGATAAGTAATTCACATAATATATGAAAGTAAGAAAGCGAGTATTTCCTTCCTTTTTTAAATCTGAATGTATTCTGAATTTTTTCATGTTCAATAGCAATTTTCATTTAAATAATAAAAAGCCTATATAAATGATATAGGGAGGATCAGAAAAATAATAACTATAACAATAATATATGTTAATGTTATTTTAACTAAGAACACCAAAAAATATTCCAATCAAGTATGAGTTATCTAATTTCACTTTATAACATTTCCAGCTTAGTTATTATTAATATTTGTGGTAGTTATAAATGAAGACTATAAAAATGCCTATAGCAGCCAGGCATGGTGGCTTATTCCTATAATCCCAGACTTTGGGAGGCTGAGGCAGGCGGATTGCTTTGAGTCCAGGAAATCAGGACTAGCCTGGGCAACATGCTGAAATTCCGTCTCTACAAAAAATACCAAAATTAGATGGATAGGGTGGAGGGTGCCTGTAGTCACAGCTACTCAGGAAGCTGAGGTGAGAGGATGGCTTGTGCCCAAGAGTTGGAGGCTGCAGTGAGCCAAGACCACACCACTGCACTCCAGCCTGCGTGACAGACCCAGATCCTGTTTGGGAGAAAATAAAACAAAAAACGCCCAAAGCAGATGAAGAAGGCAGATTTTAACTTTTGAATCTGAATTACATCTTGATTACTGTACAATTGCACTTATGACTTTTAAATGAGAAAACAAGAAAAACACTAATTCATCTGTATACTTTTCCTTAGGTTAGAACAAAAAGACAAATAAAGTAGCAAACAAAGAAAGACACTAAAAAATTTTGTCAGAGTCTGTACCACAGACCAGTGTAATTTTTGCAAGGAACTCTTGGAAAACTCATTAAAAAATAACAATAAACAAAAATATCAAAGACTTCAAGGAAATTAGCTTCTTAAGGGAAGATAAGGAGATGTGAGAGAAAAATCAGAGGAGAATGACAAAATTATTCCTCTGAAGATGGTTTCAGAAAATTCAATGAATCTATCATCTCTAGAAAGAAATTTTTATATAAACAATAATTGTTTTTCAGGCTTTCTATGAAGTTTCTATTCATATTCAAAAGGCCAAATATTTTGTAAAACTTACATGAAGCTTCTGATTTTCCTTTTATTTTTGTCTTACCTAATCTGCTTTGTCTTTGTCACTGAGTACTCACATACCTCGAAAGGGGAGTGATGGGAAGAAAGGATGGCTTACATAATTATTGTCACTTGTGAGAGTGACTCTGTCCATGTAAACCCCTCCAATATACCATGAGGTACATTTGATGATACTAAGACCAAATTTCTGGAACAGGGAAATGTGACTTTTGCCTTATGATTTAAAAAAATAATAATAATCTGAGTACACGAAGACTTTATGTGAAACTGTTGATATTTCTAACTTTATTGTCCAAAAAGCCAGTCAGCAAATGAGATAGATCTTAAAATAGTTTTCATTTTTAACTATATAAGTGTTTCCAGATGGGATACAAACTATACAAATTAATTGTGAACGCTTCTTGATATTTTTTTTCCTTCTTTTTTGAAAAAAATAATTTTAGAGAGCTGCATTTTTCCGACTGTTTGAACAATCACCCTGTAATAATTATCAACTGCTTGCCAATAATTATCAAGAACCTGTTTTACTTTTTGCATAATAATGCATTATTTTAATGTTGAGCTGGATTTGGTAAAGCAGAATAATATGAGTTTAAAATTGCCTCTTCAACATATCGTGTTCTGAAATATTTGTAATATAGCTGAGTTTCTTTTTTTAATAAAAATATATGAGTGTTCACCTTACCACTAACATATCCATGAGCATAAAACATTGATTTGAATCGTAAATTAAACTGAAGCCAGCAGGATTCCAAAAAGCCTATTTTCAGATAAATGTGGCATGAACTCTGTGAAAAAAATTCCTGGCAGTGAAAAAAATTCCTGGCATTGATCTAACTGTTAAGAACTAGGTCATCGGACACAGAGGTCACCTCACAAGCTCTTGGGAAAGTGAAGGGATTAATGGTCTGAAGAAATTAGGATTTCCTTTGCAGAACATACCATAGTTGGGTAACCCAGTAAGAAGGACAATATGATTATATTTCTTACTTCTTTTTAGGTCAATTAACTGAAACAACCTACCAACAACATTCAAGTTTGTATCAAATTGAAAACCAGTCTAAGTATTTTCATGCTTTAATTGGTAAAAGAGAAACACTAGCAAGTGTGTGCTCTTAAGAGCATACAACATTCATATACAATTATCCTTTGGATTCAATGGAACTTCTTTAGCATCATTTCTGGCTTCAGAAGCATACTTACTATGATTAGCACACTCTAAGTTATTGGCGATCTTCTTGCTTTGAATTAAAAAAAAAAAAAGCCAAACAAACAAACAAACAAAAAAACTACATTTGGTGTACCAGATTTGCAACTACTATAACAAATGAAAGAAAACAGCTGAAATTGTTAAAGGAAATGGAATGATCAATCAATAGAAAGAAAATAATTTAAGAGTGTCTGGCATGGGGATGAAGGTAGGAAATGAAGCTAGGCAGATGGAAAAATTTTATCCTTAGCATTTCTGAGTTAAATAAAGTGGCTAATAATGATAGCAGTAATAACTAACACAAAATTTTCAAAATGTCTGATTCTATTAGAAGAGCTTATTTATTTTCTTAAGGTACTCATTTTCATTCTATAAAACACTGTGATGTGATACTATTATTATCTCCAACTTACAGATGAAGAAACTGAAGCAAAGAGTATACAGAATTTATCCACAATCATTCTACTATGAGGTAGAGACAGAATTAATGATAGGGCAACCAACTTCCCAGGTTTGCTCAGTACTGTCTTGGTTTTAGCAGTAAATTTTTGTTTTCTGGGAAAGCCTTCTCCAAGACATAAAAAGCCTCAGATTTCAGAGATGGATGCAGAACGTTGAAAGAAATCTACAAAATCCACAGGACCACCTAGAAATTGGAGGCTGAATGCCACAGTATTTTTAGTGTTGAATGGATGAAGCATCAATTACTCATTTTTCTTAATGGCGCCTTCAAGTTTTCTCCTGACTACTGAAGTTGGTAATGAAGATTTGTGATCCCAATACCAGTTCATCCATTGTTGCATTACTCTAGATGATGTGATTGAGTATTTAACCCACACGCATTGTGATCCTGAGCTCCTCTTTGATTTTGCCTGTGAATTAACTGTAGTGATTTGTGTCAAGATTGTGCTACTTTAATTTTTATATTGTGAATATCATGACCACATTTTCCTACAGTTCAGTGATGAAAATGAGTATGACTATAATACCAAAGCTAGCATGACAATATTGACAAAAAAATCTAAACAATTGTGTTACTTTAAAAATAACATAGAAGGATGCATGGATCTAGAATAGGGAGAAAATCAAAACAGAGTAGTGTACAATAAACAGAAATAAATTTGAGATTAGACAGAAGGTGATGTGAATACACCTGTAGAGCCTAGATCTCAGAAGACTAGGATGAGACAGGCAAGTTTTTGTAAGTCAATCAACACCATTTTTTATCTCCTCCCAACGCCCCCCCCAAAAAAAAATCAATGCTCTTTTGAAAATGGAATAAGAATAAACATGCATTATCATTTTGTTCTCTTGATTGCTCAACACACCTGAGTACAGTTTTTTTTCTGATTCAAACGTTGCAACTAAAAACGTTCCTGAGGGTAAACAAAAGAGGAAATTTTGAGGACCAATATGTTGACCCCTTAGAGTGTAGAGCTGATTTTGTCAGATCTTTTTAATGATCATGGTGCTACAAAATATCAAATGATATGTTGAATCATGCTAGCAAAACCATGCTCCCTCTAGCTCTTGGAATTTTGAATTCTAAAATGGAGTTTCATCATCTCCTGGATTTCTGTGAAGATTTTAATGAAATTTCAGATGACATAAAAGATGTTGCATCTTGTCCAAATTTAAAGTAGACTCTACTCATTTATCTGCATATTTGACAGACTGTGCAAATGTAAATGTTAGAAAATTCCATTCAGCCCATAAATGTCTTATAAGAGAAAATGAATAGTTCTTACCTATTAAATGTCCTGTACATCTTTATACAATATTAATAAAAAGGTATGTGGTTTGCTTAGCTATGATATTGTGGTTTTATAATGAAATTTTTTGGTCACTTTTCAGTTTCCTCAAAATGTGCAGAGCACTTAATGAGCTTTTTGACTTTCTGGAAATGGAAGAAAATATGTACTTTGAGACATATGCCGACAAGATGCCCATCACTGTGGCTGGCCATAAAAATATGTTAAAATATTGGCCTTCTGTAAAATTATATTTTCAAAGCATGGAACAAAAACAATGTCTCTCTTTGATTTTTAAATACATGACAGATGAGAACAAAGAAAAAGATTACCATGAGACAGAAATGTAAATGATGTTTCTCTAAAACTGTTTAATGATCTCTAAAGAAGATGTAAGAAATCTAGAAAAAGATGAACTGACTCTACTTGAGTTGTTTGAAGTCCTGTGTAGTTTAGGACAAAAAGCCATAGAGGGAAAAAAGGACTCATTTTTAGGATTTAAGACTGTTTTCAAAAAATGTCACCAGAAAAGGGCAGTCAAGTTAAACAGGAATTTCTCACTTATTTACTAAAGCTGTAACTTGTTTAGAATCTGCTCTGGTTTGAATATGGCCCCTAAAGTTCTTAAGTTGGAAACTTAATCCTCATTGCAACTGTGTTCAGAGGTAGGAATTTTAAGAGGTGATTAGTTTATGAGGGCTCTGCCCTAACGAATGGATTAACATTGTTATAATGCGAGTGGGCGAGTTCGGCCTTCTCTTTCTCTCTTGCCCTCTTTAGCATCCCTGTTCTCTTGCCCTCTGCCTTCTGCCAGATTCTGGTGGCTTGCTCTTGGACTTCATAGCCTCCAGAACTTTAAGAAATAAATCTCTGTTCTTTATAAATTACCCAGTGTGTGGTATTCTGTGATAGCAACACAAAGTAGACTAAAACAGCATCCAATCTCTATTTCATAAGGTAAAAAACTATGTGCTTTACAACTATTAATCCTGATAGTGTTTTAATTTATGTTGACATCCAACATACTTCTAAGTGTTTAAAACTGATGGACATTTTGGACATAGAGAACATATATGATGAATTCATAGATGCAAACGACCTGATTGAAAGGCAGCTGGTCTACCAAAACAAGCATGTAGATACAAAGTGGATGGGCATTTTTGCAGAGCTGGGAACTAATTCCTACAAGTCTGAAAAGCTATTTAGTAAAGCTATGCAGTAAAATCGAAGGTATTCCATGCTCAAACCTTTTTTTTGAGAGGATATTTGGTTTGATGTTATCACATTGGACTGACACAAGAAATCAACGTAATATGGGCTTAATGAGGGCAGAACAGAACTATGACTCAAGGTAAATTTTACTTTTGACTGAATTCATTTTTACCTCTATTAAAAAGAAAACGAAAGGCAAATATAAACATGTCATAATTATTTTATTAAATAAAGGTAATATATGTTTAATTACTACATTGTATCTACCTTTTAAAAAATTCTTATATTTACTTAAAAATGCACAATAATATAGCCTCAAAATTTAAATATCCAGTGAAGACTTAAAAAACATTAAAATAAATGTCTGAATCAGAAGACAGAAATGTTAAAAAAATTAATACATTGTTTCATACTATTGGCCCTACTATGAACTAGCATTAAAGTACTATTAATTTTCATTGTTAAATAGTAATAACACATACGTGAATAATTATTTATGGTGTACTAAGCATATTTTTGGTCTTGCAGTGCTATCTCCCATTGGCTCTCTAAAAACTTGGTCACCCTAACTGGTAGCTAAATATTCCATGTTTTCAGCAACATCATTAACAGTGGGAAGGTCCACAAATGCTTGCTATATTTCCTTCCATGACCAAACATAGGTGGCCCTAGATTTACAGTAGTTTGACTGATGATTTTTTGACTTTACAACAGGTGTATGAGCACATAACCCCGTCACAGACTGAGGAACATCTGTATACTAAGCTCCTAGAACAGGAAAGAGCAAGGTTTACATGGGTAAAAATGTCTTGACTATCCTTTGAATATAATGATTAAACCCAGATATCTTGTTAAACAGAGTTTTCTGGGCTCATTTCTAGCTCTAAATTTTCTTATTCTCTGATAAAATGGATAACTTCTGTTTGTTTTCATTCACACATATGCACACACACACACCCCTTTTGAAAGTACTTCTTAAAGGGGTTGGGTGATGTGGAGTGGGGTAGAGCAGCTGAAGAGTAAGGAAAAGTAATTATAGAAATACCAGACATGAGTTAACCTGATATGTATACTTTTATCACCTTATCATTCTCACAGAGTCATTACCTTTAGCTTGTATGAAAAGAGAAATTTACCACAGTGAGAAAGAAAATTTTGAATTATAGATGAACAGAATTAGAATTAAAGGAGAAGGTAATTTTTTATATCTAGATTATAAAAACCATGTAATAGACACTGATAAGGCAAGAAACACTCAATAAAATTTTGGTAGATTAATTCTAAGAATATTTATTGGGTACCTATTATGTGCCAGGTACTGAACAAAACAGAATATAAATATAAATATAAATATAAATATAAATATGTACATGTGCACATACACACAGTCATGTCATTTTTATTTCATTTTCGTTTGGTTTTCTTAGCTACAGCAATTTCAGAAAAAAAAAAGAATATTTATTAGGCTCTGTTTTTTACATTCTCATGAATAAATGCATTGCATTTTAAGCAGAATGCGGGTCTTCCAGATATTCTAGAGACAATTATCCCACAGGCTTAGTGACAATAATGTGAGATAATACAAAATTCAAAAAATAATTAACATCTTAAAAGTTTCATGAATTGGATTTTTAAATTAGCAAGTAACTATAGGAGATTTTTAAATTATATTATTTACATTGCAATGATACACAGAGTAAATTCGCAATCCCTTGAATTGTACATATCAAGATAGGCAAAATGGTTTAGTTTAGCCACATTTTTATTCAAATGCTTTTTTTTTTTTTCCTTTTTGTGAGATGGAGTCTCCCTCTGTCGCCCAGGCTGGAGTGCAGTGGCGCCACCTTGGCTCACTGCAAGCTCTGCCTCCCGGGTTCACGCCATTTTCCTGCCTCAACCTCCCAAGTAGCTGGGACTACAGGCACCCGCCACCTCGCCCGGCTAATTTTTTTTTGTATTTTTAGTAGAGATGGGGTTTCATCATGTTAGCCAGGATGGTCTCGATCTCCTGACCTCATGATCCACCTGCCTCGGCCTCCCAAAGTGCTGGGATTATAGGCGTGAGCCACCGCGCCCGGCCTCAAATGCTTTTAAAATCTTGTTTATACAATTTGTCATTATTGTCTATCTTATAAAGCTATATAAATAACTATTCTGGAAAACCTAGCCTAATTCTAGTAGTTTTCTAACTTTATCACTTTATTTACTAGAAATAGCCAAATGAAATAGGCCAGAAAAAGGCCAGGTACAGTGGCTCACGCCCATAATCCTAGCCCTTTGGGAGGCTAAGACGGGTGGATTGCTTGAGCCCAGGAATTCAAGACAAGCCTGGGCAACATGGCAAATCCCCATCTCAACAAAAAATACAAAAATTAGCCAGGCGTGGTGGTGGGTGCTTGTAGTCCCAGCTACTTGGGAGGCTGAGGTGGGAGGGTCACCCAAGCCTGGGTCGAGGCTGTGGTGAACCATGATCATGCCACTGTACTCCAGCCTGAGTGAAAGAGTGAGATCCCGTCCAAAAATCTAATAAACCAGAAGAAAAGAAAAATGATTACAGAAATGTTGCCATGTTAAAGTAAAATTTTGTGATCTGGAACAAATATAGTTAATAAACACCTCAACTAGTTCTTACCAGGGACAGTGTACACAATTGAAAATATTTTTAGGATATTAGGATGGAAAGGTTTGTAGGTATCTTCTGCTTCGTTGATCGATTATGCTTAAGCATGAATAAATTGGATGATTAGAACCATTATATTTAAATTTTTTAAATAATAATTCCTTCAGTTAAACAATGCTAAAATCATTTCACTAATGAAGAAGAAACTGAATCAATAAAAAAGATTATTTATTTTTAGTACTGATTTATGATTGTACTTAAAACTAAATTGAGTGATACTGATATTGTGGGAATTCCCAATGTTCATACAACCAACATTTGAAAGAGTTGGGAAGTTATATGTAGTTATATCTTGCCACAAAGCTATTACTAGATAATTTCATTATGAAAAAAAAAAAAAAAAGAGTCTGTGACTTCTAAAACCAAGGCAAAGCACTGGCCTAAACATTTCTCTTTCAGGAAAAGTTTACCTGATTAGATGTAGATAAAATCATTATTTTTATTAGAATCTCAATCATGTGTTTGTGCCTTGAGAGTTAACTACATCCAGGATGAAGAGCTTTAAAGGCTTTGAGAATAGTTAAAGTGAATTAAAAAGTCATATTTCCAGAAAACTTTATAATTCTCAATATGATTCTTATAGATTTTGTTATTCAATCCCTAAAATAATTGACAGACTGTTAGAAAAAATTGTGTTAGTCATATTTGATCAATTAATAATGGGAACAGGAAGTTCAGATGATTTGCCTAAGAACAAAAAGGAATTACTTAAAACACTGGAATCAGAAACCTAGGCCTCCTGATTTTTAATTCTTATTTCTACTTTCCTGAATTATAAACTTGGAAAATAAAGAATTGTGATGACAATATCTTTTGTGATGCTATGGATTAAAATGAGGTAATCTATGTAGACATTAAAGGAATGATGTTCATCCTTATTAGGAAAGGTCTTGAGACACTCTGAGAGTTGAAGTCTTCATCCAGTGTCCACATTTAGGATCCCTTATGTACTTGATTACTTTTTTTTCTTACAAAACGTTTCTCACTAGAATTGCCGAGGGACCTCTAGCTGCTATTTTTAGCCAATCTTATTTGCTGAAGATGAAATAGAATCTAAATATTTCAAGTGTGAGGATCCAAGCTGTGCATGGGAGGATCACAGGATTCTTTCTGCTTAAAAGTTATATTGTCCACGATTCATAATAGCAAATACATGGAATCAACCTAGATGTCCATTAATGGTGGACCGGAAAAAGAAAAATGTGGTATATATACACTATAAAATACTATGCAGCCATAAAAAGAATAAAATCACGTCCTTTGCAGCAACATGGATGGAACTGGAGGTCATTATTCTAAGATACTTAATGCAGGAAGAGAAGACTAAACAATGCATGCTCTCTCTTATAAGCAGGAGATAAATACTGCGTACACATAAACACAAAAAGGAGAACAATGGACACGAGGGCCTTCTTGAGGGTAGGATGGGAGAGGGGTGAGGATTGAATAACTACCTATCAGGTACTCTGTTGATAATCTGGGTGACAAATTTATCTGTACACTAATACCCTGTGACATGCAATTTATCCATGTAACAAACCTGCACATGTACCCCCTGAACCTAAAATAAAAGTTGGAAAGAAAAAAAAAAATAGTCACAGTAAAATAAAAAAAAAAAAAAATTCTGCTATAATCCAGAAAAAAATTCAAACGAAGCATGTTATTAAATAATATAAAATGTATTGAAAAAATATATATAGCAAAACAAACAAACAAACAAAAAATACAGCCTTATATCATGCTATCATAATTGTGTCTCTCGCTTTGCTTAAATAAACTGTCCTAGGAAGTGATGTCACTTCCTCTAGGGTGTCTTCCCTGACTCTTCAAGGTCCAGGTAAAGCTCATTCACATGTGTTTCCACAGAATCCTCTATAGTTGTGAGAACTACAACACATTTCTCACAAGATGCTGATTTTGTTGATCAGTTGTCTGTATTACTAAATAAACTGTAAGCTTTGCTCGTCACCAAGATGGTACTTAACTATTTGGGGAACAATAAAGGATGGATTGAGCACATTATAAATTTAAGAAATTAAGATTAATAGAACAAAGTTTCCAAATACGTTCCCACAGATTTCTCTTAATTACAAAAAGTTCAATGTTTCTGTACAACATAACTTTTTAACTAAGTGATCCAATTCAGTAATACAAATGACTAAATTGATAGTAACTGGACCTCTTGATGCAACAGAAAGGATACAGCATTTACTACTTGGTGTTCTTGACAAAAATGTTTTACCCAAATCTAATCATGAGGGAAAAAAATAAGAAAGGTTGTGACTGTGGAACATTCTATAGGTCAACTGACCTGGACTTTATAAAATGTCATTCTTATGAAAGAGAAAAACAGGCAGAAAGACATAAAAGAAGATTAGCAACAAGGCAAATGAAGGCAATGTATGATCTTTGGTTGGGTCCTACTTGAAAAAAAAATGACTCTATTGGGACAACTGGGAAAAATTTTTTTGTGGATTATATAGTAGATGATAGTATTGTATCAATGTTAAATATCTTGTTTGTGTTAACAATAATGTTCTTAAAATATAATTGCTTGAAATTTTAGGAGTTACGTAATATAATATCGGTAATTTACATTCTATTTTTCTATTTTTATTTCTTTTATTATTATTATTATTATTATTATTTTTTGAGATGGAGGGTTGTTCTGTTACCCAGGCTGGCGTGCAGTGGTGCAATATTGGCTCACTGCAAATTCTGCCTCCCAGATTCAAGCAATTCTCCTGCCTCAGCCTCCTGAGTAGCTGAGACTATAAGCCCATACCACCATAGGCCCATACCATCATGCCTGTCTAATTTTTTGTTATTTTAATGGAGACGGGGTTTCACTGTGTTGCCCAGGCTGCACAATTTACTTTCAAAAAGTCAAATAATACAGCAAAATATACACACATGCACAACATATACAGAAAGCCAACTGTGTCAAATAGATATGAATTCAGAAAAAAGGGGTATATGAATATTTATTGTATCATTCTTTCACCTTTTCTATAAAAGTTCTGTAAAAGAGTGGAGAAAAAAGAAATAAAATGATTTCAATGGCTTGTTTTTCTTCAAGTCCATAATGCTCTCTTTCTACAAATAATTTTAGACATATCTTTTTCTTTCATTAATTTAAGAAGATATACAACAAGTTGGTGTCAATTCCCCTCCTCAAATAGAAACACTATCTTTCTCAATATCTCTAGGTAGATTCTCTTTCTTCTTTTTTTCCTCCCTGCCCTTCACAGAGATAAGTAATGGGGAAAATACATAGAACCTTTACTCTTCTTCCTCCAGTGATTTTTTCCTATTCAGAACAACTTCATCAGAAATGAAGTAAAAGAGGTTTTAGATAATTCGTGGTCCACTCTAGATGGGAGAAAGTGGTATGGAAGGCAACGTTCTCCTTTTCCTGTTCTGTAACAGGAAATGAACAAAAGAGAATTAGAGTTAAGGTTCATGTCCCAGGAGCTATGATGGTAGGAAGAAAATTCTCCCATTATACTCATTCATATTTTGAAATGCCCTTTTTCTGCCCATTGTATGCAAGTGAAATATAGTTCTAAATACCCTCTACAACCTGGGGAATTAAAACATCAGTGTTTGCAAGTGTCTGGCACAGAAGGAGCGAAAGTGAGTGGATGAGGAAGGTGGCAGCTACCTTTTTTTAAGTAAAAGGGATTTGCTGTTTCTTGGTAGCCTGGGCAAAAATGTAACCAACTCTTATAAATGGTTAATATCTAGTTCTAGACAATAATAAATGGTTAAGAACTAGTTCTAGATACATAGGAAGCCTGAGTAAACATGCTAACTGATCTCAAAATTTAGAGGGGTTAGACGTACAGACCTATATTGCAAAATACAGATTTATTTTAATGTAAAAACTAGGCTGGGTGTGGTGGCTTATGCCTGTAATCCCAGCACTTTGGGAGGCCGAGGTGGGCAGATCGTGAGGTTAAGAGATCGAAACCATCCTGGCCAAAATGGTGAAACTCCATCTCTACTAAAAATACAAAAATTAGCTGGGCGTGGTGGCGCACTCCTGTAGTCCCAGCTACTCGGGAGGCTGAGGCAGGAGAATCGCTTGAACCCAGGAGGCGGAGCTTGCCGTGAGCTGAGATTGCGCCATTGCACTCCAGTCTGGGTGACAGAGCCAGACTCCGTCTCAAAAACAAACAAACAAACAAACAAACAAAAAATAAAACTAATCTATACTTTTAGGAAGTATGTACATCATTACATCATTTAGGATCTGCACATGGGCATGGCTGAAGTTTCCTTTTTAGTCAATATAAAACTGGTAAATGTAAAACATTATATATATTACATATTTATAAAATAGGCCATGCTACTCCTCTGCTCAAAACTCTCCTGTGGCTTTTCAGAGTGCTCAGAGTAAAACCCAAACCTAGAGTCCTTCCTATGTCGTACAAAGTCTTCGGTTCTAGACCCTGCAGCCTGTTCTGCTAACATACTCTCTCTCTTATTTTTTCCACTCCAACCATACTGTTCTCCCTGCAGCTCCTCAAACATATCAAAATCATCCTGGTTCAGGGACTTGTTTTTGTTCCTTCTGCCTGGCAGAGTCTTTCTTTCCCCAGGTGATCTTCAAGGCCTACTCTCTCACTTCCTTCAGGACTCTGCTCCTAATACTGAACTTGGACACAAGAGGAGGAAGTAAACAATAAAACAGCATACTAGCAAATAAATAATTTCAAATTTGAATAAGTGTATGAAGGAGATATATTATGACAAGTGTGTTCAGTGAGAAAGCACCAAAATATTCTTGGTTCTAAAAGGTTAGCTTTTGGATAAAGTTAATATTCAAGATAATATAATAAAATCTTACGTTTTTGAAACCAGTTTCTTTTGAAGAAATTTTCTGTATTTGGAGGTACTCAACATACAAATTATATAATTTTTCCTTAAATAAATACATTATTTAAGGTACTATTTATACTAAAGTATTATACTAAAGTATTAGCTATGATTTTTACTCTCCACCTCCACCTAAATCCCACCATACTATAGACAGCAAAATACAAAATGAGTGTAAGAACTAGGAATAGGATTGTGCAACTTTTAGCATCATAAATTCAATATTTTGTTTTCTAATAATAAAATTAATTTCTTAAATTTTTAAAGTTTAAATTTTTAAAGTCCAAAAAATTCTTTTTGGACGTTAAAAAGTAAAAATATTCTTTTTGAAAAACAAGTACTTTCATGTTCAACTGTAGAGCCTTACAATGTTAAATTACCTAGTGTTTTCTTCTAGCCTAGAAAAAGTTTAGCCATAAAATATTCAACACACAGAATCCATGGTATGGAATTAAAATGTTCCAACCTGTGACTGTTTTGAATCAATTCTACATTTAGAAAGAAATACAATGGCTTTAAACAACAAATCAAGTTCTATACTTGGAATGAGGTGAAGTTGGGATGGGGTGATAATAGTAAGATTTAAAAAAAATACAATCATCAAACTAAAGAAAGTGAAGTATTTTAAAGATAATAAAAATCAATGAGACAAGTTGAATTGACAGGAGAGAGTAGGCAGACTTTTTGTATTATCTCCAAAGAATTATAATTTGACTAGAGAAAAGAGCTAGTAGTATAAATTATAGGACCATTTTCTGAGGCATTTTTACAGTGCTCTACAAAACCACAGTAGAAATGTTAATATAATTACTTTGAAACTTATGCTCCTGTAAATTAAAATATTCCCTCCACAAAGGGGGTTACAAAAGAGAATTACTACTAAGAGATGAAGAGACATTTGGATTTAGTTTTTTAACATTCTTCTTAACAACAGAGAAATCTGCAATTCCCAATAATGGAAAGTTTTAAAATATCATAAATACTATATCTCAGTTAAGTATACAATTACATTACCTAAATTTTGTAATGGTTACTTTTGTGTCTAAAAGAAGAAGACAATCAAATGTTTCCTTAGACAGTAGAAGCAGGGGGAATTCAGTAGTTAACCAGCTGTGTTGCCACCTTGAGGTTTATGGTAGCAATTCAGAAAAGTTACAAGTAGATGAGACAGGCTCTTCTCACCTTTGGATGTTAGCATAATTGGGAATTCAGAGATAACACTGATACGATTTGGCTCTGTGTTCCCACCCAAATCTCATCTTGAATTGGAAGCCCCATGTGTGGAGGGAGTGACCAGGTGGGAAGTGATTGGATCCTGGGGGTGGTTCCCCTACGCTGTTTTGTGATAGTGACGAGTTCTCATGAGATGTGATAGTTTAAAAGTGGCAGTTTTTCCTGCTTTCTCTCTCTCTCGCCACTTTGTGAAGAAACTGCCTGCTTTCCCTTCACCTTCTGCCATGATTATAAGTTTCCTGAGGCCTCCCCAGGCATGTGAAACTGTGAGTCAATTAAATCTCTTTCCTTCATAAATTACCCAGTCTCAGTTATTCTTTATAGCAGTGTGAAAATGAACTAACACAATTCCTCATAGCAGTTGGTTTTGTGGTTTCTAATGAAAGAAAGAAAGAAACAAACAAACAAACAAAAAACCCTTACAACATCAGCATTAATAAACTTACAATCAATTAGAAATAAGAATGAAGACAAAGCAAAATAAGACACTTTTTGGATATTTAAGAGGTCTTATACCATATAACTTGGCTTTTCTTTTAATGAATTCTGTCCACTTGGTCAAAAAAGATTATTTTATATACCATACAAGGCACTGAGGTTGCAAACAAGAAGAAAAGACATTCCCTAATAGGAGGAATCCACAGTCTAGAGAAGACAAATACGTTTCAAGAGATGATTATAATATAAAATGATGAGAGGTACACAAAGTATTTTAGAAATACATGAAAAGAAAGTTAACTTTTACTGAATACTCATTATATGACAAGCACAGCTCCAAATCTTTAAATTTGCACAACTGCAGCAATTTCTGAACACACAGATTAGAAATTAGTAACATTTGTGAAATATTAAAAACAATATTTTTTTTTATAGAAAGCAAGAGGTAGAGTCTGTTTAATTGGCAAAAAGCATGTATGAAAAAAAGAAAATGAAATAAAAAGATGCTATAGGATAATTTTACATTTGACTAACTAAAAGCTTCACCATTTTTCAAATTGTAATTAGCTATATTTTTCATAAATGTAAATATTTCAGAAATAATCAAAACAAAGCTTTAACTAGTTTTCCTTGTATCAACAGTAGTGTCCTTGCATACACACAAAAAATTTAGTTTTTCCTAAGGTCTTTGTCAATTCCAAATTGTAAACTACTATATAAATGCAACCTCCAGCCTGGGCAACAAGAGCAAAACTCTGTCATAAATAAAAAATAAATAAATAAATAAATAAATAAATAAATAAATAAATAAAACCAAAAGAGAAAAAAAGGCACCATTAAATTAATAAGTAATCCTCTTTTATATAGAGAGATTACTTATAATTTGGCTATGCTTATTTATGGACTATGAGATGGCCAGGCGTAATTACTCTTTTATATAAAAGTTCTCACATAGCCAACTCTCATAATTGAGAGGTATAAAATGACAAGCATTCCTTTACACCAACAACAGACAAGCAGAGAGCCAAATCATGAATGAACTCTCATTCAAAATCACTACACAGAGAATAAAATACCTAAGAAAATAGCTAACAAGGGATGTGAAGGATGTTTTCAAGGAGAACTACAAATCACTGCTCAAGGAAATAAGAGAGGACGTAAACAAATGGAAAAACATCCCATCTTCATGGATAGGACAAATCAATATTGTGAAAATGATCATAGTGCCCAAAGTAATCTATAGATTCAATGATATTCCCATCAAACTACTATTGACTTTCTTCACAGAATTAGAAAAAAACTACTTTCATATGGAACCAAAGAAGACCCCGTATAGCCAAGACAATCCTAAGCAAAAAGAACGAAGCTGGAGGCATCATGCTACCTGACTTCAAACTATACTAAAAGACTATAGTAACCAAAAAAGCATGGTACTGGTACCAAAACAGACATATAGACCAGTGGAACAAAACAGAGACCTCAGAAATACCACCACACATCTACAACCTTCTGACCTTTGACAAACCTGACAAAAACAAGCAATGGGGAAAGGATCTCCTATTCAATAAATGGTGCTGGGAAAACTGACTAGGCATATGCAGAAAACTGAGACTGAATCCCTTCCTTACACCTTATACAAAAATTAACTCAAGATGGATTAAAGACTTAAACATAAAACCCAAAACCATAAAAACCCCAGAAAAAAACCTAGGCAATACCACTTGGGACACAAGCATGGGCAAAGACTTCATGATGAAAACACCAAAAGCAATTGCAACAAAAGCCACAGTTGACAAATGGGATTTAATTAAACCAAAGAGCTTCTGCACAGCAAAAGAAACAATCATTAGCATGAACAGGTGACCTACAGATTAGGAGAAAAAAATTGCAATCTACCCAACTGACAAGAGTCTAATGTGCAGAATTTACATGGAACTTAAACAAATTTACAAGAATAAAAACCAAACAACCCCATCCAAAAGTGGGTAAAGAATATGAACAGATGTTTCTCCCAAGAAGACATTTACGCAGCCAACAAATGTAGGAAAAAAAAGTTCAACATCACTGATCATTAGAGAAATACAAATTAAAACCACAATGAGATACCATCTCATGCCAGTCAGAATGGCAATTATTAAAAAGTCAAGAAACAACAGAGATGCTGGCAAGGTTGTGGAGCAACAGGAACACTTTTACACTATTGGTGGGAATGTAAATTAGTTCAACCATTGTGGAAGACAGTATGGTAATTCCTCAAGGATCTAGAGCCAGAAATACTATTTGACCCAGCAATCCCATTACTGGGTATATAGGCAAAGGAATATAAATCATTCTACTATAAAGATACATGCACATGCATGTTTACTGAAGCACTATTTATAATAGCAAAGTCATGGAACCAAACCAATTGCCCACCAATGATAGACTGGATAAAGAATATGTGGTACATATACACCATGAAATACTATGCAGTCATAAAAAGGAATGAGGTCATGTCCTTTGCAGGGATATGGATGAAGCTGAAGTACATCATCCTCAGCAAACTAACACAGAAACAGAAAACCCAACACTGCATGTTCTCACTCATAAGTAGGAGTTGAATAATGAGAACACGTGGACACGGGGAGGGGAACAACACACACCAGACCCTGTTGTGGGATGGGGGGCCAGAGGAGGGAACTTAGATGACAGGTCAATAGGTACAGCAAACTACTATGGCACAAATATACCTATGTAACAAATCTGCACATTCTGCACATGCATCTTGGAACTTAAAGTAAAATAAATAATAATAATAATTGAGAGGTGTTTCTTTATTGAAATGACTTCCCCCCAGCAGAAATTCATCACTAATTAGTTTAAATTAGTTTTTGTATTTAACTGTCATGTACTTAAAGAAAAATCATTTCAAAGTATATTTTATCTTTGATATGGGATAGCTACAATGAATGAAACTATATGTATCTTAATTAATTTAGTAACCATTCATTATTATGTAGTTTAATCTGTTTAAGTTATTATGTTCTAAAGTTTGAAGAACATATCTGAGGTACAAGTAATCAGCAACTCTAATTTAAAGTATATTTACAATGTTTTTACTAATGTCTAGTTTGAAAGCTAAGGACTAGATCACTGAAAAATAGTTACTCAGTATTGTCTTATTCAGACCTCTGGTGCTAAAGTAAACGTTTTGAACAAATAATCAAAATAAGAAAAATTTAAAATTTAGAAAGAAAACAAAAACAACAAAAAACACCTACCCTAACCCACTATCCCCTACTCTGTAGAAAAAAAATAATAATGTTCGTGAAAAGGTAGAAAAGTTTCAGTGCTCGCATTTAATTTTCTAAGCAACGTTCAGCTGGAATTATGCCATTTACTTTTCTTGTCTGCCTGAGGGGAACCTAGCTGAAATCTCTCTGAGCACCCTAGTCAACAATCAGCCTTGACACAACCTTCCCTTGATAAACTATAAATTCTCTGAGGCCAGGGACCTGGTTTGCCTTGCTCCTTCTATATTTTGTGGAGATGGGGTAATCTAAAATGTTAAATAGGGTGAACAAGGAAAGTCTCATTGAGAAGGTAATATTTGAGCAAAAACTTGAAGGAGATGAGGAATCTTGGCAAGTACTATCTTTGCGGGGGTGGGGTGGGGAGTGTTGAGAAGAGAAAGACACTTAGGTCTAACTAGGACACATCTGATGTGTTTGTGGAAAGGCAAGGAGTGGCTTTCCACTGTAACCAGTGGCTACAGCAGGTGAGCAAGGTGAACAGTGGTAGGAGAGGATGTCAAGAGATGCTAATGGGGGCCAAGATTTGAGATTTTTCTCTTACTCAGATAAGGAGTCATTAGAGATTGAATCAAAGGTATGAAGTGCCTGATTTGCATTTTAAAGGGTTTTGGGAATAAATTTGAGGAGTGACATGATCTAACTCACATTTTAAAAGTATCCCTCTGGCAACTATGTTGAAAATTAAATTAAGAGAAACAAAGAAGGAAACAGCAGTTGAGGGGCTATAGCAAACAAGTAGAGGAGAGATGATAGAGGTTTGAACCTAGGTGGTAGAGATGATGTTGAGAAGACGTCAGATTCTGGATCTGGCAGGAGATGCTGATGGGATTGACTGTGCAGTATGAAGGAAAATAAACAAATCAAAAGTGATGCCTGCTTTAGGACCAGAGCATCTGAAGGAACAGAGTAGCCTTTTACTAAAATGGAGAAGACTTAGATGAGAGAATATCAAAAGTATATAGCTCTAGGATTGTGACACTTTTAGATAAGTGTAAGTAGTTACATCAAGCCACTGGTGAAATCCGAGTCTGGAATTTAAAAATGGAGATAGAAATATATGAGAGTCATGAGATGAGGTATAGAGCCATATGACTGCATGACATCTCCGAGGGAGAAAGGCAGGTATTTAGGATTATGCTCAGGACCAGAATGGCAATGAGAGGTCATGCAGATGAGGAGAAAACAGCAAAATATGCTAAAAAGGACAAGTTGCTGAGAAAGGAAAGAAACTAGGGAGTGGTGTACCCACGGCACAGTGAAGAAGGTGTTGCAAGAATGAGGCCAACTCAAATTCCCCACACATTAACTCATGAAATACATCTGATCTTCGTAACAGGACACTTCTTTGATAAGCCCTTTCTGAGGACTCCTGGCTCACACAGATGATTTTCCCCTATATCTCTAAATCACAGGGTAGGCCTTGGTTATAATTCTTATCAAAACTATGACTCTAGCTGCAGTTTCTCTTCTGTGCTCTTCTTCCCTATCACCACTTCTCTAAAAATACGAGTTTCCTGAGGGCCTGAAGTTTGCACTAGAGTCCTTGGAATCCAGTAATACATCTGACAACTAGGAAGGAGGAAGTTACATTTATTCAGAGCCTACTGTGTATTAGGCAACGTGTCAGTATCTTCATGAGGTTTATCTTAACTTAGGTGATCAAAAATGTGAATAAAAGAATAAATAAAGTGTTGACCGAAGAGCAGAAATAACACATAGGACAAATAAAAGCAATTCAGTGTATTGGGAGAGCTCTGAAGTGGAGAAAGATGCATCAGGATACCACAGCTTGATGCCAATAGCTATTAAGATTTTTGAGCTAAATCTTCCTGCACTCTTTCCAAATTCCTCAAACAAAGTTCTCCAATAATAATTTTGTTTCCTTTACAGGTTTTCTTGTAGAGTTAGAAACTGACAACTAGAAGACATAAATATCTGTTCCAACTGGCTGCTGTACTTCTCACTGTGTATGAATAAATTAATGTTCTGTTTGAAACATTAGTCTTAGGTAAGTTTGGCTAGTGTGTTTCTTTTTGAAACTCTAGAGATGATCGGTCTCCTTGTTTTCTGTTTTTCATTGACGGCTAACATTTCAAAATCTTGTTGTGAGATCCAAATGGGGCTGACGCAGATAATCACAAGAGATTATGATATAAGAATTCCAGGACACACATGCTTTGTGATTGACTGCTAAAGAAAAATATTGATTTCCATTTATTTTATCTCTTGTTGACACACAATAGTGGTCACAGTCATGACTGTTATACAATGGATTGGGGAAAGGTTGTTAGGCAATGAACTGAGCATAAAATGATATTTTTTGTTGCTGCCTCAAATTTGATTCATTTTTCTGAGTCTGAGTTTATAACCTAACCTAAAATCTAGACTCTCAGAGCCAGAGTAATACAATCCATATTTAAATCTATCACTTGTGAATATATAGCCAGTCTTGCTAAGATGGATCAATTTGTGATGCTCTGACAAAATAGAGTTCGTAGTCCTTCGAACATCAAAATTTAAACTGTGCTGACACAGCTAAGATAATTTTACTTTTAAGCTGCTAATTGAGCATGAATTTGCTCTCCCTCTAGTATACCTGCACCAACTCTCTCTAAATTTGAATCAAATAAAATTTTGGATGAAATTGTTTTGTTCTGAGACAGGGTCTCAGTCTGTTGCCCAGGCTGTAGTGCAGTGGCACAATGACAGCTCACTGCAGCCTCAACCTCCTGGGCTCAAGCAATCCTCCCACCTCAACCTCCCAAGTAGCTGGGACTACAAGGGCATGCCATCACACCTGGCTAATTTTTGTGTTTTTTTAAATAGAGATGAGGTTTCACTGTGTTGTCCAGGCTGGTCTTGAACTCCTGAGCTCAAGTGATCCGCCCGTCTCAGCCTCCCAAAGTGCTGAGATTACAGGGTGCAAGCCACCATGCCTGGCCTGGATGAAATTATTTGGATCAATAACATAAGGTAGCTAAAAATTTTGCCATCATTTTTACTTTGTAAAATGTTAAGGACATTAATACTTTCCCTATTTTTACTGATAGCAGGGAGAAGACAATGTACATGTGTATAGCCCTTCTATCGACCTCTATAAACAAGGTAGTAAGCCATTTATATTTTTGTATCCTAGTATATCTGAAATATAAATCCTCTTCATGACTACTACAACAGCCCTTGCCTATGCCCTAGACGTCCCTTACTTTACCAGGACTTATTAAAATAACTGTCACATTACAACCAGTCTAATCATTTTGTTTGTTTGTTTGTTTGTTTGTGACACAGTCTTGCTCGGTCACTCAAACTGGAGTTGCAGTGGTGGATCTCAGCTCACTGCAGCCTCTGCTTCCTGAGCTCAAGTGATCCTCCCACCACAGCCTCCTGAGTAGCTGGGACTACAGGCAGGCACCACTATGCCCAGCTAATTTTTGTATTTTTAGTAGAGATGGATTGCCATGTTGGCCAGGCTGGTCTCAAACTCCTGACCTCAACTGATCCAGCAGCCTCAGACTCCCGAAGTACTGGGATTACATGCATGAGCCACTGCGCCCAGTCAGTCTAATCGTTTGACATCTGTCATCCACAAAGAATTGGGAATAATCTGTCTAAAATTGCAACATAAACTGGTGCTATTATTGTTTTTTTAAATAGGAACAGTCATTTTTATGCTTTATTTAAAAAGCCTTAACCAGTCTAATTTAGTTTTCTATTTTATATACATATATTTATCATTATTATTATACTTTAAGTTCTAGGGTACATGTGCACAACGTGTAGGTTTGTTACATATGTATACATGTGCCATGTTGGTGTGCTGCACCCATTAACTCGTCATTTACATTAGGTATATCTCCTAATTCTATCTCTCCCCCCTCCCCTCACCCCATGACAAGCCCTGGTGTGTGAAGTTCCCCACCCTGTGTCCAAGTGTTCTCATTGTTCAGTTCCCACTGATGAGTGAGAACATGTGGTGTTTGGTTTTCTGTCCTTGCGATAATTTGCTCAGAATGATGGTTTCCAGCTTCCTCCATGTCCCTACAAAAGACATGAACTCATCCTTTTTTATGACTGCATAGTATTCCATGGTGTATATGTGCCACATTTTCTTAATCCAGTCTATCATTGATGGACATTTGGGTTGGTTCCAAGTTTTTGCTATTGTGAATAGTGCCACAATAAACATATGTGTGCATGTGTCTTTATAGTAGCATGATTTATAATCCTTTGGGTATATACCCAGTAACGGGATGGCTGGGTCAAATGGTATTTCTATTTCTAGATCCTTGAGGAATCACCGCACTGTCTTCCACAATGGTTGAACTGGTTTATAGTCCCACCAACAGTGTAAAAAGTGTTCCTATTTCTCTACATCCTCTCCAAAACTGGTGCTATTATTGTTTAGATATCTGGCAATCATTTTTTAGTTGCCCATGGAATCACAGCAAAGATCCATACCACAGTTATACCCTGAGACTCTGGAAAGAGAGCCCCCCCATCCCCGCGCCTTCTCCTTTTGAAGGGGTTGGATAAACCACTGACTGTGAACCAGGAGTCGGCTCTTCTGACACTGCCATGTACAGGTGCAGAACTCTGGGGATTCTGAGAATCCTAAATTCAGATTGTGTGTCTTCGGTGATTATAAAGCTATATTTTGTTAAATCAGGTTATATTTCATTTTTCCCAACTTTATGTATTACTTGTAAATATTTAGACATGTAGGATATTGAGACTTCTACTCCGAGACTACAGATGTTAAGCCCATCTAAATTTCCACATTGTCCTGATTCAAGCACCAGAGATGGAAATAAATAAATTATGCCCTTCATGGCCACAGTCCTACTAAATTCTTCAGTCCACCTCCAGTTTCTAACTACAATGAAAGATGGTCATACGAATTGGGTTATTCTTGTCATACCAACTAAAACAGAGGCAAAAGACAGGGAAGAAAGCATTCAGGGCACAAAACATGGCTCCAAGAATGGAATTCACTGTAAGCCTGCATGCTGAAATTGCCTGTTGTAACCTGAAACTAGTTTTACCCAATAGCTACTGAAACAACCTCCTCTGACTCCAAGACCGATTGCCTGTCACTCACCAATCAGAGCTTGCCAGCTCTCCACACTTGACTAGTGCCAATGAACTTTCTGGGAAAACAATTAGGTAACACTTCTTCTTTTTATGAAATCTCCAACTTTCTTTTTGTTCTTCAGGCATAAGGAAGACCATCCAGTCTGTATGTATACCTGAACTGCAATTCTTGCTTCCCCAATCAAATCTTAAATTTAGATATTTGTTTCTGTTTTTATTTTGACTTAAACACTAGCCTTGTTATACTTACAGTGTATTAAATTCTAAACTCTTTTACCATGCTCTACATACCATGGTATATAACATCTTTGTGTTTTCGCTCCTGCTCTTTTCTCTGATTGAAATGGTCTTCACAACTTTTCTGGCTAATCCATTAATCTCTTAATATACAGCTTTTAAATCTCTAAGAACTTCCCCAGACTTTTATTATACTTATTCAATTTTTCCCATAGTACACTGTTCAAACTTCATTCTTATCACTACCTTATTAACTATATAGCTGTTTTTTTCTGTCTCATCTGAAAAGAAAACCTGTAAACTTTTGAAGCCAGTGTTCATATCTTATATTATTACACTACTAACATATATGTGCTGAACTGAACAGTATGGTTAAAAATACACGTTATTTCACATTTTATTGAACTTGTAAAGACAATTGTTTTGAAAATACTATTTACCAGTTACTAAAGTTGAAAGCTAAGTAGTATTAGTTAAACAGTGAAAAATTTTAATGAATTGTATGAAAGAATGTTCAATCTTTGTGAAAGCCATTCCAGGGTTTTAAGTACTCATTTTCTTTTGACAATGAAATATGTGCCATATAATTACAGCAGAGGTATTATAATATAAAAGGCTGTGAAAACTAAGTTTTAACTTTTGCATAAAGTGTTGAAGCTATGAGTGCTTTTCCCTACCAAAGCAAAATACCAATGCTAGTTCTAAAGACAAAAATTTTGTATATATTATACAGGATTAATAATCTTAAAGACTAATACATATGAAATTGTATTTAACTTATAAAGACATTTAAAAAAAACAAGAAGCTATATTTTAAGATTTTTTTTTTTTTTTAAATTTGAGACAGAGTCTCACTCTGTCTCCCAGGCTCAAGTGCACTGGTGCAATCTCAGCTCACTGCAACCTCTGCCTCCCCGGTTCAAGCGATCCTTCTGCTTCAGGCTCCTGAGTAGGGGGGATTACAAGCATGCATCAACGCTTAGCTAATTTTTGTATTTTTAGTAGAGAGGGGTTTTGCCATGTTGGTCAGTCTGGTCTCGAACTTCTAACCTCGAGTGATCCTCCCGCTTTGGCCTCCCAAAGTGCTGGGATTACAGGCGTGAGCCACCATGCTCAACCTATTTTAAGATTTTTTTTTTTTTTTTTTTTTTGAGACAGAGTCTCGCTCTGTCGCCCAGGCTGGAGTGCAGTGGCGCGATCTCGGCTCACTGCAAGCTCCGCCTCCCGGGTTCACGCCATTCTCCTGCCTCAGCCTCCTGAGTAGCTGGGACTACAGGCGCCCGCCACCGCGCCCGGCTAATTTTTTGTATTTTTAGTAGAGACGGGGTTTCACCGTGGTCTCGATCTCCTGACCTTGTGATCCGCCCGCCTCGGCCTCCCAAAGTGCTGGGATTACAGCCATGAGCCACCACGCCCGGCCTATTTTAAGATTTTAAATGTCATTATCCATTTAGTTTAAGACATACAATATTTATTTTAAAAGTATTATTTTTGTTGAGCATCTTGTTTCGAAGTTCAAAAATTAAATTTTTAATGTCACATAATGTATATAATCTATTAATAGCCTTCTTCCAACTAATAACAATCGGTGGAATCCAACATGTGGATCTGAGTCAGCCTCAGTTCTTAACTATTGTGATGAGGGAAGCAAGATATTTGTATTCTCGAACATCTCTGGCCATGAAGTATCTTGCTTGAAATAAAAATTGAAGTTTTCAACCCCATACATTTCTATAGGTTAAGTATTAATATTACTCAGTGTTAGCAATAATCTTACCTACTACTGATGCACTGACCTGCTTAGCATTTTTTTCTGTTTCCTGGCCTAGGCCTCCTAAAATCTGATAGTTACTGCATTTCTAGCTTTTACTGTTATCCTGCTTGAGTTGATCTCCTGAAACCCTGTCAACCTTCCCTTCCCTTGCAAACTCATAGACTCCATCTGACAACCCTCTATCCATATGAAAGCTAGTCACACTGGGAGGAAATTGATGCAGCCATGTTTCTGACTTTGGAAACTATCTATCATCTGGAATTTTCCTTAGAGTAATGTCTTCTTGCATGGGCAGAACCCATTTCCTTATGTCAGGGTATGCCAAGTCCTTTGCACTATCATTCTCTGGGTATTGTGCTTGAAGATTGCTTTCCCAAGAGTCAGTTTGACTGTATTTAACCTATGCATAGCTCTTTACTTTTCCACCTCACTAGTCCCAGCTTTCTAAACCAACCCCACTGGCCTTTGGTCCTGGGGTGCTATCTTACCCCGTTCATGAGGTTGTGGTCTGACATTTATTATACAAAATAACAGGGGGACTAGGGGAAGTTTATTAAGCAAACTTCAATTTTAAGAACTATATTGATAATAGGAAAAGAGATAACAAGTTCTTTGAATCATCCACAAGGATATGGTTTGAACATCGAGAGTTCCTTAATAGAATTACTACAAAAGTAGAAAAACATTGAAATATGATAGCCCATATAGTTAGGACTATTTACAGTTAGTGATCATATTATGTACTAAAACATTTTCATTGTATGGTATATATCTTACCTTAACTTCCACATGTGCCATCAGTACTGCAAAATTTGTTAGGTGGTTACAAGAGCATGTAGTATGTGTCTTATTTGTTGTCAGGAGCCGACAGCCTTGTGTTGACCAATAACCTGTCATTGTACGCTTGGAGTAGCTCCAAAATGAACAGTTAGGGTTGAAATTTTCCTCTGACTGCTACAGGGGAAAAAAGTCCATAAAATCAACAACTACTTCATGATCATGTAAATTAAATTGGCATTTTCTTTACATATAATACAACTTCATATTCTGTTCCCTTTTTTTAGAGATGTCTACCAATGTTTTCATGAGTGGGCCTCATCGATTCTAAGGGAAACTGAATATATGCTGTTGTTTGTTCCCTCTGACTGGAGAGGAGTGCACTACTTTTTTAAATTAACAGTAAAAAACATACTAGTATCAATGTTTCAGAATCACACTAATTAATACACATTGCAAAATAAAGAGGTTAATTGCTCTTAACAACCAACATCTGAATGGATGATCTTTAGAAATCTTTGTTGAATTTACAACCTCAATCTTTGTATATATGCAAAAATATATCTTCACATGGACATAATTGCTTGAAATAGCAAATATAGAACCATGTCTAGTTCTGTTTAACGTACTCCTATTCTTCTTTAAAAAACATAAATAGTACTGTGAATATTTAAGGTATACAACATAATTTTATGAAATACATGTAGATAGTAGAAAGGTAACCAAAGTGAAGCAAATTAACATATCCATCATTTCACATAGTTACCCATTGTTTTCTTGTTTTTGTGGCAAGAGCAGCTAAAAATCTATTCATTTCACATGAATCCCAAATACAATAGAATTTTGCAATATTATCTATGATTTTCAGGCTGTTTTTTAGATCTCTACACTTGGACTAGGTCTTTTTAGTTATGGAGAAGCATTTATAAATCCATCTATGAATGCTTTCACCATAAGTATTTACAAATACAAGGATGATTCTCCTCCAAATCTTATTTCTGAAAAAAAATTGCCACTATATTGTACAAATAATGAACTGCTATATGTCAAATAGAAAAAATATTAAAAGAATTAATACACTTAATGTTCAGTGTTATAAAAATACAGATAATATGAACAACCAAGTTAATATGCCATTTTCTTACCTTGATATGTTTAACAGTAAACACCACAGGATCAGCCAAATAAACCTTGTTACTGAACTCTTTGTTTATTGCTGCCGTAATAACAGGAGAATTGACAATAACAGAATGATTTGTGGACAAAGCTTCCGTTCCCAACTTCATACTGGCATTTTCCGTGGACAAATAAGGACCCAAGTTGTTATACAGGACAAAGGCCACTCTGATCTCTCCTAAAATAAATGCAAACTCTGATTAGTTTGTCCATTCTACTTAAATTAGTTAGTACTAATGAAATAGAAAATTAAATTCATATAGTATGTATTCATACAAAAAATTCAGCATTCATTTCAACCAAAGTACCAAGTCATTTATGAGGAGAGGAAAGTCAAATTATACTAAAACAACTACATACCACTATTTTAAAAAATGAACCTCAATCCCTAACTCACTCCATACTCAAAACTAAATTTAAGATAGATCATACACCTAAACATGAAAACCAGAATCATAAGGCTTCTAGAATAAAATATAGAAAAATATCCTTGAACTTTGAAGAAGGCAAAAATGTCTTCAATAAGACCCCAAAACATTTATCATAAAATGATAAACTAAACTTTATCAAAACCAAAAATCTATCAAAATACATTATTAAGAAAATAAACAAGCAGACTGAAATACATTTTAAAATAAGATTCATTAATATATACAGCATTTTTACCAACTAACAAGAAATTAATGGCATCTTAAAATGGCAAAAGACATAAATACACACTTTAGAAAATAAATAAAGGAAAGGCCAATAGACACATGAAAAATGATCAGCATCATTAGTAATTAGGGAATGAAAAAATAAGACTACATTGAGTTATCATTTCATACCCACAAGAATCTCTAAAATTGAAAAGACTGACCACACTAATGTTGATAAGGATGTGGAAGAAACGGAACTCTCGTACACTTCTGGTGGTAGTATAAAATAGTTCAACCATTTGGAAAAAATGTTTGACAATTTCTTATAAAATTAAACATACATCTACCTTTCCTAGATAAGTGGAAACATATATCCACCACAATACATGTGGATATATATTCCTATTCTTAATAGTCCCAAACTGGAAACAAGTCAATTATTATTTATAGGAGGATAAATAAATTATTGCATATTACATAATAGAATATACTATTCATCAACAAAGAACAAACTATTGATACATGGAACATCATGAGAAAGTCTTAAAAATATTTTGCCTAGTTAATGAATTCAGACATAAAATGGTATATACTGTATGATACCAGTTATATGACGTCTTAAAACACTGGCAAATTTTGGCCGGGCACTGTGGCTCATGGCTGTAATCCTAGCACTTTGGGAGGCTGAGGCGGATGGATCACAAGGTCAGGAATTCAAGACCAGCCTGACCAACATGGCGAAACCCTGTCTCTACTAAAAATACAAAATTTAGCCGGGCGTGGTGGCACACGCCTGTAATCCCAGCTACTCAGGAGGCTGAGGCAGGAGAATCACTTGAACCCAGGAGGCAGGGGTTACAGTGATCTGAGATTGTGCCACTGCACTCCAGCCTGGGTGACAGAGTGAGACTCTGCCTCAAAAAAAAAAAAAACAAAAACAAAAAACAAAAAACTGTCAAATTTTGTCTACAGAAATAGTAATGAGAAGAAAGTTTTATTAGGTGAGGAGAGGGAATAAGAAGACTGGTAAAAGACATGGGAAAATTTTCTGGGTACAGAAGAGATTTATTTTCTTTCTTTTTGTGATATTATAAAAGAATGTACAACTGTCAAATTCCTAAGCTAAATGCTTCCTCAAGCTAAATGTATATTTTAGTGTATGTAAATTATTTCTCAATTGCAATGTTAAGGAAAACACATAAGAATTCACAGTCTTTACTGTCTTAAAACTCAGCTGTCATGTTATTTTAAGGTCACTGTTTCCACAAAGTCACCAAGTTCTTCCACCTTATTTTTTTCCTTTATGACAGTCTCTTAAATGTAATCCTCTATGAAGTGAATTGTCTCTTAACACACTTTTTAAAATTGTATTTTTCCTTTATTTTAAAAAATCAAGCCCTATATCTTATTTCTGGCTCCAACTACTATGGTTACTAAGAAGAGGAAGTCACAGTCCCTATCTCTGAATCTTAGAATCAAGTGGAAAAAAAGAAAATTGAGTCGTGTGAGGAGATAGGCAAAAAAAAAAAAAAAAAAGTTACTTTTTTTTTTCTTTTTTTCTTTTTTTGAGGAGGAGGGCTATTTAACATCTAACTCCCGTGTTTGGGAAATTCCCTACTCTTCGGGATTTATAGACACAAAATGGACATATACTTGCTTTCCTAGCTTATTGTGAATAGGTTGCTCTGGGCACTTCTGCTAGATGCATCCAATCAGATGCAGTAGCCTCAGATATCAGATGACAAGCTAGTGATACAAATAAGCAGGAAGTGGTACAGCAACAGCAGCAGCAGCAGTGGCACAGTTACTGCTACAGAGTTCACTTGCGGCAGTAGTGACATTTCACAGCAGTGATTTTGTGATATAGTATAGGCTGCTGTCAGCCTCCTTGCTCTAGTGTATCTTCTGGGCCTGATTCTCCAGCCGTCTCAGTGATTCTATGAGATATCCATTATCATTTCTGTAATCCAGCAAAGAGATTATGATGAGAGCTACATAATGGAAGAGAGCATTCTTATCTAATCTACAAGTGTTAATACAGTACTGAGCAAATCATAGTAATTCACTAAATACTTATCTGTTATAATATACAATTTAATTTTGTTCTTTCCTTCTAGATTTGGTATTAAAATGCTGATTTTTGAAAGGTGAAAATTAAGAACATTCATGCATTTTTCTTGTTGACATTAAAAACTTCAATTTTAATTGGTTTATAATTGGCTGATAATTCATGCCAATTTCCACTTCCAGGATGGTGTCATTTTGCCATCCCACCGTGTGTTACCAGCACACTTAGTCACTGGCAATTCCCTCATATTCTCTGCTCTAAAATTAATGCTTAAATGTGACTTTAACAAACAAAAACAAAAACAGGCTGGGTGTGATGACTCATGCCTGCAATTCCAGCACTATGGGAGGCTGAGGTGGGAGGATCCCTTGAGGCCAGGAGTTCAAGATCAGCCTGGGAAACACAGAGAGACCCTCTTCTCTATTAAAACAAAACAAAACACACAAAAAACAACTATACGTTAATTTAGAAAATAAATGAACACAGAATTTAATTTGACTAATATATTTCTACATGTCTTCGGATACACAGCTTTGTGTCTGAAGGTTCACACATCTATTGTATACTTAAGTAGTGAGTATATACATGTATAGATGAACCAGGCACTGAAGTACTAGGGTTACATCAGTGAACAAGATTAGACAAGGCCCCTGCTCCCATGGAACTTACTGCCTGGAGGGAGACCCAGGCAGTAAACAGGCAGATTGAAAAATAATAATAATATTATTTCTTATAATGGTAAGTGAATAAATGCTATGAAGAAACATTGGCATAATCATGGCTAATGGGGAAAGAGTGATTGGGAAAGAGGAATTTACCTTAGAGGAGATAGGGAAGATTCTCCTTATAGAGGTAGATTTATTCTAAAAAGTGAATGATAGAGAGGGTGCCATGAAAAAAAAAAAAAAAAAGTGAAAATTGTATTCTAAGAAGAAAGGTTTAAAAAAACAAAAACAAAAACACCCCAAACCTGATGCAGGAACATGCTTGGTGTGTTCAAGAAACAGAATCAAGATTACTCTGTCTGGATCACACAGAACATGCTGAAGACAAATGTGAGGTGTGGCAAATGAGGCAGGAAGGAAGTGGACCAGGTAGCACCTGGCAGGCCTAGTTAAGTCATGAGATTTCATTCTAAGTGTAAGTGGAGGTCAACTGGTCAGATGTATGTTTCAGGAAGAACCCTTTGTCAACAGTATATACTGTTGGAGGGCAAAAGAGTGGAAGCAGGGAAACGATTTAGGAAGCTAATGCAGGAATCTAATTTTGCTCTACTTAATCTTACTGCGGTCTCAAAAATTTTCTTAGTCAAATGAGTAACATAAAAATGATTTCTAAGTTTAGTCTTACAATATTTCTAACACTTACAAACCATTTTATTCTGATGACAACAAATGTAAGTTGTTTTTCTTGATATTATTTATCAACACTGTTCACCCTGCAATATGAAATATTAGCATTAAGTTGGTGACTAGGAACTGAGGTCATCTTCCTATCACCTGGCAGATTAAACAATCTCCCTTTCTTGGCAAAAAAGAAATATCTCTGTGTGTGTGTGTGTGTGTGTGTGTGTGTGTGTGTATGTGTATGCATATATGTACAAATATGGGAAAGAGGGGTCTATTTTAGAGGAGATATATATATACACACACATACATATTATATATACACACACATCTATACATACATATATACACACACATACATATATACACACACATACATATACATGCACATACATGTGTGTAAGTTTAAACATTTTTTAATATTAGTGAAGTTTGGGGCATACTTTATAAGATTATTTATTGAATTTTAATTATTTTCAGTGTGTTCAATTTAGTAGTAAGCTAACCTGATTATATTTATAGTTCCATTTCCCAAAATAATCTCCTTACATTTAAATGTTTGTATGCTTTGCAAAGAAAAGCATAAAAACTCTCAAAAAGAAGCTGAATAAGCAAAAAAAAAAAAAAATTAATTACAAGTAAAATTTCTGTAAAAAATTTTACAAGTGAAATCTGCACACTCAGTGAGAGTTCCTCCTTTTGAGGAAAGATGTCAGATCCTCTGAATTTTGTTGTCCATAATTTCCTTTATATTTAAGTTTCTGGCAACTGAAAAGTAATGGAACAATTTCCAAATCTGATTGGGAATTTTGTAGAATAAATATCACTGTAATATTGATGGTGCTGTACAGTAGAGAAAGAGGAGGAAGAGGAGGAGAAAGAGAATAGTGTAGGAAAAGGAAGAGGGGAAAAGCTCCTCAATAGTGGATCTAATATTCTGGGCCAAAAAGGAATGAATTGATGCAAGTTCAATTCCCTCAACCTTAAAAAATAAACTCTAACCTACCATTTCGGCCATTTTGCTTTAAAGTATTTGCAGACAGCTGGATAGTGCTTCCATGGCCCATGTTTTCTGGAAATTTTAGGTCTTCTAAGTTTCCTTCTGTGCTCAGTCTTGCAACTTCCAATTCTGTTAATATCAAAGAGATACCCGTGCTCATTGAGAAACATACCTAAGCTACAATAATTTCCTAAATCATTGTAGTATTTCTGAAATCAAAACACTGGAATTCTCGTTCTATTTGTCATGCTTTATGAAAATCTTTCAGAAAATATATTGTTCGTATTTTATAAAAGTAATGCAAATAAAAGTTATTAAAATTATGTAAATAATACAAACATGTCAATAATAAAGCCTAAAATTTAAAATTCAATCCCAAATTCTAATACATTGTCATTGGCCTTAAGTTTCAAAATATAATCTTTATTTTATAAATTAAATAAAAATCCTTTTATAATCTAGAGCTGTACTATCCTATCAATATTGATCTTTAAGCCCAATAAATTTGAAACAGCTTTATCATAACTTCTGAAATAAAAGTGTTAGCTACTCCTAATCCACAATAAAAATAGATTGATATCCTTTATAAGTCAAATAACATGATTATCAAACACTGTTTTATCATTTTCACTCAAATGACTTACTTCTTTATAATGTGAATTCAAAGATACTCTCATTATAACTGAAATAACTCCTAATACTCCTGTATTAAGAGGATAAAATTTTAAATAGTATGATACATACATAAAAGTCCTTTAAAAAAACAAACCTCACCGTAAGTGATCTCAGGCTACTATGTTCAATATTGAACCTAATATTGAAATGTCCTAAGAAAGATAGCACACATGATTTTCTATCCTTTTAAGCCAATGACAAGTGATGCCCTCTTTATTTTAGAAAAAGAATGACTTTTCTCCATTGAAATAAAGTATCACTCATATCTGGGACACCAGAGATACTTTTTTCTTTTCCCTCTTCAGATATACAACAGTGTCTAGACCTTCTGAATAACAAAGGCCACTTACTAATATTGTCTGTGTTCTCCCTGACAATGTCAGTCTTCAAAAGGTTATCAGCCAGCACAAAAGCACTTTCCTCCACAGTATGAAGCAACATGGTGGCCGCACGTAGCTGATCGCTTATAGTCAGGTCTCTCCACGCATTCAAAGCTTGTGGCTGAAGGAGGTTGTTAACTGTCTCGACCATTGCCTATATAAGAGGATGAAAAGAATGACAGAGGTCTCTAGTGAACCCACATAGCTGTCAGAAATCCAGCTGTACATGTTGCCCAGCAAGCAAGGATCAGCAGTGTGCATGAGTTCAGTATTGTCCCAGCCTCCCCTGTGACATGCTGCAGCAGAAGCATTCATTATTTTGTTCTGTAAAACCCTAGCTGAGACTTTGCAAAGCAAGAGGAAAACCTGTTTTTGTTTTGAAAGACAACAAATAAAGTCATGCTTTCTTCTTAGAATCAATAACACAAGCTTCAACAAGACTATGATCACATAATTAAATTATTTGGCTGGGGAACTGTTGACAAAAAATTTAAACCAAGAGTTTTACCACATGACTCAGAGAAAATCATTTTTTCTGTACATTACCATAAAACTGGATGCTGAACACAACAGAGATTAAAAGGATGACCATAAATGTGACAATCCAAGAATTTGTTGCCTATAGGTTGATGACTCACATAGCAAACCTATCTGTTTTTTAGCCAGCTAGGAAAATGTCAGAATGGGGAAAATATCAAAGCATACATACTCCAGGGGCTTTGGATATGTTATGTACAAAGAGAAACGTTCTTCATGCTGTTTACTACTAAGGAGGGGAATAAACAGTTGAACCTTACTACCTATGGTCCTCAGGTGTTTTATCTTTAAAAAATCAGCAGTAGGTACACCCACACATAGAGACAAAACACTACAGTTCTCATTGCTTCATCCAAAAGAATCATCTCTGTAGTTACAATTTATATATTTCCTGTGGTTTGCTTTATGCTGTCGGTTACAAAGAAAAACAGTTCTCCCAATAAGGTCTTGGGTTTCATTCAAACATAGAGAATTGTAAAATAGAAAGATACAATACCTTCAGCTTGAAAGTGATCATCCCTGAACCCAAATCATTATGAAATATGCATCTAATCCAGAAATAAAGTTGAATAAACAGCCAACACAGGCACAGTTACCAGGCAGCACATAAGTGTTTTAAAACAGGACTCACATTATTGACACATTAGCAGAGGGGCTGGGAGAGACTAGAGATATACCCTCCACAAGGCAGTGTTTTCTCCTGGCTGGTGTTTTCATAGTAACCAAGTAACAACTGTTAAAAATTCAGCTTCCTAATGAAACACCTTGGCTGCCAATTAACACCAGCTTCAAAAACTAATTTGCCTTTTGATAAAAGTTATTTTTCTTGATATTTTCCCAGCTATTCCAAGTTTTGGTCAAAAATCAACATCACTGTACTTTTAAGTAAAATAATCCTACTCACAACTTGCATGCTCATGCTTCAGATTATTTTTTAAAAGAGGAACAACACAAACAAATCAAAAAAGTCTCTCACAAGTTTAAACACTGGACATTTTCATATAGTGTGCTTAGCTCCGTCATTTGTTCTTGGTGTAAAGCATGACCTAGTAGCCAGACAAAAGTATTTCTGGATCACAACAAAATGATCCACTTTCCAGGAAGTTCTCTATAAGGGAATGCCAACAGGATATGCCAAACAAAGAGATGCCAGATAGGAAACAAAAAAAAAAAAAACTTTAGATATTTTCTGAAGCCAAACAGAAAACAAGAGAACATAGACCTCTTCAGTGTAAAGAAGTATTCTTTCAGGGATTAGATGATACTGTGAATTCATTAAAAATGCTCTGAAAATCCCACATGCAACAGAAATTATGCCTGTTCTTTATGGAGCAGCCATTTTAGCTGCTTATAATCTTAATAATTAGTTAATAATCTTATAATAATTAATTAAAATCTTACCTTAGGGGAAATTTTATTGGGCATAATATATTTCTCTTCTGTCCTTTATTGTTTTTATTTTCATAATTTAAAAAATGCAAGATGAGAAAAAAGGAAAAAGAAACAACTATGGTCAACTCCGAGAACGTTCCAAGAAAGAACATATTCCAAGACTAAATTAGGAAAAAATAGAAAGTCTGACTAGACCTATAAGTAATACGGAGATTGAATCAGTGATCAAAGCCTCCCAAGAAAGAAAAGCTCAGGATCAGATGGCTTCACTGGTGAATTCTACCAAAATTTTCTGCACTTAAAGAAGAATTAACACTAGTCTTTCTCAAACTCCAAAAAATATAAGAGGAAGGGACACTTTCAAACACATTTTTATGAGGCTAGCATTACTTTGACACCAAAGCCAGACTAAGACACCACGAGAAAACTGCAGGCCATATCCTGATGAATACAGATGCAAAAATTCTCAACAAAACGCTAGCAAACTAAATCCAACAGCACTTAAGAAAAAAAGTATAAACCATGATCAAGTGCCATTTATCCCTGAATTCAGGGAGAGTTCAACATAAAAAAAGTCAATGAATGTAATACACCACATTAACAGAATAAAGGATATCACATGATTGTCTTAATAGACGCAGAAAAAGTGTTTGACAAAATTCAGCACCTTTCATGACAAAAACTCAACAAACTAGGAACAGAAAGAAGTTACCTCAACATGATAAAGGCCATGTATAAAAGCCCTTAGATAACATCATACTCAACACTGAAAACCTGAAAGCTTTTCCTCTAAGATCAAAAACAAGGCAAAGATGCCTATTCTTGCCACTATTCAACATAGTACTTGAAGTCCTTAGCCAGAGCAATTAGGTAACAATAATAATAGGCATCCAAATTGAAATGAAAAAGCAAAATTCTCCCTGTCTGCAGATGACATGATCTTATATACAGAAAACCTGAAAGACTCCATTAAATATATATATACATAAAAGACTGTATATATGTGTATGTATATATATATGAAAGACTGTATATGTGTGTATGTCCTTTAAATATATATACACACATAAAATGCTGTATATATGTAAATGTGTATATATCTATAAAATACTGTATATATTTGTGTATATGTGTGTATATATATATTAACTAATGAACAAAATCAGGAACGTGTTTACAACAGACTGCTTTATCTAAAAAACTTTGTATGTCTTTGAACCGACAGCAAATAAATCAAAGGTACCATTTATTAATTTATCTTAGTTTTGCAACCGAAAAAGTGCAAGGTGCAATATTTTTTCATAGCTACAAGTATTCAACAAGTGTATTCTTCAAGATAAGGCAGTCTTTAGGAAGGCTTTCTACTAATTTTGGGCCCAAACAATTGCCTAGTTTACTAAAAAGCAACACACTCAACATGTGGCCACCAAACCTAGGATTTGGTGAGTTATGACACCAATTTAACATGTATTTAGTCTGCTCAAAGACACACCTGTTCACCATTGCTTAAGTATAACTGCAAGGAAATGTTTACACAAGGATCGAGAGACAGTATTCTGTAGTTCTAAAATCAGAGTGTGGGATTTGGAACCACATCACCCAAATTGTACCTCCACAGTGCCTCTTACTGTGTGACACTCGGCAAGTTACTTAACTTCTCTATACTTCATCTACGAATTTGGTATGATAATATAATCATCTCAGAAAGTTGTCTGGCTCATAACAAGTGCTCAAAATGTAACCTTGTTTTTACTTTTAATTGATATCACAGTCCAGTGTAGGAAGAAGGGAAGTCTTCACTTAGAAAGCACATTTCACATCTGATAATTGCTAAATAGCCACACTGAATTGAGATCTGGAAGGAATAAATCTTCAGTAATGCAATCTTCATAATTTGGTCTCTTACACAACTACAGAAGCCTATACTACCTGAAGCTTTGAGGAACTGGAGAGTAAAGGCAACATGTGTATTAAATAGTTCAGAATGATTTTTTTAGAGACGACTAAAATGCCCCATTTCCTGCTAGTGAGACAGCACAATTAAGTCCATCTTAAAAGCTTTATAATTATAAATGACTTAAACTTTCTAAAGCTTGGTGACATGTCCCTTTACTAGCTAAATGAAGGTTAATTTAATAGTTACAACTCCTCAATGAATACCTATATTTGGATTTCCTTATACATTTATGTATTGTATATTTTATTCACACACTATGACATCTGGTCACAAGATAATTATTTTTTCTCAAACTAGTTATTTGCATTCTTTTCATAAGCTCAACATAAGACTCATTATATTTCAATTTGAGAGTAGGTAGGGGTGAGTATTATCCTTTTCATCATACAGTATACTCACTAAACTCTCAGTGACTTTTGACTGTTTCTAAAAATCAAATAGAAATGGGAAAGAGCCAAAAGTCATTTTGATTCACACCAAGATTATGGACATACCATATCCTACTAGACACATATTTGCATTATTTTTTAATGCAACATTATTAGGACCCTTATCATTAAATTCGGACCTTAGGCAAATTCAGTTGACAAATATTACTCATAGCATATAATTCTGATATGTTCGTTAAGGATGCTGTATACTTTATAATTACACTTTATATATTTCAAAATACAGAGTTTGTTATAACTACTGCAGAAGCCTTTGCGAAAAACTGCTATATATTTTTGCAATGACAACTTTTGTCATTATTCCAAGAGGATGTATCTGTGAAATAGCCTAAGATTTCTCAGGAAGAATACACAAAAGAATCAACAGTGAGAAACACATGAGTGGCACCTCTTACCCAGGTGAGCAGTAAATATCAAACTATGAAAGTAAGCAGAATCATCTGGGGAACTTAGTTATCCCCTCTTCCTCCATTTGAAAATCATAAAAATAAATACTCCAATAGAAGGAATGCCTTATGGAAAGATGTATAAATGTCTAACTTTACCACCATGGCTTTTTTGTTTTTCTTTTTGTTCTTTTTTTTTTTTTTTTTTTTCTTGAGACAGAGTCTCACTCTGTTGCCCAGGCTGCAGTGCATTGGTGCCATCTTGGTTCACTGCAAGCTTCACCGCCCGGGTTCACACCATTCTCCTGCCTCAGTCTCCCGAGTAGTTGGGACTACAGGCACCCGCTACCACCCCCGGCTAATTATTTTGTATTTTTAGTAGAGACGGGGTTTCACCGTGTTAGCCAGGATGGTATTGATCTCCTGACCTTGTGATTCGCCTACCTTGGCCCCCCAAAGTGTTGGGATTACAGGCGTGAGCCACTGCGCCTGGCCTTGCAGACAAGTTTTTAAATCACTAGCTCATTCAGGTTTTAGCTCAAATATCATCTGCTCTGAGAGGTCTTCCATTATTAGCAAAACCAGGGGAAAGGTGGGGGAGAATCCCCCCATCCTTAAATCTATTACCTGTTTTGTTTTCTTTGTATCATATGTCATTATCTAAAGATGTCTCATATATTTGTTTACCTGCACAACTATCTTAAACTTCCCATTAGACAGATGGCGAGCTTTCTGAAGGAGGAGACACTGTCTCATTTACAAGAGCCCAAAGCTGTGTTCGGTAACTCCTAGATGAGGGATTTGCCATGCGTGATAACTCATACGTAAGTCAGTTTTCTCCATTTTCATATCAGCCAAAATAAAAACCTCTGAAGTTATTAGTTTGATGAGTATAAGAGCAAAGAATAAATAGAAATGATAAAACTTACTAACTAGCCAATACTTCCCTGAATTAGTCTCACTTCAGAGAATCAATACCCCAGTGGGCTCTTAGTCCATTTGGGCTGCTAGAACACAATATCTTAGACTGAACAATTTTATAAACCACGGAAATTTATTGCTCACAGTTCTGGAAGCTGAGAAGCTCAAGATCAAGGTACCTGTAGATTCACTGTCTGGTGAGGTCTCACTTTCTGCATCCTCACAGGGTTCAAGAGAGAAACAAATTACCTTGGGCCTCCTTTGTAAGGGCACTAGTAACATTCATTCATGAGGGCTTTGTTCTTATGGCCTAATCACCTCAGCAGAAGTCCCACCTCCCAACACCACTATACCGCAAAGTAAGTTTCAACACATGAATTATGGGGAGACACAAGCAGTCAGACCACAGAAGGCTCCCATTTTAGTATTTGTTTATCTTTAACAGAATTATCCATATTTGTATCTGGTTTTCTCACCAGACTATGATGTCCTCAGAGAAGAGATCATATTCATTTGTGTTTTCCCAGAGTAAATTTTAGTGCTGTGATACCTTATAGGTATTCATTAATATTTATCACATAAAGATAAGTTACTTTTATTATCAAATTATTAATGACATTATATACAATAGGAAAATTGAAAGCATCCTTTTTTGTTTCTTTAATTTTTTCCATGTCTCCCCAAGTACTTCTGAGAGAATAACGTGTTCAGATATCACCATAATTTGGGAGGGAGGCAGGGTGAATGAGAGGAAGTTAAGATGACAGAGTTCAGAAGAAGAAAATCTGAACCACAGGTTATTATAGTGAATATAGGACACTATGAGTAAGAAAAAATATATATATATTTTTTTATAAAAGTTTTCCATAATGTTTCCAAAGGTAATTTCTAATGTAATTTAATAAGATTTCATTAAATATGTATTATATGCAAAGAACTAGGTAAGGCACTGTTGAATGAGGTTAGAGAAGAAAAACATAGAGTTTGCCTTCAATTTACCTATGCTCCAGCACAAAACAGATCTAGAAACCCACAGCATACAGCACAAAAGTAACAGATTCTTGCTGGGGAGGACCATAAAAACATCCCAGAAAATGTTCATTTTTGAGTTAGACACTAGAGGATGAATACATTTTCTTTGACTCTGAAGAGGAAATCCAAAGCTAAAGTACATAATGAGCAAGCTGATGATGATCAAATAAAAAAAGCAAATTGATATTAGGCAGCCCATTTGAAAGTTGGGAACAATTATTTCATAATAATAGATACATTTGTACTAATGAATTGCCTAAATTCTTTTGAAAAACAGCCTAGTAATATAAATTATATTTTACTCTACTTCCACTTTTTAAATATGTCTTCCTGAATGCATCATGTCCTTATCAATATATACCACAATCATGCTGAATAATGCTATTTTATTATATTATTATTTTGTTATATTATGCAGTTACATTTAAATATTTTTCTTCATATCTAAATCTCAGGATATATTAAGGAAGAAAAACATACTTTCAGGTCTCTGCTCCCATTTCTTGCTTTCTGAATGTGTACACTGTAGATAGATAGATGAAAATAGTATCCATTGATTTATAGTTTGAAATAATAAAAACAAAATGTTCTTTAATTCTTTACTTTGACTTCTTGATATAAAGTTTATCAGTTGAGAGTAAAGTAAAACGAAGCAAAAGTTTAAAATCATTATTGAATAGGACACATTGTACTGCAATCTGCGTTCAGATATTGATTCAAATCAAAATGTAAAGGTCAAGTATTAGAAGTGTCTTCAAAACAGTTTATAACTTGAAGGTTTTTTATTACAAGTCAAGTTGAATGACTGATATTTACACATCTGATCAATAAACCTAAGGTGCTTTTTATAACCACTGTCATTTGATATTATTAAGAATATAAAAACCACTAATCTCTGAACTACCTTTTATATTACAGTGAAGTGCTGGCATTTTCAAATCTTAATTAAAATTAGATCATATAACACAAGTGACCTTAATATAGTAATAAGGACCTTTAGGAGTAAAACAAGGTGAAACTAAAATTTCATAGAACAGACTGTGTCTTTAAGAGACCCTTATTTTTTTTAAAGCATTATTTTTTTGCAAACTGTATTTGATCATATCACTGTTTAATTCTACTTTAGAATGAAATGACTGAATGCTGTCAAATAAATCTCTATTGTGTTACAGGAATTAAATGGATCTACAGACCTGACTTAAACTCCTTGCTAACTCAATATTCATTCAACAAATATTAATTGAGCATCTTCAATGTGGCAGTCAACTGGGATGCAGCAAGAAAGACAGATGTTCTCCCTTCCCTGAAGGTAATGGCAATATAGTTAGGCCAGGCAATTAAACAAGTAATTAAAATCCAACATGGCAAGCATTATAATGATGGAAACATAGAGTTCAAGCTCTGTATTGGAAAAGCTCCATGAAGCGGGACATTTCCAAGATGAAACTCAACACTGAACAAAGAGACAAAGGGCACAGCGTGTACTTATAAGCACAGAGGTGAAAGAGAACAGGCACTGCGAAGGAACTGAAAACAAATTCCTTATGGTAGAGCAAAGAGTATAAGGGGTTCAGTGGTAAGACTGGTAAGTGAAGGCTAGATTTCAAAGAGGTTTGCAAACTATGTTAAGGTATTTACAATTCTTCCCAAAAGTGACAAATAGACACTGCAAAAAAAAAAAAAAAAAAAAAGTAAGGTAACAGAGTGATACATAGTAACAGTTAATATTTGTGGAGTGTATTCCAGACTTTGATATGAATGGTTTACATGCATTAACTCCTTTAATTTTCAAAGTAACCCAGTGAGGTATAATTTATTATCATCTTCATCTTACAGTGAGAATACTGAGACTCATAGAAGTTAAGTAACTAGCTAAAGGCTAATTAGCTAACATAGAGTAGAACCAGGGCTCAAGTACATGAATTCTGGTTCTGGAGAAAAAGAAAAGCAGGGATTATTCCAAAGATATTTAAAATGATTTGCTGATTAGCTAATGCCAGTTGACGAGGAAAAGAAAGAAGTGCAATGCGTAGAATTTGGGGTAGTCAAGGAGGTAGCACTCACTTCAAATGGGAATTTTGTTTTTCAAAAGGTAGTGGGCATAAGAGTATATGTGTGGGTGGAGAGTATGAGTAACACAGTAAATTCAGGTTGCCTATTTTGAATGGAATATACAGTCTTGCACTGAATAATGATGTGTTGCTCAACAATGGACCATGTATACCATGATGGTCCCATAAGATTAAAATGGAGCTGTCCTATTCAGGTGTACTAGCTTTTATCTTTTTATCATATTTTTACTGTATCTTTTCTGTGTTTAGATACACAAATACTATTGTGTTATAATTGTCTACAGTACTCAGTACAGTAACATGCAGTACAGGTTTGTTGCCTAAGGAGCAGTAGGCTATACCACGTAGCCTAGGTGTGTAATCTGCTATCCCATTTAGGTTTTCGTAAGTATACCCTATGATGTTTGCATGACAGCAAAATGAAGCATTTCTCTGAATGTATCCTCACTGGTAATGCATGATTGTAATTGAATGGCATCTACATGGGCCTGAAGCTTATATAAGATATCTGATATTCACATATAGTTCATGAGATAGTTTGGATATTTTTCCTTCTAAATCTCATGTTGAACTGTAATCCTCAATGTTGGAGGTGGGGCCTGGTGGGAGATGTTTGGGTCATGAGGGCGGAGTACTGTCCTCACATAGTGAGTGAGCTCTTGTGAGATCTGGTTGTTTAAAAGTGTGTGACACCTACCCGACTCCCTCTCTTGCTCCTGCTTTTGCCATGTGATATGCCAGCTCCTGCTTTGCCTTCTTCCATGAGTAAAATCTCCCAGGGCCCTCCCCAGAAGCTAAGCAGATGCCAGTGCCATGCTTGTACAGGCTGCAGAATCATGAGCAAATTAAACCTCTTTTCTTTATACATTACCCAGGCTCAGGTATTCCTTTACAGCAGCAGAAAAACGACTTAATACAATGCATGCATCAGAAATTTAAGTAGGCTTATTAAAGCCATTGATATATCTGAAATTACCCAGATAAACTGTGTAGAAGAAGAATTGATGGTACAGAAACACTAACAAAATAGAGGGGCAAATAAAGTAAGAATAGTTGACAATGAAGATGAAAGAGTAAGCAGTCAGAGAGTGTGGTATCACAGATGGAAAGAGGGTTTTCCTTGGTTTCAAAAATAATCATGAAAGTGTCCAAAAATTCTTCTTTTTGAACTAGAAATAATAACTCTATTTTTGTTCCGGGTAACAGAGTGATTGTAAAACAAAAAAGAAAACCACAGAGATACTGCTTTTGAGGAGCAATCAATACAATTTTATGTATCAACACTTCAAAGCACGACATCTATTCATTTAATTAATAGTTCTTGAGCCCTTAACACATGCCAACACTGTTCTAGACCCTTGAGATACATCTTAACAAAGCAGAGAAAAAATAATCTTAGAACTGAACATTCTGGCAAGGGAAGCAAACAATAAACCATATACTGTTAGAAGATGCAATGTATAGTGTGAAATAAAAGAAAATAGACAGGATAGGGGGATCTAGAATCAGGGATGGTGTTGGGATAGAGGTTGGCTTTCAAATATGATGGTACAGATTGGCATCACTGAAAAGGTAACAATTCGAAAACGACAAAGGAATTAAGAGAGTTAGCCATGCAGGCATCTGGAAGAGAAGCATTCCAATCAGAGAGAACAACCAGAATAAAAGTCTTCAAATGGAACTTTTGAAGGTTTGCATGGTCCAAAACCTTAAAATGGCATGCGTCTGGAGTAAAGCGAAGGAAAACAGTAGAGGTGGGAAGGGGGGCTCAACCACTTCAACTGAGATGCTGAAGAATGGTTTGCAAGTGAGGATTGGAAATTCAGTTATAGATATGGAAAGTTTGAGGTGTTTATTACACAACAAAGTGAAGCTATTGAGAAATTGGCTGGAAAATTAATTCTGGAGTTCAGGAGAATGGTCTGTGCCATGGATAATATTTGTAGGTCATAGACGTATAGGTGTTATGTAAATCAATGAGATCACCAAGGGTGTGAATGTACAAAGCTTAGACAAGAGGACTAACTGTTGTGCTAGGGGGCACTCCAAGCTTAAGGGTTTGAGGAGAAGAGGAGGAACCAGCAAAGGAGACTGGAAAGAAGTGTCAATTAGGTAGGAGAAAAATAAAGTGAGTTGTCCTGAAGATAATATATCAAGGAAGAGGGGGTGATCAGCTGTGCTAGATGTTTCTAATTAATCAAGTAAGGTATGGATTGACTACCGACTGTTGGTCTAGCAGCATTTAGAAGTCATTAATGACCTCAACAAGGTCAACAAGGGCAGTTTCAGTGGTGTAGTGGGGGCACAAGCCTGAGGAGGTGAATTTAAGGGAGAATGCGAGGAGAGGGACTGGCAACAGCAAATGTTGAAAAGTGTTGTCAGAATTTCTGCTGCAGTGGACATACTAGTAGGCAATCAGAAATTTGAGCCTGGAGCTTGAATTAAACAGTAAATATTTGGAGACCACTTAATATGTGCTAAATACAATTTAAAAGGTCCTGAAGATGTAGAAATAAAAGTGGCACTGTTCCTTCCCAAGCAGCTTATTGATAGAGAGAGTGAAGAGACATTAAAATACAGCTTGATAATTGCTGTAATAGAGGAAAACTGAGAGTGTTGTAAGTTCACATAAGAGGTCATTCATTCAGACTAAGTGGGACAAAGAATGCTTCCTTAGAGTGATTGACATATGAAGTGAGTGTTGATAGGTAAATCAAAGTTACTGGAATAAAGAGAAGGAGAAAGGAGAGCAAATCTAGAATTAATCCAAACAGAAGGAGCTGTGACTATAAAGGTACAAAGACACGAACTGAAAGTATTTAAATCCTCTGGTAGTGTAGGATCTGAGGAGGAGCCAGTTAAAGGGGTGAGAAATTAGCAACAGGAGTCTGATATTCAAGCACTGTAGTTCAGAAAAGGATTTTTTTTTCTATAAGGATAAAAAAGAGTAAGGGACAAGCTGAATAGGGTCAAGTCATGATCAAATTTGCATTTTTAAAACATTACTCAGACAGTAGGTGGAATGGATTAGCAGAGGAATTTGACAATGTGTAAAGCAGTTGTTTAAATTTTTTTTTTTTTTTTTTGAAAATCATCTACACAAGGATAATAGCTGAAGTTATAAGAATCAATATCAGAGGAAAATAAAGTTTGCAGCCAAAGTCATTTTGCAAAAAAATACGTCATGACCCTGGTCAAAGGTTTTTAATAGCACTCAGATGCTTGACTTTTTTCCATAGCCTTCTCCCTCAACCCATTGCTTCAGGCATATTTGTCTTCTTTCTATTCCCTGAACTCTCCAACCACTTGTCACTTGACCATCTCGGCCTTGGGTGACCTTTGATCTTGGAATGCTCTTCTCCAGGTAGTCACATTGCTGAATTGCCTATCACTTCCTTAGAAAGTCTTCCCTGATCTGCATGAAATGAAGTAATCATAAGGTCATATTTACTCATATGACTGCTTTAATTCTTTGAATAGCTTTTCTGCAATCTTATTTTATTACTTTGATTGATTGACTGATTTACTGGCTATTTTTCTCCATAACTCCAGCTGGCTGAACTAGGGTGTGAGCCCTACGAGACAGAAACTCCGTCTTCACCCCCAAATCCCTGTACCTGAAATAGTGTCTGAATGAGCTCAACAAATGTTGCCTGATTGAATGAAGGAATAAATCTATGCTTTTCTTAAAGTATATATGTTTACTATTTTTTAATAAAAAAATGCATTTTTCAGACTTTGAAAAGGAGATACTTGTTGGAAAGTCTGAAAAAGAAAAGGAGATACTTGTTGGAAAGTCTGAAAAACTGCCACAGCCTAGCAGAGCCAATTAAATGTATTATGATATCCTGGATAGGATCCTAAAACAGAAAAAGGACATGGATAATAAATTTAAAAATCTGAATAAACTGTGGACTTCAGTTAATGATAATATATTAACATTGGTTGATTAATTATTATAAATGTATCATACTAGTGTAAGATGTTAACAATAGAGGAAGTTGTTCATGTCAATGGGAGGCATATGGGAACTTTCTATCAGACTTGATCAATTTTTTAGATTTTTTAGATACAAATCTAAAACCGTTTCAAAAAATAATATCTATTAGTTTTAAAAAGACATATTTACAAACAGTTTTAAATTACAGAAGTATATATGGTAAAAGCTGAAATTCCATTTATAGAACACTGTAAAACTCCACACACAAAAAATCACTTTTGACAGTTCATTGTGGATCTCTCTAGACCTGTAAATATTTATGCATTTATGAGAGCAAACTCAGTCCGTACAATAAGGTTGTTATCTGTCGTTTTGGCTTGCTTGTTTATTTTTACTTCAAAATATATCACACCTATCTTTGTAAGTCAACACAAGTTCTACCTCACTGTTTCTGAGGCTAGGAAGTATTCCTTCATTTAGTAGTTTATTCAACCGATTTCCTACTGATGAAGAGGTAAGTTGTTCTGTTGATACAAACACTACGCTAATCTAGCTTGTGATCCTGTCTACACATTTACTCTTTTCCAGGGCGGAATGCTACCCATCGTGTGGGTTGGCCACAAGTTACCCCCAACGTCTTTTCTCTCGACAAGGAGAACAACACTGTTTTGTGATTGTATGACAAGATTTATAAATAAACAGTATAAAAATATAGATATGAGTAAAAATAGTCTTCTCTGGTAAGATATTTAAAAAGCTAACAGGCCAGGCAGGGTGGCTCACACCTGTAATCCCAGCTACTTGGGAGGCTGAGGCAGGAGAATCACTTGAATCCGGGAGGCGGAGGTTGCAGTGAGCCGAAATCGCGCCACTATACTCCAGCCTGGTGACAGAAAGAATCCTTCTCAAAAAAAAAAAAAAAAAAAAAGCTAACAGTGATCATGCTTTGGAAAAGGACTGCTGAGAGACGGTGGAGAGAAAAGAGGCCGGGTTGAACTACGCAACCGCAAGAGGGCACCACTGAAATAGACAACAATGTCAGTGGCGTGCCCTGGAGTTAGTAATGCAGAGGTTCCAGAGGGAGGGAGAAATAATTATTTTCTACCTTTAGAATTTTATACCATGTGTCTATATTAGCTATTCAAAAAATTACTTAAAAGGTAGAAAAATGCAATCTGAGAAGTTTCAAATAGCTTTTAAAAGTTTTTTTTTTTTTAAAGACAAAATGATTAATCTCAAACTATGACTAACAGAACAAGTAGAAGAACATTGTTATCTATATCTAGGGTTCAAAAGTTACCTTTGTATTGTCATAAATCTATGGTAGGTTACTACATTAAAACTGAGTAAGATTTCACTGTTATTAAATAAGAAAAAGAAAAAGCATTTTCGTTGCATCTGAGGCTGCTAGTTGCCCAATATCCCTCTTGTGTTAGACACAGAATCATTGGACACTATGCTCAGCTGCAAAGCTGCACCTATTAAAGAAGTATTTAACCATGCAAATAGGGTGGCCGACATAATATAATAAGAAATAGTTTGGAGAGACTCCTGGAAAGTACTAAAAGGGACAAATCCTTCCGGTACTTATCCTTTTCCTTCTTCCTTTTGGAAGATTGGCATGACGTGATGATTGGAACTTAAGTAGCCATCTTGTCATCTTGGGGATGGAAACGCATGTGCTAAAGATGATGGAGCAAAAAACCAGATGCAGCCTTGGTCTCTGATGATTTCATGCAGTTTCCAAGCTAATCTTGGACTGCCTCGTCTGCATTTTTCATATGCAAGAATAAAGCCCTGGTTTGTTTAAGCTACCATAGCTAACTTTCTGTTACTACCAGCTGTCCAAGATTCATATATTAAACAAAGGAATACATAAAAATTGTAACTCTGGGAGCAGTCCTAAAAAATCATTTGTTTGGTTCCATGCCCTCAGACAACTACTTTACTGCAAATTGGACTTCAAAATTTCCATTTCTTTTCTGATCTGTACCAAAAAAGTTAATGATAGTTTCAGAAAGTAGGATCTTAAATCTGTAATGTTGTTTTTTTTTGTTTTGTTTTTGTTTTTGAGATGGAGTCTTGCTCTGTTGCCCAAGCTGGTGTGCAATGGCGCGATCTTGGCTCACCGCAAACTCCGCCTCTCGGGTTCAAGCAATTCTCCTGTCTCAGCCTCCCGAGTAGCTGAGATTACAGGCATGTGCCACCATGCCTGGCTAATTTTGTATTTTTAGTAGAAAGGGGTTTCTCCATGTTGTTCATGTTAGTCTCGAACTCCTGATCTCAGGTGATCCATCTGCCTCGGCCTCTAAAGTGCTGGGATTACAGGCGTAAGCCACTGTGCCCGACATGTAATGCTGTTTTTAATATCCTTTGCCTTCTGGTTAGCTATGTAACCATCAAACTATTAAAGAAATGGAAAAGTAAAATGATGTGTATTCTCTTGCATTTGCATAGAAATAATATCTACTTATTTTCTATGTATTTAAAACTTTTCTGAAGGTAAACTTATGTTCAGAAAGCATTGATGCATAGAATGGACTTTAAGTAAACAGTTTTACAATTACATAATGGCCCAGACTTTGATCAGAAAATTTTAAGAGAACACAAGTTGGTGCAAAGAAGAGAGAAAACATTTTTGTTTTAGATGACAACATTTTATTTAAAAACAGAAAGACACTTTTTTCACACCCTCATTAGAATTACTTCCTGAAGCATTCACAAACCATGCATATACAAACAGCAGCTGGAACATTTGTTTATTTACAGGAAATGTACAAAACGAAGGAGGCAGAAATGGCTTTCTAAAGCAGCCATTTCTATCTAACCTGACACATTCGCCAGGGGAATTGTGAGAGATTCCCAGAATGATGTTCTTTCCACGTCAGTGCAGAATCTCCATCATCAACATCTGTCACTGTCCTTTGGAAGTTTTTAAATCATTAGATTTACAACTTGACCTGTTCACATTCTTCAATAATACCTGTGTGAATTACTCTGCTTACATTACATATGATTTTACTCTTTTGATTCAATGATTGCTTTGTATGTAGTAGCGTTTAATGTCTACAATTTATAGAAAGGAATTCTTATAACCATTCTTTATCTGAAAAAAACTACAGTACTCTGGTTTTGTAGATAGAAGTCACTTTCTTTGATCTCAATGTCTTTTAACAATAGGTTTAGGGCACCAGAAACATGCAGGGTGCAGATTTATATTTTCTTTCTTACTGACATAAATCAAGTGCAGATTTATCAAGCTGTGAAATATATTAAGTTCACAGGGTTTTAACAAAGGGTTACCAAACCACAAGAACCTGCTGTGATTCAAACTACTTTCAGATGTCCTTTTAATTATATTAAATGAAAGTTTGGGTTGGCTTTGATGCTTATGGGCAAACATCTAAATCTCTTGAAAGAGCTGCTAAAAGTACTCCCTGTTGCTGCAGTTAATATACTACATTGTATGCACACTGCTAGCCAATTTATTCTAGCCACTTTAACAAGGATATCCAGCCTGACAGGCCACACAGAATAGTATCACAAGTCAAGCAAAGCACAAATCATTAGAGGACTCTGAAAGTTGTTTGACATGCACCACAGAGCTCTTTGTCACACAGCCAATTAAGTGACCAAACAAGGAACTTGAAAATACTCATTAATTTCTTCCTAGCAGTATAAATGGAGCTTAGAATCCTTCTTGTCTTATGCACCAAAGGCACACAAGTAAAACTGGCATAATTCAATTTGCACTTTGTCAAAGGCACAAGTAGCAACTTTGGTTCACAGAAAGTGTGCATTTGTAATACAAAAAAATTGAAAAGAATGGGCAAAAATGTTTAGATATTGCATGTAATAATGTAGATATGTGGGCTTTGGAATTTTTTTAATTATCAAAAGTTGACATTACTTTTATCTTTGAAAAGCTGTATCAGCATTTCTGAGCAGATTCAGCAGCACTTCACATCATTTCATCCTCTCTGCAATAACTTCAGTTGATTCCAGGATACCATACTCTCCTGGTGCTCCTCATTCCTTAAGGCTGTTTTTTAGCCTCTATTGCTGACTTCTCTTCATTTCCCCAACCTCTTCATGTTACAGAGTCCTGGGGCTCAGTCCTAGATTCTTTTCTTTTCTCTCTTTATACTCATTCCCTTGATGGATTCATCTAGAACACTGATTTCAAATGCCACTCTAAGCATAACACTATCAAATAATTATTTCTAGGCTAATCTCACAAATGAACACCATGATTGTATATTTAATGACATATTTAACATTGATATTGCATGTCTAATAAGAATCTCAAACTTAACATGAACCGTAGTGGAGTTCTCTTCCTGACCCTCCCAAATTGGCTGCAGATAGACCATCTCAACAATTAACAGCGACTTCATCCTTCCAATTGCTCAGGCAAAAAACATTCTGTCATTTCAACTCCTCTTTTTCTCTGAAAACTCCACACACTCTCTTAGCAAATCTTATTTCATTTTTTTTAAAAATTCTGAATCCGAATAATTACCTCAGTATGCGCACTAATATACTAATCCAAGTGGCTGTCATTACCCAAATGCTCACCCAGCTTTGGCCCTTACTTTTCTTGCTATTGGCTACTCTCTACTTGTAACACACATCAGATAATTATCCTCTCCTCAGAAACCTGCAGTGGTTTGTTTACTAGGCTTTTCTGAATAAAAGCTGAAGGCCTTACAATCATCTATCAGAATCTGAGCCTTGTGGTACCACAAGCTCACACCCTGTGATCCTCTTCTTTTTCACTCTGTTCCAGTCGCACTAGCCTCCTTCATTACCAACAAGAATACTTCCGCTTCAGGAACTTTCTGTTCTCTCTGCTAAAATGCTCCCTCCTGCATATCAGCATAGTTGACTCCTTTATCTCCTTTCGAATTTTGCTCAAATATCACCTCGGTAATTCATTTCATGCTTTCTTGCTTTATTTTACTCTGTAGCATTTATCATCATCTGGCATACCACATATTTTACATATTCAGTGTATTGTTCATATTCTTTCACTAGGATTTTCACCTTAGAAGAGAGTGCAGGGATTTTTGCCTATTATGTGTACTGCTGTACTCGCAGAGCTGGTAAGATTATACTGGGCACATGTGCTTAACTAGTAATTCTTAAATATTTTTGTTGTTCACTATGTGATGGTTTTCCATTACTAGGATATAGTATTATATCATACTATATATAAAAAATATATTACAGTAATAAGCTCTCTATGTCCTATATACCCATATAGTATATATATTGTACACTTTAGTATACTATAATAATACTCTTTAAGCATGAAAAAATCATATAGACTACCTGATAGAGATGGGGTTTTGCCATGTTGGCCAGGCTGGTCTTGAACTCCTGACCTCAAGTGATCTGCCCGCCTCGGCCTCCCAAAGTGCTGGGATTACAGGCGTGAGCCAGTGCGCCCAGCCTGGAATCCTCATATATTGCTGGTGGAAAATGGTACTGTCTCTGGAAAACAGTTGGACAGTTCCCCTTTAACATAGTTACTGTATCTTTCTGCTGGTTTTTTATTATCTTAAGATGAAAACTTTTTCATCAGAGTTTCCTCTGAAAATAAAAGGACCTCAAAGCAAATTATATTTGGATATGACCTTAAGAAGGCAGCACAAAATTACCACATAGCCATTTTACCTCTGTCTCAAAAAAGAGATTAAAAAAAAAATGTTTTACTGTATTCCATGCTGGGAATACAGTGCAAAAAATCAACAAACATAAACCTAATGATATATCTTGCTTCCTATCACCAAAAGATGAGATCAGTCCTGCTAATAACAGTATCTCAGAGATTAGGAGCACAAGCGTCTGAATTAGAAAGACGTAGCTTTGAATTTAGGGCACCCTCAATTATTATTGTTCGATCTTGTGAAAGTCATGTAACCCTCCCTGGGCCTCCAATTTTTCATTTGTAAGTTAAAAATCACAATAATGATATCATATGGTGGTTGTGAATATTAAATAAGAATGTATTCTAATTGCTCTGTACTATAATGGCACATAATTAATGCCTAATAAATTTATTTTTATTTATTTTTATTTTTTTGGAGATGGAGTCTCACTCTGTCGCCCAAGCTGGAGTGCAGTGGCACGATCTCAGCTCACTGCAACTTCCACCTCCCGGGTTCAAGCAATTCTCCTACCTCAGCCTCCCGAGTAGCTGAGATTACAGGCATGTACCACCATGCCCAGCTAATTTTTGGATTTTTAGTAAAGACAAGGTTTCAACATGTTAGCCAAGCTGGTCTCAAACTCCTGGTCTCAAGTGATCTGCCCGCCTTGGCCTTCCAAAGTGTTAGGATTCCAGGAAATTAATTTATTCTTAATAACAAATCATTGTTATTCTTAATCATGGTGTTGAAGCAGCACAGGACACATGTCAGGAGAGAAGCAATAGTACCATCAGTGCTATCTGTGTGACCCTGGGCTAGTACACTATCTCATCTTCATCTATAAGACCCCTTCTGGTAATATTAAATCACGGTAACTGTTTAATATGCATGTGTAACACAAGTCTTACTTGTTTTCTCTAATATAAAACTGAAAACTCTCTGTCTTTTCTTGTTTTTTTAAGAGACATGGGTCTCACTAAGTTCCCCAGGCTACATTTGAACTCCTACGCTCAAAAAATCCTTCTGCCTTAGCTTCTTGAGTACCCGGGGCTCTGTAGGGCCATGTCATTGTGTCTAAGAAATGGAAGTAATATGTTTTACTATGACACATATCAATTTATATCTTGTGATACTCAACAAGAATTTTAGTGTAACCTAAAATTATAATTACAATTAAAATATGCATATTAAACTCAATTTTTTTTTTTTTTTTTGGTTAAAACTCTTGGGATGCAAACATAATGGCTTTTAAGGAGATTCACATATTATTTAAAATATCACACCAGCCACTTTTAATTGTACAACTACAGGTCAGTTATCATAGTTGACAAGTGATAGTTAAAATTTCACTGTGCTTTCATTTGTGTGTGAGATAAACAAAAGGTTAAAAGTAAGAAGATACAAAAGATAACTCTGGATAATTCATAAAATAGACACTGAACTTCTAAGTAATTGAAAGCTAAATGGAGTTAGACAGCCAAAATCAACCCTAAAAGATTCATTGCTTATGCCTATGAAAAGGCCATATATTTTTTAAAAATTTATGATGACTTAGAAATAATCTTATTTCAAATTTAATGCATAAAGCACTTCAAACATATTTCACACCTATTTCACAGATAGCTCTGAATGTACTCTGAACATAGAAACAATAAGAAACATAAAATAAGTCTTTAAAATGTAAATAGACTAAAGTTTAAAGGATTATTCACTCTGGAATTTCATGGAATAATGATTTACATTAAGAGGAACAGAGGTGGTGTAATGTATTAGAGAGCAGAGTATTTCTGATACACTAATATTCTGTTTGTGTTTGGTGTTATAATGTTTACTCAGTAGCTGAAACATTTATTCATAGTCAGTTATAACCCAGGAAATCAACCATTGAATAAACTGCTATTAATTTTGCACCAGAGATTCATGTTTGAATGACCATGCATTTCATAGATTTAAATACCAAAAGACTAATTATCCCAAAGGCCCCATTAAAGGATAGCATAGATTGCAATCAGAAACAATCCTAACATTGCTCAGCTCAAAAATGATCTTCAGCTTTTGATGATAAAGGATATTTTTATTTCTCTACCTATTGCACTCACTAAGAGTATAGGTTATATATAGATATATATTTATATATACATATATATGTGTATATGTATATAAACACACCTATATAGACCTCGCAAGAAATTTTCCCCAAAACCTTAGAAAAATAAACCTGAACAGTTTATTATACACAAAGATTCATTATTTTATTTTATTTTATTTTATTTATTTATTTATTTATTTATTTTTTTTTTTTTTTTGAGACGGAGTCTCGCTCTGTCGCCCGGGCTGGAGTGCAGTGGCCAGATCTCAGCTCACTGCAAGCTCCGCCTCCCGGGTTTATGCCATTCTCCTGCCTCAGCCTCCCGAGTAGCTGGGACTACAGGCGCCCACCACCTCACCCGGCTAGTTTTTTTGTATTTTTTAGTAGAGACGGGGTTTCACCGTGTTAGCCAGGATGGTCTCGATCTCTTGACCTCGTGATCCGCCCGTCTCGGCCTCCCAAAGTGCTGGGATTACAGGCTTGAGCCACCGCGCCCGGCCTGATTCATTATTTTATAAAATAAAACACAAATTAAAAGTTTATCTTCCTAATCTCTGCTCAATGTTGAAATTTTCTTTTTCCTTTTAAATAGTATTTTCACAAAATGTCCTTATTAGCCTTATTCTAATAGCTTCACTTCACATTCAGAATGAAAAGTGCAAGAATAAAATAATATTTTTTTTCAGTCTGGTTTTTAAGTTTCTAATTGCTCATTCTGCAAAACAATGCTGAGATTAAAGTAATAAGAATTGATGAGACTCCGAACATGTGACTCCAAAATATGGCACGTTGGCATTTGAGAAAACAGCAAAAGCAGGAAGGTAATTCTCATCTTCACCCTGCCTTTTTCTCCTGATGCAAATCAAACAACTGAGCAAGAATTTTCTAACTTTCTCCTGAATCAGGTCATAATACTCTCCTTAAAGAATGTCCAATTCTCAATTCTATACTACCCAGAATGATAGTGGAATGTGAATATTCAGATCATTGGAAAGGCATAAATGAACAAATTAATTTTTAGCGTTTACGTCAACCTAATTCATATCTCCCTATACCTGGAAGGAAGGATCCCAAGACACAGAGATGCCCAGAACAATCTGAACAAATGCCTTGCTAAGTTCCTCCCAATATACTACCATTAGATAATTCCCCCTTTGTCCAGTTGCACTTTCCCACGACTGTCTCCTCTTTATCAAACCCACACATAAAAAATACAAGTTTTTCTGTTTCTTGGGGTCATTACCAAATGCTGCTATCTCACATAAAACTTACACAAAATAAATTTTTGTTTTTCTCTTGTTAACCTGTCTTTTGTTATAGGGGCCTGAGTCATGAACCTAGCTATAGATCAGGAAAGAAATACTTCCTTCCCTACAGAAACCACACATAATCATAATAGACACCTTTGGCCAACTACAAATTTAGCCAACTTACAGGGAACATTTGTAATGTGTTCTTGTGTTGCTCAGGAGACTTGGAAGACACCAAATCCAATCAAAGTGATCAGTACACATTTCCAGAACGAGAGTATAGCTAAAGAAAGTTGAGTCTACTCAACTACATTTTCATTCCTCTGAAGTGTTAGCGTACTAACATTTATTAATCAATGTTTTCTCCTAGATAGTAAAATCCTAGACAAGGACTGTATTATATTTGCTTTGTTCACTTATAATTGTTGAGGATATGAAGATAGTCATGTATAGAATTTACAAATGGCATAGCTGCAAGAAAAAGAATTTGCCAGCCAGAATTAAGCAAATGATTATAGCTGGCACACCGAAGTATTTCCATTCATTAAAAAAATCTACTGTATTGTGCTTTTCACAATCTAAGTTTGTCCCAAGCCTATCCAGTTCCTTTTGCTATGATTTTATGCTCATTAAGTCACTTTCTCATTATAAATCCAATTCTCAATTCTGTACTACCCAGAAGGATAGCAGATGTGAATATTCAGATCACTGGAAAGGCATAAATAAACAAATCGATTTTTACTATTTATATCAACCTAACTTAAGAATTTTGGTTTAAAGAAGTAAACACCCTGATATTATGTTCACCTTCAAATTAACTGATAAAGTTTTGTTTTTAAACTGCCATTTATAAAGAGATACCCTCAAGAATCAAATTAATCTCATACCCATTAACTTGGTTCTTGAGGGTATCTCTTTATAAATGCAGATAGACTTTCTTTTTTAAAATGCTGTGAAATGTATACATGTAGAATAAAGTTTACAGCCAAACATTTTCATTGTTCCTCCTGCCTTCTTTGTTTCTTTCCTTCATTTCTTATAAAACAAAACAAAACAAAACAAAAACTAGAGAGCTTGCTTCTGAGGTTGTTCTCTGTCATACAAAATCCATAAACATAGGTATGGTTTATTGCTTATAAATTACAACATGCTTACAAATTAGAGCGTGTCAGCCAGAAACACAGCACATTTACATTGGGATTACAGTTTTCGCAATAAGTAAGAAAGTAAGATAGTCACAATCATGCCTTGAGCCAATAAACAGCTTTACTGAGGAACAGAAGCATGACATTCCAAGTATCCTGGATTACTTGTTGTTTTGTAAGACTGATTTAGTTTCATTTCTGAACGACTTGCTACTCAAATATGGGCTGACCCAATGAAAAAATGAAATGTTTTCATACCCACGTCTAAGAAAAATAAATAGGAATTTTATAGATAGGGATTTTATAGATTATACCCAACTCACCTCTTAGTGATGATGAAAAAGTTCACACCTCAAGTTGCACCTCCTTCTTAGTCTGTGTTCCTCTTGTTTGATAGAGCATTGGCCCTGCCAACGCTTTTATGTTTTTCTGTTCCCACCCTTCTGCCCCTCCATGAAATTCCTTTATTTCAGTAAGGTACATTATCGTTTTTCTATCAGGTGTCCATGCATGCCATCACAACACAGACATTCAACAACTTAACACATTTATAAAAACGCAGAAAGTACCTGGACATAGGCTCTGCAAGAGCGCTCTCTTTTCTGAAGCTGAATCCATTAAGACAGCAGATTAAACACAGAATAGAAAAAACAAGTTAGTGACAGAAGAAAACAAGAAAAATAAAAGAACACATCTACACAAAACACCTTATTTTGTCATTCACTGCTTTTCAGAAGAAAATGAAAGCTAAGCAGCAGCAAAATGTAAGCAAGCAATGGCTTGAAAAATAGTAGCCAACATCCTTTCAGAACAACCTAAGTGAAAACTGTATGGTATGAAGTTGTTAATGATAGCAAGAAATCTTTGAATACATTTAGTAGAAATTAGTAAAAATCAATATACTTCATTCATCTGAAATGATTCATTTCACATTAGGTTAGTTATGAATTTATGGGTGACAAAGACATGAAGTTAAGGAAATTACGTCAAAAGTTTGGAATCCATTTTTCAAAGATTATTTGTGGTTTACAGATAATACAAATGGTTAATGTGCACCACAAATCATATGTTCTTCATATATACAAAAACTTCTGTTTATCAGGAAAAAAGAAATGCCCAATCATTATGACTCTTTGATTCTAATGGGCACATACTAGGGATAACTAGCTACTGATTAAAAGAATGTGATTATTCTCCTGATTAATCGCTGCTTTTGTTTCTTGAAGAATTTCTTTTGACAGTTTTGACCAAAAATCAAATGATAGAAACTTTGGTGGGATAAGAAGTATATTTCTGTTTGTTCGTTTGCATAGAGAGTGATGTATTTCTGGGCAAAAGGTTAGCAACAACTCATGTTATGTCCCAAACATTATTTCCTGGTGATAAAATGAATAATTAATAGCAGTTTATCCACCATGTTTAAATAAATGAGCTATAATTTTATAAATTCATTTGTGGGTTTTCCTCTTCTTTCCTACATATATATTTTTTTCCTTAGTAGCCTTGATTGTCGAAGGAGAAAATTACCCAGTTTTAAGAAGCAGTTACCCAGATGCCTTTTGTGTGGCTTATACTCTCCCAACTCTAATTCATGCATTTTTCAATGAGCATAGAGCAGTTACTCCTCTAAAGAATTAAGTGAGGAATGAGTGCAAGTAAATTGCCAGGCTGTCATGTGGATCACTGACTTGCATCGTAGTTTGCAGGACTCTAACCCTCCAGAATTTCAATACAGAGCACAGTTAATTTGTACTGAGTTGACTTTTCAAATCTGATGGGTTATAACTGCTTCAGGGAAAGTGGGAACCACAGGAAATGAGAGCAAGCCAGCAAGCATGTGAATAAACTTCATCCTCCCTTCTCCTTACCCCGTCATGCAAATTAACATATGACAAACCACATTATATAAACAATTGAAAAGAGCCAAATGAGTAACAAAAGAAAGCATTAAAAAGCTTCACAAATGGAAATTTGCCCATTATTTAGTTATTTAATATTCAGAGTAGGCAAGCTGATTAGCTGTAGCCAGTTAGAATGTGACATTAATTGCCAGCTTTACCTGATATTGTCAGACATCAACACCATTTTTAAATAAAGATACAAAGTACTGCTATAACAAGTCATGTTATGGATATGTAACATTAATAGAAATGACTACATCCAGTACATTATGATAACAATAGCTGGCAGCAATATTCATTAATAGCATCCAGCCAGTCTGGGCAACAACGCATTAAAATCACAGCACGCCCAGATTATATAGGTAGCTGTGGATTATATTCCATCAAGCAATTAGTTGTGATTCTATCAAGGGCATAAGTGACAAAAATAACTCCTTTATGCTCAAAATTAAAAAGATAATAATTTGTATCGAATAATAAAACTGTACCTGTTTTCTGCAGATGAAATTGCAAAACAAACAAACAAAAAACAAACAAACAAACAAACAAAACTGTTTGCCAGATAAAATATCTGGCTTTTCTGTGTTGAATAATCATTATTTAGAAAATTTATTTCCCTTTGATGAGTGAAATTCTTAACCTAGTAAGACATAGAAGAACTAAATATATTAAAAGACTACTTTGCAGTCATTTTCATTCTAAATAAGAATGTTCTTTTAGTGAATTCCATAGAGGAATATTAGTCTGGAAATGTCAAATTCTTCTTTTTTAAAGTAGTAAGGCTATCATGATATTCAAGGCCCTAAAATTCAGTTTCAATCATTGAACATCTCTACTACACAAATGCCAGCCAGTCAGGGAACACATGTCATTTGAAGGTAGCTATGCTAATATGTTTTACCATGGGGTTAATTCACCATGTGATATTTTGTTACATAAGTAAATTATATTCTTTATAAATATATGAAATATATTTTAAATGTTTATGTAAATAAATGCCTATTTCATTTATGTAAATATAAATGAAAATTCATAAAATGTATTTTCCCTGAAGTTAAAAACATAAATAATTTTTTTAAATTACAATTCAAATTTGCTGGAAAATATTTAAGCTTTTAACATTTTAATGTTAGTGATACAAAATCTGAGTGATTTCAAAGTCAAAAGGAAGTAGAAATTAAACTTAATTACTTGCCTTATGAATTTTTTAAAAGTTTTATTAATTAGGATCAATTATCTCAGTTTTTAAATAATCTATAATGGATGTTAGAGATCCATCCATCCTTCCAGAAGAAGATCTGTAATATCTTCTTGTTATTATGTTCTAAAGTCTTACTTATTGATTAGACATTTATTTCATTGTCAATTATCTTAACATAAAAGTTTGAAAGAAAAAGAAACTGCATTTATGTACATTAACCCTCTCTGAATTTAGCATACCAGAATAACTGCCATGGAAAACAGAATTATAAATTCAAAATATATATACAGAGATTATCATTTATCATTTCTTTAGATTAAGAACCACGTAGTTCTATTATTGTAACGAAATAACAAAGGAATTGAAAATAACTGTTGATTCTCTTCATAATGATTATATTCTATAGAAGGGGGAAAATTAAGCAGTGAAGTCTTTCAGATTTTATGAAAACTTTAAAGACATATATATATACACACACATATATACACACACACATATATACACACACACACACCACACACACACACACATAATTGGGGTCCTTACCTTGTTCAAACTCCGGGCAGCGCTATCTTTTCCACCTGGGGTCAAGTTCCGAAGTTGTACATCTAGGAGGCCTACCAGCTGATCCATGGCCCGGACAGAGTAGCTGATGTCCCCAGCATTCAAGTGATTTCTTGTCTGTTCAGCCAGCTCTCTAGCAATGTTGGCAGCTGTCTCACCAGATTTCAACTATAATTTTTAAACGGAATACAAAGGAAAGAGATCTCACATAAATACTTTTATTGGTTTCTTTCAGTGATCATGTTTGGATGTAATTGTAATGATGGATTCAAGAAATAGTTGTTAAACTCCATCTTCATCTGGAATACACTCCCCAATTTTTCCTGCAAATTCATCTTTTTCTTCAAAACTTGACTTTAAACTCATATCTTCAGAAAGCTCCTCCTGAGGAAATTTACTTTGAAAAATCAGGTTTACCTTAATTATCTATTTGGGTAGTTAAGTCTAAGGTTTGCCCTATGGTTTTTCTCTGTGAGTTTCTGAAGTTGACTTAGTTGCTTGTGTGTTGTGGATCCCCAACCACATTGTAAGTTCTCAGAGGCACGTACACATTTTCCTTTGTGTCTAGTTTAGCACTTAGTTCACAGTGAATACTCATCAGCTGCTAAGCTCTGTGAAAATTCTACCAGAAATAAAATCTGGGCTTTTCAAAGTGATTTTCGTCTTCTTACTAACTGAATAAGGAATTTCTCTCCCGGTATGTTATTGCTTAGTTTCTAGTATTTTTTTTCTCTGAAAGTACATGCTGATTTTTCAAGTACATTCTACAAGAATATGTCAAATTGTCAACACTCCAAAAATATTAAAATAGATAAAGACCTAATACGTCATCATCATTAGAACAAATTTGTTAGCCATGGGTAATTCAAACATAGGAATATATATTAATTGGTAAGAAAGTCATGAGAAACAAGAATGAGTAAATAAGTGTAATTTCCCAAGTTATACTCTTCTTTGTTTTGAAATTAAAAAAGTAAAACAGGACTATAACATATTTACACTAAATAAATAAAAAGTGTACAAAGTAAAAATAACGAACACCTCTATTTCACCTTTCTATATTCTCACTTTCCAGAGACTCTTTCTTTCCTTCTTTATTCATTTATTTATTTATTTATTTATTTATTTATTTATTTATTTATTTTTGAGACAGAGTTTCCCTTTTGTCACCCAGGCTGGAGTGCAATGGCGCAATCTCTCGGCTCACTGCAACCTCTGCCTCCTGGGTTCAAGCGATTCTCCTGCCCCAGCCTTCCGAGTAGCTGGGATTACAGATGCCTGCCACCACGCTCAGCTAATTTTTGTATGGGGGTTTCATTCACCATGTTGGCCAGGCTGGTTTTGAACTCCTGACCTTAGGCAATCTACCCGTCTCGGGCTCCCAAAGTGCTGGGATTACAGGTATGAGCCACCGCGCCCAGCTTTTTTTTTTTTTTTCTTTGGTAAGGCAGGTCTCACTGTCACCCAGGTTGAAGAAGTTCAGGGGCACAATCATAGCTCATCACAGTTCACTGTAACCTTGAACTCCTGGGCTCAAGGCATCCGCCCAGCTCATCCTCCAATGTAGCTGGGACTACGGGTGTGCACCCACTATGCATAGCTAATTTTTTTTTTTTTTTTTTAATTTTGTAGAGATGGGGCTCCTGGTCTTTTGCTATCCTTCCACTTTGGTCTCCTAAAGTGCTGAGATTATAGTTGCAAGTCTCTAGGAGTTTCTTAATAATTTGATATTATCTTTTCAAACTTTAATCTGTCCTACTGTCAGAGGCCTTCCAACCAGAGTAACTGCATTTTGAGTGAGGGCTAAGAAAATGAGGCCGGGACTCGCTGACTTGCATTCTCAGAAAGTTAGGCATTCCTAGCTTTTAGATATTTATGGTTAAGGGAACAAACTAGTAATGTTTGCTAAACAGACCCAGCCTTGGGAGATATCCCGATATCTAGAGAACAAAGGCATTCCTAATTTTGCTTTAAAGACAATAATACCAATTTTTGCAAAATATAGTAATTAAGAAAAGTAGCCGGGTGCGGTGGCTCCCAGCCCTTTGGGAGGCTGAGGCGGGCGGATCACGAAGTCAGGACATTGAGACCATCCTGGCCGACATGGGGAAACCCCGTCTCTACTAAAAATACAATAAATTAGCCGGGTGTGGTGGCAGACGCCCTTAGTCCCAGCTACTCGGGAGGCTGAGGCAGGACAATGGCATGAATACGGGAGGCGAAGCTTGCAGTGAGTCGAAATCGTGCCACTGCACTCCAGCCTGGGTGACAGAGCGAGACTGCGTATCCAAAAAAAAAAAAAGACAGAAAAGAAAATTAACGCTTTATCACAAACCCTTGGAGCATAACACATCTCGCCAGTATCTCTTTTTATCTCATATATATAAATACAAACACACACACACACACACACACACACACACACACACACACACACATACAAGCACTGGGCTGGGCACGGTGGCTCATGCCTGTTATTCCAGCACTTTGGGAGGCTGAGGCGGGTGTATCACGAGGTCGAGTTTGAGGCCAGCTTGGCCAACATGGTGACACCCTGTCTCTAGTAAAAATACAAAAATTAGCCGGGCGTGGTGGTGCGTGCCTGTAATCCCAGCTACTTGGAAGACTGAGGCAGGAGAATTGCTTGAACCCAGGAGGCGGAGGTTGCCCTGAGCTCAGATTGCACCACTGCACTCCAGCCTGGGTGACAGAGCCAGACTCTTATCTCAAAAACAAACAAATAAACAAACTAATTAACTAACTAAATAGAAAAAATATACATATACAAGCATTTTACCTAGGGAGGATGCTTTCCTCCTCTTACTTTTGGGAACGTCCTACACTGCCTATGGAATAGCTATCCTTTCACCACTGTACTTTCTTAATCAACTTGCTTTTGCTTTGCACTGCGGACTCGCCCTAAATTCTTTCTTGGGCAAGATCCAAAAGCCCCCTCTTGGGGTCTGGATCCGAAGCCTTTTCCTGTAACACCATTACTATTTAAATATATAATAGTGTCATTATGTACAAAATTATTTTCTTCCCCTTTTTAAAGGCAGTCCAACACAGAAAATGGGAACACAAAGAGAAAGCCATACTCTCTGTAAGTTGTTTCACTAATGGCTATTCAGAAAGCTAAAAGGGGGACAAGTAAAACTCTTATTTAAATAGGTAGGTTATCAGTTATAATGATCTACTTGGGATGCTTAGCGTTTGTATCAGGATTGAATGTTAAAGAAACAATAAATTAATTAAACTGATTAGAACACCTAAATTATTTACAATCATGTTCTCATGTATATAGAAAAGCCTAACTCAAAAAGTAAAAACAAAACAAAACAAAAAAGGTTTAATATCATTAAGTGGTGGCAAGGGTTTGTCTCAACAAATATCACCTTCATAAACTACTATTGGTAGTGTATATCTGTATTGCTCCTATGACAGTAAATTACCATTGTCTATTAAACTTTGACATGTGAAGACTGTGTAACTCAAAGTATCAACCATAAGAAATAATCCCACAGATATACAAAGAGAAATGTTCAAGGATGTTGATTCCAGCTTGTTCATGATCAACAATAAAATGGATTATAACTATATAAAACTCTGCAGGCAGATTCATACCCTGGAATTTTCTTTTAATTAATTTTTTAAATTAAGCCAGTCAAATTTGGCAGTGAGGGGGTTGTAGAGCAAGTATATGGACACTAACGTTAATAAATTCTGATAATCCACTACCATCTGATCCATGAAATATTCCATACCATGAAATATTATCCAACAGTTTAAAATGATGAATGAGATCAATAATGTGAAGATTAATCTTCAGGCTATATTGTTGAGTTAAAATCAATGCAGATATGAAAGTTATTTACATATACATGCTAATAAATATTTGCATGCTATTGAGAAATATAAACACACTACATAAGTAATTGTAAATATGCTACTTGTGAAAAAAATATATACAATATTTGTGTTTTACATATGTGCATTTCTATATATTTAAATATATAGAACAAAGCCTAAAAAGGGAGAATCAAAAGAAAAATCCTTACCTATAATGTTAAAATTTTACATGAAAAATATGTTAAACAATTATTATATAATCAATACTTTCTAGAATTTTTTTTTTTTTTGAGACAGAGTCTTTCTCTGTCTCTGAGGCTGGAGAGCAGTGGCATGATCTCAGCTCACTGCAACCTCTGCCTCCCCAGTTCAAGTGATTCTCATGCCTTGGTCTCCTGAGTAGCTGGGATTACAGGTACATGCCACCATGCCCAGCTAATTTTTGTATTTTCAGTAGAGATTAGGTTTCGCCATATTGGCCAGGCTGGTCTCGAACTCCTGATCTCAAGCCATCTGCCCGCCTTGACCTCCCAAAGTGCCGAGATCACAGGCGTGAGCCACTGCACCTGGTCCAACTTTCAAGAAATTCTTAAAATAGAAAATATCAGGACTGAGTATAAGAAATTTGTAAAATATGGTCAGGGTCTTTTTGCCTAAAATACCTGTAAGACTAAAAGGAATACATTATAGGGTTCAAGGATATGTATGTAACAAATTCAATGTAGATCAAAGTAGCACTCGTGGCCCACTGGTGGGTCATGAATGTACTTTTAAGTGTTCATAAAGTGATATAAATGTGATTAAAGTCCATACATTTAAATTTCTGTACATAAATGAGGGCTACTTACTGATAATATGGTAAATCAAGTAACACATTCTAAAATTCAGTGTTCATTAATTAATTTAGTGAGATGCTAGTATAGTGTAAGTATTCAAATTCAATATTCTATCAAGAAGTCTGGACACCTGATACAACTGACACTTTGGAAAACTCCCCCACTGGGCATAGAGATATCTAAGATAGCTGGAATTCCTATAATTTTCCAAAGGGACATTATTTTAATTAATGTGCCATTCATAGTGTCTTGCAGGTTATAATTTTTCACCTATTATACTCTTATAATAATGAATATGTTTGTAGAATTACTATTGTTTTATTTTGTTAATCATGGGTTCTTATGTAATTATTTTGTTGTTATTATTATTAAGTTTCTTTCTCTGTCTTTGTTACCACACAATATCATTTCTATAAGAAAAAAAGTCAGTTTGATGGACCTCTGAGGTTTTATGATTCACTACGGTGAATCATAAAATATACTACGGTTTTAAATATACTACGGTGACAAAAGTTTGAGATCTACTAAATTAGGTAAACCTTTTTTCTTCATCAATACATCTTCAAAACTAAGGATACAAGTATTGACTTTAATTACATCTATCAGTGATCATTATGAATAGCAAAATTAGTCATCAAATAGAGAAAAAAATGAAATAATGGTAGTGGTATTTTCCTATTGTAATTCCATTTCTTTTTTTTTTCTGTGTGGTTATACAAGTATAGTTTTCAATATGAATTATTACATTATTGGAGTGGGAAATGAAAAGGTGAAAAAGAAGGCCTATGTAATTCCCTTATATAAAAATTTATCAATATAAAAAGGCAGAAAAAAATTAAACATTTTCTTTATGTGCAGTAATGAAAAAGTTGAAAATGTAGATGACCAACAAGTCAAAATGTAATTGTTCTCAATACAAAAGATAATAATGAAGGCCAGGCGGATGGCTCACACCTGTAATCCTAACACTTTGGGAGCCTGAGGTGGACGGATCACTTGAGCTCAGTAGTTCAAGACCAGCCTGGGCAACACATTGAAACCCCATCTCTACAAAAAACAGCCAGGCAAATTCATCTGTCCATATATGTGTCAACAACAGTGTAGTTTTATAAATCAATAAGTAAAATAAGAAAATCACTAATGAATTCTCTTATAAATAGTAACTGTATTTTAGCAATCAAGAAGTGGGGTTTTTGTTGTTGTTGTTGTTGTTTGTGAACAATAAACTTAATCCTTCAAAAGAGCCCTGGAATTCAATGTTTAACAACAAAAATGTTGGAAGGAAAAAAAACTGAAGTGCAAATAGGTTATAAAAATATTTGTAGGCTGGGCATGGCGGCTCACACCTGTAATCCCAGTACTTTGGGAGACCAATGCGGGAAGATCACTTGAGCTCAGGAGCTGGAGACCAGCCTGGGCAACATAGGGAAGCCCCATGTCTACAAAATTAAAAAAAAAAAAAAAAAAAATTCTCAGGGCCCACAGTGGTCCCTGCTACTTGAGAGATTGAGGTGGGAGAATTGTTTCATCCTGGGAGGTTAAGGTTATAGGGAGTCATGGCCATGCCACAGCACTCCAGCCTGGGTGACAGAGTACAGAGTAAGACCTTGTCTTTAATGAATAAATAAATAAATAAATACGTTTATAGTAAAAATATGAAAAGTACCTTTTTAGGGTAAAATAAAAACTGCTATAACAAATTATTTTCTGACCCTCTATTCTTTTTTTTTCTTTTTTTTTTTTTTCTATTTCCCAAGCTGGAGTGCAGCAGCACAATCACAGCTAACTGCAGCCTTGAACTCCTGGCCTCAAGCAGTCCTCCTGCTTCAGCTTCCCAAGTAGGTGGGACGACAGGCCCTCTCTTCATCTTAAAGTGAATAAATCATAGCAAAAATGTTTCATTCTTTCAATGATTCTTTGCACACTTGTTATTTCCTGAGGAAATAAAGATGAATCTTATACAACTCTTGCACTCATGTGGTTGGAGTGAGGTATGTAAAAGATCATATGAGTTCACAACAATTCAGTTGTTGTGACAGGAATGTGTATGAGGTATTATGGGAATAGAGAACAACCACAAAGCTGAGGGACGGCAAGAAGAAGTAACCACCAAGTGAAATCTTAAAAGATAAGTCGAGGGATACAAGGTACAATGGAATACTAATCGGTGCTATTGAGGGGAAAGAATAAGCCAAGAATATGATACATAAAAAGTAAGATCTAGAATAAACATGGCTTGAGTAGACATAGTACTAGGTACGATAAGAAGGAAAAACATTTTTTATACTTTGAGAATCCAGTATTGCTACCTGCATATCCGTATGTTTTTGTCTAGCTATCTCCATCCGCTTATCCATCCATCTATTATTTCAATGATTGTTCATTCAGCCTATATATTCATTTGTTCTTTGATAAACATTTGAATCTCTATAGCTCTGTGCTAAGGTCAGTGTTGAATAAAATGCTTTCTAATGAGAGGGAGTTTATATACTAGCCACGGAAATAGTTATTAAGAATTTAACTGTACAAATATATAATTTTAATTTTGTTGAGAGCAATACAGAATCCCAGTGTGGTAGAGTAGTTTGAAGACATTTTAACCTGGCATGGAAATGCTTCTCTGAGGAAGAATGTTTGAGATGGAACAGAAAGAAGAAATTAGATTGGGATGTGGGTGGGGGCATCTGGGCAGAGGGAACAGCTTTTAGGAGGGAGGGGCATGCAATCTTAGGGAAATTGCACAAAGGGCACCATATCTGGTGTTTAGGCAGCTGGAGAGGTGAGCAAGGACAGGATTAAGTAGTTTTGGTTTAGAAGTTATGAAGATTTGGGGAATTATGTTAAGAATAATGGGAAGGTCCTGAAGAGCTTACATGGGATATGCCAAATTAGGTTTGTATTTGAAGTCAAATTCAGGGGAAAGGATTAGAGGGTTCAGGAGTGAATGAAAGGAGATCTGGGTGAGGAGAAATTGCTATGGATTGGGGTAGTGGGTATGGAGAGAAGTGAAAAGCAGTGGCCTGGCCTGAGAGGAATTTACAGTTACACCTGACAGGACTAGTGTCTGACTGGGTGCAGGAGGGGAAGGAGAGGGAGGCACCAAAAGCCATCCTTGGGTTTCTGGTTTTCCTAACTACACGGTGGTACCATTAACTGATTTCTCCCATAGCTGCTTCCAATTCAGTTTCATGGCCACATTTTCTGTCCGGCTGTCACGGCCCACATCCTCTCCAGTGGCATCCAAAGTGAATCTCTTTCTGATCACCCTGTTTACTTCTCTTACTCCAGTTATTGCAGACTATAATGATCTTATTTCCATACAAAAATATATATATATGTTGAATGTGCCTCAAGTTTTCTGTGCACATAGGCAGGGCTGAAATACATTTATTCTACATCTCATAGCTTAAAGACCTCACTAACTTCTTTTGCTAAATTCTACTAAAATTTTTCTCAGAAATAAGCAATACACACTGAGAAATGTTATAAGTTTTGTGAGGATTAGTAAATTAATGCCTATATTGATATGGTGGGATTATATCTAGGACTTGAATCAGGGAGGGAAAACCTGGCAGCTTTAGTTAAAAATAATAATTATGACAGAAACAGATAACATTTTAAATTTTGATACAAGTCAAAGCAATTTTTTAAAAATCAGCATTGAGATTTTATTATATCAACCACTAATCAAGGGCCAAAACAATTTATAAAGGAATTACACACAGTGTTCAAGTACATAGCTACCATTTCTTTGAAAGATCTATTTTACCATAAATCTGAGTCAAATAAGTATACAAGCAACAAAATACTTCTATCTTACAATTAAACGTAAGTTAAATAAGTGTAAAATTTTGGAATTGCCACTCATCTCTGACAAAATAAAGAAGCAATTTACTTTCATTTCATGCTAGATCTAAGGAAGATAAAATGGGGAATTTAAGATATAGGAGACAGGATTCGACCTAGTTTCTAGGGGAGATAACTGACTTATGTTGTAAAGTAGCAACATTCTTTCTAGATTTTCACATCCCTCTTCTTTAGAAAGTCAGGAATAACCTTGCATTATCTGAAAATCTATCAGTAACTTGTATACAAACAGAAACAGAGGCACTTTGGTTTCTTAGAAATAGGAAGAGGCTATTCTCACCATTACAACATTGACAATTCTTTTTCATGTAATAGTGGAATCAGGCAATGGAGTAGGAAACTGACTTCCCTTTGCATGTAAATAAAGAAGCTATGCAGAACTATACTACCACCAAACTTGAAGTGAAAAAAGATGGGTGAAGTTATAAAGCACAATGCTTTCTTTAAAAGTATGCAAAATAGTCTCCTTTTTGAAAAATTGAGTGCAAGCTGGAGATCAAGCTGAGGCAAGAGACTATGATTTTACAGCAGTCATTAAAATAGGTGAGAAATGGGATATTTTGCCTTCATGTTTCAGGAGGCATGGCTCTGAGCCAACTTGTTGGCTTTCAATAAAAACTGGAAACTTTTTTTAAAACATTAATTTGAAGACATATATCTATCTTCCAATGTATGTAGATATGTATACAGATATGTATCTATTTATGTATGTATCTATTCATTTATTATTCTACCTACTTTTCTCCCTATTTTTTTTTTTTTTTTTTTGAAATGGAGTCTCGCTCTGTCGCCCAGGCTGGAGTGCAGTGGCGCCATCTCGGCTCACTGCAAGCTCCGCCTCCTGGGTTCACGCTATTCTCCTGCCTCAGTCTCCCGAGTAGCTGGGACTACAGGCACCCACCACCACGTCCGGCTAATTTATTGTATTTGTAGCAGAGACAGGGTTTCACCACGTTAGCCAGGATGGTCTCGATCTCCTGACCTCGTAATCTGCCCGTCTTGGCCTCCCAAAGTGTTGGGATTACAGGCGTGAGCCACAGTGCCCAGCCCTTCTACCTACTTTTCCATCCATTCATCCATCCATCCACGTACATCCATCAAGACTTCCATCCACCTGCCTACTGGCCTGCCTTTTCCTCTCCCTTTCGCTCTCCTTTTCTCTATCTCATTGTTGGAGTAAAGGTAACCTTTTGTACAACTTATGATTTTCCTCCTTTCTCTTCTGCACAAATAATTTTTTTTATTAAATCTCATCTTTACGAATGTATCCAGCTGGTTTATTTACAACAAATTCCTTTGTGATATTCTAACTTTAAAACCTGACATCTTCTCTAGTGAAAAGTAATCCACTCTTTAGTGTCACACAGAACTTAATCTCTAACTTCACAAGTACATAAGTGACTCCAATTCATTTGTGAGTTGAAACCATCAAGATTCTTTAACTGTTTTCTCCCACTTGGCCTGATTGCTGGGGGAAAAAAAAACATAATTCATGTTTTCAAGAAAATGTAAATGTAAGATTTCCTATTTTGAACTAAAGTCAGCAACTTGGTTCATTTAGTTGAGTATAACTGCTACCTATGCAATCTATAATGGTGGTGACATACAGTGAGCACTGTACGTCTAAAATTTAGTGAGCACTAAAATTAATGATCTACTCTATTTTACAAAGGGGGAAACCAATCCAAAGGTTAATGATGTGTCCACCATAACTCAACAATCAAGATCCTCAGGTCAGTGCTCTTCCCTTCAACATCCTCAGGAGTTCTCCGGGGCACTGTAAAGATGAGAAGGAGGTTGTAGTGATCTGAAAGTTTGTGTCCCTCTAAAATTCACATGTTAACATTGAATCCTCAATGTGTTAGTGTTAAGAGGTGGGGCCTGTGGGAAGGGATTAGGTCAAGAGGCCAGAGCCCTAATGACTGGGATTAGTGCCCTTATAAATGAGGCCCCAGAGAGCTGTCCCTTCCACCATGTGAGGATTCAGTGAGAAGGTGCTGCTGATGAACCAGAAAGCAGGCCCTCACTGGACAAAGGATCTGCCGGCACCTTGATCTTGGACTTTCCAGCCTCCAGATCTATGGAAAATATACTTCTGTTGTTTATAAGCTACCTCGTCTATGGTTTGTATTTTAATTTTAATTTTTTTTTTTTTTTTTTTTTTTTTTTGAGATGGAGGCTCACTCTGTCGCCCAGGCTGGAGTGCAGTGGCATGATCTTGGCTTACTGCAAGCTTCGCCTCCTGGGTTCACACCATTCTCCTGCCTCAGCCTCCCAAGTAGCTAGAACTACAGGCGCCTGCCACCACGCCTGGCTAATATTTTGTATTTTTTAGTAGAGACGGGGTTTCACTGTGTTAGCCAGGATGGTCTCGATCTCCTGACCTCGTGCTCTGCCTGCCTGAGCCTCCCAAAGTGTTGGGATTACAGGTGTGAGCCACTGCGCCCGGCCTTGTTTGGTTTTTTAACCATAAACTACAGCAGTCCAAGTGGACTCACCCTTCAGGGTACATTAATTCACAAAATCCCTGAGAAGAAGAAAACTAGCATTTCAAATATATACTTTTTTTTCTTTGCATGTGTATATTGTGTTTTTTTCACTTGTGTTTCCATTGGGGGTAAAAAGTGTTTCTTTGCTTTACGAGTTTGAAATTCACAAAACTATACTGGCAGCAGGGAGAGGGTAGCAGGAAGAATGAAACATTAAAGATATCTATTTGACTTCAATTTTTCAACATGGTAGACAGCAGAAAAAAATCAGTTGCAGAAATGGAAAGAGGTAGGAGATCAGAGCAAAGAGTGTGTGGGAAAAAGGAAATCAAAGAGGGAGGAGAGGGGAGGTGAAGGGCAAAGGAAAGAGAAGGAAATGGTGACACAGGAATTAAAAAGAAATTATTTAGGCAGTTAGGGTAAGAAAGTCCTCAGTAAGGTTTTCCTTTTAAAGAAAAGCAGCCCCAAAATCATTTCTTTTCTAACAAAGAGTAGCCTGTAAAATCGAGCTGCAGACATAGAAAGGCAAGCTAGAAGCTTGCACAGGCGAATGCTGGCAGCTGTGCTGACAAGAGAAGGCTACCTGGGACTAGGCATGTTCAAAATGGCAGCTCCTTCCCTTTGCCAGCCACGTGCACAGTAAGGAGCAGGCAACATGGCAGGCCAAGTGGAAAGCCTATTTGCATAATAAGATTAGTGTGGTGGAGCATGATGGCTCACTTCTCTAATCCTAGCACTTTGGGAGGCCGTAGCGGGCAGATTGCCTGAGCTCAGGAGTTTGAGACCAGCCTGGACAACATGGTGAAACCTCGTCTCTACTAAAATACAAAAAATTAGCCAGGTGTTGCAGTGTGCGCCTGTAGTCCCAGCTTTGGGAGGCTGAGGCAAGAGAATTGCTTGAACCTGGGAGGTGGAGGTTGCGGTGAGCCAAGACAGTGCCAGTGCACTCCAACCTGGGTGACAGAGCGAGACTTCATCTCAAAAAAAAAAAAAAAAAAAAGATTAGGGTGAGGTGGCTAGCCTTCCAGCCTTCCCCGCAGGCTATGTAAACGTCACACCTGGTCCAACCAATCTTGGGCCTTACATAAATCAGACACTATCTCCTCAAGCCTACCTATAAAATCCGGTGAACTACCACTCCAGATTGGAATTCCCATTTTGGGGCCCCTCTCTCTCTCACAAGAGAGAGAGCTGTTCTCCTTTCTCTTCTTTTGCCTATTAAACCTCTGCTCCTAAACTCACCCCTTGTGTGTGTCTGTGTCCTTAATCTTCTTGGCTCTAGATGATGAGCCATGAGCATTTACCCTAGACAACAATGCTGATTCAATGGGAAAAGGAAGAAGGGTGAGAGAAGGGAGTGGAGAAAAGCCAAGGACTATGTTGGGTACCTTCCATTTGCTAGTTCAGGGCTACTCTCTACCCTCCTCCATCCTGCCTTCTGCCCTACAAGGTGGACTTACAAGGTAGTCATTAAGTGTGTCCTTCTTTGGCTTCTGGTTGGGTTTGGCCAGTGGGGTGGCTTGGCAGGTAAATGGACGGTGGAGGGTAAGTAAGGTCAGGGTATTAATTCACCTGGATTCCTTTCTGAATGGCCACCTGGGGCTAAGCTGTGTCCCTTGCCTTAAGATCATCTTTCTTCCCAAGGACAAAGAGCTCCTTATTTTTGGTCACTCCTTTGATCTGGTACTCTACAGGCCTGGGGTTGGGAACAGCTCCTCCCCTGCTACAAGCTCGGGGTTCCTGCTCAATCCCTTGCAGTTTGCCTTTACTGCCCCAATACCTTTGTAAACAAAACCTCCTCAAGTGTTCCATCTGTGTGGACTCTGGTATTACGCAGGTATTACAATGAGAGGAAGGAGATGAGAAAAGGGATGAATTCTATGAAAGACAGCCTGGGTAGGAAGAGGATAAAATATAGACAAATAATCCTATGAATGCTACAACAGATTCTTGAAGTTTTCAATACTAATATTTAAAAGTGTTAGAGTTTTGTGGTAAAGAAACCTGTTCAGCTATCATTTATAGCCAATGAGTATCATAAATATTTGGAGGCATAAAGGACACAACCAAGTAAAAGGGTAGGCAGAGTGCAGAGGGACAGCATAGGTAACTGAGTGTAAGGCTATGAAGCCAATCACAAGCTATCCATGGTTTAACCAGTGTTGTGGTTAAGTATGATGTCTTCATGAAGGTAGTCACAACTACCTTCTCTACCACTGACTTCTTCTCCACCAAATACTAGCTCCACCACTGACCTTGGACAAGTTACATAAGCTGATTCAGAGTGCTCAAAAGCCTCTTGCTGCACTTTTTAAGATTTTATAAATTTTTGAGTAATCAATCTAAGATTTTTTTTATAAGTTCCAATTACCTAAGTTATTTAAGTTTAAATGTAATGATCACATAACATAGTTTTGTAGACTCTACAAGATGAAACAAAAATGCCCTGGAAGAATAGGAGGTATTTTTTTACAAAACAAAAACATCCTGTCTATAAATCAAATGGACAACAGCTGTCTGGTCTTTGAATTATCTTTTGTCCTAAGATTAGCTGGGCTGCAGAGAAAAGAAAAGAATTAAGCATCATTATCAGTTAAAGTCACCTAGTAATTTCTACGATAAAATGATCCAACTATATTCAGAAATTATCGTGAAAACATTCAGCCTTCTAGAAGAGTTATTATTGAATTTATATTAACCCCTGGGCTAAGTATCTAGGGACTGTTTTTAAAGAATTGCTAATGCAAGGAGATATGCTACTGATCTTTTAATCTGATCACATCCAGCAAGAGTTATTTGCCCTGGGGTCTGAGCTACATTGTAATAAAATCAAAGGACATAAAAACTGTGGCAGGAACAGTGCTGAAATTGGAGAAGCATCATTATGAATAGCAACAAGTATGGAGATGCATATGTAAGAGGGTAACTAGAGTCAATATAACCACTATTCTTCCATGATTTAGGGTAAATAGATAGTTATGGCTCATCTGCTAAATGATCTACTGGGTAGATATTTATGGATTATTATACAGTATATTATTGAAGATAAGTCTGGTTAAAAACAAATAGAGAAAAGAGCAAATGGCACAGGCAGGCTTTTAGTAAGGTCATCATTTGTAATATTTCTCGGGAAAATCTCTCTCAGAAATTCCTCAGCATAGCTAATGTGCCATAGAAGGACTCTCCATTTTAGGAGTGCATAAATTCACATAAATTGCTATAATAAGGATTCATCCCATAACCCTTTTGGCATAAATGCACATCTGGTCTCTGTTTGTAATGAAATCAATTCAAAGCCCCACAGTGCATTAATAATAAAAATGTTCAACATATTGCAACCAAATAAGCTCTGAAAATTTGAGTCTGCAAGATTCTGTCACACATGTGTATACTTTTAACACTGATAAATGATTAGGTTACAGAACATTAATCAGATGCCTTAAGATTCCAAAGGTAGACTTTGAAAAATTATAATTATTATTTCCACAGGAAAACCCATATGTATGTATGCTAGAAACTTTTACTTGCTTAATTTATAATGCCTCTTGGACTTTTATATCTGTAGTTCACAATACCATAGAAATTTTATTAATAATAAAATTATAAGCAATATAAGAGGAAATTCATGGATTTGCACTTTAAAAACAACAAAATTCTAGAATTAGCTCATAACATATTAGAGGTTGTCATTAAATGTGAAATTAAATTAAAATGGAAGAATTTTTCTACATTGATTTTAAAAGAATTCTTGACTGTTTTGTTTCCAACAGCTATCATCAACAGCAGATAATACAGTTTTAGCAAAGACTTTCTTGTTAGTCACAAGGTTTACCTTCTGTGTTATATGATTGACCCAAGGAGAAGAACAGTTGCTGAGATCTGGTCCTTGGGGATCCCAAATTCCATCAGGAGCAAGGCATAGATAAGTTGATACACCTATAATAATGAGAGAAATATATCTGTTTCTTTTTCTGAGAATGACTTCACATCCATAGTATATTTAAAAATGAGCAAAGGTAAAAATGAGATAATTAAATTGACATAATGTTTATTAAAACACCAGATACAGTGCCAGGTAAGCATTTAGCACTAGAGAAATGTAGTACTCCAAACAAAAACATACAATATATTTGAAGCACTTGTGGCAGCCACAGTAGGTATGGGGACTATTTTGTTTTGTTTTGTTTGAGACGGAGTCTCGCTCTGTCACCCAGGCTGGAGGGCAGTGGCAAGATCTCGGCTCACCGCAACCTCTGCCTCCCGGGTTCAAGTGATTCTCCTGCCTCAGCCTCCCAAGTAGCTGGGACTACAGGTGCACCCCACCATGCCCGGCTAATTTTTGCATTTTTAGTAGAAACAGGGTTTCAGCATATTGGCCAGGCTGGTCTCAAACTCCTGACTTCGTGATCCGCCTGCCTTGTCCTCCCAAAGTTCTGGGATTACAGGCATGAGGCACTGTGTCCAGCTGGGGACTGTTTTTAAAGAATTTCATGTGTGAGATGATGTGATATGTGCCTCCGTGGAGCTTAGTGCTTGACTTTGTAGAGGAAAGGTAGCAGCTGAGCCTTAAAGGAATAAGTGTGCAGGTTTTTCAGAAAAAAAACAAGGTGGAAAAGGACATTCCAGGTGGAAAAATATATGCTCTTTGGGAAACATCAAGTTTTTTTGAACTGGGGTCTACTGGACTGGGGAGTTGTATTTAATGAAAGTGGAAACGTAAACCAAATCATAAACTCCCTTGTCTATCATCTGTGGGTGCTGGAAAATCAATGAGAATATTAAAAGAGGAGATATACGATGAGCAAATTTGAGTTTTGAAATGATATTTCTGGCAGGAACATGGAAGATGAATTTCAGAGAGTAATGGAGTGATGGTGAGGAAGCTATTGCAATAATTCAAGTGAGAGACTGTGGGGGCCTAGACAAAGGCATAACAGAATGGACAGAAATGGGTAACAATGAGACTGGGGTGTATTGACAGTAATCCCTGAGGGCTTCAGAAAATATCTTTTCCAATTGTCACAGAAAAATAATGACACATTTCTGCAGAGCAAGGTGCTGTCAAATAAAGTGTTTCACTAATCTTCAAAACAAAGTTCTGCAGTAGGGGGCTATTATTATTTTTCTTTTAGAAGTAAAGGAACTGAGACCTAGAACTAAGGAAACAGAGCTAAGAAAGAAGGTGGCTCCCAACTGTTCTCTGATTCCAGGATCACAGAAAACTTTACAAATAAATATTCTCCCTCTTTTTCTTAAAGAAAATGAATATTTTTGAATGTTTTTAAATATTTTGCTGGAAAAAAGTGTATTTTTTATAAAAATCAAGATACCCTTTGGTCTTCCCACCCACCATTTCCTATACCACGGAATATGAAATGATATACCCATATCAGAACTTTCTTAAAAAAAACTTCTTTCCTTAAAGTATCCAAATCAATAATACCCAAGGAGAAAGTCCCCGAGAATGCGAGGTGACATATATTGTGAATTTCTCTTATTTACATATTTTAGAGAATAATGCAAACGTGACAAGTATTCATTTACGAATATCAATGTATGCAACAATAAGAAAATCAGAATACCTTTGCTTAAGCAAAATAAATAATAATATGGTTACCATGTGAAGATATTATGAATTATATCAGTAATAAAATAGGCAAAGACGGCCAGGTGCAGTGGTTCATGCCTATACTCCCAGAAATTTGGGAAGCTGAGGCTGGCGGATCACCTGAGGTCAGGAGTTTGAGATCAGCCTGGCCAACATGGTGAAACCTGTCTCTACTAAAAACACATACACACACACACAAATTAGCTGGGCATGGTGGTGGGCGCCTGTAATCCCAGCTACTCAGGAAGCTGAGGAAGGAGAATCTCTTGAACCCTGGAGGCAGAGGGTGAGCCGAGATCATGCCGCTGCACTCCAGCCTGGGCGACAGACTGAGATGCCACCTCAAAAAAAAAAAAAAGAAAAAAGAAAAGAAAAGAAATATTGAGTTCTTATCTATCCCCTAGAGGAAACAATGCAGGATTGTTCTCTGGTGGATGCATGAGTGCTAGGTTGACTCCTACAGCGTGGTCCCCAACAGTGTTAAGAGCCTTTGACCATCAGAGGACAACTACAATGGCTGATAAAAAGGAGAGTCAAACGTTCTCTTTTGTAACATGTTAGGTCGTTTCCATGATAATCTTCTAATATAGAAGTCCTCGACCTCATTTTCTGCAATCAATATCTGATGGTTGGTGATAAGCATGAGACTAACTCCCAGCAATCAAGTGATCCCCTCTGGACTGCTGCATAGAAAAGCTGAGCCTCTAGAGTAGCCTGAACATCTACAGCCTAACTTTACCTTGATCCAGAGACCTGAGACTATGAGGGCAAAACGCAGATCTCACAGGTTAACTGTGACTTAATCAGGTTACATTTTCAAACTGGAAAATAGATAGCTTTAAATTGTAATTTAGCTGAGTTCAGAATTTAGTCAAATGTCAAGTAATAAAATACACTGTAATGAAAATAAGAAAGAGGAAAGAAAGATGGAAGAAAGAAAGAAAGAGAAAGAAAAGACAAAAGAAAAGAAAAGAAATGAAAAGAGAAAAGAAAAGAAAAGAGAGACAAGGTGGGAGGGATGGAGGGAGGGAGGAAGGAAAAGGAAAAGAACACTAGAAAATAAAGCCAAAGTAACACAACAGTTTTAACTCAGTGCTTTAGCACAGACTTACCTATAGTTCCTGCAGGGCATGGCTGCTTTGCTATCTGTCCTTGACGGGTCTTAAACCACATGATTTCTCGGGCTTCCACAGGCTCACAGCTCTCTTCAAGAGCTGGGATTTGGGACGATGCTGATGGAAGGTGTGTGGTCATGTCATCAAGCACCTCAACAGCTGGAGATGGGGTGCTAGTACTCCGGTTTCTTCTTCCTGACACTGACGGGGTGGTACTCCTTCCTGGGCTCAAAGTTGTGGTCCGAAGGGTGGTACTGGTGGTCGTGCTTCCCATGCCAAGGGGTCCTGTGGTAGAGATATCTGAAATAAAATTAGAAAGAAAACACCTGCATTGCTTGTTCACAGTAGGACCTCAAGATGTCCTAACACTTTAGAAATTATTTTTATTTGACAGCTGAAAGGGCTTTAAAGCTCTAGAAGTCCTCAACCTGATTTTCATTTTAAACATGGCAAAAATAAGCCAATACCAAGGTATCAGGGTGCCACTTGAGTATCAAAGCAACCAACTGATCACTGCCAAACACAGGCTTTTTAATGGTTTTTCGAAACTCAAATCCTAGAAAACAAAATTACAGCACAACTCAACTCTTCAGTAAGCTTCTTAACGCTCCCAGCCTTTTTGACAATTAGAGGATTAAAACTTTAAGCCCTCTCCCTAGAATTATCAAACTTTGTATAGAAGAGGGAACTATATAAAATTTTATTTTCATATGAAGTATAATATAGATTTCTATATATGCAGCAAACAGGGGAGAGGCCAAAGGAAAAAAAAACAAAAAACAAAAAACAAACAAACAAAAAACCAGGAAACAGAAATTAAACTGCTGACAAGCTAAAAAATAAAGAGCAATTCTGAATATAGTCTCCTTCATCACAAACTGGAGTAGCTTAGTGATCTGCTTTATTGCTCTTAGAACAGACTCACTTTCACACGATTTTCAAATTTGATTTTTATTAATATACAGTATAAGTAGTTTCCAAATGGTTACAACCCTAAATTATCCTCTAACAAGATTTTTTGAATGGGAAAGTGTATTCCAAGTTCCAAATAAAGGTAGTTAGGTTCTTTGTCAGGTAATTGAACCTATGTTTCCAAGGACTAGGCATACTATGGAAATAACCACTGCAAATAATCATCTTTCTGGGAAAATATATTCATCTTCTCATCATGGGAATGCAAGAGTATGCTTGTCCTTCCTGTACACAGACTGCATTCCTAGCTGTAAGATTAGAAACTACTCCTCACCTCACTTACTGGCAATAAACTGTAGGGATATTGGCTCTAGTCTGATTCAAGATCACTCATGTTGAAGGAGATGTAGGGCATTCTGATATGAACCTCTAGCTGTTCATAATTCATTTTCTACTTCCCTTAAAATATCTTCACCTCTGCTACCCCAAGGAAGTCCCAGGTTCATCACAATGTATTTGGTATATACAAAGCTTCCAAAGAAATAGGATAGAGATGGTGAAGGGATGGGATATTTTTGAACATTTAATCACTGACACTGCAGTATTTTCTGAAGTGATGCTTTTTATTATGCCATTTGCCTCTTTCTTCAATTTTCCCTCCCACTCTTCTCAACTTTCCTACTCTTTCTCTCATGGTCCCTTTCCATATGAATGGTAATGTTCAGAACTGCATCTACTCAAAGTTCATACAAGAAGGCAGAGCGTCTTATTTTTCCTCCTTCTTCCACATATACTATATCTCCCAAATAACCAAGTCTTTTTGATTCTGTCTCATGCCTTTATTTGAAATCCACCTATTTTTTTCTTTCTAATCACCACTACCTATGTTCAGCTCCCCATCATCAACTTTTTGTTAATGAAAGCAGTAGCAGAGCAAAATGGCAATACAGTTATTTCAATATTTACTTTTGCCAAATCAAAGCTCATGATTCAAAAAATAAAGTTGACACTAAACATATAATACAATCCCAACATAACTTTTAATAACATATTTCAAAATACTAAGTGCAATTGAAAGCTTACAACTATACACAATAAAAATGACTCTAATATTTATAATTTGCATATATAATCAATCAAATGTTTGAAAAAGAAAACATTACCTACAATCAAGAAAACTGAATAACTTAAAAACTAAATTTTTAGAAAGTATTAGCTTAAAAAAAAAGTGTGTCAGTGGTGTCACTGTTGAGATGTAAGAACATTTTGTGCTGATTTTTCCAGCTGACAGAAAAATCCTTTTTGACATCATACTACTTGGGGAATGCAACAGTTTAAATGTGTCCCCCAAACTTTATGTGTTAGAAACTTCATCCCCAGTGCAAGAGTGTTGAAAAGTGGAACTTTTATGAGGGAATTAAGACCTGAGGGCTCTGCCCTCATGAATGGATTAACACCATTATTGTGGGAGAGGGCTAGTTATCTAGGAAATGGGTTTCTGATAAGAGGATAAGAGGATGTGTGTTTCGTCCCCTCCCACCTGTCTCCACCCCTCCCACAAACTGTATGCTCTCTTGCCTTCTGCCTTCTGCCATGGGATGATGCAGCAAGAAGAATTTTGCCAGTTGTGGGGCCCTTGACCTTGAACTTCTCAGCCTCTAGAACTACAAGAAACGATTCTGTCTTTTATAAATTACCTGGTCTTGGGTATTGTTACAGTAGTAGAAAATGAACGAAGATAGGGAAGTAGTAAGGCAATAGTTAAAAGCTAGCTCCAACTATTTTCTCTAACTATTAAAGTTGGAATTATACTTTAATTCAAATAATGCCAGCTCTCATTTGTACTTCTGAAGGGACGGTTTTGAGCAACTTTTAATTTTTTGACAGGGACTATAATCTTTTCATTGATAATGAGCTACAGTTTTTGTTTCAAACAAAGCATTACGATTTCTTCTTTGTCTTCTTTAGTTTGATCATGTAAAAATGGAGATTCTTAGCAGTTACCTGTTATTAGTTAAATAATCTCATGCTCAACTTAACTTGTTCAGGAGGCCTCTGAACTAGAGTAGGAATTAATTTTAAAATAGAAGCTCTGTTTTTCAATTGTCTTCTTTCCCTTCTTGAGGATTATGTAGGTACTGTCAAATGCTTTCTAAACGAATGCACCTTTCTTCGATTAGATATTTTAATTAGCATATAACTCTCTGCGAGAAGAAAAGATTTGTTCAGCAAAATCATTTTCACTATGACAAACTACCTAGTTACACACGTAGTGCAAGATTTCTCCAGCCTATTGTCTCAACTGCACAAATCATGCACAACGGGCCATGGCACACCACTGCAAGATTTTTGCTGGCTGTGTGGTGTAAGTATTTTAGCACGGGTTTAGTAAGACATCTTTATCCTCTATTTAAATGATTTATATTTCAGATTTTTAAAGATAATAGAATCAAACCAAACATAATTTAACAATAGCACTAGTACCATGTAATGAAAATTAATGTTCTTTCTTTCTTTCTTTTTTCTCAAATGACCCTATTCAAATCATTCTCTACCTTGTTCCAGAGATACTCTTAGGGTATAAATTGGAATATGTTAGTTTACTGATTAAAGTGCTTGAACAGTTTCTATCTGCCCTTCAAACAAAAGCTGAATTGTTTTCTTCATGCCCAAGCTCTTCATGAATTTCTCTCTCCAACTCATTATAATGCTTTCTCATCTTTTAAGTATATTCTTTAAACCACACAAAATTACCAGTGGTTCCCAGCTGCGCCCTGTTCTTTCTGCCTCAGGGCCTTTGCTGATCCTGTAATGTGTTCTTGCCCCCATTTTCACCTGGCTAACTAACTCCTATTTATCCTTTCAGCTTAGCTTGGATGCTATCTCCATCAAGGAGCCTTTCCAAATTTACCAAGACTGGGTTATACACTAACATGTGTTTTGTTAGGATTAGTTCCTTAGCTTTTAGCATTGTGCCTGACTAGGAGTAAATGAGCTCTCAGGAAAGGGAGATGAACAGCATGACTAGGTCAAGAAGGCAGTGAAGGGTATAGTGTCCCACAAAAAGAGAAGCATAACAAAAGAAGGGAAAGGATAAATAGTAGGACAAGCAAATGGGGTAGTTAAGAGTTTGTACAATTAATAGACTGGAAAATTTATTTCTTAAATGCATTTTACATTGTCCAGGAAATATTCAGGAAGAAAATTAAGCTCCCTTTCCCCCAAATGATCATATCTCAGAACAATCAGATTTAAACTCTCATGAAGCAATAACAATGATACAATATTTTTTAAAAACTTCAATTTGTTACGAAATACATTGGAAGGACTTAGTTTAATAGACATACTAACGTTAGGGATCAATATAGAACTTATTTTCATGGAACTGTGCCACAGAGAGATTGTCTACAAGCAGGGTCATACCATTCCATTTAACTTTAAGCAGAATTAAAATCGATTTTAAAGGCTGTCCCTGATCCCCCATACCCACCCTTCCATTCACTGCTATGTAAGACTATCACAGGCTCTGTTCAATGCCAACTTTTGGCAGAATAAATCCTAGTGATAGACATGCTGTCACCAGTGCCCAAGAAAGGATTCATCTTATTGCTAAATACAAGAGAAAAACAAAATCTAGATTTGCTGAAGAGTCACTGATTGGTAAAGTTCTAGCCCATATTATAGGCTATGTGAGTTTATATTCCAGCAATGGAGAGGTGACATGACACTTTTTTCAATATGTACTGTTATTGAATCTTACCTGATGACATAGCTAGCTTAATATAACTATGTGTTATAAGTGCTTTATATGGTTGTATATCAGAGAAAAGTTATTTTCTAAAAGAAATTAAGTTTGAGTGACTATTTACATACGACATTTTATTCAAGTTTTGCAATTTTCCTTATTTCGCCACTGTTTTTGAGCTCATTGGGCTTATACGGACTAGTATTTTCATAAAAATAACTAAATAAAACTCCTTCTTAGCATTTTACCCTCGTAATCTTACTTCCAAAAGAAAATTTTAATTCTCCTGTCCTTTGAAATTCACTGTTCATAACTTGTTTCTTTCTTAGAATTTGATTTATTTGGCTTAATTTTTTTCCTTCAGCCTGCCTTATAAAGTATAAGCATTATTTTGAATGCTATTACGAGTTATAACTTCTGGAGTACAATAATAGAAAACAGTGAAAATAAACACTTGTAAAGTTCTTTACATTTTGCAATTAGTATTATTATTTATTTTTGTTAGACGGAGTCTCACTCTGTTGCCAGGCTGGAGTGCAGTGGTGCAGTCTTGGCTCACTGAAACAACTGCCTCTCGGGTCCAAGTGATTCTTCTGCCTCATCCTCCCGAGCAGCTGAGACTACGTGCCACCACGCCCAACTAATTTTTGTATTTTTAGTAGAGACCGGTTTTCACCATGTTGGCCAGGATGGTCTTGATCTCTTGACCTTGTGATCTGCCCTTCTCAGCCTCCCAAAGTGTTGGGATTACAAGTGTGAGCCACGACATGTGGCACATTTTGCAATATTTTAAAGTCACTATCATCTCATTTAATTCAGACCAAAAAAAGTGTAATTATTACTATATATTCCTAGCTTTAAAAATGAGAAAATATAGGCTCAACTAGTAAGTGAATTATAATCATACAAGTAGTAACTAAACAGGCATTCTCTGACTCCATATTCCATGTTTTTAATACTGTGCTATTAAAAATGTCATTCTCAATGATTTCATGATTATGATTAATTATAAGTCTTCCTTAACACTTTAAGAAGAAGCTGAAGGAAATAAAAAGAATCTAGTAAAGTATTACTACTCTTGATCACAAACATTTTTATTATTTGGAATGGGCATTTTCTAAAAAGATTTAATACTTAAGAGAGAATATAAAATTATACAATCCAAGATAGTCTAGGCTGGGCACAGAGGCTTATGCCTGTAATCCCAGCACTTTGGGAGGCCGAGGCGGGCAGATCCCCCGAGGTCAGGGGTTTGAGAGCAGCCTGGCCAACATAGTGAAACCCCATCTCTACTAAAAATACAAAAAAAAAAAATAGCCGGAGCATGGTGGTGGGCATCTATAGTCTCAGCTACTCAGGAGGCTGAGGCAGGAGAATCGCCTGAACCCAGGAGGTGGAGGTTGCAATGAGCCAAGATTGCCCCACTGCACTACAGCCTGGGCCACAGAGCACACTGTCACAAACAAACAAACAAACAAATAAACAAACGTAGTCTAAACTGCACAAGAGAAGAAAGGTTTACCTTCTACTCATAAAATGCATTAATTTTCTTTTTTATTCTCCTTCATGTTTTCCTTTGCTCTCTAAATATGTGTCTTCCTTCATGGTTTTCCCTTTACAAATCTTTCTTTTGCTCTAACTTCGCTCTAGTAGACAATCCTTTGGCTGACTGCAGAAGCATTTCCTTCTCCCCACCCTTCAAGCGTTCATTTACATCCAAAGTCCATTACTGAAGAAACCTTCCCAAGGGCCTAATAGAGGAAATAAGAAAACTGAAACCATAACAATGCTCTCAGTAGCTTTTGGCTACTTGTGCAGTGCCCTGGGTAGAAAGAGGAAATTCTGCCTGAGACCCCATGGCTATCAGTTGGTGGCAGCAGATTTGATTACATCTAGTTTTTAAAAAGAAGCATTCATATTATCAGTCATGAAATTATCCAGTTCTCTTCGGAATTCATTTTAATACTTGGCTCCGTGGCCTCCTGAGATAGTGAAACTCCACAGACTATCAGCAATGTGAAAGTATATTTATTTTTGTAATTGGATCCATTTATATTTTCTAGTTCTCTCACGGCTAGGAGATTGAGGAAGCTGTTTTAATAAACATAAAATTGTAGTGGCTTTATCATGTAAGATTTTGGGGGGCATTTATTTATATTATCTGGTGCATATTTAGCCCCTACCATGTCAGAAACTGTGCTGAATGTTTTACCTATGTGCTCTCGAATTTAGTACTCGCAGCAACTTTTTGGTAAGCATACTCATCTTCATTTCAGAGATGAAATAGGTTAGGCTGGGCGCGGTGGCTCAAGTCTGTAATCCCAGCACTTTGGGAGGCCGAGACGGGCGGATCACGAGGTCAGGAGATCGAGACCATCCTGGCTAACACGGTGAAACCCCGTCTCTACTAAAAAAATACAAAAAACTAGCCGGGTGAGGTGGCGGGCCCCTGTAGTCCCAGCTACTCGGGAGGCTGAGGCAGAAGAATGGCGTAAACCCGGGAGGCGGAGCTTGCAGTGAGCTGAGATCCGGCCACTGCACTCCAGCCTGGGCGTCAGAGCAAGACTCCGTCTCAAAAAAAAAAAAAAAAAAAAAAAAGGAAATAGGTTAAATTAAATAATTTGCCCAAGTTTACACAGTTGGCAATTGTTAGGACCATGATTCTAATCCAGGTCTATTAAAATCTCTCCCTGTCCACTAGGCCAATGATGTTGAAACTTTAACACATATGTAAACATTTTAATGAATTTGGAAATTAATTTGTCCCAAATACTGCTCACATATGCTTTTATAGGCTTTACTATGGTCCAGACCTGTTGAGAACTTACTGTGCACTTATTATGGACCAGGCAATATTCTGAATACTTTACAAGGACTAACCCATTTAATTAGAACAACAAATCTGTTAGAAGGCACTATTAATTATCATTATTTTACAGATGGCAAAACTGAGTCACCAAGAGATTCAGTAATTCTCCAAAGGTTACAAATGCATAAGTAGAACAACGGAACAACACGGGCACTGTTAAAGAGACCAATGGTTTTTTTTTTTTTTTTTTTTTTTTTTTTGAGAAGGAGTTTCACTCTTGTTGCCCAGGCTGGAATGCAATGGCGCGATGTTAGCTCACCACAACCTACGCCTCCAGGGTTCAAGCGATTCTCCTGCTTCCGCCTCCTGAGTAGCTGGGATTACAGGCATGCACCATCACCCCCAGCTAGTTTTGTATTTTTAGTATAGACGGGGTTTCACCATGTTGTTCAGGCTGTTCTCGAACTCCTGACCTCAAGTAATCCACCGGTCTAGGCCTCCCAAAGTGCTGGGATTACATGCGTGAGCCACGGTGCCCGGCCAGGCTGTTTTCTTATGGACCAAGTTCAGGTTCTTAATATTCCAAGTTATTACAGTTAAGAGTTGGGTCTTGGCCGGGAGCGGTGGCTCACGCCTATAATCCCAGCACTTTGGGAGGCCGAGGGGGGCAGATCACCTGAGGTCAGGGGTTCCAGACTTGGCTGGCCAACATGGTGAAAGCCTGTCTCTACCAAAAAAACAAAAATTAGCCAAGCGTGGTGGCAGGCTCCTGTAATCCCAGCTACTCCAGAGGCTGAGGATTGAACTTGGCGGGCAGAGGTTTCAGTGCGCCGAGATCGCGCCATTGCACTCCAGCCCGGGTGACAAAGGGAGGCTCTGTCTCAAAAAATAAATTAATAATAATAATAATAATAATAATAGAAAGCAGCCTGCTCACTGCACTTGACAGTAGAGGAAGTAATCTTTACAGAGCTAATTTATTTTTGTTTATGGCATTTTAAATCCCCTAAGTAAGGGTTCAGGACCATCTAAGGAAAAACTGTTGATTCCACAAAGCTTGCTATAGTGTTCAGCATACAAATAAGGCAATAAACAATGAACAAACAATAGTGTGAAATAAACTCTCGCATTTCTTGAGCATTTATTATGCACCAAGCAGTGTTCTAATGCTCTACATGCATAACTGAGGCACGGAGAGGTTAAATAAATTTCCCAATCTCATAGCATTCACAAGTAGTAGAGCCAGAATTTTAATGCAGGTAGTTTGACTCAAGAACCCATACGTACCCATATTTTCTGATGAACTGATAAAGGTTTGAAATAATTTTTAAAAAGTGTCAGAATATGGCATATGTTATATGCCTGTGAGAGAGCTCAGCTCTGGGAATTATAAGATTAATTTATTCCATCCATATTTATTAATCAACTGTCATGTGACAGGTATTATATTGGGAATAAAATGTTGAATAATAATTATTATGTTCCTTGCTCTCATGGAAACCTTCTCTAAAAAGCCTTATAGAAAAAGCTATCAAAGAAAATAGAAAATACAAAGAGGAGAAATATACAAACTCTGTTCATTCAGCCTATATTTATTGATATTTGTCTTGCATTACACATTGTGCTGGGCATGAGGGATTCAGAGATGAAGCAAAGAGTACTACCCTTAAGAAGATTTAATAAACTGTATCTTATGGATGCTACAACATCATCAATTATTCTATGTACCACTTAGAAAGAAAAAAAAATCTCTGTCAATTTAACTCTGACATGCCTTCGATGGTTAGGCACATCCCAACTCATGAGATGTTAAAGGGTAAAATGAGACTATTCGAATTAATGAAAAACTGTAGTAGTAACAGACATATCTCCTTACAATATAATGAAATAAACACTCAATCATTTAAAAGCGATGTAACCTTGGGCAAATTGTAATGCCTCTCTGTGCCTTAGATTTTTTTCACCTGCTAAACAGAGATAATAATATATTTGTATTTATTTGAGGAGAAAAATGGAAATATGCATTTAAAGTACCCAGCAAAGTATATGTCAGAGAATAATAGCTTAATAAATGTTTTCTTTTTTTTTTTTTTTTGACAGCATATGGGTGTTGACAGGCCATGGTGAGAACTTTGGCATTTACTCTGGGTGGTGTGGGAAGCCACTGGAAGGTTTTCAGCAGAGAAATGATGTGAGAAAACTTTCACTTAATAGGATCACTTGAGTTGTTGTGTTGAAGAGTGATTGAATGAGAGAGGAGTCAGTGTACCTATTTGGCTAAACATCTGTGGTGGTAATGGTGATAATGACAATTAGAATGATATGGATATAAACATACATAATACAGCATGGGGGTGTGAGAGAGGTGGCGGTGGCTTTTGAGTATGGATACCATGATCCTCACTGGCACATGGTAGCCCTTCAGTCATTGTTGGCTGAATTGAACTATATGTTTGCTTCTGCATTGTAGTGAAATGAATTTGTTCTTCTTATACAAATTCTTCTATAGCTCCATTTCAATTATTATTACTTGTTTAAACTTGAAACAATCAAATAAATATACTGACCCCAAGCAGTATTAAAATGTTAATACAGTTATGTTAGTGTTCTCATTACCGTGAAATTGCTAAAAGTTTTAATTGATGGGAATGTCAAACTTTGGGAGTGAGAAAAACATAAAAACAAATAAATAAACTGGGAGATTCAGTTCAACTGAATCAGAGTTGATTGATTTCTCAGTGAACAACAAAACATACCAAAGGCATAAGTAGATGAATTAGTATAGATTTAGAGTCATTTCTTAGGGCTAGCCTCAATATTGTATTTTACTTCTCGAGTTTTGACATCACTAGCTACCTAGTTACTGAAGTTATTGCCTAATATTTCTAGAGACAATTTTTTTTTTTTTTTTTTTTTGAGACAGAGTCTCGCTCTTTCGCCCAGGCTGGAGTGCAGTGGCCGGATCTCAGCTCACTGCAAGCTCCGCCTCCCGGGTTCATGCCATTCTCCTGCCTCAGCCTCCCGAGTAACTGGGACTGCAGGCGCCCGCCACCTCGCCCGGCTAGTTTTTTGTATTTTTTTAGTAGAGATGGGGTTTCACCCTGTTAGCCAGGATGGTCTCGATCTCCTGACCTCATGATCCGCCCGCCTCGGCCTCCCGAAGTGCTGGGATTACAGGCTTAAGCCACCGCGCCCGGCCAAGACACATATTTTTATATTAACTTGTGAATTATAATTTAAGTATGATGATAAAGGGACACTAGAATATAAATGCTGTGGAAGATTTAGTTATGAATAAGTATAAAGTTAAAATAAATTTAAGAAAAATAAAATTAGCCAGGCGAGGTGGCTCACACCTGTATTCCCAGCACTTTGGGAGGCCAAGACAGGGAGATCACCTGAGGTCAGGAGTTTGAGACCAACCTGGCCAACATGGTGAAACCCTGTCTCTACTAAAAGAAAAAAACTAGCCGGGCATGGTGGCATGCACCTGTAATACCAGCTACTTGGGAGGCTGAGGCAGGAGAATTGATTGAGCCTGGGAGGCGGAGGTTGCAGTGAGCCAAGATTGCGCCACTGCACCCCAGCCTGGGCAACAGAGCTAGACTCCATTTCCAAAAAAAAAAGAAAAAGACAATTATCCTCCAAGTTTGGAAATAGAAAATTTAAAGTGAACAGTAAAAACAAGCCTGTAATTTAAGCTTCAAGTTTTTTCTCTTTTAAGAATGCACTTCTGGTAACTTTGATCTAGCAGATGGTTAGAGAATAAATATGCATTTGTCTTTGTTACATATGTATTCATTTCTAAGAAACAGATAAAATGTAAGGCCCTATTCTGATTATTTGTTTTGTTGTTTATATTTAGAGTCTGGAAGACAAAGAAGATTATATTACTTTTCAAGTACCATATCATAAAATATGTCTTTAAAAAATTAGTATTGATTTTTCATCAAATAAACACAAGGATGAAACAAACAAAAGATCCAACTAGGTGCTATAATGGGAATACATGGTTGAGTAAAACAAGGCCCCTTTCCTCAAAGAGCTTAAAATTAGACTCCTTGAGGAGTCTAATTTTATCGTGGGTTGTAGAGTTAAAGCTTGACTCTTCAATGTGACTGTCTAATAATGAGACTCACTGAATTTTCTCTAAGACTGGTGAGGCCATTAAACATTTCATTTTTCTCAAGTAATTTAAATAGCGAAAAAGAAAGAGCTGCATAATTGGCATATAAATGATTCCTGAATTCAAGTGAAACCACAAAAATATTGTAAATCTTTTTTTTTTTTTTTTTTTTTGAGACGGAGTCTGGTGCTCTGTTCCCCAGGCTGGAGTGCAGTGGCGCAGTCTCGGCTCACTGCAAGCTCTGCCTCTAGGGTTCATGCCATTCTCCTGCCTCAGTTTCCCAAGTAGCTGGGACTACAGGCGCCCGCCACCATGCCCGGCTAATTTTTTGTAATTTTAGTAGAGACAGGGTTTCACTGTGTTAGCCAGGTTGGTCTCCATCTCCTGACCTCGTGATCCGCCCACCTCGGCCTCCCAAAGTGCTGGGATTACAGGCGTGAGCCACTACGCCTGGCCTATCGTAAATCTTTCTAAATCACTTAATAATCAGTGTACAGAGTATACACTTTACAGATAAATTAAATCATTCTACCACAACCACATGTAAACTATACAGTTCTTCTTAAGTGCAAGGAAATTTGGCATTCCACTTTGTTTTCCTTATACTACTTGCCTTGTAGTAAGTACTCAGTAGATGCAAAATGGGTGAGTGACAAAATAAATATCTATAATTTATTTTGAAAAGTATATTTTTAGAAGATCTATATATACTACTATGCCTGAATTACACTGTGACTTTGATAAAGTTGTATTAAAGATTTGATCACCCACTCCAGACTAAATTTTATAACAAAACTTAATATGAGTTTTAAATTTTAACTTGCATATTTTTAGTCACTAATTCATAATTACTTTCCTCTAGAAATGAAAGAACAGGAATCACCTATTTGGAACTAATGACTAAGTGGTTGAGTAATCAGGACAATGTATTTTCTGATGATATGGATTTGGAAACAGAATTCTGGATGTTTATCTCTAAAACAAATATTTGCAGTTAGTCTGTAGGTTGAGGACTCAGTAACTTCTCCTCAATCACTTATTTATCATTTTATTTTCTTTCTACTATCATGGCCAACCAAGCCTACCCAGCACCTTTTAAATTAATAGAGTAGCTGGGCATGGCGGATCATACCTATAATCTCAAGAATTTGGGATGCTGAGGTATGAAGATTGCTTGAGCCCAGGAATTTGAAACCAGTCTGGACAATATAGCAAGACCACCTGTCTGTACTAAAATTTTTTAAAAAATTAGCCAAGCATGGTGGTGCATGTCTGTAGTCCCAGCTATTTGGGAGGCTGAGGTGGGAGGATTTCTTGAGCCCAGGAGTTCCAGGCTGTAGTGAGCTATGATTGTGCCACTGCACTCCAGCCTGGATGACAGAATGAGACCTTGTTTCAAATAATGATAACTAATTAATTAATACAGTAATAAAGAACTGAAGACCTCCCAATTTTGCTTTCTCTTAATTGTTTTCTTTTTAAGAATATGGAGTCTTGCTTTCCACAAGTTCAAGTTAAGCATCCCTAATCTGAAAATTTGAAATTGGAAATGCTCCAAAATCTGATGTCACAAGTGAAAAATTCCACACCTGACCACATGTGATGTGTGCACAAAATTATTAGAGATATTGTGTAAAATTACCTTTGGGCTACATGTGTAACATACATATAAAACATAAATTAATTCTGTGTTTAGACTTGGATCCTATCTCTAAGACTTCTCATTATGTATATGTAAATATTCCAAAATCTGAGAAAGTCTGAAATCGGAAACATTTCTGCTCCCAAGCATTTCAGATAAGGGGATATACAACCTGTAGTAATAAATGGATCAAAGAAGCAGATTGCTTAGGGAAATCTGCCCAGAGGGTCAATGAGAATTCTTATATTTATTTTAGTAATACCAACACACAATATGTTATTCGGTAACACATAATGTTATTCAGCAATAGTAACATTATAATAAAATTCAGATTATGCCTATATATTGTCAACTCTGTTTCAGGAGAGTTCTAAAGACAGAAAAATATTTCTTCAAATTCTCTTGCCTACTCTATGATATTTCAATATTTCAGATGATAGAAAATTGGGGCATAAAGGATATAACAATCTTTTCCAAAAAAAAAAAAAAAAAAACCTTAAAGGGACATATTAAATCAATATTAAAATGTACAATATGAAGAAGATCAAACTATTTTGGAATCATAATTGTAGATGGCCCATAGAATTTAAGAGTCAAAAAAAATAATAATTTAAGAGTCAATGAGTGATAATGGAATTCCACTCATACCTTAGCCTCTTGGAAGCATAGACTGATCTTCATACAGGGGAATGTCAAGAATTTATGTAAGACTCTGCAGACCAAATTTTATCCCAAAAGCAACACAAAGACAGAGACTGTTGCTGTTTTGCTTGATAACAACTCTCAATGTCTTGAGCAGCATGTGACACAGAAGAGGGGTCAAATAATAGTTGATAAATAAATGAACTCTAACATCAACAACCTTGATTTACTCCAAAATATTAACATTGACACTCACAAATGTGATCATTCATGTACCCAGAGGAGATCACCCTACTTCATCTTTTGACTGTTTTCACTCTAATATGTCTGTTCTATTACAATGGCTTGTTCAAAAAAAAATTTATTTCAAAATACTTACAGACTTACAGGAAGTTGCAAAGCTAGTCCAGCTTTCCTCAATGACAATGACTTTTACAGCTATAGTAACATACAAAACCCAAAAAACCAAACATTGATTACATGGTCATTAACTTGACTGCAGACTTTATTCAGTTTTCACCTGTTATGGGCTCAATTATGCCTCCATTTCCCCAAAATTCATACATTGAAGTTCTAATCTTGAGTACCTCAGAATGTGACTCTATTTGGAGATAGAGAGCTTTTATAAAACTAACTAAGGTAAAATGAGGTCACATGGGTGGTCCCTCATCTTATATGACTGATGTCCTTATGAGAAGGGGAGATTAGGACACAGATCACACAGCAAAAGGATGTGGAATAGTCTGTTTCCACGCTTCTATAAAGATACTCCCTGAGATTGGATAAGTTATACCAAATTGGTCTGACTCACAGTTCCACATGGCTAGGGAAGCCTCAGGAAACTTACAGTCATGGTGGAAGGCGAAGGAGAAGCAAGTCATGTCTAGCATGGCAGCAGGCAAGACAGAGTATGAAGGGGGAACTGACAAGCACTTTTAAAATCATCATCAGGTCTCGTGAGAACTTAGTCACTATCATGAGAACAGCATGGGGGAACTGAACTGTTCCCATGATCCAGTCACCTCCCAAGGTAATGGTCATGTACCAGGTCCCTCCCCTGATATGTGGGTATTACAATTTGAGATGAGATTTGAGTGGTGACCCAGAGCCAAACCATTATCAGGATGACCATGTGAAGACAAAATGAGACAGTGGTCATCTCCAAACCAAGGACAGAGGCAAGAAACCAAACCTACAGCCAGTTGAAGCTTGGACTTTTAGTCTCCAGAATGGTGAGACAGTAAATTTATGTTGTTTAAGCCAGCCAGTGTCTGTTACTTTGTTATGGCAGCCTTAGCAAACTAATACATCACCATTTCAAAAAGTCTCCATTCACGTGTGCATGTGTGTAGTTCTCTGCAATGTTATCTCATGTATGGATTTGTATAACCACTTACAATCACATACAACCACATTCAAGATACAGAACAGTTTCATCACTATGAAAGAATTGTGTTGTGCTACTCCTTTGTATTCATACTAACTACTCACTCCTATCCCAATCTCCTGGCAACCACCAAACTGTTCTACATCTCCATAGTGTCACTGTTTCAGGGATGTTATATAAATAAAATCATACAGCAAGGAACCTTTTGAGGTAGACTTTTTCACTAAGCATAATGTTTTGAGGTCCACCCATGTTGTACATATCAATAGTTAAATTATCTCTCTGCAGCATCCCACGATTTCCTACCATCTATCTTTCATCTTGCAGCAGGACTGACCTTTGAAAAATGCAAATTTGATGTTCTCTCACTTTAAAAACTCCCATCGATTTCATCAATTCAGAATCCTCAAACTTGTTGTAAAAAGCCCTCCAATCCATGTTCTGCCAACCTCTCAAAGTTCCACTTGAGCTCCTCACCTTTGCTCTCTCTCTTCTAATCATCCTAGGTTTATTTCCTATGTCCTTAAAAAGCCCCTTCTCATCTTCAATGATGTGGAATTTCTTTCTCAAACTCTCTATTGTCTTCTTCCCTCCCAGGCATTTATTTCTCATATTCTCTACTCTCTTCTTCCCTCCTAGGCCCAACTCCCTTTACTTAATTATACCACTAATTCTTTGAATATCTGTCATTTGTAATGATTGTAACCAGAAAATAAAGAAAAAAAGAAGACTGAAATTGTCATTTTTGGATTACTTATATTTCTATTCAATATATGGCTATTTTCTAGACATTAATTCAGAAAAAGAATTCAAAATTTCATTCTTGCTGGGAAGCGGTCATATTTTACACCACTAGCCAGGTAGGGCCATGCATCAGGGGAAGAAACAGTTCTTTATGAGTATCAGTTCTTGTGTTTTCTTGCTGTGAAACTTTGAGCAAATCCCTAAACTGGACTAAGTGTTGTTCCCTTAAAAAAAAAAAAAAAAAAAAAAACACAAAACAAAACTGAATAAAACAGACTTATGAATGATATTGTAATATTGAGCATCCAGCAACCCAGCACAGTTTCTGATACATAACAAGTGCTGAATAAATGTTTTAAATATTTTATATACATGTGAAAAGTCATATGAGATATGCAAATAGTGCAAACATACAGAGAAATTATCTAAAAATTATCTAAACCTATTTGATAGTATAATTTCCACATCTCCTAAAAACTGCATTATGAATACAGTTCTTTTTTTCTTTTCTAATTTTTTTAGAGACAGGGTTTCACTATGTTGCCCAGGCTGGTCTCGAACTCTAGGACTCAAAAGATCCTCCCACCTTGGCCTCCCTAAGTGCTGGGATTATAGGTCTGAGCCACTGCACCTGGCCTGAGTACAATTTATGTAAAACAGAAATTCTGATATCTCCTAAAAAAGTACAAAGTACACTTTCAATCTGACCTAATGCAGTATTATCAGTCATCATATATGTTGACCACAGAATATGCCTTATAGTACAAATCAAATAGATGAAATAGTATCTGAAAAGAACTCTAGTTATTTGTAGACCTCAAAAGAAGGCAATGGATAAAAAAAATTTAGTGTAATCATAAAACTTATATTTAGCAATATTTGTATTACTTTGCTTAACAATGAATCCATTTAATGTTATCTTTTTAGTATTACCCTTTCACTTTTGAAATTAGTTTCCAACATTATGTAGAAATTAAGTTGGCTTATATTACAAGCAAAGCAAAACAGAGTTCAGTATCAAGGAATGAACATTCAGCTTATACTTAAAGTATAATAAACAGGCAATGTTCTCCAGCAAAGACCTGGTAAAATTTATTATAACAAGTCCATTTAACTTTAGGTTGGAAAGAGAGATTCAATACCTATTTTTGTGTTATGTGATTCACATTACCTTATTAGTCTTTCACTATTCCATTTATCCTTTTTATAATTATGTATTCTAAATGCAAGAGAATTTCCATCTACCACTGGCAATGAAGAAAAATCCAGGGTGGCTTTTCCATTCCTCAATCCTCCAACCCTAAATAATGTGGGAAAGTCTTTTATAGAGAGAAAGAAAATGAAACAGAAAGAAGACTGACAAAGTGCAGGTCTACAGAAAAAAAGGCACAAATAAAACTAGGCAATTTTGTGTGCTGACTATAAAAGAGCATTTTGATGTTGTTGAAAATATTTTACACAAATGAAAAAGTGGTGATGGTTATCATGTGAAGGGGTTCTGTGGTCTCCCTTTCTCTTAGTTGTCTGAATAATAGTGTGTATATTTTACTAGCAGACTTTTCACATTTAGCCTATCAACTTTAAATAAATAGCAATATTCTTTAGAGGAAAAAAAAAAAAAAAACACATGCAAACAAAAGAGAAGAAAGACAACCTTTCTAGGGCAGACAGGCTCTAGAGCGGCCCCTCTTGCTGATATTCACAGCTTTGTGTAATTCCCACCCCTTGAACGTGGGTGGAGCCTGTCCTTGCTTATACCTTATAGAATATGACTAAGGTGATGCAATGTATATGATTATGCGCACTGATTACATTATAGCAAACTCTAACATTAATCTTGTAAGTAGATTTTCCATATGGCTTTGAAGAAATAAGCTGATTTGTTGTGAGCTACCCAGGAAGAGAGCCATGGGGCAAGTTGCTGAGACCAGCAGCCAGCAAGAAAATGAAGTCCTTAGTTTGACAGTCTACAAGGACCTGAACACTGCCAACAACCACATGAGCTGGGAAACAGATTCTTCTCCAGTCAAGGTTTCAGATGAGAACTTTGTCCATAGTGGCACTAGTACTGTGACCTTGTAGAGGACCCAGCTAAGCTGTACCTGGTCTCCTGACTCAGAGAATCTCTGAAATAATAAATGTGTATTGTTTTAAGCCACTAAGTTTGTCATAGCATTGTTATTTATCAGTAAGTAACATAAGCCTAATGCTTTTCACAATAGGAAAAGCTTTTAAAATTTAGGATATGATCCGGCTTTATATCTTTATTCAGAGCAAGAGTTCTCAAACATGGCACTAACTGACATTTTAGGCCACACAATTCTTTTTTTGTGTGAGTAAGGGTGTAAAGGGTTGTTCTTTGCATTGTAGGATATTTAGTAGCAGCCATAAACTCTACTCACTAGATGCCAGTAGCACTCGCCACTCCTCATTGTGACAAAAATATCTCTAGAAACTGTCAAATGTCATTTGGAAGGAAAAATCTCCCATGTTTGAGAAACAATGATTTAGAGGAATTTCTTCATTTACCTCTAATCTGTATTTGTTCAGTGAGAGGGCTACTGCATGCTGATAATGGTCTTAGGATCTTTTAAATATGTAATAATCTAAACATGAAATGGCTGGATGGTTGCTTTTCAATTTGTGAAATGGCTCAAAGGTTGTAAATAAAAGGAAACTGGATGGCTTTCAGAAATACAGATTATGCTTTTTTCAATTTCTAGTGATTCAATGCGTCTAAGACACACTTCCTCAAATCACACATTAATATTTAAAAATTGGTTTTATTTTGCTATTTTACTTAAGGAGAACATGCATAACAACATATCAGGAAACTAATGCAAAGCACAAAATACAAAGCATCTCAATTGCATGCTTGAATTAGCTTAGGGAGGGAAGTTGGAGAGAGAAACAGAAATTGTGAAGGCTTCATGCTTTTTGATTTCAGAGATTATACTGCACAGAAGAAACTCTGTGAGCCTCTTGTTTACTACATTATATTTGCCTTTCAACGATGTTCAATGCCCCCAGTGTCCAGTTGCTTTCTGAGTGAGAAATCTGAGAATGAAACTTCTTGCTTCATCGCCACTCCATTCAGTGATCACAAATTATTAGCTTTCACATAAGCGTACCTCATAGATGTGTTCTCAAGTTAAACATTTGAGGAGGAAATCAAGGAAAACAAACAAGCCTGCTCTTTGAAACAAGTTTTATCTTCCCCTTCCTATTTATTATACAGTTAGATTCACATCATTAACATGCAAATCATACGGCACTACAGTGCATTTTAAACAAAGAACTGAAAGAAGGGATTGTAATTTCTTCATTGGTCAATAAATAGATTTTTCCTTTAAAGCGTAAAATAAACACTAATCAGTCTAGGTTCACAACTTTGGCCTAAATAATAATTTCAAACCAAATTAAAAAATGCTACTTTTCTCACCTTGCCCATGGATATTGCTCATTACCCTGATTTTGGTGTGAAATCTAAATGCTGCTAATTATCAAGGAAAGTTGGGAAAACATACATATTTTTTTCAGGATGGCAAAGTGTTTCATCTTGCCTAAATTCCTTTTTTTTTTTTTAAACAAGGTTAACATTGAGACTAGAAACTGACTTGAGACTGAATAAGTAAATGTCTGAATTAAACCTGGGGGAGAAAAGTCTAAAATAAAATAATAAACAATTATAAATTAATCCTACAAATTATGTATCTTTAGTGTCACCAATACTTCTAACTACTTGATAACATAAACTATTATGGAAAGGGTGGGAGAGTAAAAAGAAAAAAAAAAACAAAACCAATTTTGGAGACCACTTCTTATGAGGTAAAAAAAAAAAAAAGGAAGGAAGGAAGGGCGAAAGGAAGAAATGGTATGAAATGGTATGTTGGCAGGCATTATTCTCTGCTGCCACTAATGCAACACGACTATCACTTTATTTCTCCATTCACTTTCCTTCCATCATTCTCTATTTGTCTATACTTAATATGTCTATGTAAGATATTCAGTCACAGGGCTTTTCCCTTCCTTTACTGACTTATTTATCATCACATCAGACACACACTATGATCCAGCCACTAAGAACCACTTGTGATGTCCATACAAACCAGGCTGCTTGGGACCTAAGTGCTATCTTTCATTTCAAGTCTTCACTAAACATACACTATGTGCCAGGCATTTTCTAGAAGCTAGAATTATAGCAAGCAATCAAACAAACAAAAATTCCTCACTTTATAACAAAGTAGACAATAAATATGAAAATAAGTAAAATATTGGGATAGTAGTAAGTATAAAGAAGAAATTTTTGACATTTAGATTAGTTATCAAGGCAGGCGTAACTGAAAGGTAACATTTGAAGGCAATGAGGCAGTGAGCCACACAGATAAACAAGGAAGATCATTCCAGGTAGAGGGGATAGCAAGAGAAAAGAACATGCCTCTCTGCATATTTTTTTCTTAGCTTTTTAAAAATGACAGCTTTATCGAGATATAATTCACATACCATATAATTCAGCTAAAGTGTACAATTCAATGGTTTTTAGTATATTCATAGAATTGTGCATATAACATATTTTAGAACATTTTATAACCTGAAAAAGAAAGCCCTTACTCAACAGTAGTCATTCCCATGTTCCCCAGTCTCCCAGCTCTAGAAAATAACTAATCTACTTTCTATCTTTATGGATTTGCCTGTTCTAGAGATTTCATATAAATGGAATCATACAGTATGTGCCTTTAGTGACTGGCTTATTTCACTTAGCATGCTGTTTTCAAGGTTCATCCATGTTGTACCATGAATCAGTACCTCATTCCTTTCGATCACACAATAATATTCCATTAATCTGTTGCTGGAAATTCAGATGATTTCTACATTTTATCTATTATAGCTAATTCTGCTATGAGCATTTCTGTACACTTTTTTTTTTTTTTTTTTTGAGATGGAGTCTCGCTCTGCCGCCCAGGCTGGAGTACAGTGGCCCGGTCTTGGCTCACTGCAAGCTCCGTCTCCTGGGTTCACGCAATTCTCCTGCCTTAGCCTCCCGGGTAGCTGGGACTACAGGAGCCCGCCACCATGCCCGGCTAATTTTTTATATTTTTTAGTAGAGACGGAGTTTCACCGTGTTAGCCAGGATGGTCTTGATCTCCTGACTTTGTGATCTGCCTGCCTCATCCTCCCATACAGGTGTGAGCCACCATGCCTAGCCCCCGTGCACACTTTTTTAATGTAGACATATGCTTTTTAATTTCTCTTGGGTATATACCTGGGAGTGGAATTACTGGATCATCTGGTAATGCTATGTTTAACCATTTGAGGAACTACCAGATTGTTTTCCAAACCAGCTACAGCATTTAATAATCCCACCAACTGCGTATAAGTGTTCCAATTTCTCCATATTCTGGCCAGCACTTAAACTTATCTGTCATTTTGATTACAGGTCGTCTAGTGATTTTGAAGTGGTATCGCATTATAATTTTGATTGTATTTTCCTGATGGCTAATAATGTTGACCACCTTTATAAGTGTTTATTGGTTATTTGTTTTTCTTCGTTGGTGAAATGTCTGTTCAGACCCTTTGCTCACTTTTTAATCAGGTTATTTGTCCTTTTATTATGGAGTTGTAAGGATTCTTTCTATATTTTGAATACAAGCGCCTTATCAGACAGCTGATTTGCAAATCATTTCTCCAGTTCTGTGGATTGTCCTTTCATTTCATGCCAGTGTCTTTTAAGCACAATTGTTTTTCATTTTGATGAAGTCCAATTTATCTTATTTTTCTGTTGTTGCTTGTGCTTCTGGTGTTAAATCTAAGAAACCATTGCTTAATCCAAGGTCATGAAGATTTACTTCTTTTTTTTTTTAACAGTTTTATAGTTTTAGCTCTTATGTTTAGATTTATGATATATTTTGAGTTAATTTTTGTGTATAGTATAAGGTATGGGTCCAACTCCATTCACTGGTATGTGGATATCCAGTTGTCTGAAAACCATTTGTTGAAAAGACTACTCTTCTTTCCCTCATTGAGTTGTCATTAACTTCTTGTGTCTGGTGGGCACCTTCCATCATCTAAGCAACTCCAGTTTCACTAAACTATCAACAATTATAGAACTGTGTTGTTTTCAATTTCAACACCACACTGAGTCCCAACGACAGGAATTTTCCTTCCTTCCTTCCTTCCTTCCTTCCTTCTTTTTTCTCTTTCTCTCTCTCTCTTTCTTTTTCTTTCTCTTTCTCTTTCTTTCTCTTTCTTTCTTTCTTTCTTTCTTTCTTTCTTTCTTTCTTTCTTTCTTTCTTTCTCTCTCTCTCTCTCTCTCTCTCTCTTTCTTTCTTTCTTTCTTTCTTTCTTTCTTTCTTTCTTTCTTTCTTTCTTTCTTTCTTTCTTTCTTTCTCTTTCCCTTCCTTCCTTCCTTCCTTCCTTCCTTCCTTCCTTCCTTCCTTCCTTCCTTCCTTCCTTCCTCTCTCTCTCTCTTCTCTTCTTCTTTCTTTCTTTCTCTTTCTTTCTTTCTTTCTTTCTTTCTTTCTTTCTTTCTTTCTTTCTTTCTTTCTTTATTTTTTTGAGACAAAGTTTTGCTCTTGTTGCCCAGGCTGGAGTGCAACGACATGATCTCAGCTCACCACAACCTCTGCCTCCTGGGTTCAAGTCATTTTCTGCCTCAGCCTCCCGAGTGGCTGGGATTACAGGCATGCACCATCATGCCTGGCTAATTTTGTATTTTTAGTAGAGACGGGGTTCCTCCATGTTGGTCAGGCTGCTCTCGAACTCCCAACCTCAGGTTATCCACCGGCCTCGGGCCTCCCAAAGTTTTGGGATTGTAGGTGTGAGCCACCACTCCCATTCTCATTTTTAAATCTCTCAGTACTTGCTACATAGTAGGAACTTGGTAAATGTTTGGCATGTTATAAAAAAAGGAAAAAAAAAAATTTGGCTGGGCATGGTGGCTCACACCTATAAACCCAGCACATTGAAAGGTCAGGGTAGGAGGGTGGCTTGAGCCCAGGAGTTCAAGACCAGCCCCTCTGTATAAAACCCCTACAAAAAAATTAGCTGGGCATGGTGGCCTGAGCCTGTAGTCCCAGCTACTCGAAATGCTGAAGTGGGAGGATCATTTGAGCTCAGGAGGTTGAGGCTGCAGTGAACTGCCATCACCAGACTGCAGTGAGCTGCTACCCTCTAGCCTGATGGCATACAGAGACCCTGTTTCCAAAAAGAAAAATAAATAAATAAAATTACCTTTCAGGTGGATGTTGGGTCCATCGTGGTAGTACTTGGACAATTAATAGCATCGCTGGAAAGCAGTTTAATTAGGGTTGCAAAAACAGGGTCTTAAAATGAGTGAGCACAGGAGCCAAGGCAGGCAAAGCTGCAAAGACAGGCTGAGGTGAAACTTTTCAGCAGCTGGAAATGCCTTGCCAAGGACTTTAATTGTCTACCGAATTAGATATTTTGAAGCTTCTGTTGAGGTTTGTGAACAAGGAATGGAGTTCTGTTTTAGAAAGATTAATTTAGCTGGAGAATATAGAAGAGGAAAAAAAGAAAGACAAGTTTAGAGGTTGTTATTATAATCAAGAGTAAAGTTAAAGGCAGTAGGGTCACAATGACAGTGGTAGTGAAAAAGATAGTATGCATTGTAAAGTGCATTCCTTTCATTAGTTTGTTATAGAGACAGAGATGTCAAGCAGGGATTTGGAAATCCATAACTGGGGCTCAGAAAATGGTTGGACTAGATATGTAGATCTGGTAGTTACCTATTCAAAGGTGCTAGAGGTAGATGTGGGGATAGATGGTGCTAATAATGAGAGAAAGAGGGAAGAAACAGAAATAGAAATCATTTGACTTCTAAAAGAATCAGAGCTGAAATTTGAGATTCCCTGAGACCTATGGGGAAATAAATGGACTGAAAAAAAAATCTACAGAATCTTGTTAAAAGTCTCAATCACTGAATTACTTTTATATTTCTAGGATATTTAAAAATCAAAGACATATTTTATTTATTGTCAAACAAAAGAAAACACACACACACACATATATATATATCGCCACAAGAAAGTATATAATTCAATTTAAATTTTTTGTGCATATGTAAACCACTAGCTAAGCCGAATTTTCTATAACTAATATTAAAACAGGATATTATAAAGCTTCAAGCAAAGAAAATCAAAGCTATAAAGTGACAACATGTAGAGAATGAAAGAAAACCCCATTATATCTCCTTCTCTTTACATACCCACTTAGGGGACTATATCACAAGGAAATAATACAAAAAAATCCAAATATTTATAAAAAGTGTTGTATATCTATGCTATCTATTAACAAGATGATGAAAGGATTATAAATATGCACAGTTTGAGGATGGCTTAAGTGGCCTCTAGATTATTGTCACTGAGGCTGGGTGTGGTGGCTCACGCCTGTAATCCTAGCATTTTGAGAGGCTGAAGTGGGAGGACTGCTTGAGCCTAGAAGCCTGAGACCAGCCGGGGCAACACAGGGAGACCCCCATCTTTACAAAATAGTTTAAAAATTAGCTGGGCGTGGTGGTGCATGCCTGTAGTCTCAGCTATCTGGGAGGCTGAGACAGAAGGATCGCTTGAGCCTGGTAAGTTGAGGCTGCAATGAACTGATTGAACCACTGCACTCTAGCCAGGGCAACAGAGCAAAACCAGTATCAAAAAAGAAAAAAAAAAAATGTACTCTTGACACTGAAAGTGATAAATATATAAGTTACACAGGTATATCTAAGAGTTTATACGTAATCTAAGAGGAAAAAATAAAAAAGCTCAAGACCTAACAGCCTATGCCTAATTATTACAACCATGCAAAATCGAGTAACAGGCACAGCACTGGAATAGAGTACAAATACTGTCATACGCTTAAAAGTATAGTTTACATTTCTGGATTGAATATAGATGTGCTGAGTAGTAAGTAGGAAGAAAATGCCCTGTCATTTATATTGGTCTATATGGTCTATTTCATATTCTTTGATTTTTACCCAAAACTCCTTACTTCACTGGGAATTAAATAAATGAGTACATTTATAGATATACGTTTATTTAGAAAGTTATGGTGAATAATATGCACTTGTCACACTTATATTGTAACTTATTATGTCTTATCACTTATTACCATAGATATTGAATAAAAAAAACTGTTAACAAAAATTCAACTTCATTGATATATATTATAATGACCTAAATAAAAGCATTGACACTTCATATCGAAATGCATATTATGAAATATTAGGATGTAAGAGTAATTTTAAAAGGTTCACTGCTGTACCCTCTTATAAAATATATTTAATTATATTCCTTTTTTGAAATGCAGCACATGTTCCTAAAACTAAATTACTGTACTGTCATCAAAAACACACAACTGCTACATTTTGATTAAGTGAAATTTCCCATAAAGAAGAAAAGATATAACTTCACCTTTATCATAACATAAAAAATCCATTATTTCTTATCAAGTAGCCTAAATTTATTTGGTAAAACTATAAGAACTGCTTCTCCTCACTGAACCAGTTTCAAATAGCAACACAAAAGCTCTTTGCTCACATTTGATTATAAACATTGGATAAATTTACTAGTTTAAGATTAGTAAGACTTAAGATGTTGCATACTATTAATACACAAATGAAGCTGCATTTTATAGCTCCTTCTCTAGAAGATACACACAAAATTTCCTCTCAGACTCCACCAGTTCTTCCTTAAAATCAACCTCACCTAAATTCACTTGTTTAGTCATTGGGGGTAAAAAATTTACTGCATCATTTTGGAAGGGCAATGGTAATAACTATCAAAAACAACCACTTAGAGACAGATAGTGCAGGGAATCAAAACCAGGTCTGTATGACTCCTAAGGTGGATCTTCTCTACCTATCAAGTGTTATTTGGTCTTGTTTTATTCCTTACTACCTTTCTAAATTCCTACTCCTACGACTGCTTTCGAACCTTC